>NC_141912.1:27451505-28658237 GCF_057802395.1 Ceratotherium simum simum
GCTAAAGTCAAACCAGAATAGCAGAATTTGGGGGAGGCTAATAGATAGGTTAGTCTATGGCAATGGAGATAGAAAAAAAGACTCTTTGGGGAAATAACCATGATTACAGTTGGGGGGGTGGTGGTGGCGAGATGATTCAGGTAAAGAGACTGATCACCAGCCCTAGTTAATGATTCTCCACAAGAGGAGGTAAGCTAAGCCCAGGAGTGGAATAGCTTGAGCAATGCACTGCAGAACAGTGCTTTAGGAACATTCCTTTAAAAAATAAAGACACAACAAAGAGAGTCATGACAAACAAGAAGACATATGCAATAGTGGCATTCCAATATATAGGCCAAAATCTATGTCCAGAAGTCATGCCAGGAAGTAAACATAACCAAAAGAGCATATAAGGCAAGAAGCCAAAATCCAGAGATTCAAATAAGACAGGAGGGGAGTAAAAGTAAATTAGGCGAGAGTTGGAGTTAGAGGTGAGGAAAAGTGTTCAAGTTGAACCAAACCTCAGAATTTGGAGGAGATGGACACAGTGGTACAACCAGGATTTTACTGCCACATATGCTGTGGTTTTTTGGCACCTTCCTAGGGTGGGTGGATAGAGACTATAGTTTTAGGGAGCTCTTTTGACAGAAATAGGCATCTCTGGCTACTGACAATTCTGGAAAAGGGCTGAGGGAATTAGTACTGCAAATAAAGGTTCTGAAATTTTGTTTCATTGCTGCTGGCTGCTCTTCTCTCCAGAAAAGACTGAGACAGTGTAGAGAGGGTTGGTATCTGAGAGAAGAGTGGAGAGAGGCATTTACAAGTTTGAGCTCTACCAATGATTTCAAGATATAAAGGTGATTCGTGCTCTACTTGTACCTGTTTGATGAGGCACATTTTTGGTAATGTGAGAAATAAAAACAAATATACAAGCTTAAATATTCCACAGTATACAATGTTTTTAGATGAAAACTCTCTAGCTAGAAACAGAACCTCAATACTAGAAATATGATCTAATGTACAAAGTCTTCCACTAACAAGCTTTATAAAAAATTTGCATTTGTTTTTCAATGACCTTGAACTAGAAATGTCCTGATAGGATCTAAATATCCCAATATTTGTTTTTTTAAGGTAAAATTGAACCCATAGTTTGTTTTTTTTTCAGGCACTGTGTTAATGCATCCCATCTCATGATTGTACAAGTGCTAGTATTTTTCCCATTTTATAGTTGAGAAAATTGAGCTGTAAAGTATTCCTGCTCAAGAGTACATGGAGAGTAAACGGTGGAACCAGGATTTAAACACATATTATTCCAGGCCCCTAGTTCTTAACCCTTAACTTTGATTATGTCACTGATAGTATTACCACAGGATCTAAAATCGGAAAAGACAGTACTGGTACAACACAACTTTAAAGTGGAGGGTAAGGGGGTTCGTTTATCACCCTTTTAGAAGTAATTGGCCATACATTTCAAAATCAAGGAGGCACCAGGGAGCCGGTAGGCAGCGCGAGACCACCACCGAGAGCGGCTTCCTAGAGAAGCCTGAAAGCGGCGTGCGCCCGGGGTTGGCAGGCGCCTGCCCGGGGGATTGTGTAGCCGAAGGGGCCGGGCCTCAGCCTAGGGTATTGTCCGCAGTTCCTGTCTCTAACTTCCCTCGGGGCTGCTGTTGAGGTTTAAGAACAGGATTCTGGGGATGTAGGCGGCAGCCACAAGAGGGGGCTGCGACTTTGGACCACCAGATCCGCTCCTCCTCCCACCATCCCAGGAAGAGACACCAAGACAAGGCCCCGGGAGGGGGCGGAGAGAAGACGCTCTTTCTTTCTGTCTGTTCTCCCGCCTGCCGCTGTTGTCTCTAGGAAGCTCTGTCTCCCAGAGAGACATTGGCAGAAGAGACCTGTTGGATGGATGAGATGTGTAATCACACACAAGCACTCAGACCTGTTTATGTTGTTAGTGAACCTCTGGACACAATTTGATCATTTTGTGATTATGATCAGAAGACTTATATGTAGATTTATTTGTAGTGGAAAACACTAGCATGCTTGGTTTGGTATTTTAATTTCATTCCATCTGTGGTCAAGCTTCACGTTGTTTCCATATTATAAATTTTATTGTTTGTCTTGGCTAGTTTGTGCTTTCTGTCACACGTGACAAAATTCACCAGAATTGTCAGTTTTCCTTTTGAATTAATATTTTATAGGTTCTTTTAGTGAATTTCAAGATGACTAATCTTCTTTAACCTTAATAAAAGTTTTCAGCAACCTTTTGCATTGCTCTAAGTTAATAAGGACTTATTTTGCCTTGGAGTGACCCAAAAAAATCACCCCCAAGGGCAATCCCCTTCAAGCAGATACTGCCATATGTCCCAAACTGTGAAGTAAGAGTTTATTCAAACTGTTACATATGATGAAAATACGGGCCAAGAGTCTGGGCTACATGGGAAGAACTCTCACAACCAGGAGGTAGCTGTTAGTCAGAACTTTAGGCATTTCTGTTACCAGAAGACACTTGGACCCTGTGAGGCTCTGAACCAACCCTGGGAGCTTTGCCATCAGTGGCTGATGCCACACCAAGGAGCACATCCTGGAGCTGCTGTGCTGGAGCAGTTCCTTACCATCCTGCCCAAGGACCCACAGGCCTGGACGTTAGAGCATCAGCCAAAGAAGAGGCAGTGATCATGTTGAAGGATTCGGAGAAAGAGCTTGATGAAACAGGACAGCAGGAGTGATTAAATGGGGGCATGTTAGGGAATGAACATCCTAGCCAGAGAGAGAAGCATCCATCCAACCATGGGAGCAAAGTTTCCACTCAACCTGGCTAGATATATTAGTCTCTATGTTTCTCTCTCTCATCCTTTCTGGCTTGCTCCTTACTTCCTCTTGAGGATGGAACAAGACTGTGTGTGCATTCTTTCCCTATTCTATGCCCTGAGAGCTGTTCCCTAAGGTGTTTTTCTAAGGTATTAACTCTGATTCATTCACTGAGCCTTTCACAAATCTGACCACATTTTGATTGTTTCCAGGTTGCAGCCAGTGCATGTGGAATGGGAGTGCACTCAGAATTTCCTCATCAAGCAGCACAGGAGCCACCCACTATTTCTTCCCAGGCCATAAAAACACAGCTTAAATGGAAATATCAAGAATTCTAGGCCATTCATGAGCAAGGTGAGTATCAGAATCCATCTTGAGAGAAGGAGAGTGGTTGAAAGCTCTGCCAGCTATCCACTGCCAAGCTGTCCACTGCTATCCTAATGCCACGTTGAACAGCATTACGAACACCTCAGAGGTAAGAAAAACCATGCTGAATCAGACTGAATATCCATCCTTTCATCCCCGTCCCAGCTTGGGTAGCACCAATAGAGGACATGATGTACAATAACATAATGCTGACCTCCCTGTTATCAGCCTCAGCAGGAAGTTGTACACCAGATTTCCTAGGTACATTTAAAAACCTATTCCAGACTGCTCTCATAAAATTTATCTTTACTTGAACCTATTTATATTTTTATCATGTATAATTTCATGGCCTAACCTCTATGTACATATGGTGCTTGCTCTGTAAAGTAAACTTACTCTTTTGTCTTAAAATTGCCTTTTCTGAATCCCCTGGATCATCTAAAGCATTTTGTACCCTCTTTCCTATTCCCTTTAATAGAAGCTACATCATCTACCTGATCTTGTAGACTCATCTAAACTTTATTTGTTTGGGTTTTTTTCTTTAGTCTCTGTTGCCTTTAAATAAAGGGTCAGAAATGATTTTAAAATATTTCTTAGATCTGTCCTCCTCAGTGTTACATCCTCATTGGATCCGTTCCCTCTAACTTCAGTACATTTGAATGTGTCCTGACCATCAATAAAAACAAATTATTTTTCTCTGTCATTTTCCACATGCTGTCCTCAGACCTTCTGCTTATTTTCATCCTCTTCCACTTTTGACACCCGTTTTTATTCTCATAGATCAATCCACTTCCCCTCTTGATTGTTGCTTTATTCTGTCTCTTTCCTTGCCCACCTGACCACCCAAGTCTGTACCAATAGTGTGCACCAGGGCCTTTCTGCAATTTACCAGTTATCTCATTACTTGATTACAAACCTTTCTCACAGATATCATGAACAGGGAAGGTTAGCCGGTCCTTGATAGTTATCTACATGGACAGACAAAATTAATAGATTTTGACTGAAGAACCACTTATGTTTTCTAAGGTCCACCTTCTCACAGAAAGCCATTGTGGGCTCCCATATGTAAAAATAGCCCAATGTAGTCTTTTCTTCAAAGTGAAATATTTAGGAAAAGGGTTCATGAAAACTTTTACAAATATAGGATACAGTCTCCATTCACAGTGGCTATAACCTCAAAAATCCCCAAATACTACTTTATACTATTTTTTTCCCCTTAATTTGGAGAAACTAGTTGATGAGATTGTGCCCCTGAAATATGGAGACCTCTATGATTCAAGAATTCAGATTCAACTGGCCTGGTTTTCCTCTTATTTCTTTGGTGCTCCCTCATCTTCCAAATGACTCTGTAACTGCAACTTCTCACCCCTTGGTCCCTGCCAATCAGCACCTGTGGGAGGAGTTAAGGAATTCTTTTTCATTCCCATCTCTGGCCATAAACAATATATCTCCTGCGATCATATGGAGGCCAAGATGGCTATCTGATATGGAACGCCTAGGAAGGAAACTACTTCTCACAAACACTGAAAAAGGCAAATTATGAAGGTTCATTAAACAATATAATAAAAATTCTTCAGTCACATACCCACAATTAAATTATTATGCCTTGTAAGTGAGAAGGTTGAGGGAGAGTTTTCTCATGAAGAAAAATCTTTAGGTGAAGTAGCAAACATTCCTTCTCTTTGGTGGCCAATGTCACATGAGGGGAATGTGTCAAAAAATGCAGAACAAAAATGTCATTGCAAAGGACCTGGTGTTGTTTGTAATAAAAAATGTCATTCAAGCTTATCATGCCATACTAAATGAAGAGCAGGGGTCAGATCTTTATTATACTGAATTCCATGTAGGTGAAATTTGTATTAGAGTAATGGGATTTCTTTGTAATAAATGCAGAGAAAATTAATGCACAATCACTTTATCACAAATTATTTTTATACATGTCACATCTTTTTAATTCAACTTCTAAAATTACTTTGGTACTAAAGTACTGATTTCAGAGGACAAAAAAAGACAAAATTGTCTATAATTTCCATTTTTGTTTCAATAAGGAGTGTTGGCAATTTTTTTTTAAAGCAAAGGATCTAAAATAAGCACATTGTGAAAATTCAAATAAAAATACATGTATTGCTTTGGATTTTAGAGTATGATGAGTAGAATTAGAAGAATAGGGCTCAGACATAAGTGCCCCAGGATACAAGAGGTTATGGAGTATGGGACTACGTTGTTGGTGGTATAAGAGAAACAAACAGTACAAAATACAAAGCTCTACAAGGTTAGAGCAGAAAATAGAGTTTAGAAAGAATGCATAGGTGGAAAGAGCAATTCTATAGGTGAGATTCAACTCTCCGTAGAGATTTAGTTTCTCATCTTCATTTTACAGTGCCATTCCCCACCACATCCCTAGAGATACACCACTCTCCCTTTACAATCCCTTGGTCCACACACTAGCAAAAGGAAGTGGGACAAGGACTGGGAAGAGTTTTTGGGGCAGAGGAAACAATGTGAAAAACACGGCAATATTGGGAGTGTTGAGTCATCCAGTGCTGCTGGAGATTTAGAGGAAAAAAGATAGTTGGAACAGACTGTAAAGGAAAGAACTTGGATGGCCAGACTCAGTATTCTGAGGAGCCATTGGTGGGTGGAGTGTAGAATGCTGGAGCTCTAATACAGTGAAGTTTGTGTTTAAAAAAGACGGCTCTGGCTATGAAGCTAAAATAGCTGGGGAATTGTCTAGGAATTAACTAAGAATATGCAAAAAGACTTCTATGGAAAAAAATTAATTCTCATAAAAACACTGAAGTTGAACTGAATAAGTCGAGAGACATGCCATGTTCTTAGATGGGAGAAATTCATATTATAAAAATGCCACTACTTATAGTGGGTTGAATTGTGGCCCCCAGAACCTCAGAATGTGACCTTCTTTGGAATAAGTGTTGTGTGGATGTATTTAAGGTAAGGATTTCAAGACAAGATTATCCTGGGTTAAGGTGAGCCCTAAATCCAACAACAAGTGTCCTCATAAGAGACAGAAAAGGATGAGACATGGAGAGACACAGGGGGAAAGCCATGTGAAGACAGGGAGAGATTGGAGTGATGCATCTATAAGCCAAGGAATTCCAAGGATTGCCAGAGCCACCAGAAGCTAGGACAGACAGGGAACCGATTCTCCCTCAGAGCCTCCAGAAGGAACCTACTCTGTCAACATCTTGATTTTGGACTTCTGGCCTTCAGAACTGTAGGAGAATATATTTCTGTTGTTTTAAGCCACGCAGTTTGTGGTAATTTGTTACAGCACCCCTTAGAAAACTAATACACTACTCTCCCCTAATTCTAAATCTAATGCCAAACAAAACAGAAAATATAACAAAAGAGAAGGCAGATGGTTCTGATTCCTGCCAAGATGACAAACTGGCATAGGCTGTTGGCTCCTTCCGCCCAAATCAACACTGGAGAAACTATAGAAGCTGAAGGACAACATGGATTCCAGGAAATAACAGAGAAAGAATTTCTTGGACGGATTAATGTCTATCTTGTATCAGTTGGGGCATGGGGTTCTCTACAGTCTGGGGCAGAGGAGGCAGGATGAATAAAATGTCAGAATGAATAAAAATTTTTTGTTTGTCTGGGTTTTTTAAATAAATTCTGCTTTTGCCTCTCCTTTGGATTGCTTTGGAATAGTTATTGTCTTTTCTTTCTGTATTAGTTTTCTGTTGCTGTCATAACAAATTACTTCAAACTTAGTGGATTAAGACAACACAAATTTATTATCACTGGGCTACAATGAAGGTGTCAAAAGGAGTGTGTTCCTTTCTGGAGGTTGTAGAGGTGAATTAATTACCTTAGCGTTTTCAGCATCTAGAGGATGCCCATATTCCCTGGCTCATGGCCCCTTCACTCATCTTCAAAGCCAGCAATAGTGGGTTTAATCCTTCTCACATCATATCACCCTCACCTCCCCTTCTGCCTCCCTCTTCCACATTTATGGATCCTTGTGATTACATTGGGCCTACCTGGGTAAATCCAAGATAATCTCCCTATCTCAAAGTCAACTGATTAACAACCTTAATTCCATCTGCAACCTTAATTCTCCTTTGCAATATAAGGTAACATTCATAACAAAATAAAGAAGAAATACTCATTACTGTTACAGTCCTCATCTCTGCAGCAGTCATGTGGTTGTAGCTAGTATTTATAGTTATCTTCTTCCACTGCTCACTCACTATTCCTTTTGCCCTGAGCAAGCACCTCAGCTAATTGTGATTCTATGCCCAGCAGGGTGACCCAAACTTTCATTCCTAAAGAGACTGGGCCATCAGTAGTTTCCTTGAATTGTAGTATTCCATTAATTTTAATCACAGACATGGTAGTACTAAGAGAAATTCTAAGATATCTCACGTATCCAGACATATTCTTCCTTATCTCCATTATGTAGCAGCAACCCAATTTACCCTTTGTAATCAAGATCAATCACTTAGCCAGTATAGTAACCCCCTTCTTTGCCTTTTTTTTTTTTTTTTTTTGAGGCATGAGATGTCTAAAGTAGCTAGGTGGCAGTCTCCTCTTCCAATTCAATGGAATCAATGTTGTGTCTCTCGATGGAAGCATTACTCCCTTTGGAACTAAGACATCTAGACCAGCTGAGGTGTTTGCTGAGGGAAAAGGGAATAAGTAGTGGAAGAAGATAGTTATAAATACCAGCTACAATCATGTGACCAGTGCAGAGTATTGCACTGGTTATGAGTATTTCTTCCTTATTTTGTTATAAATGTGTTATCTTACATGGCAAAAGGGAATTAAGGTTGCAAATCAGCTAACCTTGAGGTAGGGAGAATATCTTGGATTATCCAGGTGGGTCCAATGTAATTACAAGGATCTATAAAAGTGGAAGAGGGAGGCGGAAGGGGAGGTTAGAGTGATATGATATGAGAACTCACTTCACTTCAACCCATGATTTCTGGCTTTGAAGATGGAGAAAGGGGGCCATGAGCCAAGGAATATAGGCAAGATCTAGAAGTTAGAAAAAGCAAAGAAACAAATTTGCCCCTGGTACCTGCAGAAAGGATACAGCCCTTTTGACACCTTCATTGTAACCTAGTGAGATCTGTGTCAGACTTCTAACCTATAGAACTGTAAGATAATAAGTATGTGTTGTTATAAGCCACTAAGTTTGACATAATTTGTTAGGAAATAAATTAGTGATGTGAAACCATAAGAAATCACAAAAAAGAATCATGTGATAATATTAGGTATGGAAAATTTAGTATTGAAAAAAATAAGAGCTGACATAAATGGTAAAGTGAATGCAGGTAAAAATGAAACAATGTAGTGATTTGGAAGACAACATTAAAGAACTCTCCCAGAAAGCAGCAGGAAAGGAGCTAGTGAATATAAAAAGCTGAGAGGCAAGGAGGACAGATTAAAAGAAACAAAAACAGAAAATTGAAGTACCATAAAAGGAAAAAAATAAACTGGAAAGGGGGAAAATTTTGAAGAAATAATGAGAAAGATGAAAGTCCTTAAATTGAAAATTCTCAAAATGAAAGGACTCTCTCCAAACAAGAGAGAGATGGAAAAACTCATCCCTAGACACATTATCTTAATTTAGGTTCCTCTGAAAGCACAGCCTGAGACAAGAACTAGTATGCAAATCATTTATTTAGAAGGTGATCCCAATGAGTGAGTAGGGAGAGTGACACAAGAAAGGAGGGAAAGCCAATAGAGCGAATGTCATTGAACTGATTACCACAATGTCAGCTGGAGATCCTGCTAGAGATCCTCTGAGAAACCATATAGAATATACCTCAGAATTGTTCTCTGAAGAACGGGAAGCTGAAGCATTTATCCACTGACTCCTGCCTTCAATTAAGTGTTTCCCCTGGTACATTAACTCCCCTGCATTTTTGAGATGCCCTTGACTATGTGGAATGATGTAGCTCCTATGGTTTTGAAGAAATCCCTGAGGCAGTAAAGCTAAGAGAAAGTGCTCAAGGTGGAACCCCATCACTGTGCATGTTATATCTCTAAAATGTTTTATTTAAGCTTCATGGTAACCACAAAGCAAAAACTGATAACAGATTCACAAACGATAAAGAGAAGGGAATCAGAGCATACCACAATGAAAGGTCATCACTCCATAAAGGTAGGAAGCAAGAGACGGAAAAAAAATAGTAAAACTACAAAACAATCAGAAAGCAATTAAGAAGATGGCATTAGTAAACCTTTACATATCAGTAATTATTCTAACTGTAAATGGATTAAATTATCCAATCAAAAGGCATAGAGTAGTTGGATAGATAATAAAAAAAAGACCCAACTATATGCTGCCTGCAAGAGATTCACTTCAGCTTTAAGAACACACATAGACTCAAAGCAAAGGAATGGAAAAACTATCCCATTCAAGTGGAAAATAAAAGAGAGCAGGGGTAGCTATACTTATATCAGACAAAATAGACTTTATGTCAAAAATGGTAACAAGAGACAAAAGAGGTCATTATGTAATAATAATAATATGTAACATCTTAAATATATATGTGCCCAACCTTGGAGCACCTAAATATCTTAAGCAAATACTAACAGATTTGAAGAGAGAAACAGACAACAACACAAAATAGTAGAGGACTTCAATACCCCACTTTCAGAAATGAATAGATCATCCAGACAGAAAATTGACAAGGAAACATTGGACTTCACCCATACTTTAGACTAAATAGACCTAACAGACATATATAGAACATTCCATCAAAATGCAGCAGTATACACATTCTTTTCAAGAGCACATAGGACATTTACTAGGATAGATCATATGATAGGCCACAAAAAAGTCTTAGCAAATTTAGAAGATTGAAATCATACCAAGAATTTTTTCTGATCACAATGGTCTGAAAGTAGAAATTAAAAGAGGAAAGCTAGAAATTATATAAATATATGGAAACTAAACAAAACACTACTGAACAACCAATGGGTCAAAAAAGAAATAAACAGGGAAATTTAAAAAATCTTAAAACAAATGAAAATGGAAACACAACATACCAAAAGCTATGGGATGCTGCAAACGTAGTTCTTAGAGGGAAGTTTATAGCACTAAATGCATATACTGGGGGGAAAAAAGCAAAAGAATAAATAATCCAATTTAAAAAGTGAGCAGAGGATCTAAATAGACATTTTTCCAAAGAAGACATACAGATGGTTAACAGGTACATGAAAAAGATGCTCAACATCACTAATCTCAGGGAAATGAAAATCAAAACCACAAGATATTACCTCACACCTGTTAGAATGGCTATCATCAAAAGGACAAGAGATGACAAATGTTGGTGAGGATATGGAGAAAAGGGAACTCTTGCGCACTGTTGGTGGGAACGTAAATTGGTACTAAGGAAAACAGTATGGAGGTTTCTCAAAAACTTAAAAATAGAACATGGGGCCAGCCCTGTGGCATAGTGGTTAAGTGCGCTTGCTCCGCTGCTGGGGGCCCGGGTTCGGATCCTGGGTGCACTCCAAGGCACCACTTGTCAAGCCATGTTGTGGTGGCGTCCCATATAAAGTGGAGGAAGATGGGCACAGATGTTAGCCCAGGGCCAGTCTTCCTCAGCAAAAAGAGGAGGATTGGCATTGATGTTAGCTCAGGGCTGATCCTCCTTACAAAAAAAAAAAAAATCGAACATGATTCAGCAGTCCCATTTCTGTGTGTATATCCAAAGGAAATGAAAACAGGATGTCAATGAGATATTTGACGCACTCCCATGTTTGTTGCTCTCCCATGTTTATTGCAGCATTATTCACCATAGCCAAGATATGGAAACAACATAAGTGTCTGTCAATGGATGGACAGATAAAGAAAATGTAGTGTAGATATATATATAACGGAATATTATTCAGGCATGAGAAAGAAGGAAATCTTGCCATTTGCAACAACATGGATGGACTTTGAGGGCATTATACTAAGTGAGATAAGTCAGCCAGAGAAAGACAAACACTGTATGATATCACATATATGGAACCTAAAAAAGCTGAACTCATAGAAACAGAGAGTAGAACGGTGGTTACCAGGGGCTGCAGAGTGGGCAAATTGAGGAGATATTGGTCAAAGGGTACAAACTTGCAGTTAAAAGATGAATAAGTTCTGGGGATCTAATACACAGTATTGTGATTATAGTTAACAATACTATATTACATACTTGAAAGTTACTGAGACTAGATCTTAAATGTGCTCACCACAAAAAAGATGAGATAGTTATGTGACATGATGCAGGTGTTAGCTAACACTATGGTGTTAATCATACTGCAATACAGAAGTATCAAATCAGCGTTTTGTAAACCTTAAATTCACACAATGTTATATGTCAATGACATCTGAATTTAAAAAAATATAAACACAGAACTATTTTTAAAATGTCAGTATCTTGATGGATTCACCCTGACATGAAACATATTTTTCCAAGTCTCACTATTCATAAATTCATGATTATTAACTTTTAGATTAATAATAATGATGATGATGATGATAATGAAATAGAGTTTTAAATTCATACTGGATTTGGATTTAGGAATTGGATTTAGAAACGATTCCTCCTTTATTCTTTTCATTTCAACTCAAGTTTCTCAGTCTCAAACCTAACTTCTTACAGACCCAAGTTTTGTTCTTTCCTGAAATTAAAAAAAAAAGTCTTAAAATACTATAGCCCATTTCTCCCATCTGAGGCACTGATATTCCACATTTTTAAAAGAAAGAATACTTTGTTGGAAAGACAGTAAAGTTTACGTCTCCTGAATCTGCAAATTTTATAAAGAAAGGCATAATAAGAAACACTATAATATATACTTTTGGGAAAAGGTTTTGATTCATATTCTGGAAACACAATTATAACATGTTTCTTAACTGATATTTGTGAAGTTTTAATATGCATTTTATTCTTATTTATTTCTTTTCTTTATTTTATATGTCATACTTTCTTTTGATCTTCCGTTTTGATTTGGCAGTGCCCATGCTCACCAGTACTACATCTTTCTTCTACCAGCACAGGAATGCATGTATTCAAAATGCCTTCCACATGTTACCTTCTTTTATCCTCATAATATTCTTGGTAAATAGTAGAGTATTTATTATCCCCATTTTATTGAAGAAATTTCTGAGTATAAAGGAGTTAAATAACTTGTCAGCAGTTACAAGGTTACGAGGTGAAGAAGCAGGATTCTCCAAACCTACAGCTATTCGTCCAGAGACAATGGTTAAACCTTTCAGCTACAGGAGTCCAGCATACTGCAAAGAAGATTTATGAGTGTTTGGCTAGAAAAGGCTATTTTAAAAGATCATCTCCATACAAGGGTCTGACATTGGAAAAATTTGCCACATCAGGAGGAAAAGACCTTGAAGCTCTCCACATGCTCCTTCCTATAGCACCATTTTCCAGAACACATTATTTGTTGAGGGAGGCCTGAATTCTTAATGAAAATGCCTCAATATGTAGCCCATTATTAGAACTTCCTAGCCATATACACAGTCTGATGCTTTAATCAGAGCTGAATTCACCTGGAAACCTCTCCCACATTCATTACATTCTTAGAGTTTCTCTCCTGTGTGGATTCTCCGATACAGAGCAAGGCCAGTGCTTCCACAGGAAGCTTTCTCACATCCTTTACATTTATAGGGCCTCACTCCAGCATGGATTTTCAGGTGACCAACAAGATGAGAGCACTGAATAAAGGCTTTCTTTCTTACATTTATCACAATGATATAATTTCTCCCCAAAGTGGTTCTCTGATATCTAAAAAGGTGGGAATGCTGAATAAAGGCTTTCTCACACTCAGCATAATTATAAGGTTTTTCTCCAGTATGGTTTCTCCTGTGTTTGATAAGATTTGAAGTCCAGATGAAATTTTCTTCCACATTTATCACCTGTTTGTTCGAAGACCTCTCCACACTTGTCTTCCTTGTTAAGTTTCCCCGTTGAGTCTGCTAGATGTGCAGGGCTAACTTCAGAAGTGTGTGACCTGTACAGTCACACAGGGCCCCAGCACTCAGAAGCGTCCTGGGTTCGGAAGGTCCTGAGCTTGTTTTAATACTCTGTCGTCACAATCTTGAAATTCTTAACTTTACCTTTGAACTTGTGTTTTGTGAGTGAAGTAAAATAGGACCATAGAGCATGTGCCTGATGTTATGGGCATAGGGTATGTCTGTGGATATGTCTGTGGTTTCTTGCACCCCCATTCACATCTTGCTTTTGTAATATCCTATAAGCACAAAATTCCAGTGGACCCACAATTCATAGGAGTTCGGCAAGACTCAAAGTGAGTATAAAGGGGAGCAGAATAGGCTGCCCAAAAATGTGCTACTTTGGCATGTGGATTATTTTGAGCTGAAGGCAATCAAGACCCAGCAGAATCAGAAAAAACTTTTACCTCCCCCTTAACTGCCTAAAAGAATTTAGATAGGGGACCTGTACCAGGAAGAGAGCTACTGCCAGAGATAACTTTTTTTATCTGAAAGACCTATCTGCATGGCAAGACAAACTTCTAATTACCAAACATCTGCTCTTCATATCATCTGTGAATTACCCTCCTCCCCTGTGAAGCCTCCAGCCCCTATCCCATTCCTTAGCTCAGGATGGCATATAAGCCTCAATTTCCTGACTTGCCCTTGAGTCTCATATCTTTGGGGCTCCCACACATATGAAATTAGTTTTTCTCCTATTAATCTGTCTTATGTCAACCTAATTATTAGACCAGCCAAAGAACCCAGAAGGGAAGAAGGGAAAAGTTTTCCTCCCCTACAAGTACAGGGTAAGCGTGTTATCTCTGCATCTGAGTAAGCTGGGGCTGATAGCCAGGTGAGACCACACTTTCTGCTGGAACCAGAACCTGCTTATAACTCAGAAAGCTTGCAAATGGCAGGGTCTAAGAAACAGGAATGACTAAGGAACCCTACCATATTCTTTCTTAATTGTGTTACTTCTCTGTATTAGTTAACACTTATTGAAAATAAAGACACAGAAGGAAAGGGAAAGACAGCAACACACTGTTGCTCATCCTTTCAGTCCTTCCTTACTCATCAGCAAGCTAAAGGTAAAGAGTTTTGGTAGAATGTGTGCCTGTCAAGAAGTGATGAGTCAGTTTTGTACAGTGTTTCCACTGATCTAAAATACATATGCACACAGGAGCTACAAAATACGAGTCGTGTGTAATTTTGGTGATTCTACATACAAGTTAAATGTTTTTATATTTTCATTTAAAAACTGGCATAGTGTAATATAAAAATAAACAGTAAAATTCACACTAATAATTTAAAATTTTAATTTTTATTTACTTCAAATGACATTAAATAAATAAAAACACAAAGGCAAGTCAAGACAGAGCCCTTAGGGGAGAATAAAAAGGTTTTCTATTTTAATATCTTTAACAATATGTTTTCCTTGCTTTTTGAACAAGAGGCCCTACATTTTCATTTTGCACTAGCCCTGCAAATTATGTAGCTGGTACTGCCTAAATGGATGTATTTCTTTAAATATTTGTTTCTTTGGTGCAAACCTCTTATTCTCAGTACTACTTTTGTCACCTGAAATAAACAGACTGCACAGATATAACTTATTTTCTGAGACACCTAAGGGAAAGGGTAAAGGATGATTTAAGTATGTCCCAGGATTATATATCATGGGTTAACCTAAACCAAGCACAGATACCAGGGTCAGTTCAAGGGAGAGAACACTAAAACAGAGAGGTCTAGGAGACAGATAAGAACAGTAGAGCTTCAGTAGTAATTACAGGGAAAATTATAACAGAGCATTAGAGAGTTATAATGGGTATAAACCACTTTTCAAAGATATCATCCTCATTTAACCTCACAACTCATTCCTGTAAGATAGATACTATTTTCATCCCCCTTTTAGAGGGGAAGAGACTGAAGCACATAGAGGATAAGTAACTTGCCTGTGGTGGTTTGAAATATATCCACAAACTCTTTGACACAACTCCATCCAAAAGGTGGAGACTAATTTCCCTCCCCTTGAGTGTTGGCTGGACCTAGTGACACACTTCTAAAAAGTAGAATATGGCCAAACTGACGGTATGAAACTAGGTCATAGAAAGCATCGCAGCATCCTCGGTCTCTCTCTTAGGATCACTCGGGAGAAACCAGTTGCCATGCTGTGAGTGTCACCGGTGCATTCCCTCAGCAGCTGGAAGGAAGTTTAAAGGTGCTTAACACAGCGTTTCCTCAGCTGCTGGAAGAAAGTAAAGGTGCTTAACACTCCCTCAAGATTGTTTTTCAGAGCTATGTCGGGAAGAGATACTAGCGTCAACCAGCCTGAACCAGATTGAGCCCCACTGCAATGGCAGCACCTGCACAGATGACCTGAGGATGACCAGAAAATGCCCTTTTTCCTCATCTTAACACTATAAGCTCCAGCCTAAGAGAAGCCTAGGGCTTATTAGCATAACATGCCATGTATGTGACAGCATGTTTTCAGACTGCGCCTGCGCCAGCTAATACCCGCATCTGCATGTGATGACAAAACTTCCCTTTTAAATATTCACTCCACTCGAAATAAAAGGACCTGCCTCCCTTTGTTCAGGGAGCACCACAACTTTAGAAGTGATTCTGCATGGTCTCCTATTTCCTGCAAATATACTTTGCTTTGTGTGACGACTCCTGGGGGAGAGTCTGATTTTAACTCACCAGAGAGTGAACTCATTTTGGTTCGGTAGCATGAGGACACTCAGGCAGCCCTTTGAAGAGGTCTCCGTGTTAAGGAACTGAGGCATCCTGCCAATAACCACAAGTGAGCCAACTTGAAAGCAGATCCTCAGCTTTCTTCTGATGACTGCAGCCCAGCCAACATCTTGACTGCTACCTCTCGAGAGACCCTGAACCAGAACATCCCAGCAACAAGCTAGGACCAGGAGAAAATTAGATACAGTTGGGCCAGTGAGGGAAATACACTGGGAATTGGAACTAAAACTTCAGAAAATACATCACAAGTAGTATAACCAAGGGGCACAGAACAGGAGACTTAGGAGCTAGAAATTCATCTATTCCTCAAGTCTAGGAAAGTATATAGCAAGGAGTAAGCGAGGGATAAACTTGGAACCGCAGAGAAGACTTTAGCTCAGCAATGATCTACTTATTCCAATTTTACATTCATGTCTCCTCCTTACCATTCTCAACCGTCCTACCCAGATTACAACTCTTCATTCTCACCTGCTGTCCTAGATCATCAGACTCTTTCTCTAAAGCTTCCTAGTGTGGTCACTTCCTCTCCACATTTTGGAGGCTTCTCCCACACACAGGCCTAGAGATCTTTGGGTAAGATGGTCAAAAACTGCTTCAGCACCAGCAGCTCTCGAATCTGCTGCTTGATGTCTGTCTTGGACCTCAGCCACTTACATCAAAGTTCCTAGAGTTGGCTCAGAGATTTGTGGGCCCTAGGCATTTGTTCCTGATAATGGAACTACCTAAAGCACTGGCAAAACTGCTGGTCAACAGCCTTATTCCATTGCTGCCAAGAATCTTTCACCCTAGTTTGGCCCTCTTCTTTTACTAAGAGGATATTTGGCTTTTGGAGACTGTACCTGAGGAGTCAAGGTTGCTAAACCCTTTAACCCCTTAGCCACCCTGATCTTGAATAGAGCTATGTTTCAGGCCGATTCCTCTGAATCTTTTGTGAGAATTCCTAAGGCAGGAAAACCATAACATTTCCCTGATACAATTGTCATGAAGAGCAGCAAAATTTGCCACCCCAAAATATGCCTCTTTGTCATAAGGATTATTTTAGGCTGATTATTTTTAAGAAATAGCAGACAGAGAGGAAAAGCTCTGAAAATCAAGTAGAAGTTACCCTTTTGTGAGAGACATTTAGATTTACAAGAGAAATTTCCATTTGTAAGGATGTCTCCCTCTCTGTAGCAGGAAGTGGAGGATGACCAAATCTCTAGAAACTCTTATCAATGGAAAAGGCAGCAACTTAAATCTGCATAATAACCATACCCTTGTTTACCGTGGTTTGCCTGAAAACCTTCCATAACTGGCTCCCTGCCCCCAACATCTTCTTTTGTCTTTAGTTGAAGATGTTATTTAAGGTACATAAATTGGGCCATTTGGGGCAGTTAGCTTTCCTGGGTCTTTCCCAGGAGATAAAAAGGTTATTAAACTTTTGTTTTTCTCCTGTTAATCTGTCTCTTATTACAGAGGGTGTCTTAGCCAAGAACCTGGAAAGATAGAGGGAAAATTATTTTTCCTCCCCTACAGTCACATACCCTTGTTTTATCTAAGACTTCATTACAAGACCACAAAATAAAATCTTGTTCTCAATAAGGCTTAGGTAATGCTTTTGTCCAACCTATACAGATGATCCCTTTTCCTGCCACAAGATCCTTAAAGTTCTCAGTGTCTACTATTGTTGGGGCCCAGGGTAGGCCACCCCAAAATATCCCACAATGGCATATTGATTATTTTGAATTAAAGTTATTTGAGAAGGAAAAAGGGCTTCTGACCCTCCTCTGTTCGTCCTGAAAGCAGGAATTAAATCTCCCATGTGAAAGATGCTCTCCCTGCATCCTTATCACCAGAGCTAGGGAATTAAGGGCCAAGAAGCTTGTATAAACAAACTATATTAATTTACTACCTCAAGCCTAAACTCTGTTTAAATTCCTAATTATGTACCTCAAACTTAAGTTTCTTTGTCCTATCATTCCTCACAAATTTGTTGTTTCTCTATGTAAAAAGATATATATACTGCCTGCTTTGTTCACTCTCCAAGCATCATTTCTCTATAATCTCTAATACGAACATATTAAATTGGGGTTTTTCTCCTGTTAAGCTGGTCTTGTGTTAATTTTATTATTAGTCCAGCCATTAGAACAAAAGAAAGGTAGAAGGGGAGATTTCCCCCTCCCTGATAAAATCAATCAACCAACTAAAAACATATTTATTAAACATTTACATAGAATCAGCAGATAATACAAAGAAAGAGAAGGCAGATCCTTGCCATCCAGATGCTGATAGTATTCCAGAAATAATAGATACATCTGCCCTAGGGAAAGAAAGCCTGTTTACTGGGTAAGAAAGAGAACAAATTTTAAAAAGAACAAAGCAAATCAAGGAAAGCCAATCAAATGCCAATGAAAGGGGCATCTGTTTTGGAGCAAGTGGCTCAGTAAGGCACAGAGGATTAAGAAGACCTGGAAGAGAGACAGCCAGGGAAGGAGAGGTACTACCTTTCCTTCTCTAACCTGAGCTCCTTCCCCTCCAGTGCTCACTCCACACACCTCAACTCTGCGAGAGCCTCAGCACCAGCCTCCCTGGTCTCCGCTCAGTCTAATTTCAGTCTGGTCACAACCACCTTTTCAATATAGCATCTCTGCTCCTACAAAGGTAATCTGCTTTGTCAGTCTGTCTATGTCTGCCTCTTCAACATCTAAGTCATATTCATTTATTCCCCTTTTTAGGTTCTCTGCAAGTCCTTGCTGAGGCAGAAAAATTTCCTTTCTTCCCTTCTAGATTCTTCAGCTGGCCTAATAATTAAATTGACATAAGAAAGATTAACAGGAGAAAAACAAAAGTTTAATAATATGTATATGTCCTGTATACATGGGAGAAACCCAGGAAAACGGAGTAACTCCCTGAGACAGAGGAAACCATCACCTTCATTACCATTTTCAGCTAAAGACAAAAGAAGATGTCAGGGATGGGGAGTCAGCTATGTGAGGTTACCAGGAAAAGCCTAGTAAACAAGGATAAGATTGTTATGCAGATTTAAGTGTTGCCTTCTCCAATGATAAAGAGTTTCTAGAGCTTGAGTCCTGCCCTTCTTCCTGGTGCAGCCTCTGAGACACCCTTACAAATGGAGATTTCCCTTCTACATGTAAATGTTTCTTACAATGGGTAACTTCCACCTGGTTTTCAGAGCTTCTCTCATGTCTGTTGTTTCTTAAAAAATAACCAGCTAAAATAATCCTTATACCAAAGAGACGTATTTTGGGGTGGCAAATTCTGCTCCCCTACATTCTATAAGTTAGTAAAGCACATCGGTGGTTCCCTGCTTCCCACTCCACCCACCAACTTAAAGAGTCACCAGAATGAAAACTTTCTTTATAAGCTGCAGCTCATCAACTGTTAAATTTTTCCAGAAGACTGTTCTCTACCTGAGGTTCCAATTTTCTTAAAAAAAAAAAGTTTTGTGGTGTTTGCCAGGGAACTTTTGAAGCACTCATTCTCTGTACCTCTTATTCAGCAGTTAAACAGGAACAAATGTATTGCCACTCTATAAGACCCAATGGCAGAATACAGAAATGTAGAGTCTGCAGCCTCATGGAGCTCATTCACCGTCTAGAATGAGGTAATAAGCATTTCTTACCTCGTAAGAAATCAAGTTACTAAGTGATTTTTATTGTAATCCTCATGAAAATATCAAGTTACTAAGTGTTGTGTTGTAACAGCAATGTGGTATTTCCTAATTCATCACAATACTTCTCTGAAGTACTAACATGATCTCCAATTTGTAGAGGAAATGGCTTTAGAAAAGTTTAGCTAATAATCAGAGAACCAGGATTCCAATACAAGTTTACCCAACTCCATACCACAAGCTTCTAAACACTAGCTATTCTGTTTCCTCAACTGGACTCCATAGGCCAAGAACCATCTCAATACTTTCCCTCTATTCCTAGTACATACTCTAGTACTGAGCAGCTCCTAGCAACACTACACCTGCTGAGTGGTATTTAAATTCAATTGGATATATTTAAAAGAGCCATGTAGCCGTTTCATTTTTAAATGTCAATGTATACAATAAGCACGGAAATTGCCATTTTAAGCACTGGTGGTCTCCGACTGTGTGACGCTCCGTGTGGCCACGCTGGAGGGATCCCAAGACAGGTCTGGATCACCTGCGTCGGGTGCATCCTGTCCCTGCGCTGTGCAGACTTGGGCAGGTCCCTTAAGCTTTTTGCGTGTTTGCGGGTTGTAAGTGGGATCCACAGCCCAGTGTTCATCACAGCGTGCCTTAATTCTCCTTTCCCTTCCTCTCCTTGTGGGTCATTTATGATCAACACTGCGCGACTGGACTGATGAGAATACTGCGGTCATACTCCGGTTGAGCGATGTGTCTGCCTGGTAAATATATTCAGGTTGCCGAAGGCTGGGATGGAAGGGCGGAGGATGCTGGCCAGGGAGGCAGGTGAGCAGAGAGGGCGAGAGGATTTGGGGTCGGTGAACAGGCATGGAGAAGTGACGGCGGAAGGGAAGCGCATCTGGGAAGGTCCCGGCCCGCCGCCCCGCGCCGGGGAGGGCGGAGGGACTCAACGCGGCGGAGCTAGCGCTCGGCTCCTCTTTATAAGACGAGGCGAGTTATAAATCAAAAGCCCCTATGCCTAGGAATCTCGACTTGCAGAGCCCGCGTCCGGCGCAGCGCTCCCGGGCACGCTAAGCCGCGCGGAACTGTCTGAAGCCGCCGGAAGTTCAGCCGCGGGGCCCGGGCGGGTTCGCGGACGCACTTCCGCTGGCGGGCGGGCTGGGGTGCCCGGGGGCTAGCCGCGGCCCAGCGGCCGCCTACCCCGGGCCTGCGTAACGCCGGCGGGAGAGAGCGGGCCCCCGCTGCCCGGGAGCCCCTAGTCGGCTGGGCGCGGGTGGGAGGAGCCACCTGCTTGCTCAGCCCGCGCCGGAAGCGCCGGCGGAGCCGGGTCAGGAGCAGGGCTGGGCGGCGACTGTGCCCGGGCTCTGCTGGGCCCCCTCGCCGGCCCAGCTCCCGGCTGGCGCACCAGGACGTTTCGAAGACCCGGACTCCTGGGCCACAGGTGCTGACCCGGGTGCGCCTGTGCGGACCACCCCTTTGTCCAGCGCGGCCGCTGACTCCCAGAAACCTTTGTGGTCTGTCAGGTCCTTGTAGCTTAAGGGACACAGACAGCCAAACCTTCCCGAGTGTGGGGCTTGTTGTGGTTGCTCATTGATGATGTGCCAGTTCGGTTTATATTACAGGAGAGGTGGGAAAGGTGTTTGTAGTCCAGTAGGTTCACTCACTATGTTGTCTTATTCTTTCGAGAATCTAAACTAGTGGAAGACAACGTGTAGAAGCGGTCCCATGTCCTTTATCTTGAATGATTGCTAAAAGTCTTTCTCCAAGCCCCCTGTAGAATCCCCTAAATTAATATTTAGGGCTGGGGAAATGAAGGTGTTTTTGAAAGATGCCCAGTGAGTAACAGATGCTAGGCGCAGAGAAGGCACTAGAGGGCCTCCTGGCGTGGTCCTAAATTCTGTGCCCAGAAACCGAGCAAGTGTACCTGAGCGCTAGGCGTTGTCTCTAGAACCATCGCCTAGATGACCAGGTCACAGCGGGAACTGCAGCCTTTTACTGAGGTCTTGCCAAGTGCTATGCACTGAATTTAATGCTTTCTGTAGTTATTCCCAAAACAGTCCTCTATAAGGTCAGTGGTTTAATTGCATTATAAAAATATTGTTTTTCTGGTTTTGTAATTGCTCTGTGATTATGTAAGATAGTAACATGAGGGGAAGCTGAGTGAAAGGTATAGGGACTGTTCTGTACCTTTTTGGGAAATTTTCTGTGAGTTTAAGATTATTTTGAAATAAAACGTTAAAAAAATTATAAGATATTTCACAGAGGGGGAAATAGAAGTTTAGGGAGATTAAACGACCACACATAAGAGAACATGATAGGATTCAAGCCTGGGTCTTTTGGAATCCACAGCCCATATCTTTAAACCACTGCCCACCATGCTAATCAGTTGGTAGTCCACGTTTCCTTAAACTGATAGGCCCTGCTTAAGTCTGCGATTACATGGAAAACTGAAACCATCGATACCCACACAGCCTACTACTTACATTAACATGATTTTACTATTTAGTTGTCTTCCCTAAATGTGACACTACTAGTCTGCTGTCTTTATCAGCATGACTTTACTATTCCAGGAAATTCTTGCCCTGGAAGATAAAAGTCGAAAATAATTATATTTGTTTCAAGAACTTGCCCCTCAATCCATTTAAGTGAACATCAAACTCTTCAACTGTCAATGGATAGGATCCAGACATTTTGAAACCCTCAATTCAAAACCTTCACCTTGCTGTGTCTTCCTTCAATCCTAAACTATTGTATCATGATCCTTGCCCAATCCTTATCCTGCTTTGAAAGATCTGCCTTAAACCCCCAAAACCTCATAAATATTCTGACTTTGCCTCCCTCCCTCGGAGATACTACTAAGACTCTGTCAAGGTAGTGTTCTCTATGGCTCATAAGCATAAACTCAGCTTAGCCTTATCAGCTGATTGTTTTGGTGTTATTTTTATATATATATATATAATTTATTTAATATTCTCGGTATTATGAAACATGCTGTTTCTTCACAAACGTTCCTTCTGCTTGGAAAAAGGTTTGAATTGCCTTAAGCTTTTATTTTTAAAATTCTTTTTATTGAATTCTCTTTAATTTTGGTTTGAGCCTCCTTTTTCTTCTAAAACAGAGAAACATTAGACTTAGTGAGCTCAAGTATTTAATCAGCCTGTGTTTATATATATTTTTAACTATGGTTTCTGTAACCTTAGGAGTGTGCGCTAAAAGATAACACTTGTAACAGCCATCCTCTTCTCTGCCAATCGGAGCTGGAATGGCTGCTGTGTTCCTTCCACGGGTTCCTAAAGAGCCAAAGAGGCTCTTTGAAGTAAACAACAAAAAAAGGCCTGCCAAGGGTCAGGGATCTGGCCCACAAGGGAGCAGCCCAAATAACCAGGAGTTATTCCGCCAGCGCTTCCGACAATTCTGCTACAAGGATACTCCTGGGCCCCGTGAGGCCTTGAGCCAGCTCTGGGTGTTCTGCTGTGAGTGGTTAAGGCCTGAGATACACACCAAGGAGCAGATGTTGGACTTGCTGGTGCTGGAGCAGTTCCTGACCATCCTGCCTGAGGAGCTGCAGGCCTGGGTGCAGGAGCATCATCCAGAGAGTGGGGAGGAGGCAGTGGCTGTGCTGGAAGATCTGGAAAGGGAGCTGGATGAACCAGGCCAGCAGGTAGGAAAGGGCCCTGTGCTCCATGGGAGGATGGTTGGGAGTGGGCATCTAGACTGATCCTTTGTGGGCTCTCTGGGGATCATGTACCTTGTGGGCCCTTCAGATGCCCAAATGAGTCTGCTTGTCCTCCAGGTTTCAACCCAGGCCTGTGCACAGGAAATGCTTTCTGAGACATTGGTGCCTCTGGATCCAGCTAAGGAAACAACGTATCTCCAGCCTCAACCCATGGAAATCCAGTGTAATGGTAAATCTCAGGACCCTCAACACCAAGAGGATTGTGGTTAGTGTTTACAGTTGGTCGTATGTCTCCCCTGGAGACCTTAGAATCATTCATCATTCAGCACATATATATTGAGTACTTATTATGTGCTAGGCACTGCAAAGCACCCAGTATAGTGAATACAGCTGACATGATCCTTGCTTTCATGGAGCTTACAATAGTCTGGTAACAGAGGCATTAAACAAATAAATACACAAATAGACCATGACAGATTGTATATGAGGGAGACAGTAGTCAGAGAAGGCTTTTTTGAGGAAGTAACATGGGAGCTGAATCCTAAAAGTGGAATAGGAATTAGCCAAGTGAATATTAGAAGGAAAAGCATTACAGGCCAAAAGAGCATGTGCAAAAACAAGTGGGAAAGAAATTGGTGGGTTTGAAAGAAGATGGGGTGACTGGAGCATGGAGAGACAGGCAGAGTAGCAGAGAGAAGGTGGTCAGAGGCCAGAACATGAGGGCTTTGTGGGTCCTGTTAAGAAGTCAGTAAATCTTTAACTTTCACTGTGTGTAAGGCCTGGCTCTGGGTTCTGTGAGGATCCATGCCTTATGGAGTTGAGTACCCATAAAAAGATAGCTGTTGATTTGAAACAGTGAATGATTGTGTGCCAAATCAGAGATCGTGGTCTGAGGAGGGAGAAATCTGTTCTTTAGGCCCTGGTGGTAGCAGAGTGGCTGGGATTCTAACTGGGTGGTAAAGAATGGTTGCATTTCATTGGGCAGAGAGCATCAGGAAGGATGTTCCTCACACGCACCCCTCTTCTAGCTCTTCTCTTCTTCTTTGGTCACATTGGAATTTCTAGTCATTCAACCCATTTTTTTCCCCAGTGCTTCTTTCCTTCCCTATCCTATCAACCCATGATATGTTTGTTTTTTGCTAATAATGCTCAGCATTCTCCCAGCCACCTCCACCCCACTGCTGCACACATACACATAGCAACCATGTTGAATTCATCTTATCAAACACCACCTGTGACAGCACCTTCTCCACTCTTCTACCAAACCAACTTATAGCTATTCTTCTACTCAGCTGTCACCTCCTTCAGGAAGCCTTTCTTGATACTCTCCCACATGTATGAGTCATGTGATGCACCTTGTGCATACCTCTGTCATAACATTTAGCATACTATATTACCACTTGTCTGAGGCTCCTTCTGTGTATCCCCAGCAACTTATATGTAGGAAATGCTCACTAAAGGTGAATGATGGAGTCCAAACAGAGGAATAATGCGGAAAAGTACAAATCACGATAGGAGGATGTGGGTGGGTCAGTTTGGCTGAGACTGAGTGTCTGGTAGGTGGTCTGGAACAAAATTTTAGAGAGCCTAAGAAAGTTTTTCTTTTTTTTTGGCGGGGGTGGGGGAGCGTTGAGCAGGAACTAGCATGTGCCTTGTAAGCCAGATGTAATCTGGATTGGAGAGGGAGGAAAAAAAGGACCACTTTGAAGACTTGCTATAGTTCTAGCTCAACATTATGAGGGCCAAAAGTAGGGCTGTTCTGAATGGTGATGGAGAGGAAGAGAAGGATGCAAGAGAGCTACATCACTTGTTTTAAAGCTCTAGAAGGTACTGGAATGATGACAGAGTTGCTCTTTCTGACTCCTTTCCTGTCTTTTTTTTTTTTTTTTCAAGTGGCTATCCACTTTTCCTAACCTCATTTATTGAAGAGACTATCCATTCCGCATTGTATATTCTTGGCTGTTTTGTTATAAATTAACTGACCATATATGCATGAGTTTATTTCTGGGCTCTCTATTCTGTTCCATTGATCTATGTGTCTGTTTGGTGAGGAAGATTGGCCCTGAGCTAACATCTGTTGCCAGTCTTCCTCTTTGCTTGATGAAGATTGTCTCTGAGTTAACACCTGTGCCAGTCTTCCTCTATTTTCTATGTGGGATGCTGCCACAGCATGGCTTGACGAGCAGTGTGTAGGTCTGTGCCCGGGATCTGAACCCATGAACCCCGGCAGGCTGCCAAAGCAGAGCACGTGAACTTAACCACTACGCCACCATGCCAGCCCCACCTCTCCTGTCTTGAACAAGGGCTCTAGGGATCAGGGTTGGAATCTGCCTACGTCTGATGGGTGGAAGTGATGGCCACTTTTCGCAAGGGAAAATGAAGAATGTCATTATTAGAAATAGTGTCATCTAAAGAATATGAGTTAGGGGCCGGCCCGGTGGTGCAAGCAGTTAAGTGCGCACGCTCCGCTGCCCAGGGTTCGCCGGTTCGGATCCAAGGCACGCACCGACGCACTGCTTGGCAAACCATGCTGTGGCGGCGTCCCATATAAAGTGGAGGAAGATGGGCACAGATGTTAGCCCAGGGCCAGTCTTCCTCAGCAAAAAAAGAGGAGGATTGGCAGAGGTTAGCATAGGGCTGATCTCCTCACACACACAAAAAAAATAATAAAGAATATGAGTCATACTTTCTTCATTGTGGTCTCTGTTTTACCTAGGGAGGATTTTTAATGACTAGGATACTTCTTACCTATAGGAGTATCTTTGGTCATCCTACTATCATTTGGAAATTCATGTTCTCCAAATTATCTGGTAACAACATTGTCAAGAAATAAGGTATTTCACATGATAAGGTTTCCCTAAATAACTGAAGCTTGTTGTTTGATGGTCAAAACTTGATTATTTGCATTAGCCAGTTAATGGACATCTTACTGATATGTACAACATTCTTAGAGTAAACTGAACACAGTCTATCCTTTTCGTGAAGACTGAAGTTAATCATTATGAACGTTAGTACTCACTCTGGCCTGCAAATCATTTCTGCGCTTGAAGGATTTTAGGTAGGTAGAGCTATTGGCTTGTACCCTATAATGGCACCAGACTGCCATGCTAGTAAATGGCAGATGTGGGATTTAAATAGTCTGTCTCCAGAGCCCACATTCTTAAGTCCTTAGTACTGATGGAGTATAAAAATGTGAGGAAGGTGGAAAGTTACGGGAAATGAAACTGGAAAGGTAGGCAGGGATATTCTCACATCAGAGTTTTTAACCCTCATTTTGCATATGGATGACTTATAAAATATATCAGTGCCTGGGGCCAACCTTTAGAATTTGGGTTTCAGTTGGACTGGGGCAGGGCCCAGTCATGGGCTTTTTCTTTTTTTTAAACTCCCCAGGTGATTCTAATGTGTAACTAGAGTCAAGAATCCAGTGGATCATGAAGGGCTTGTATACTCAACAAATGAGTTTAGATTTTATTCTATGGGGAAATTAAAGATAGAGATAGGTATTCAGAGCTTTAAGCCCTTGGGCAGATTTGAAATTTGGTAATTTAAGCTATAGGTATGGTAGGTACAATCTACAAATGGCGTGTGAAGTCAGAATTATTTTTAGGACAAACAATACAAAATTGTATGCTTCAATACAGTCACTGTAGAAATTGGGAATAGTGTGGGCCATCTGATCATCTAGCTACTAGAAAATAAATGGTTGCAATGACCTCAATTCTAAGGAGCATGTTTTCTTGAATAAACCCCCTCTTTTAAGTCCCTATAAAGAGGTCCGGTAGCAGCAAAGTCAAATATTGGTCCACATCTATTAAACCACACTTGAAAACCTCGCCTAGGATTAATTACACACTGAGAGCTCAGGGACTTGAACCTTTATTTTGCTAAGAGAAGGCAATATCAGAGGAATTTAAATTCCCTTATTTTCATGGGCTTTTTGAAATTCTTCCCCTATAACTGGGGAACTAGACTTTTTATCAACTCTAGGCCCCCTAGATTATAATTGGTCACTCATAGGAACCAGTTTCTTTTTAAAATGTGAATTAGATTCTTTTTTCTTGAATAGTAAATTGTTAATTAAATTTTCTGACAAATTTTATCAATTTCTGAGGCACCATTTTTGTATGCCAACACCTTTCCTCTGAGTTTACTCTTGTTGAAGTTCATACTTTAGTAATTATTTTAGTGAGGTTCTTCGGGTGGTAGACTTAGTCTTTGCATATCTACCCTTACTTTACCCTCCATTTTTAATCGTGATTTAGCTGGGATAAAATTCTAATTGACAATTTTTTTTTCTCAGCATTTTGAAGATACTACTTCACTATCTTCTATCTAGCTTCTATTGTTTGCTATTAAAAGACTATTATCAGTTTAAATGCCTTTTTTTTTTTTTTTTAGGGATTCTATCTTTATTCTTTAGTAACTTTTAGATTTATTCTTAACCTTTATGAAGTTTCACTAAAAAATGTGTTCTGATATGGTTTTATTTTTGTTCATCTTATTTGGTCCATAAGTGCACTTTTGCTCCAAGAACCCACGTTTTTCTTCAATTATGGGAAATTCTCAGCTATTTGTTCTTTAAATAGTGCTTCTTTTTTATTCCTTATATTATTTTCTTCTGGAATTCCCAGAAGACACTATTAGAACCTACTTATCAATTTATTCATTTCACTTAACTACTTTTTCATATATTTTATGTCTTTGTCTCTCTGTGGTACATCTTAGTGGATTCTTCTTCTTCAATTGTCTTTCAGTCTATTCTCCATCTGTCTCCAGTTTATCTAAGATTTCTATTCAGTTTTTATACCACCTATGCTTGTTTCATTTTTGCTTATTTTATTTCATAATTCCATATTTATTTGCCATGGATGGTATGTCATCATTTATATCTTTTAGGTATCTTTAATCTAATTTTTTCAGGCTTTTTGATGAAAATAATTTTATCTGGATTGAATTCATGTTTCAATTGGTGATTTTGTTAACTGCCTTTCTTAGCATTCCATTTATAAGTTTTGAAATTTTCATTTCTAGGCTCATTTTGAGTTCTTTCTGATCTGTTTTACATTCTCTCCTTCCTTGTTTAGGAATTCTGTTGTTACTCTTACCTGGTCCCCCGGAACCAAGTCTTAGGTCTCCTGTTTCATGTGGTAGCAGATGTCACCAATGAAGTCACAGGCTTCTAGGTGGCTTGACATAGTTCTTGGTCACAGGGTTGTATCTTTCTCTGTGTATGTCTGGGTGCTTCTGTATGTGTGTGCCTGCATGTCCCACCCAGCCTCTGGCATCAACCAGGCCCCGCCTCCCATGGAGCACTTTTACTCCCCTATTTTCCTCTGGGGCCAAGATCTCAGTCACTCTCTGGAGCCCAGCAGGCCCACATCTTCAACTGTAGCCACATTCTGTGTTTTTGTTTCCTTTCTGTTCCACACAGATGTTTATCTTTTAGCACAGATGTGTTTTTAGATTAATTTTTATTTTTGGTCTATCATTCTGTGTATTTAGAGCCGAAGTATGAACTCAGTGTGCCATCCTGACTACAAATACACCATTTTCCCAAACCTTTTTTAGTCAGCTAGAAATTGAGTTTCTATACAGTGCTTCTTTTTTTTTTTTTTTGTGAGGAAGATTGGCCCTGAGCTAACATCTGCCAATCCTCCTCTTTTTTTGCTGAGGAAGACTGGCCCTGGGCTAACATCCATGCCCATCTTCCTCCACTTTATATGGCATGCTGCCACAGCATGGCTTGACAAGCGGTGCGTCGGTGCGCGCCCAGGATCCGAACCAGCGAACCCTGGCCACCGCAGCGGAATGCGTGCACTTAACCGCCTGCGCCACCAGGCCAGCCCCCCGTGCTTCTTTTTTTATAATAATCCATAAATTTTCTTCTCGGGCTGATATGGATATTAGTTCTATTATATGTATACTGCTGTTTTGGATCCCCTCTTCAGTAGCCACTTTTTACTTCCTAATGGCTCTACAAAACTATGTTCGTGGGTAAATGTGTATCTTTATATAATTTGCCTTTAAATTCTGTACACAGATAGATCTAGGGTCGCTATAACATAAAGTTTTAAAGTGCCCAAAAACTTTAAGATAACCTTATATAACCACTAACAAGGAGGGTTTTTTAACCAGCGTGGCAAGCTGGTTTGGTGAGGAAATCATTGCAGGCCCCTGTCCTAAAAGGAGGCCACGAGGAGAGGCTCATCTTACTTCTGGCAACATTCTTGCTCAGCTCTGCTGTATCTCTGGGTTTCTGCCCTTCACAGGATGGGAACCCCAAGACCCAGAGGTGGCTGTCACTTTTCTCAGACATGTTGCCAGTGAGCTTTGTCCCTCATCCACACTCTGAGAGATCTCAAATCTGCTATTTGACCATGGCTTCTTCTCTTGCCTAATCCCAGGATCTCTTTAGCCAACGCATTTTGGCACAGTCAACCCAGTGCCTCTGCCAAGAGTTAGGTCTGACTCATTCTGCATCCTAGTTCTTCAACTGTCTCCATAGTTGCCTTTTCCTTTTTTTTTTTTTTTTTGTTCCATTTAATGTCTCTTATCCACACAAAGTGTATCACTTTTCCCTGCATTATTCTACATGGCTACAAATTCTGCCCTTCACTCTGGGTCCTAAAATGGATTACTTTAAGGGAGAATATGCTTTGAGAGGGACAATCTCACTTTTTTTCAGAAACTTGACCATTGAGGAAATGGCCCCATTTCCCACTCTGGAGGAATGGGGGTGTTGGGATTCTGCTCAGAGGAGCCTCTGTAGGAAAGACAGGCAGAGGAATTATGGGAATATAGTTTCCTTGGGTAAGGACAGGTAGAAGTCTAGGGTCTATTAAAGAACTTCTCTGTGTCAATGACTATTTGCCTGGGAAGTCTCAAATGACCCACAGAGTGTAGCTTCAGGCTTGACAGATTCCCAGTGTTATCCTTTGCAAAAAGAGTAGTGGCAGTGTCTTTGGGGGCCAAAGCAGTTTCTGTCTGTCCCCACGTGATAACATCCTCTTTTGCCCCATGTGTCTAGGCTCTAATCTCTTTGTTCTTCATATTTGGAAATGGGATATTTCTTTGTGCTCTGATCTCTCATTTTTTAATATTCTTAGAGGCCTTCAGAACAACCTGCACAGAGTTGTTTCATAGCTCCAGCTTGGTGCCTGCCACTGTCAGCTTCCTTTTTCTTGCTGTTCCTCCCACAGTTCCTTTCTTTCATCCCTCTCTACTCAACTTCTGGTCTTCCCTAGTGAACCCATTCTTATCTGAGATCTTTTATGTACTGTGCTTGTTCACTGGACCCCTCTTATTCTTCGCTAATTTTTCTCCACTGCTAATTCTCTCTTCCTTTCCCATCTCCCAATTTCCTCAAATGTTGTAAAACCACTTTGTTAGTATATTTAAGCTGTGTACATCTAGTATATGTGTTTAATTTTATTTCCTATATATTTCAGTGACATTTGAATGCTATACTTTTTATTTCAGATGATGTGATCAGAATTGAGAAAGGAGAATTGATTCAAAGGCAGGAACTTCCTGTATATATGGAATCCCAAGAAAAGTTATCTGGCCAAATCAATGGAGAGGTTCCTAAATGTAGAAAAACCCAAAAACGTGCAAGATATCAGAGAAACACAAGTGAGAGAAGATATAAGTGTGATGAATGTGGGAAAAGATTTACTCAAAAATCAAACCTCATAAGACATAAAAGAATCCACACTGGAGAGAGACCCTATTCATGTAAAGTATGTGGCAAAACTTTCAGTCGGAGATCACAACTTATTGACCATCAGAAAATACATAACCGATTAAAACCGTATCAGTGTGATGAGTGTGATAAAGCCTTTTATTACAGTTCACACCTTGTTCAGCATCAAAGGACCCACACTGGAGAAAAACCTTTCCAATGTAATGAGTGTGGGAAAGCTTTTCATTACAGCTCAGGCCTCATTCGACACCTGAGGACCCACACAGGAGAGAAACCATACCAGTGTAATGACTGTGGAAAAGCTTTCTGTCTGAGCTCACATCTGATACAACATCAGAGAGTCCATACTGGAGAGAAGCCATACCAGTGTAGTGAGTGTGGGAAAAGCTTCAGCCAGAGCTCAGGCCTTTTGCATCACCAAAGAATCCACAGTGGGAAGAAACCGTATGAATGTGTTGAGTGTGGAAAGGCCTTCAGTCATAGTTCAGCTCTTGTTGGACACCAGCGAATCCACACTGGAGAGAGGCCCTATAAGTGTGATGAGTGTGGAAAAGCTTTCCAGCGGAGCTCATACCTCATTGTACATCAGCGAATCCACACTGGAGAGAAGCCCTGGTGACATCACGAGTGGTGCAGAATTTTTTATCTATGCTCATTCCTGTGGAACATCGGAAAAGCACAACCAGAAAAGGATGCTACTATTACAGTGATGTAGGGGACTCTGCAATCACTATTGCAATTTCAGCAGTCATTTGAAAATACATATGGAGCTGAGATAAGCAGCTTGCCAAACAGTACTTTGTGATGTTCTGCCACCAGGCTTACCATCTGGTGAACTGGGACTTTGGAAGGGCTCATTCCTTATTCTCAAACTTTTCTTTTCTGAAGCAAGTGGCTCCAGAAATCTAAATGTTCTATTAGATATATACTGGAGGTTTTAGAGATTACTGCTGTTCCTATTCTCTTTCTTCCCCTCTATTTTCTTTGGAGTTGGAATAATAATCTTGTATAGAGTATGAATTTAGAGTTAATATCTGATCTGCATGAAAAAATAAAACCGTCAATTTCTGGTTAACTTGATAAAATATATTAACATATAAATTATCTACACTAAAAACATTGTGAAATACAAAAGCCATTTTGTAATATTGGAATGAATTATGATTTGTGTGGGTAGCATGGTTCAGTGGGAGTGGAGCAAGATTTATCATGCAAGTTCCCAGTGACCATTCACAGCTTAAACCAGAGATGGCCAACAGGCTAAATGGGCTGTATTTGTCCTGCACATGCATTTTTCCCACATAGGTGTTTTGTTTTTGTTTTTTGGTAATATAAAATTATTGCAACTATTTAAGAATCTGGAGATTTCACATAAAATCTGACTTTCCAGATTCTCTTACTAAAATGCCTGATGTGGCAATATTAGGCACCACATTCCCACATGGCAGCAGTTGACATGAGCTAATTACCACTATCCCGTTGGACATGATCCCTACCACCACGCAGCTTCCTGTTGTCTTCTACCAACCCCCTTCATTCATTTCACCTGTGTGAACATGGCCCCTGCCCTAAGGGTTTCTTAGAGGGGCTTCAGGGCTCCAGGTTCCTCACCACCAAAATAGCTTCACTTTAGTTAGTTTTATATATTGGACTCCCAAATAAGATTTTTTATGAAGAAAGTGTTTTCTGCTAACAACAGTTTGAAGATTTAGATTAAAAAATAAATTTAAAAATGTATTCTTTGAGCACTTGAAGGTAGAGGAAAGCCATGTTAAAATTTTCCTTAGACAGAATTTATAGGTTATTTGTTGAAAGTTAATTATAATAGCTTCTAGCCAAATCCTTAAAGACTAGTTCTTTGGGTGAGATGAAAAACATAAAAACACACATGAAGGGAGTCAACATTAAGTGTAAATGTGAAAAACCTAGGGACAAAAGCAGAGCCTCAACTGGGGAAGAGAACTATAGAAATCTGAAGCATTTAGTAATAGGAGCAGTTATGGGAAAGCAATGGGATGAGGCCAGAATGCTCCAGGGGGAGAGGTGAAAAGAAAAAACAGCCAAGAAAAAGGAAGGAAAGCAAAGAGAAGTTAGGGGGAAAGAAAAGGTTGGAGACCCCAGAAAAACAAACTGCAAACAGGAAACGAAAGCAAAGTTAGTGAAAACATGAAAAAGCAACCTCTAAAGAAACTCGAGGGGGAGGTTGAGTGTTTGTGGAGGCCGGAGCACTTGTTCTTTTGATCATTGACTGCTCAGTGACTTCACAGTAATAACTCTATTTCTATAGGTAGTTAGGCCAAATGCCTAATATGAAAGATCCTAATCCAAATCTGAGTTCACTACTATTTCTTTGTACCACTGAGGATCCTGGCCCTGCACAGGTCTCTGAATGTTGAGACTCAGGACACCTCTCTTCTCTACCACTCTAGGCCCCAACTTACTGAGCTCTGCTCAGCCTGGACTCCACCTTCTTAGCAAAACCAACAGAGCAGGATTTTCCTGAGGAGCAATAATATATTCTTGGCTTCTCTGGGAGGCATCTGGCTTGTCTATTTCCCCTAAAGAGGAAACAATATGTTGTGAGATAGTAATACCCATTATAAATTAAATGAATGATATATGCAAAAGGAAAAGCCATTTGCAAACTATAACAATAGCAGCTACCATTTATTGTATACCTACCATGTCCCAGAAACTACCAAGCACCTTATATAGCTCGTGTAAACTTTTCTTCTGTAAGGTAGGTACTATTATCTCAAACAATGGAGATATAGTTATTCTTATGACAAGCTTATAATGAAAGGCTTATAATAAAATGAAAAGTTTTTATTACATTATAATGTTAAACAGCCTATTAAAGTGTTTTTAGAATATAATCACAACTATGTAAAACAGATTAAAAATATTAAACATTGAAAGTAAATGACAACAAAATGTCAACAATGACTATTTAGATGATGAAAGTGGAGTGATTCTCCCCTTCCTACTTCTCTGTATATTTCAAATGGAAAAGTTAGAAAGAATTCACCATACACATGTAGTAACTACTTATAAAAAAATGCTACAGAATTATCTTGCCTTTCTGGAGATGATTCTTTGATAGCTTTTTTAATTATTTCCTTTAGGATTGGTTTATATAGATTTTTCTACTTGAATGAATTTTGGAACTAATAGTTTTTCCCAAAAATCACCAATTTTATTGAGATTTTCAAAAATTTTGATAGCATATTTTCTTCATCTGCTATTATTTGTCATTTATAATTTTTTAATTTTTTTCTCAGGGTTACCATAGGTTTGTTGTTTTATTTGTTGTTTCTATGGGCTCACTTACAAAGATTTCATTCTTGGATTTATTTATTAATGTCACTATTTTTCTGTTTTCTAATTCATTTACTTCTTTTATCTTTATTTCTTTTCTAATCTTTCCCTTGGGGGTTTCTTTCTCATTCTTCGTCTGATTTCTTGAGTTGAATGCTTAGTTCATTTATTTTCTTTCTTTTTAAATAATGAAAGCAAGTGAGAATATACATCTACCAAGTACTGTTATTTTTAAAATAGTCCACTAGTGTTTTTGTGGGGTTTTTTTTTTTTTTTTTTTTTTTTTTTTGGTAGCTTTGGAAAACATAGATAGAGGAGGAGAGGAAGAGGGCCCTGCTTGTCATACACCAGATTGTCTGCTTATGCCTTAGTAAAGAGGTCAGAGAGGCTCTACCCAAGTAGAGGAAGACATACTTAGGCCCAGAGCAGAGCCAGGATTTTAACAGGATCTGTGACAGTGGCTGGAAGCCTCATTTTGTCTGCTGTGCAGCCACTCAAGTTACCACAACCAGGTGCTCCAAGGATCTGGCAAGTTGATGCTCTGAAGTTGATGAGTGACTGAAGCCAGGGGCATACCTGAAGAATATTCTGAGGTACTCAGGAAGTTCAGGAGCTGTAGCAGGGTTTGTGTTTGAAAAACTGATAAGAGAATTTGATATAACAAAACATTAGATAAGGAGGGAGAAACATGCTGATAGTGCACTGCACTAAAGGGGAAGCAGGAACTAGTTAAGCATTATCTGGATTTTTAATTTGCTCAGTTGGCTATGAGGGACACGTTATGCCACAGTCAAGGGAAGGGGCTTTGGCTTTTGATCACGTACTTCTATTGGAAAGAAGAGCAGAGGTTATCCTTTTTCTCCCCAGAGGAAAGTTTCCTAAAGCTTACTGGGGAGTTATTCATTTCTACATTACCTAAATATTCCATCCAGGTTTACTTGATCATTTATAATTGCCCTTCAGAAGCATAGAGAAGTTGGATCTGATTTTCATCTTAAAGGAGTTATACCCTTTTACAAGATGACTTGTCAGGCAAAGAATTTCACACAGAGAAAAGGGATATCGATGACATTCCCCAAACAGGAAAACTGTTTGTAGGTTGTGAAGAATAAATGGAGTTTTAAAACAATTATCTTTTCCTGTTTATACCAGTAGCAAATTTTTGTAAAAAATTAAAACTTTACAGAAATATATAATGTATAAAGTACAAGTTCTCTGTAAGTATACCCCAAGTGATCATCATTGAGAATACATTTAAGATAATTGTTTCACAAAAACCATCATATCATACTGTTTGGTAACTTACTTTTTTTACTCAATATGCCTTTGGCATCTTTTAGTTTTTAGTTTTTAAAATCATCGGACATATAGAAATTGAAATTCCTAAGTGTTGGACATTTGGGTTTCCCAATTTAAACAATGTTCTTCATATATATGTTCAAACATTTGTATAAGTATTTCTATATGGATAATTCCCAGAAGTTAACTTGCTGCATCAAGGGGTATGGACATATTAATTTTAATACACTATATATTTTTCTTGTTTATTGCCTGCCTCCCTACCTCACACACACACACACACACAAAATTATAAATTCCATGAAGGCAAGGGCATTGTTTTATAGTTCCAGCTTCCAGAACAGTGGCTGGCATAGTATGTGACTAAGCAATATTTGCCTAAGAAAGGGACACAGGGAGAAAAAAACTAAGCATTTCTCACCCATCAGATTGGCAAAGATCAAAATATTTTATAACATTGTGTTGACAAGCATAGGTAAACAACATCGCTAGTGGGTTCTATGATTGGTAATTTGGCACTAACAAAAGTACAAACACCTCTACTCTGTGTGTAGTAATTTTATTTCTAGGAACATATCCTATGGATATATCCTTACACATGAGAAACAATGTCCGTTCACAGTAAGTTATTGCAGCAGCGTTTGAAAAGGGAAAGATTGAAAACAACCTACATCACCATCAATGGGGTATTTATTTACAAATTATGGCACATATAAACAACTGGATAGTATACAGTTGTTTAAAAAAAAAGGCAATATCGAGGAAGCCCTTTACGTACAATCTCCAAAATCAATTGGTAGGAGTTAAAAAAAAGCAAAGTGCTACCATTTGTGTAGAGGGGGAAAAAGCGAGGATAATAAATAGCTGCGTAATATATTTACAGTACGATATATACTTATATATGTCACGAAAAACATTGGTTATCAAAACTAGATGATGGGGGACATTCTTTTTAAATATTGAGCCATGTGAATGCATTACTTATTCATATTACTTAATAATTAAACAGAAAAAAGTCTTGAGAGTGAAAAGGTTTTTTAAAAAGAGCAAAGACGACGGGCTTCCTGGACCCGCAGCCGAATTAGGTAAACACACGGGATCCGGATCCTCCACCGACTACGACTGCTGAGGGAGCCCGGCCGCCGCCACCGAGGCGAGGCTTCCTAGAGTGGCCCGGAAGTGCCGGCTAACAGCAGCCGGGCGCCGATTGGTCGGTTTCAGTTCAGCCTTTGTTTGGGGCCGGCCGAAGGACGCTAGCTTTGGCACCTGTTCTTTTCCGAGTGTGAGGTGAGTCTCTCCCCCATCCTGGGTGGAGAAGAGGAGGGGGCAGGACATAGTTGTGGTTTGCAGCACTCCCCTCTGCACACCTCCCCGTCGCGGGCTGTCCCCTCCCCCGCTCCTCCGACAGGAGAGGTCTTGGGCCGGCCTTCCGAGAGAGAACGGAGTGAGAGGGGAACATTCATTGTGAGTTGCTCTGCGGAGGCATCCTTCTAACCCCCTACCTGGGTTGGCGCACGTACCCCACAACCACCGAATCCTAGGGACTCGTGCATCTCACGTTGTGAAATGAAAGAGCCTTTTAACAAAGCCGTTAATACTTAAGGTTTATATAGTCCATACTAGTGATAGCTGCCAGGCCAGGGACTTTGCATACGTTCTCATTTAATCCACACATCAATCTTATGAGAAACATGATAATTTTACACATGAGGATCTGTAATTCTAGTCTAGATAAGTAACTTGCTCTAAATTACACGGTAGAGCCCGGATTCAAATCCATGCCTCTGCTTTAGTGTTATTTTTGACGGCCACCTATGAGACTATTTTTTCTACTCAACGCTGGTTGCTTGCCTTCATTAGTGTTTATGTTCACAGCAGCTTTTGTCATTTCTCTATGGTAACAACTTTTTCTCTGAGACAAGATTCTAAGAGATTCTTCTGGAATCAACCGCAGACAGAGGATTAATCTGAAAAACTGCCCAGAATGGCCACAGCCCGGGAACCTGAGGAACAAAAAGGACTTCTAATGGTTAAGGCAGAAGACCATTACTGCGGCCAGGACTCCGTCTCACGAAAGTACAGTCCTCACAGAAGGGAACTCTTCAGGCAGCACTTCAGGAAGCTCTGCTATCAGGACGCACCTGGACCCCGTGAAGCTCTTACTCAGCTCAGGGAGCTTTGCCGCCAGTGGCTGAGGCCAGAATACCACACCAAGGAGCAGATTTTAGACCTGCTGGTGCTGGAACAGTTCCTGAGCATCCTTCCTAGGGAACTGCAAGCATGGGTGCAGGCGCACCATCCAGAGACCGGAGAGGAGGCGGTGACTGTGCTGGAGGATCTGGAGAGAGAGCTTGATGAACCTCCAAAGCAGGTGAGAAGGGGGCAGTCATTTGGTTGTGAGAGATGAGGGTATCTGGACCAGGCCAAAGCAAAAGACATATGAAAGAACACCTGAAGGTATTTAATATCTTACTCTGGAGAGGAACAAGGCTTAGGGAGGGACCTGACTGCCAGTGTCAAATAATTAAAGGGTGGTTGAGTAAAGAGAGGCACTGGGCTGATTCTGTGTCAGTTTGGAAGGCTAGGATCACTGAGAAATTACGGGAAGGCAAATAGGTATCAGAGGAAAACAAAGAATTTTCTAACATTCATAGCTACCTATAAATGAAATGGGCTACTTTATAAAAAGAACTCCCTTTCCATAGGAGTATTCAAGTTGGGGTTCAAGTAAATGTCAAGGATATTACAGAACAGCGCTTTCCAATGGAAATATAATGTGAGTCATTTATATGTAATTAAAATTTTCTAGTAACCACATTTAAAAAATAAAAACACCTCGTGACCGCTCACCTGCTGACCACTGACCTGCTGTGCCAGCTACGCATCCCGTGACAGTAGTAAAAGGGACATTCCCGTCATATGTGACATATGGTCTTTGTTCCATGACATTATAAAACCACTCTGTAAGCCCCACTTCTTTGGTGTCCTTCTTTCCTTGGGGAATAAAGGTCCTGGGCTAGTCCTCAAACCTAGCTCATAATAAACTCACCCCGATTTCGAAAAAAAATAATAATAATAATAATAATAAAAACAAGTGAAATTAAATATATTTTATTTAACCCAAAATATGTAATCAGTATAAAAAATGAGGTATTTTGTATTTTTTCGGAATTTGGTGTGTATTTTACACTTCATTTATCTCAGTTTGTACTAGCCATATTTCAAGTGCTCAATAACCACATTTTGCTAGTGGCTATCATATTGGACAACACAATTAGAGAAGAAATGCCCCCATTTAGAGGAAGTTGGCCTAGATGATTTTTAAGATACTTTTCAAGTCCCAAGACTATGACTGGACCTTTGCAGATCACTGTGAGAAGAGACACTGAATTTCACTCTCCAGTGTCCTGAACTGTACAGATTAGCCTCTGTCTCTTCTTTTTCAGTCATTATTGCCATTTGCAATTGAATGAGCTTTTGTCCCTTTTTCTGTGTCCTCAGTCTCTGGCAGATGCTTCTTTTGATCTTTTCTCTGAAGTTCTTGCACAAAATCTACCTTACAAACCCAATCATACTTCATTGTTCCCAGGACCCAGCCAATTCAGAAAGACAGATCATACTTTTGGACAAGTTGGCCCCCTTGGGAAGGCCACATGAGTCACTGACTGTCCAACTCCATCCCAAGAAGACCCAGCAGGAGCAAGAATCTGGGGAGCCCCAAAGGAATGGTAAGGAGCAAGAGTTTTGTATACATGAGGGAAGAGGTGGTTCCTTAGGTTAGAGAGAAGCTTTCTCACTTTTATCATCTCCTTTTCAAATTTTCCTGCTTGTCCTCCACCTCACTGTAGAAGATCTTATTCTCCTTCCTACCCTTGGCCCATCATAGAAAGAATTATATTTTAGTTTTTCATTAGACTTAAAAGCTGCTATTTGGCCCAACAGCTGGGGGATGAGATTTAAATACTCATTCAAATTAATAATACCTTATACTTCTATCTGTTGTTATTTGATGATGCTAGTTTCAAATTCCCTTAAATTTCCATTTTAAGCAGGAGAATTTGTATGTCACCCTGTATTAGTCTGTTAAGGATGCCAGAACAGAATACCACAAACTGGGTGGTTTAAACAACAGAAATTTATTTTCCCATGGTTCTAGAGGCTAGAAAGTCCAAGATCAGAGGTGCCAGTAGGGTTAGTTTCTAGTGAGGCCTCTCTCATTGGCTTGCAGACTCGCTGTGTCTTCACCTGGCCTTTTTTCTGTGCATGCAAACTCCTGGTATCTCCACCTCTTCTTACGTGGACGCGAATCCTATTGGACTAGGGCCCCATGTTGATGACCTCATTTATCCTTAATTACCTATGTAAGGGCCGTTTTCCCAAATGTAGTTACGTATTGAGGGGTTAAAGCTAAAACATAGGAATTTTGGGGGGCACAGTTCAGTCCATAATATCCCCCATGCTGAAAGAAGTATGGAAGAGAGAGCAAGAATCAGTCAGTATAGCAGGCATTTTTTTGTTTCTCTGCATGTCAGGTGGACTGGGTTTGGGTTTTGGTTTGCTCCCCCATCCCGCTAATCAGCTCTCTAGTTAAAAACCAAGGTGTCTACTGTATCCCCAGGCTACACTAAAAAGTGGGCAAACTTTAAATCCCAGTTTACCCAAACTCTACTCTTTTCAGTGCTCCCTGTCCTTTCTCTAGAGGCTCTTATGTCCTTAATGCCTCCCCTGGGCAGTATTTTATACTCTGGCCTTTTCTGGATTCCATTCTCACTACTTTAAATGTTATCAGTATGGTTCTCTCATTCTCTAAGATCCCTGCCAGGTGATTTTTCTAGTATGAAAAATTATTTTAAGCTAAGATATTCCTAGCTGACATCTGGAGAGCCTAGCATTCAATTATGTATAATTTAAAGGAGTCTTTCAGTGCTTTTAAAGTGGAGTGTTGGTTACTGGTTGGCTTTAGAGGTGAGATTGAGACCCCCTATTCTGTTCATTCACTGCTCTTTCATTAAACATTTGTTGAGCAGCAGCTATATGCCAGGCACCATGCTAGAGGTAAGGAATACAAAGATAAGACACTTAAGTTCTTCTCTTCAAGAAGCAGAGAAGTGGGCAGTTACAATACACTGTGAGCCACAGGAAAAAAGATAGCTATCCCTGTGTCTGGCCCGCAAAGGTATCGCAGAGTAGGTTTGCTTGAGCAGAGATAATGAGATGGGTGGGAAGGGGGAACATTCCAGGCAGAGAGAACAGTGGAAAAAAAAAACGCATGAGAGCATAACACATTCTAAGAACAGCAACTGCTCTGAGTTTGATTTTGACATGGAGAATTTTGTAGGAGGGAAAATCAAAGGCCAGTGGTGAAGATTCTTGAATACCAGAACTTCATGCTATCAGATGAAGCTGTGGGTTTTAAATAGAGGAGTGGGTGACACAGATTTGTAAAAATCACTGTCCATAATTCCATTTTGTTAAAAGAAAAAGATTGGAAGGATTATCTCCAAATGTAGAAAAGTTATTTCAAAATAATGAAATCACAGGTGACTTATTTTTTTCTTCTCTATTTTCCAAAGTCTGTAAGTGAATGAGCACACAACTATAGGAGGGAGAAAAGATATAAACACAAGGGAGGTTGGGGGAGACCACTCTCAACTATAGAGGTTGGTGAACCAGAGTGGGAATAGGCTGGACAGAAAGGAAGGGGAAAATTCAAGAGATATTTAGTAAGTAGAATGCACAGATCTGATTGGATATTGGGGGGGATATATTAACACAATCCAAGTTTATGGCTTGGGCAACTTGGTAGATAATGGTGTCAGTAATTGAGAGGAATATGAGAAGGGGGATGTATCTGTGTGTAAGAAGAGTTAGAGTGAATTCAATTTTTATACATGTGAATTTGCAGTGCCTGTGAAACATCCAAGTAAATAAAATCCAGCAGGCAATGCAGTTTAAAATATGGTTCTAGATATAGGAGAAAGGTGTGGGAGGAGATAAGAGATTTGGGAGTCATCCCTGGGTAGATGGTAGAAGACATGGGTGTAGATGGGTTGACCAAGAAGAATGTATAAAGTAAAAAGAGAAGAGAGCCACATGCAAAATTTTGAGGCATGTCACCATTTGAAGTTTGGGTGGAAGAAGAGGATTCTCTAAGGAAACAGAGCAGGGACTGTCAGAGAGGTAAGTGAGGCAAAAGAGGGTGGTGTCACTGAAGACAAGGGAGGAGTCAGCTGTAGCCAATGCTACTAATAGGACACAAGATAAAGACTGATAAGAGTCCATTGAATTTGGCATTTAGAAGTTAATGGTAGTCTTAGCAAGAATAGTTTGAGGCAGAAGCTAAAAGATGCAGACCATTTTAATAAGCTTTAGTAAGCTTAACTATGTGTAGCCTTCACCTCTTTTCTGTGAGGAGGCATAAAATAAGAAATTTCCCTCCCCACCTTTGGGAGGAGACAGGACATAGACTCATAAAATAGGTCACAATAATTTAACATGTCAATGTGCTAAATTAATTCTAGCATGTAGAACACAGAATTATTGATTACGACTAATGGTTTGTCTGTGTAACACTTTAAATTCTAGATGGTCTTTCCTTGTTTTTTTATAAATACTTCTGGACTACTTTCACTCTGTTTCCTGTTAGCATAAGTCCAGAAAAATGCACACTTCGTATACCTAAAATTGTACAGGCTTACACATGTGCTGCTACCAAAATAGCTTTTCAAGGGAATAGTATACAGTTAAAATATGAATTGTCTTTTCTTAATCTAATCTACTGAAAGATGCTTAATGAATCTAACTATCCTGTGAGCCCTGAGAATTCTTAGGGAAGTCCATTTTGTCTACATTGAACCATATAAATAGGACTTTTTTCTAAAGTACACCACCAGCAACCTTACATAATTTTTATCTGTGTCCCCACCACCACACTCCACACCAAAGAAATAGACAAGCAAAAAACAAACAAAACCCACCAAAACACTACCACCACCACCACCCCCCAAAAACCCTGCAGAAATCACAACACATACATTTCAAAAAGTACCTCTCAACTTTATTAAAAGTGTGTAATATCTGGTCCAAATCCTCATTTTACAGTTGAAGAAATATACCCACAGTGGCTGTGACTTGTCCAAGTCTCCATAAGGAGTTAGAGGCAGAGCTGAGATTACAATCAGAACCTGGCACTCCTGCCTGCTATTCCAGAACAGTTTTTAAAAGCCATCATGATAATGTACCAAAAAGCCAATATCTTTTTAAAATAAGTTTATTGTTAAACAGAGAGTCTGTTTTTTATGCAGTATTTCTTGTTTAAAAAAATTCATTGTATCCGTACCAGCAAGATCATGCTAGTATTAGCTGTTGGCTAGGGTCATGGGACTCGTCTTTATAAATATAACTGGGAATTACAATAGTAGTCACTTAATACAGAATTATCTTTACATATGACAGAAGAACTTGGAGAGCTGAGTATCTTGCGATTCTTTGTAACATTTTGAAGTATTTCAAAGAGAACTTTTTGGATATGCTCTTAACCCACAACACTGACTCTCTCCATTAGCAATAAGTGATTGTCCCCCTAACTCTGTTCCAGTTTCACTTCATTCATCATTTAACCTTGTCCTTTCTCCCCTTAGACTGTCAAGCATGTCGTACACATGGTAATCAAACGGTCTTTGTGGACTTATCCTCATCTCAGTGACCAGCAGGGCTGGACTTATCTGGAATTGTAACTGATAAGGACCCTTGGTGTTACATGTGCCAAAATAACATTGGAAGAACAGCTCTGGCAGAAGATGCTAGAACCAAATATTCCTAATTTTGTCAGTTCTGAAACGAGGTCTCTTGGAATCCTATTAGCCTGGGACTAGCTGGCACTCGGAAGAGATACATAAACAAGGCCCTGAAACTCCAGTTGGCCAAGAAGTAGACTGCAGGCCCTGAGATGAGAAAAGGTCACATTTGACAGTTTCCATACAATACTCTTTACATTGTTCAATCGCAAATCTAAGGAAGAAAGTTATAATTTGAACTGCTGACCAAGGAAAACCGACCCTATATTTTTAAAAAATGTCTTTTGAAGTCCTGGTGAGAGATTTTTCTCCAGATTTCTCCTTAAGTTATGGGAGAGAGACTCATCTTGAGGACCGTGAAAGCAGTGAAATGAGCATTGGTGCCAACTCTTTGTCTTCTTCTTTTTTTTATTTTTATTCATCATCATCAATAAGCCACAGGAAAGCCAACCAGCAGTGACTCCAGTATGTAAAAAGAAGCTGTTGAGCCAATTATGTTGATCTTTGAGAACACTTCTTAATGGTATGGGGTGCTTCTGATTTCCATAGTTTGCTTGATGATTACTACCCTACTAACTTAGCAATACTCGGGTCACACATTGTGCTTTTACAAATGCTTTATCATACATTCCTTCATCACATCAAACAGAGGCAAGGAGGAGGGCACAGAGGTGATAAGGAAACCAAAATGGTTATCATCTGCCAAAATATAAAAATTATCAGCAGGCCCAGGACTGGAATCTGGATGTTCTGGCTCTAGTCCTTGTAATTTCTAGCCAGAGATAATGTGGCATTTAGGATTCCAAAACAATGTCATCTTAGAGCAAATAGCCAAACTTTGAGAAAGTCTGTTGCCTGATAAAAAAGTGTTTGTAAGGAGGAAGGTAATTGAGGAAGATTTGGTAGGAAGGGGACATGGAGATGACAATGAAGAATGAAATCATGGCACTCAGCTAGGCCAGAGCCAGTGTTTTCCATACCTAGCCCAGGCAGTGAAATGTTCTGCTGCCTCTTGCTGCTTCTTCCGTCATGCCAAGTGAACCACTGAAAACTATCTCTAATTAAATGATTATTGCACAGTTGGGATTCCTAGGTCTGTTGAGATGGTGGTTTCAGCACGCCAATAGGTGACACCTTTTTACCCCCTCAAAATCACCAAAACAGCTCTTTTCTTATAGAATTCAACTCAACAAATATTTATTGAGGACTTGCTCTGTGCCAAGTTCTATGCTAAGCTTGGTGTTGAGGACCTGGGGATCCTCAAGAGGGATGTCAAGAGGGAGAGAGCACATCCAGTTTGGGAGACTAGGGATACTGGAGGAGACAGCGTTTGAGATGGATCTGGAGTAACAGCTAGGCCAGTGGTTCTCAGAGTGTGGTCCCTGGACCAGCTGTGTCTATCACACCAGGAAACTTGTTATAAATGCAAATTCTTAGGCTCTACTCCAGCCTTACCAAATCAGAAGCTCTGGGGATGGGGAGCCCAGCAATTTGTGTTTTAATAAGCCATTCAGGTGATTCTGATGCACAATAAAGTATGAGAACCACCAAGCTAGGGTTTAGGCAGGAGGAGATGATAGCGACGACGTCAGTTTCGGAAAAAAGGATGCAACCCAGCACATACACCAGACCATTCACTGACACTTCCTGCTTAACTTCCTCCTTCCATTTACCCTGATCTGCATGCTCTCATTCTGCTTTTAGCTAATTATTCTTCTTCATACACACTTCCCTCCTTTGATGGTTCCTACTCATTACATTCCTCTCAGATTCCCTAATCCCGTTATCTTCTCCAGTTACTTTTACTCCCACTTACCACCTATGTTTCAGGCCCCTGCATGTTCCCTCCAAACTTTTACCTTCCTCCTCATCTCTATTCTCTAATCTCTCTGTTTATCCCTCTTAATTATCCTTGGCATATCTATAGTCCCCATTTACCATTTACCACTCTGCCTTTGCACAGGATTGCCAGGTAACCCCTGGATCCACATTTTTGCCTTTTCCTCTCTTCTTAATATATTCCCAAATAGTGTTGCTGCTATCTTCCTCACTGGCCTCTTCTTAATTTCTTCCCTATATTGTCAATATATATTTTGACATGATATATTTTTTGACATGTCAATATATATTTGACATGAAAATGACTTTTCATTTTTTTATAACACATTTATAACATTTACATGTTCTCTCTTCCATAGGCTTTTTGCTTCTCAAACCTAGAATAGGACCTGTTTGTGTACTGTTTGTTTGTTACAGGTGATAAAACCAGGACTAAGAATGAAGAGTTGTCTCAAAAGGAAGATATGCCCAAAGACATGGAATTCCTTGGGAAGATAAATGACAGGCTCAACAAAGACATTTCTCAGTACCCTGAATCTGAAGATGCTACTGAAAGTGAAGGCAGATTAGAGTGGCAACAGAGGGAAAGAAGACGCTATAAATGTGATGACTGTGGGAAAAGTTTCAGTCATAGCTCAGACCTTAGTAAACACAGGAGAACTCACACTGGAGAGAAGCCTTATAAATGTGATGAATGTGGAAAAGCCTTCATTCAACGCTCACATCTCATTGGACATCATAGAGTACACACTGGAGTGAAACCCTATAAATGCAAAGAATGTGGGAAAGATTTTAGTGGGCGCACAGGTCTTATTCAGCATCAGAGAATCCACACAGGTGAAAAACCCTATGAATGTGATGAGTGTGGGAGGCCGTTCCGAGTAAGTTCAGCCCTAATTAGACATCAAAGAATTCATACAGCAAATAAGCTCTACTAATATGGTGGAAGTAAGTTCTTTAGACTCTCAGGCCTAATTAGTTATCAATTTACCTTAGAGACCTTATGAGTATCCTGAATGTAGGCAAAGCTTCAGTCATCATTAAAAACTTCTCTGGCACCAGAGAATCTACCTGAATAAAATTTCCTTTTATTTCTTTTTTTTTTTTTAAAGATTTTATTTATTTATCCATCTTCCCCCCAAAGCCCCAGTAGATAGCTGTATGTCATAGCCGCACATCCCTCTAGTTGCTGTATGTGGGACGCGGCCTCAGCATGGCCGGAGAAGCGGTGCGTCGGTGCGTGCCCGGGATCCAAACCGGGGCCGCCAGCAGCGGAGCGTGCGCACTTAACCAAGCCACGGGGCCAGCCCTCCTTTTATTTCTAAATTAGTTCAGTTTCTTGGGAAGAATTAATAGTTATTTCAGAAAGCCTTGTCCATTGATAACACTGCTCACTTGCAGCCTAAGATAACCATGTGTCCTGGTTGAAAGACAATAAATTCTACCTCTCGGCTCTGGCTCCTTTTTACTTGACCATTCAGTGTGTGACTTTAGGCAAGATATTCAAATTTTTCTCTGCCTTCATTTTCCCCTTCTGTAAAGTGCAGATGATATAATAGAGGCTCACCAGGTGTGTTGTGTTAAGTTAAAATAGATGAAAATTAAGAGATAAAAGTATTTGTTTTCCATCATTACTGATAAAATGGCCTAAATATTTATCTGTGTTTTATCTTAAAGTAGGGGGTATATCATTTTGTGGAATTTTTTTGTTTGCCAATGATAAAAAAGGAAACCATCAGATAGCAGACTAAGGAAAACATTAAAGTGGAAAGGAAAGCAGTAAGTGATCAGTAGGAGCTGCTGGGAAGGGGGATAAAAGAGTGTGTTAGGGATTTGTAACTTTGGATAAATCACTTTTCTTCTGAGTCTCAGGTCATTGTAAACTGAGGGAGATGGGGAGTGGTTGGTCTAGAACTGCACTGTCATTCCGTTCCTTAATGACATTAGCCATGTTTCAGGTGCTCAGTAGCCACAGGTGGCTAGTAGCTACTGTATTGGACAGCACAGATATAGACCATTTTTATCATTGCATTAAGTTCTAAAGGACATTGCTATCCAAATTGATCACTGATAAGGTACCTTCCAGCTTTGATATTGTGTGATTCTGAGTTCATGAAGATAACAAAAGAGACACCTGAGGAGGCTGCAATAGCAACAGGAGATAAAATACAAACACCCTAAAAGAAAACAATTTCTTAATAATAAATTTATGGCACTTTTTCAGCCTTAAAAAAGAAGTGTATTATAATTGGAGGAATATGATTATTAAGTAAACACAATAACCTAATAATCTAAATTGAAAGCTTAAATTACTACCTCATCTCTATAAAAAGAGTGTAATTACCTTTATAAGGTAGCATCCCCTGTCAGATACCCTATAGTAATGAGAAACTGGGACTCTCAGGGCACCAATACTTTAAGATAGTGAACAATCCAATTTTTTTCCTTTTTGGCTTAGGAATATACTAGCATTTCATAATTTGCAGCAGTTTTACATCCCGTAGCATTTCATGTATTTGCAACAGTTTTACATCCCTAGTTTGAGAATTTTATAGCATGACAGGAATTGTGGCCAAAGGCCCAACACATTCAAATTTACACCACCATCAAATTGCCATGAACCACTGGTTCTAGGAACAGCCATCACCAAAATGATCAGGAAGTGATCTAATCTCTTATTGAAGAAATTAATTACACATCCTTACTTTTGCATTGTGTTTGAGAGTAGGAAAACCAGCAGAATCATTTTTGTATCTACTACTATTGGAAGATGAATCTTAAATCATTTCTCATAACACCATAAAGATAAACTGAACTTTTATGTCTTTTGAAAATAATGCTCTTTAAGAAAAAAGATGTGTTTACTTTGAATGTTTACATCAACTGATACAAATTTTTAAAATAGCAAGTTTCACACTTGTTTTTGTGGTTTATAATTATCTGAACAATATTTCACAGCATTTGAGATAAAAGATGTTTTAATGGTCATGAAGAGAAAAGTAACGTATTAAATCTTCAGTATTAGAAACATCATTCTTTAAAAAATAAAGCAAGGTGCTTAGTGAATGATATCTTTTCACCCTTTACCTTTAGTCTAGCTGAGAAACACCGTCCTACATAGAAGCTGTTCACAATCTTTAAAGGGGAAACTCATGTTTCTGATCTTGTCCTTCCTTGAATTTAGAGAGGCTTCTGCAATGGTAAGAAAGGTGATCTTGGCTACCACAAGATTAGGTTTCCTAAAATTGGTGAAGACATGACAGACTGGTTTTCTTCTATCATCCTCTGTACGACAACATTCTATTCAGATAGTAGTTCTGAATACCTGTTTTGTACAAAGAATTGTTCTAGTCTTAGAGTTAGCCGTACACCCTCAAAGCCTGAGTGAAGAGTAGTTTGGAGCACTGAGACCACGCTACCCTTTTTAGGTTTGGTGTTGATTCCAAATTGCCACCACAGTGTCTACCATCTGATGTTGACTAGAGGGGCAATGATAAAAGTCAGGGAGGTACAGAAAGATATGGGGCCAGAGACAGCCTGGAGTGGTGTAGACAGAAGAAAGTCCAGTGGGACCTGGGATAACTACAAGCATAAGGCAAAGGACGCATGAGATTAAAGAAGATCTAAGTACCTGCTAGTACTATGAAGAAGCAGGCAATGTACCAGTAAGTCTGTAGAAACCCACAGGAAAAACTGGTGAAGATGCATCCAGTTGAAAAGAAGAGCTCTGAGTTCAGTCACAGCCAGTTACTGGAAGCGAAGATGTAATATGTTAGATATTATCATCAGAACCAATGGGTTCTAGCAGAGAGACATCCTGGAATGACAGCACCTGCTCTAAAAGAACCCTGAACATGGAAGGCAGTGTCTCAAATAGTTGTGTCAGAAACATATGCATTTCTCCTGCCACCTTTTTGGAGGGATTTTTTTTTTTTTTTTTTTTTTTTTTTTGAGGAAGGCAAGAACTTGCAGTTTGTACTTTTCATGATCTAACGGGACAGAGTGATTGAAAGGGGCAGCTCTCAGACACAGATGGGGGATAATGGTGAATGGTGATTCATAGCCTACAGCTATGAAAGGAGGAAATGCATGAGTGTTGGGGAGGAAGGGACATAGGAGGTATGTGTGGGTATTGGTGAAGAGGGGGAAAACAAGATAGAAGAAAAATGGAAGGAAAAGAAATTAATAAAAAGGAACAAGGATATAGGGAAAGGAACAAAGATAAAATAAGAGATGGTGACAGGGAAAGAGGAGAGTGACCAGTAATTCTAATATATCACATCAATCATATTTGAGACAGTTGGGTCATATGATACAAGCCATACAAAGGTGAACAGATCAGCTCCTTATCCCAAGATACGTTGTACACAGCACATATTATTTTTGTTATCTTTATTGAATGGGTCTACATTCTCATCCTGTGCCTAAAATTATTTCTTTATTGTCTAATCAAAAAGTCCATCAACAGTGAAAACACAACTAGTGCTGCACTGTTTCAGAACAACTTGTCCTCCCCTTAGTCCTATCACAAGGGAGTTAAACTGAGGTTCTAAAAGAATAGCTATCTCAGTCTTTCTTACTCAAATCCTCCACAGCATGTTTTCTCAACCGTGGTTCTATTGACATTTTTGGCCAGACAGTTCCTTGTTGTGAGGAGCTGTCCTCTGCATTGTAGGATGTTTAGCAGTATCGCTGGCCTCTACCCACTAAATGCCACTACCACCCCCCACTTGTGACAAGCAAAAACTTCTTAAGCCTGACACACACACACACACACACACACATGTCCCCTGAGGGTAAAATCACTCCCAGTTGAGAACCACTGCTCTATAGGAAAATAATCTGATTTCCATGACTGTTCCACAATCTATACAATAAGATTCTACTTAGAAATGGCACATATGACCAGCACTGCTAGACCCTTTTCCTACCGCACAAAATGATTTCCAGATCGTGCAGCAATTATGCTAGAGAAGTAGTCTACTTTAGGAAGCCAGACCTCACTTACTTTTGAGGATCAGAGGAATCTGTCCTCAAATGTGACTTGCATAAAGAGCTTACAGTGCATTTTTTTAGACCTTCCTCTTCCCTCCATGCCATACTTCTGGTGCTACCCTCTCCTTTTCCCCTAGACCCATCCGTGAATAGACACTATCCTTGATCTAAATCTGCACTGTCCAGTTCAGTAGGCACCAGGTACATGTGGCTATTGAGCACTTGAAAGGCGGCTATGCAATTGAGGAACTAAATTTTTAATTTTATTTAATTTTAATTTTAAAAACTGATAATCCAGTTATTGGAAAACCTTTAAGTATGTTTGGAGTAATTTGGACATGTAAATCTACTTTTTCCATTTTAAATTTTATGTAATCTCAATATAGTCAAGTATTTTCAATGAAAATTTAATATCTGAATTGAGACATGCAATAAGTATAAACACACCAGCTCTCAGACTTAGTATGAAAAAAGGAATGTAAAATATTTTATTAATAATTTTATATTGATTAGATGTTAAAATAATATTTTAGATATGCTGGCTTAAACATATTAAAATTAATTTCATCTTTTTACTTTTTAATGTGGCTATTAGAAAACTTAGAATTATGTAAGTTGATCACATTATATTCCTATTTAATGAACAGCACTGATCGAGATCTTCTCACCCTCAGAGTAGGTCCCATTCTCTATGTTCCAAACCACCTCAATTCTGTGAGGCTAAGTTCTATGATATCAATGACTTTTTACCTAATTCTTCCTATTCGTTCATTCAATAGGTATTTATTGAGTGCACGCTACATGTAAATCCCCTCTTCTAGGTACTGGGAATATAGCAGGGAACAAGATAAGATCTCTGCCCTTATAAGCCTACATTATAAAGGGAGACAAACAAGACAAATATCAAATAGGAGTAAGTGGTATGTAGAATATAAACAATGAAGTGAAATGAAACAGTAACTGAAAGACTAAGTAGTCAGAAAAGGCTTTTCTGGGGAGCTGATGCTCTAAATGAAATATAAATGTCCAGCTTTGGGAAGTTCTGCAGAGACTATGCAAAGGGAACAGCTAATGCAGTGTTTACAGTAGGAATGAATCTGATGTGTTACAGGAACTGAAAGAAGGTCATTGTGTCTCAAGCACTGGGTTAAGGGGAACATGGTATAAGGTTAGGTCCGAGAGGTGCTTGGCAAACAGTATTAGCCGCTACCATTAGCGCTGTTAGGTCTTTTCCTTAGCATCGTGTTCAGCATTTTCTTTCCCTAGCATCGTGTTCAGCATTTTCTTTCCCTCAAAGCTGTTTAAGTCATTTAACTGATATTTGATCTTCATGAATTCACTGTGTTGTTGCTGTTGTGTGTTTTAAAATAATACCCGTAATGTTAACAATTATTATAATTCTAAACTGCTCCCTAAATACCGAACCCCAGTGCAACCCGGAGGTCCCGCCTGTCCACCACTCCGTCGCCCTCTCTCCGACACTCACCCGCCAGCCCTTCTCCCGACCGTGCCCAGCGCCTGGCTCCGGGCTCAGCTCCCCACGCCGTTACAGCCTCGGGCCGCATCCCCCTCCCCAGCCCGCGGCGCTCTGGAACCGTTAGCGGCCGGAAGTGGCTGGGAGTGGCGAGAGCTCTGGAAAAGGGTGCTGGTCTTTCCCTGGTCTAGAAACACTGGGGTTCCCGCCCGGAAAGAGGCCCCGCGCCCCCATGCGGAGAAAGAGGAGACCTGTTTGGGGGGACCCGGGAGCGCATTTCCCGGCAGCTGTTTGGACGTGGTTGCCAGTGACAAGGGCATTCCCGCAAAGTCGACCAACCGTGGAGCTGTGGAAACCTCCAGGATTCCACCAGAGGCCGAAAGTGACTTTGGGGACAGGGGTCTGCCGCGGCCCGCAGCTTCCTATCCGGGCCCTCCCCACAGCTGTCAACTCCAGTCTGCGGTTCCTAGAGCGCGGGTCCAGCGGGCCCAGGCCCGAAGTGGGCGGAGCCTCAGGGGCCTCCGGGTGGAGGCTCGGTCGCATCTAGCTGCCGCCTTAGAAGAGACCCCAAGCGACCGCAGCCGGGGAAAGGAGGGTTTCGCAGACTATGCCTGCCGGTGCCCTGCTCACTGTGATCTGGCAGAACTTTGTGGACGAAGGGAGACGAAAATTGGCCTCTGCTTCAACTTCTCTGATCCTTAGGGAAAATGTGGGCCCACAGTGAAATGGGCGAAGAGTACCGGCGCTGGAATCCTTTAAACGTGGGTTCAAATTCTGGCTCGCCCACTCTCCAATTAAGACCGAGGGCAATTTTTTCTAACCTCTATAAACCTCGGTTCCCTCGTTTGTGTAAATCAGGATAATAATATAGTGCCTGTTTCTTGGGTTGTGACGATTAAATGTGAGTGCATGTAGAAAACTTAGCCTTTAGACGTTTCCCTCCCCTTCTCCGTGTCTCTCACTCTCATTCATGTCAGACAAATGGGACTAATTTACCAACTGTGGCTTTTCTGTAGCTCCTGTGAAGACAAGTAAAGTGTAGGACTTGAGTAAGGGAGAAACCACAAAGTATGCAAAAGATTGACAATCATTGTGAACTCCATATAGGTGCTCATCCCAGCACTTTCCCTTCACTTGGCACCTAAAAGGGGTAGGCTCTTGATAAGTACTTACTTGGATGAATGAGGACAGATCTAGGGGGAAGGAATTAAAGAACAGCAGTGGGAATGTGAACCAAATTGACTAAATTTAGCTAGTTGACAAAACAAGTCAAACCACTTTTGCTGTCAGAAATGTATGGCACATTGCATATTTCAAGGGCCACCAAGTACTGGAAGTGGGAGGGAGATCTCAGAATAAATACTAGACACCTAAGCTAAGGAAGCTTATAGTCTATTTGAAGACCAAATGTAACAATAGCAAGTAATGTAACACAGAATGTGATGAGTGCTAAATAGAATGATAAAATCCTGAGAAGAGAGAGACGCCTGTTATTAGAATAAGAGACCAGTGTTTATATTAAGTAGGGAGCAATGAGACAAGTCTTTTGACTTGAGAGTACTGGGGAAATGTGACAGTGATTATGGGAAAGGGAGAGGGTCATTCTAGAGGGCAGTAAAAGGCAGACAAGATTGCTAATGGTAGAAGGAAAGAAAAAAATCTAAGTGTCTATCAATAGGGGAATAATTAATTACATATACCATGTCCTATTATGGAATACTATTCAGCCATTAAAGTGATAAATTTTCATTGAAAAAAGCAGTGTCAGGACAATATATATTCCATTTTTCTTAGAAGAAAACTATGTTTGTATATAAAGATGTGAGTAATTACGTGTGGTGCTTGTGCATGTAAGGGAAAAGGATGCACTCCAAACTTAACAGTGATTACCCCATATTAAGAATGTGGAGGCCGGCCCCATGGCATAGTAGTTAAGTTCCACATGCTCCACTTCAGTGGCCCAGGTTTGCACATTCAGATCCCAGACGTGGACCTACACCACTCATCAGCCATGCTGTGGTGGCGACCCACGTACAAGTGGTATAGATGTTAGCTCAGGGCTAATCTTCCTGAAGCAAAAAAAAAAAAAAAAAGAGGAAGACTGGCAACAGATGTTAACTCAGGGCAAATCTTACTCAGCAAAAAGAAAAAAAGAATTGTGAAGACTTTATCGTATTTACAAGCTAACAATTTAACTTGCCACAGTTTCACGGATACTGGCAAAAGTCACTAGACTCCTGTGTTAGAGACAAAGGACTTTATTTAATGACACAAGCATCATGAGCTTCATGTTCCCCTTGTCCTCAAAGCCTACAAGGGTGATATAGAGGGGCCCAGGTGAATGCTGCTCACACAATGGGTTTGCATCCTAGCAGAGGAACCCCAAGTTTAGGAAAACCCAATCTTTGCCCAACCTTTGTCCAGAGTGAGACATTATCTTTATCCTGGTAGGGAAACAAATCTCCAAAAAGAGATACAAACATCTTTGAAAAGATAATCTGAAAGAAAATCTGACAGAAGACTTGGAGAAATGTGAGAGATCCTTGGGGAATTGTTTCTCAACACTCTTAAGTAATAACATTTGGGGGTAAAGAAGATGTCAGGTTTTTTTTACTTTATATACATCTAGATTCTAATGTTTATCATGTTTTATTCTAATTTTTAAAAATATAATAAAAAATACAAGTCATACAGAGAAGTTTACATTTGTTTTAATAAAAGATAATGAGCCACTTAGAGTCAGTGATGGGGGAAAAGGTAATGATATTTAAAGAACATGAATCTAGTAACCATATCTGGGATGGACTAGAGTTAGGAAGATTATCTCAAGGCTGCAATCATGTAGGTATGAGGTAATTAAAACCGAGTATGCTGGTTATATTAATGGAAAAGAGCAACATTTCAAAGGAGAAATCTGCTGGCTCTGATGACTTCTCCTTTATCTCCATATTTCATCAAGGTAAATCAAGGAAGCCTCTCAAGACTGCATAACTTGGAAATTGGTGACATTGTTAATAACATCCAATGGTGTTTGCATGGAGAGTTGAATTTAATAAGGAGAAGGAAAATTCCAGGTCCAGATGGTTTCACTGGACAGTTCTACCAAACATTCAAGGAATAAATAATACCTATCTTATATAATCCTTTCCAGACAACAAAGATAAGGTTGCACTCCACTCATTTTATGAGGCTAGCGTATCTTTGATTCCAAACCTGACTCTGACAGTCTCATTCATGAACATAGTTACAAAAGTCCTATACCAAATATTGAATTGAATCCCATATATTGGAAGGATGACATACATCATAACCAAGTTGGAATGCAAGGTTGGCTTAACATTAGACAATCAGTGTAATTCACACTAACATGTTAAAGGAGAAAAATAATACGAACGTTCAATACCTTTAGAAAAAGTGTTTGATAAAATTTAACATCCATTCATAATTTTAAAAGTTAGCAAATTAGGTAATTGAAGGAGAATTCTTAGTCTGATAAGGGGTATCTACAAAACCTACAGCAGAAATAATGATGTTACTTAACTGTACCTCCCCATCTCCTTTTATGTTTGTCAATTATAATTAATCTATTTGATTATTGTATTCCTTCTCATTTTAGAGCTCTTCTCAGAACCATCCTATACAAAAAAGCCCAACTGAAAGTGGTTAAAAGAGAAATCCTCTCATTTTTCCTGCTAACATAGGCCCTCTTCTTATAGTCCTTGAATTGGTGTATATTTTTCATGCTGAAATCAAACAGAATATGCTTGTTATATCCACTTGGACCAAATGGCATGGGATTACACAGCTCACATCAGAATCCCAGTTCCCCTGAGTAAGCCAAGGTGCCATTGCCATGTTTGGGAAGTGTCATCCTCAGAGTATCTGCTTCTTGTTGTATAGTTTAGTTGGGCTTATAGAATCTTCGCATTTCCTCTCACCCATTCGTGGCCTTTAACCACTCCCTACTCACTCCACAATTAATCCCAATAGGTGCCCCCCCACCATCCCACCTGCTGTCACCCTACCTGTATTCTGTCTATTCTTTTGGTTCTTTGCTTTACTTTCCTGAGATTCTTTCCCTTGCCCTTTGTCACTCATGTTTGCCTAACTCTCTGGCTCATCAACCCTATATAGTACTTCCCAAACAACCTCCATGGACCCAGTCTTCCCCCTACCTTCCATTTGAAGCTGTTATCAGTGGAATAGGCTCTTCCTTGTTTCTAGCTTCTTTCCCCTCTTGTCAATCCCTATCTTAAACTTTTATCAGACTTTGCATCAAGATATACACCTATGCACCTTCCCTTCCTCTCTCTACCCACTACCACCTCCCATCCTGCATTTGATTTAAAGCTGCTTCCATCTGGCCCACTGGGCCCCCCAGATCAAAGCCAGGTCTCGTAATAACAGTTTAGAGTCGCCACTCTGCAGTAATATCGGGGATATGGCAACACCAGTCTCAAATCAAGTAGATGACTTGACTCAGCTCCTAGCTACAAAGCTGGGCCTGTGCCCTGTGGCCTCCCTAGCCCAGCAGGCCTATCCCTCAAGCTTGGAACATTGGCCCTGCTCACTGTTTTGCATTTTTATTCTGTTTCTGAATGATAGAGATCTATAGAGTATTTCAACCTATGTGTGTCTTTTTTTTCCTTGTATGTATTAATCCATCATTTCTATGTTTAGAGCAGCATGAAGATTAAATACTTACATACTCATTTACCTAGAAGCAATCTGCCAAGCAGGTCTTCAGCATTCATTCCCCAACTCGTCTATTTAAAATTTTTTTCTGTTCCCTGAATTGTCTCTATTTCTTCTGCAGGTCAGATCTCTTTGTTACTCTTATCGTTTTTCTTTCATGCTCTGCTCATGATTTTCATTAAATGTTTTCTTTTTTTTTTTTAAAGATTTTATTTATTCATTTTTTTCCCCCCAAAGCCGCAGTAGATAGCTGTATGTCATAGGTTCACATCCTTCTAGTTGCTGTACGTGGGACTCGGCCTCGCGTTGTACGGAGAAGTGGTGCCTCGGGATGCGAACCCAGGCCGCCAGCATCAGAGCGCGCGCACTTAACCGCTAAGCCACAGAGCCGGCCCTCATTAAATGTTTTCTGATGCTTGGCGCCTGTTCATATTTAGAAATGGAGTCCTGTGCTGGTTAATTTAGGTAGTGTGAATTTCCACTGTAGTTGTAGGAGGCTGCTTCCGGAGCTGGAAGGCTACAGGCAGGCCTTCTTTTAGAGTGAGTGAACAGGGAGCAAGCAGATAGGCTTGGGGATCTACACAATTACCAAAAATGAGAACGACCTTCTCTGGGGTAGAGAGCTTCAATGTACTTCACTCCTAGGCAGTGCTGTCTTTATTTTTCCTCCTCTTTGTTCCATTGTAGAGGAATCTCAAATTTTGCTATGCTTCTTTGTTACACCTCAGTTTCCTTATTAAGAGCCCTCCCACTTGTTTTAGAAAGGCCAAACAGGGCGAAAGTTGCAAGCTATAGCTAGAGGACAGAAGCCCCAGAGATACCAGTGGGAAAGGGGAGATATCCAACTGTCCCAAATGCAGTTATTAAATGAATGACCCACTTTTGCCCTTTGCAACTACTGATCCTGAGGTTAGAACTTCTCCAGGGTTCCTGTGATGAAGTACACCTGGCCCTGGTGTCTTGCAGGGCAATTACCTCTGCTTCTCCAACAATCCAATCCCAATTACTTATTCTTTTCCAGAAAGTCCTCGAAATTTCTGGACCACTCTTTGTTTTCTAGCACTTTTATTTATGTATTTATCTATTTTTTAGTTTTTCAATCATTTAAGTAGGTTCTTGGGAGGGAGAGGAAGTAGATATATATGTTACTCTTCCAACTTGAACTTAAAACAAGCCATGTTCGTTCCTCTTTACCACCCTCTCTCCTATTGTCTCATTTTTACACACCCCACTTTTAGATTCTTAGAGAAGGCTTTCTGATTAAAGTGAAATTTCAGCAAGACCCTGAAGGATGGACAGGGTTTAGGTATGTGGAAAGTAGGTGATGGTACACTTCTAGAAGTGGGGAAAGTGTGAGCAAAAGTGTGATACTGAATGAAGAAGCAGATATGAGAATCCAGCCACCTTCTATTGAGACAGACATTAAAGATTTGCAAAAATGTAAAATAATTCCACTCCTTTCACTAACTTTGTTTTGGAAAATATAGTTAAATTTCTTAAAATATGTTACTTAACATGTAATGGGTTTGTTATTGTTATTTTAAAAAATAAATATTTTTTAATTCCTCAGTTTTAATTTCCCAAACACAGCAAATCTCAATAGATATGACCCACATAAACATAAGCTCTCTGGGGTCCTTACTAGTTTTTAAGAGTATAAAAGGAGTCATGACCAAAATATTTGAGAATTACTGTGCTAGTCCATATACTATATATGAAGCAGTCCTTCTGAAGCTAAAATGCAGAGCAACTGAGGAGAATCTGGGAACACCTTTGAGGCCCTAGGTATGGAAAATATTTGGAGTCTTATTAGAAGCATGTCCCCTGCTTAAACAAACAGAGAAGGTACCAGTAACCAGAGTATAACTTTTTTGTGTGCTTTGGTGGAGCTGCCATTGTTGTTGGACCTAGCAACTTGAGGAAGTTTAAAATGTGTCCTCTAATTCCTGGTGTGGCTAATCCTAGTAGTGGTTTAAAAGGGTTAAATGTTTATTTTCTGTAGTAAGAAGTCAATAGATTATATATCTATACATGAAAAATCAAGAAATAGCAGTGTTAGCATGTTATTTATAAACAGAGAGGTTAATAACAAAAAAGGAAAGAGTTAATGTGGTTGTCTCTGGGGAACAGTTATTGGTAGGGACGGGAGGAATGAGGTCTGGTGTTTTTCACACCATAAACTTGAGAGTACTATTTAATTTTAATTACTTTTTTAAAATTTATTTTTATTAGTAAAATGCATAAATCAGGTGTGCAGCTCAATGAATTTTTACATACGTATGCAACCATGTAACCACAACCACAATCAAGCATAAACACTTTTTTGTCTTTTGTCACCACAGATTAATTTTACTTCTTTTTTGTTAATAATTTTATTTATTTATTTTTCCCCCAAAGCCCCAGTAGATAGTTGTACGTCATAGCTGCACACCCTTCTAGTTGCTGTATGTGGGACGCGGCCTCAGCATGGCCGGACAAGCGGTGCATCGGTGCACGCCCGGGATCCGAACCCCAGGCCGCCAGTAGCGGAGCGCGCTCACTTAACCGCTAAGCCAGGGGGCCGGCCCATAATTTTACTTGTTCTTGAACATATGTTCATATAAGGCTACTTTTATTCAACATAATAATTTTGAGATTCATCCACATTGTTTATTTGTCAGTAGCTCCTTTTTACTTCTGAGTAGTGCTCCATTGTATGAACATAACACTATTTGATTCTCTATTCTTCTGTTGATGAACATCTGGGTTTTTCCAGTTTAGGCCTATTATGAATAAAGCTGATGTGAACATTCTTTGTGTAGACTTATGTTTTCATATCTCTTAGGTAATACCTAGAAGTGAGATTGCTGGGTCATAATGCAGGCATTATTTAACTTCATTAAAAACTGCCATTTTTTCAAACTAGTTATACCATTTTACATTCCCACTAGTAGTGTGTAAGAGCTCTAGTTGCTTCATATCCTCATTAGCACTTGGTATTGTCAGTCATCTTAATTTTAGCCATTCTAATTGATGTGTAGTGGTAACTCACTGTACTTTTAATTTCATATATCCCTGATGAATAATGTGTTGAATACCTTTTCATGTACTTATTGGCCATTCGTGTATCTTCTTTTGTAAAGTATGGGTTCAAATCTTTTGCCTATTATGTTGGTTTATTTGTCTTCTTATGGATAAGGTGTGAAAGTTCCTTATGTATTCTGGATACCAGTTGTCAGAAATATATATTGCAAATGTTTTCCAGTCTGTAGCTTCTCTTCTCATTTTCTTAATGGTGCTTTTGGATGAGCATAAGATTTAAATGTTGATGAAGTCAAATTTATCAATTTTATATTATTAGTGCCTTTTGAGAAATCTTTGCCTAGGTCATGACACTATTTTACTTCTAAACTACCTATGTGTACAACTTTGGTTTTAAAAAATATTTTTTTTTAATGTAAAAAAAGAAACTGAGAACAGAGTTCTAGTCTGTCTCCAGTTATCTCCAGTAACCATCCCAGCCAGGAGGCAAGAGCTATGAAATAAAGATCAAAAATAAGTGCTTTGAAAGAATCTAGAATCTAACTTCTTAGTGTTTATTGTTATTTACTTGTTTGGTTGTGATGATTAGATGACAAAACCCTTAAAAACAAATCAAAACCACTAAGATTTGGCCCTGATGGGTGGACAAAATATTTTCAGGTTAGGGTTGGGGACTAGATAGAAACATTGGTGGTGGCTATCAGCAGGAACAGATAAAGAGGGGAAATTAAGGTGAAGATTGGAGGGGCACCTGAGAACTCAGAACAAATGGATAATTAGGAAAGGTGCTGAAGGAATAAAAATGTGGGACCAAAACAACAACAAAAATAAAAGACATTTCCCACAACCTCCACCGCTGAAATCCTATTTAGTCTGAAAGTTAAAACTTGAACACAACGGGGTATAAAGAATGAACATAGATTTGTTTCCCAAACTTTGTGGTATTAAAACTAGAGTCTACTACTGAAGCTTCTGTTATAGTTTTAGCATTAAAAAGCTAAGCTGCAAATGCAGGTTTTATAAGAGATTGCAATTCATTAAGATAGGAAACGGTGAAAAAATATATAAAGATTCGAAAAGAATCTATATTTAATTACAATTATTTTTTGAATACTTAACAGTGCAAAGTGTACTATTACTAGGTGCCATAGGAGATTTTATAAACTATGAACTACGATTAACAGGAATTTCTCAAGAAATTTGCAGTCTATTTTGGAGGACTGGATCTATTTATGCAGAGAGAACAGAAAAGGACAGGGGTATCTAACCTGGCCAAACGCGAGTCCAGTTAATTAGCATCAAAAGGATCCTTAAAAGTGCACCCTCCTCCACCGCCTTCCCAGCTTCCTCCTGTTCCCAGTAGTGGCCTCCGCACGCCCGCCGATCGGCCCTTGGGGACCGTTACCCTCGCCAGCGCCAACGAGCGAGCGGAGCGGGCCTTGTGCGCGGGGCGGAGGTGACACAAAGAGCCGTTATTCCTCAGGACGTTCACGGTGCCCTGCAGTCGTGCAACGCCGCGACGCGCAGACGCGGGAGGAATCTGGTGCACAGCGTACTGCCTGTGAGGGGCGTAGTGCCCACGTCCCCTCAGTGGGCCAACCATAGAGCTTTCAAACCTCCAGGATTCCTAGAGAGCTTCCGGAAGTGCCTTTGGGGGGCAAGATGCGTGTTGGTCGGTGTTGTGCCTCCGCAGGGTTGGAAGTTAGGGGCTGGAGGGGCCTGGTCAGGTTACCGCTGTCGCCCCGTTTTCTCCCTGCCCTTCCTCAGGTGCGCCCACCGTTGGCCATCTCCTTTCCCCACCCCGGGCCGCCCCTGGAACTCACGGTGAGTACGGTTGTGGCTCCGGGCCGGAGGAAGGGGAGCGCTGAGTGGCCAGACCAGGCCGCAGCTGAGGACAGGCCTGAGGGATCTGGAGAGGGGGCCTGAGCCGAGGTCGGCGTCCCGGCGTGATTCTGAAGGTCCCGGGCCGCTTTGGTTGCCGGCGCAGGCCGAGTCCGCGTCACCAAACTTTTTGCGAGGGAACCTTTTATGGGGGTTCGCTTTCTTCATCGCTATCGTTTTATAGTGTTATTTGCAGTCGATCTTATCTGTCTTAAGTTAGGAAACTGCCCCCGCGTTTTTATCCCACCATTTCCACGATCTGAATTGTTTTTACTTAGCAGTTTTGCGTTTCTGTCAAAATAAAATTGTCATTTAAAAAAAGAAAAGATATTTTGCTTTTGGAAGCCCCAACTATGCATGGAAACCTATTTTTGCTCTTAAGTTATTCTGCTCTTTGTAGTGTATTCAGAAAATGGTGGTGTGTTGCTGGATAATTGTACAAAAGAAACATTTTTGACAACTTCAGGGTAATATGGAATTCAGCCTTAAGAATACTTAGTTCGTTTGTTAAAGCTAACTGAAATAGACGCCTGGGAACTCTTTAGGAGGGGCCCCATTTCCAAAACTCAGGAGAAATTTTTGCCAGGCAACATGAAGACTGCCACCACCACCTCTAAAAACAGTCCATATTTCCCTTGTTTGATTAGTTCAGTTAAGTATATTTATGCAGTAATCTTTGTTTTAGCAAATACATAGGTATTTGGAACTTCTCTTGTGGTTAAGTGTAAAACGTGGTGGATGTTAAAACATTCAGCTTAGCAGTTTGAGATAACAATAAAGCATAGATAGCATTTGCTTCACCTACCTTTTCTTGATCTTTAAAGCCTGGAAAATATCTTTCTTTTTTTGCTTTATTTTCAGTTCCCGAAGATCCCAAATTAAACTGAGTCTGAAGGAAGAAAACATTCCTTCTTTATCTGTTGAAAAAATAGTGCCATTAAAAGCTGAGTTGTGCCTTGGGTCGTTCAGAGGATTATAGCATTTGAGATCAGAAGAAGCTTTAAAGATTGACTACTTTAACTTACTAAATCAATAAACTTCACTAGGTAGTCTTGAAAGAGGATGTAAGAAGCAGTTTTTATCCAGAAGGTGCTTGTCTACTTAATACAGATGTGTATACACAAAACTATTTGAGAGGAAGATATATAGTGGACTAATTTTGTAGTACATATTTTTGTGTTTGGTTAGTTACAGGTTATAGTTGTCAGAAACTGTATGATTGGAGAGGGAAGAAACTAAAAAATGGAAAATTAGCTACTAAAAAGAATCATCAAGATGGGGAATGGAAAAGACCTGTTGGCTTGTTTGATATAAAATACGAACAAACCTGATAATTAGATGACCTCCATCAGTTTCACTATTGAGACTTTATCATTTACTATTCTTATATTAATGTATTAATTTAATATTTTAATATATCAACAATATAAGTTCTTGATTGGTGCACACTTAACATTGAAATATTTTACTGCTAGTATTGACAAGGATTGATTATAAGACAGAAGATGCCCAGTTGTTCAGTAAAGATGAACCTTGGCTTTAAGGAAATTCATAAGAAAACATGGTAAAACAATGACTATGCAGCATCACATTCTAAACAATTAGAGCTTAGAATTCATGTTCCATAGTAATGACCTTTTAAGTTTTTAAACTGTAAATAGCTATTTTGAGGAAATTTAGGAATTTATTAAATTTTAATTGATTTTTAAAATAAATTATTTTAAAACTATGAATGTTAATCTTGTTTGTTCAAAACAAAATTGATTACCCCTTGTCCCAAACCCTCCATAAAATCTCAATCTCTTGCCCAAATTCAGTCTCCCTTCAAAATTTCACTATTCCAGGAAATCCCCCCACTTCTCTGTAAAGTCATCATCCGTGAATTAAATCCACTGATGTTAATCACCATGTTTAACCTTATCTCTTGCTCCTTGGTTTTTCCTGTCTTATAGTTTACTCCAAACTGTTGTTCCCACCTTGTCTAATTTTAAAGATAGTTTTCAAATTCTCTTCCTTTTCTGTCCACACTCTCTACGTAAGGGTTCTTAACCCTCCTGGAGTTCTTGGATAGGTGTCAGGTCTATAAACTCTACTGAAATTGAATATAAACTTTCGTGCCTATGGGCTTCCTTCTGAGGAGAAGTTCTGTGTTTTCCTTAGATGGAAGAGACTATGAACCAACTCCACCTCCCCTCCCCCCAAAAAAACTGAAAGATAGAGGCACTGCTTTGCAGACTCATGTCAGGAACAATATGTAATCTGATTTTCCTTCTGAGTGCCTATCTCTTCATTCCCTTTGTGGCTATAGGTCTGTGGTTTTATCTTGGTGTTAGCATCTCTTGCCAACTACTTTTTGCCTTTGGTTATGCTCGTCTTGATTTTCTACAGTGCTGCCTTCAATTATATTTTTCTCCAATCCGTTGTCTACAATGCTGCCATTGTGATCTATCATACAAATATATAATATAACTTCCCTGCTTAAAAAGAGATACAAAGGAAAAGGTTACTGCCACAAGCAGACATATGCAAGAAAACCATGGCCATGGCAGACATTTGCAGTATTCTACATAATGTGATAAATCCTATATTTGGATGATGTAAAAAATATCTTGGCAAGAATGAGCACTTTAATCTGCTTGGGGAGAGGCAGTTATGGGGTGGGAATGACAGAGAAGACCTCATGAAAAAGGTAAGCTGGGACTTTTAAGTTAGAGTGTAGTGGTTTCAGCTAGACCAGGATTTATTAACCTTGACATTGACACTTTGGGCCAGATCACTCTTTGTTTTGGGGGGCTATGTTATGCATTGTAGGAGGTTTAGTAGCATCTCTGGCCTTTACCCACTGGTTACTAGCAGCACCCCTTACCCTCAGCTGTCAAATGTCAAATGTCCCTTGGAGAGGGGGGCAAAATTGCTCCCAATTGAGAACCACTGAGCTAGAGTAAAGAGCTCTGCAGCAGAATGGAGGTATGAGAAGCCACATTCAGAAATGTGAGTTTGAATGCTATATGCTGTATGAAGGTGAGTTTATAGCAGATAAAGCTAGGCAGGTTTACATATCATGAAGGGCCTTGCATACCATGTTGAAGAGTTGGGTTCCCTGTTGAAAGATTTTTAAGGAGGTGAGTCATATTACATATTTGTTAAAATAGTCTCTCTGGCAGTATATTAGTTTCATAGGGCTACTGTAACAAAGTACCACAAACTGGATGGCTTAACACAGAAATTTATTCTCTCACAGTTATGGAGGCCAAAAGTCCAAAACCAAGGTGTTGGCAGGGCCATGCTCTCCCACCTTCTGATTACCAGCAGTCCTTGGCATTCCTTGTCTTTTTTTGTGTGTGTGTGTGAGGAAGATCAGTCCTGAGCTAACATCCATGCCAATCCTCCTCTTTTTGCTGAGGAAGACTGGCCCTGGGCTAACATCCATGCCCATCTTCCTCCACTTTACGTGGGACGCCGCCACAGCATGGCCTGACAAGCGGTGCCTCGGTGCGCGTCCAGGATCCAAACCTGCAAACCCGGGCCGCCAGCAGCGGAGCGCGCGCACTTAACCGCTAGGCCACGAGGCCGGCCCCGTGGCATTCCTTGTCTTATAGCTGCATAACTCCATCTCTGTAGTCACAGCTCTCTTCTGTGCCTGTGTCTTCACATGGCCTTTCCTTTGTGTGTGTCAATCTCTGTGTCTCTTCTCTTCTTAAAAGTACACCAGTCATATTGGATTAAGGGCCCACTCTAGCCCAGTATGACATCATCTTAACTTGATTACATTTGCAATGACCCTAATTCCAAATAAGGTCGCATTCATGGGTACCAGAGGTTAGGACCTCAACACGTCTTTTTTGGGGACACAATTCAACGCCACCAGCTTTGTGGAACATGAATGGGAGAAAAGCATAACCAAAGGCAAGAAGACCACTTAATACTGCAGCTGCAGGCAAGAGAGATGTCTAATTCCAAAGATAAAAGCCATAGATGTAAATCCCACAAAGAAATAGGACCCTGTAATTGAACTCTTTGGACCTCAGGTCTTGTATGAAAACCTTACTCTTCAACAAATATAGATACATTCTGTGTTCGGTATTGTAAATAACAGCCCTCTAATGTTCTTCAGTTCTATCAGTAAGATGCAACATATAGACCTCTACTCATGGGGAACATACAGTTAAGTTAGGAAGTCAGAACTCCTTTGCAACTAATAATACACAATTATTGGAAAAGTGACATTAAAGTAGTACACATTTATGTAACAGAAGTATAGAGTAAGAGGGAAATCACTTCCAATTGGAGTCATCAAGAGAGGATTTTAAAGGTGAAAGTGTTTTATTTTGTCCTTTAAGAATAGGTAGTTTGGGCACTAAAGAAAGAAATCAGAGAAGACTAATAAATGGAAAAATATATCGTGTTTATAGAATGGAATACTCAGTATTGTTAAGATATCAGTTGTCCCTTAACTAAGCTGTAGATTCAACACAAATCCAATTCCAGAATTTTTTTGTAGGAACAAAGAAGCCGGTTCCAAAATTTATATCAAAAGGCAACAGAACTAGAAAAGCCAAAACAATTTTGAAAACGAACAACAAAGTTGCAGGACTCTTAGTACCTGATTTCAAGATTTTAAAAGCCGCAACAATCGAGACAGTTTTGTATTAGTGAAAGGATAAACATATAGGTCAATGGAACAGAATACAGATTCCAGAAATAGACCCACACACATATGGTCAATTGATTTTTGACAGATACAAAGACAGTTCAATGGGTCAAGGGTAATCATTTCTGCACATGGTTCTGGAACAACTTGATATCTTTATGTAACAAAATGAACCTCCCTCCCGTACCTCAAACTCGATACAAAAATTAACTCGAAATGGATCATAAACCTAAAGGTAAAACCTAAAAGTATAAAACTTTTAAAAGAAAACAGGAGAAAATCTTTGTGGCCTTGGATTAAGCAAAGATTTCTTAGATACGACACCAAAAGCACAATCCCTTAAAGAAAAAAATTGACAAACTTCAAAATAATTATGAATTTCTGTTCTTTGAAAGGCACTGTTAAAAGAATGAAACGGAGGCAATATTTGCAAATCACATATCTCATAAAGGACTTGTATCCAAAATATGTAAGGAACTCTCAAAACTCAGTAATAAAAAAACCCCTAAATTAAAAAATAGGCAAAAGTTTTGAACAGATACCTTACCAGAGAAGATATGTGGATGGCAAATAAGCACATGAAAGGAGATTCAACATTATAAGTCAGGGAAATGCAAATTAAAACCATAGTGAGATACCACTACACAACTATCAGAATATCTAAAATTTAGAAAAAAGAAATACTGGTCAAGATATGGAGCAACTGCACTTCTCACATATTTGCTAGTGGAATACGAAGTGTTATAGCCACTTTGAAAAACAGTTTGGCAGTTTCTTAGAAAGTTATACATACATTTACCATATGACCCAGCAATTTTACTTCTGGATATTTACCCACATGAAATGAAAACTATGTTCACACAGAAAGTCATATGCAGATGTTCATAGTGGCTTTATTTGTAATCATCAAAAACGCAACAACTGAGATATCTTTTCAACTGACGAATGGATAAGGAAACATACATCCATAAAAGGAATAAAATACTGATAACATGCAACAGCATTGATGATCTCAAATGTATTATGCTAAGTGAAAGATGCCAGACTCAAAAGGCTACATACTGTATGATTTTATTTATAAAACATTCTGGAAGGTCATTAGTGTGTGAGACTAGACTTTTGCGTTGTAGGTGTTGATAGGGCATCCGGGTTCCTTGGAGATGCGGGACCAGTGCTCCAAAGCGAGTTGTAGAGTTTGAGATAAGGTCCATAGTAGAAGTTAGCCTTGAGACAGGAGGGAAGATAGGGAGCACAGGTAGGAATGAATGTTAGTGGAGAAGAGCAAAGTGTCAGGACAGTTCTTGACAATACCTTGAGCTAGATTATATGGAAATTAGTCTCTTCTGTTGAGACTGAGGGACAAGTTGAGAGCTGAAGTGTGTAGAAACAGTACAGCTGGTGTAGCAAATGCTGAAAGGAGTTAAATCAGCAGCACTGAGGGCCAGCTGAAGTTAAATACTTTCAATTAGACCCAGCCTGCATGGTTTCCTGCCTTTGTTTAGCTATGTTCCACATCCCTAAAGAGAGAAAGCAGAAGGAAAGGGTTATTCCTCAGATGGGTTTGGCATGGCAGAAGGGTTAGGAGATAAGGAGTTGCTTCTGAAACCATGAAGAACACTTAAATGACTGAGCCATGAAGTCCATGTCATGGTAGGGAGCCTGATAAGTTATCTTAGTAAATTACTATGACCTTTGACTTGCCTTAACACTATTTGTCATTTTCCCCAAGAAGTGCCGTTAAAGAAGAGGCCCTTGGAAGTTTCTTCTCTTAAGAAGATTAAAAAGGTAGTGGAAACAGGCCTCCTGAACTTTTCTGACCCTAAATGGCTGCAGAATCAAGAAAGTCTTTAGCCCCATCCCCTCCAGACCAGGCTCCGGAAGAGGACCTCGTAATTGTCAAGGTAGAGGAAGATCATGGTTGGGACCAGGAATCAAGTATACATGAAAATAACCCTCCTGGCCAAGAGCTGTTCCGCCTGCGCTTCAGGAAATTATGCTACCAGGAGACACTAGGACCCCGAGAAGCTCTGATCCAACTCCGGGCACTTTGCCATCAATGGCTGAGGCCAGATTTGAATACCAAGGAGCAGATCCTGGAGCTGCTAGTACTGGAGCAGTTCTTGAGCATCCTGCCTGAGGATCTCCAGACTCTGGTTAAGGAACATCAGCTAGAGAATGGAGAGGAGGTGGTGACCCTATTGGAGGATTTGGAAAGGCAGATTGATATACTAGGACGGCCAGTAAGTAGAACGAGGTGTGCATGCCGTGACTGTGGGAGTCCTGGAAGCTGGGTGGATTGGCACCACCATGGGAGTAAACGCTGAGCATGAGTTTCTCTTGTAGGAGGATGAAAATAGTTGTAGTGTAGATGGCTTGTATTTGTAGAGTTCTTTTTATTTTTGTAAAGGATATAAATCCATATTTTATCCTCAGAACACCTCTACAACTTACTGGTGCTGTTTGCCAGATGGGAAAGTGATGCATAGAGAGCTTAAATTACTTTTTCAGGGGCACCCAGATAACTAAAGGTAGATATGAGACCAGAACTTTGGTTTCCTACTTCCTTATCAAAAGTTTTTTCCACTGAATAGTACTGCTATAAGTTTCTGTTTATCATTCTTATTCTCCTGCCTTGAGAGTGCAAAATATTGGTGGTGTATGCAGCAGGGAGGGCATTAGCAGAAATCTTTTCCTTCAGTACTGAGCAGAAGTGATGGCTTTCTGTGCTAATCAACATATTTGTGTTCCTTACTGCCCCTAGGAAGTAAATGAGACTCTGCCTCGCCCTTCCCCAAGCATGTAGATGTTCTCTTGGTCCTCTTACATCGTTCACTTCATTTCTCAAGGGGATTCCTTTTAACGCAACTGTCCCATTGTTTCCAGGTCCCAGCTCGTGCACATGGACATAGGGTAATCTGGGAGGAGGTGGTGCATTCAGAATCTGCACCAAAGCCTCCAAATATTCAGCTCCAACCTGTGGCAACCCAGCACAAATCTCCAGTGTTCCATGGGCCACAAGAGAGAGGTGAGGAGCCAGATTTTATTGATGAGGGTTGGGGGAAGTAGGAAAGGAAAGTACGTACATTTGGGCCACCTATCTAGTTCCTGGAGAGAACCAGGAACTAGAATCACTGTACAGACCAGTCATATGATCTGGTTTAAATGTTTATCTAGGCTTCAAATACAGACTGTCAGTTCCAGTGGTAAACTAATGAATAAATTAAAAAATTGGGGGATTTTTATGTATTCACACATTTCTGTTACCCCACCATATTTACAACATAGGCATTGAGGTTTTTCTGGTATCATCAAGCCACTTTATTTGTAAATATTTCAGTTTATATTTCCTCAAACAGGGCATTTTCTTAGATAACTGCAATAAATTCATCACAATTAGGAAATGTAACACTACTAATCTAGTCCACAGTTCATATTCATGTTTTGCCAGTTGTCCCGATAATGTTCTTCCTGAGTCCATTCCAAGAACACACTTTGCAATTAGTTGTCATGTCTCTTTAGTCTCCTTTAATTTGGAATAGTTGAAGAGTACTGGTCAGTTATTTTGTAAAATGTCTGCAATTTGGGTTTATGTGATGGTTCCTCATATTTAGATTGAAGTTGTGTATATTTGGCAGGAACACCCCAGAAGTGATGTGTCCTTCTCAGGGATACAACAGGCGTTTGTCCTGTTATTGGTAATGTTATCTTTGATAACTTGGTTAAGGTTATTCTTGCTAGGTTGATTGTTGTAAAAGTTACTATTTTTCCCTTTGTAATTAATAAGTAATTTGTGGGGAGACACTCTTAAGTCTTTGTAAATATCCTAGTCCTCATCAAACTTTTGTTGCTAAAACACTAGTTTTAGTATTCATTGATGCTTCTTGACTGAATCAGTGATTACTAAAACTGTTACAAAGTGATTATTTTCTAACTTTGTCATTCCTTCTATATTTATTTGTTTATTGTAATGGAGAGTGTTCCCTTCTCCTCATTTTATTATTTTTTTTTAATTTATCAGTATGGGCTCATAACTTCTTATTTTATTCCAGAAATATTCGGTTACTGTCTTTATTTTGATGCTTAAACTGTCTCAGATTTGGCCAAAGGAGGCCCCTTCAGTCTGGGTCCTGTGCCCTTTTGACATTTCCTTATCATTTTTTGAGAACTTTCTTACTTTGTTATAGAACAAGATGTTCTAGTCTCATCTCATACTTACCCTGCATTCCTTATTTTTTCATTTATGTGGTTTATGGTAGTTGTTCTATATAAATGGATTTTTAATATTTCTAAAGAAGAAGCATAGAAACATTTTCAATTAATAATATAATTATTGTCTAAAATTCTAAATCTTGTTGCCCAAGACACAGTAGTCTATGTTGATTCTGGTATATATAGCACTGTCTGGTATTTATAGGAAGCAGATACTGGCAGTCATGGTAGACATTTCAGAAAAGTAATAGACTTCATAGAGATAGATTGATTCTCATATTCAGTTTGCTGAGACATCAGGACCTAAAGAAATACTGCATACAGGCTCAAGGATAAAATATAGCTTTGGTGGTAGAGAAGAAACCGTAAAGTGATTCCTGTAAGGAGACCAGTACACTTTCTATTTTTGACTCGTAACTTGAGGCTGAGTAGGACATCAAAATGCACGTGTTTTGTGGGCAACCATAGGTATGTATCCAGAGCCCGTGATATCAGCATTTCATGTGCAAAATCTCCGGCATGCATATTTTCTGAAATACAGATAATTTTGGAATGGGTTAATGCTAGGTCCCACAACCACAGGACAAGGCTGGTATCATTCATGGCTCCTTTCTCCTCTCTCAGCCATTTCTACTTCTCAGAGTCCTGCCCCTTCCCAGAAAGGATGTTCTGGAGACCAGGAGATGACAGCTACACTCCTTACAGCAGGGTTCCAGGTGAGTCGTGCTCCTTCTCACTGAAACCCCATAGCTCTACTTGACAGTTTTTGTGGCATCCACCCCATGTTTGGACTGTCTGTAGCAGTACTCACCCAAGAACTTGCCCCAAATTCTTTTGCATAGAGACAGATCAATCCTTGATTTTCCCCCAATAAATCTTTTCTTCCCAGCTATTCACATTCCTTTACACAGTATGTTCCCACCTCTTGATCCTCTCCAACCCTGGTGGATCTCTCTGACACTCTGGGTTTGAGCTGTGGAACAGTCCCAGTCCCCAAATGGGGATCTTGTTTTGTTTCAGACTTTGGAGAAGATCGAAGACATGGCTGTGTCCCTAATTCGAGAGGAGTGGCTTCTTGATCCATCACAGAAGGATCTGAGTAGAGATAACAGGCCAGAGAATTACAGAAACATGTTCTCCCTGGGTAAGGAGAGCTCTGGTTGTTATTATCATTTAAGGTTTTTTGTTCATTTGTTTTTTATGTGTACGGTGGTTGTGAACTTTCTGAAAGGCATAGTTGAGTTTAAACTCAGAATCTAATGGAGAGATACAATATTGAGACTTCTTGAGGTTGAAAATGAAACTTTTATTCTCCAATTCAGGACTTAGCTTACAATTTGTAAGTGGGTATTGGTCTTTTTGCTAATTGGAAATTGAAATCTTTCAGTGTTCTCTGAGTTCACTCATTGCTTCTGCTCCCAGTTTCCATAAGATCTTTACATAGATTTCTCTCAGTTAGGCCTGTTGTGCTCCTCTCTTTTAATGACTGGGGCTCTTTTCCATTTCTGTCCCACTCGTTAGATCTTTTAGTAGTTCTGTATTCCTTCCCATTCCCCAACTTCCATTTCTCCTCAGTGGATCCATTCCCTACTTTAGTCTCCCTTCCAACTATCCTCTTTTTTCATGGCACTTCTTCCCCATGTGGCCTGTCGTACTTCTGTTTGACCCTGCTCATATATCCCCATATTGTGAAGGCATTTTGACGACAGACGGAAGCTTTGCATTTACTTGTAGCTGTTCCATCTGTATTTTCCTTTTTCTCTATCTTCAATTCCTTTCTCCTAACATAGAGAAGAGGAAGTGACATTGGCTTGATGTTTATTTCATTTTTATTTCAGGTGGTGAGACCAGGAATGAGAACAGGGAATTAGCTTCAAAACAGGTAATATCTACTGGAATCCAACCACATGGAGAGACAGCTGCCAAATGCAACGGGGATGTTATCGGGGGTCTTGAGCATGGAGAAGCTCGAGACCTGGGCAGATTAGAGAGGCAGCGGGGAAATCCCACCCAAGAGAGACGACATAAATGTGATGAATGTGGGAAGAGCTTTGCTCAGAGTTCAGGCCTTGTTCGCCACTGGAGAATCCACACTGGGGAGAAACCCTATCAGTGTAATGTGTGTGGTAAAGCCTTCAGTTACAGGTCAGCCCTTCTTTCCCATCAGGATATCCACAACAAAGTAAAACGCTACCACTGTAAGGAGTGTGGTAAAGCCTTCAGTCAAAACACAGGCCTGATCCTGCACCAGAGAATCCATACTGGGGAGAAGCCGTATCAGTGCAATCAGTGTGGGAAGGCTTTCAGTCAGAGTGCGGGCCTTATTCTGCACCAGAGAATCCACAGTGGGGAGAGACCCTATGAATGTAATGAGTGTGGGAAAGCTTTCAGTCATAGCTCACACCTCATTGGACATCAGAGAATCCACACAGGGGAGAAGCCCTATGAGTGTGATGAGTGTGGGAAAACCTTCAGGCGAAGCTCACATCTTATTGGCCATCAGAGAAGCCACACTGGGGAGAAACCCTACAAATGCAATGAGTGTGGGAGGGCCTTCAGTCAGAAGTCAGGCCTTATTGAACATCAGAGAATCCACACTGGCGAAAGACCCTATAAATGTAAAGAATGTGGGAAAGCTTTCAATGGGAACACTGGCCTCATTCAGCATCTGAGAATTCACACAGGGGAGAAGCCCTATCAATGTAATGAGTGTGGGAAAGCCTTTATTCAGAGGTCGAGTCTCATTCGACATCAGAGAATCCACAATGGAGAAAAACCTGAATCCATAGGAGTTTAGGAAAAAACTTCAGTCATAGTTTGGGCATTATTCAATGTTAGAGAAACCACATGCTGGTGAGAGGTCTTTCAGTGCAGTAAAAAGGCAGAAAGTTTGTTATCGTTGTAACCTTACCTAGGGTCAGAATCGATAGTGGTGGTAAAGTTAGAATAGCTCTTCAGTAGTTTGGGCCGAGTACCTTGATGCAGGTTGATTAGCTTGACTGTCTTGGGAGGTGTCTGATGGAGTGGAGCTCTTGATGGCCTAATGATCTTTTAGAAATTTAAAATAGCATTAGAGCAAGTTGCTTGTCTTGGCTCGAGGCACTTAGCTTTGTTTTTTGGGTGAGTAGCTGTAGGTTTGAGAGAGGTGGCTCCTCCTAGTTCCTCTGCTTTTTCCAATCTCCCATGATCCCCTTCTCCCATTTATTCCCCTGAAGGTGCACTTGTGCTCCTAATCTGATCTAAGAAGCTGCTTTAGTGCAAAGCAGCCTCTGTGTGAGACTTACATTTGTATGTAGCTTTCTAAGATCCTAGTTCTAGGGAAATTTTTACAGACACTTAATGTATTTATGCTTAAGTGTGCATTTTATTTTATTCTGATGTTCCTGATAGTGGAAATCCATATACCCCCGCAAACTCAGAATGCTATATTTTTAACAGCACGCCAGCATTTTTCTTCATATATCACCTTCACTGACTCCACTGAGTCATTGAGCATCCATACGTATCCTTCACAACCCCCAGTCCCAGTACCTGTGTCAGCAAAGGAAGTGGACGCATTAGTGATGGTTGTGGGAATGATGCAGAGAAAGAGGTGAGTGGAGATTCAGCCCAGCGGCTTGAGCTTGGATGGTTGTACCTTTTGGTGACTTCTGGCTCTCCTTTCCACCTTCCCACTGTACACCATGGTCCAAATAGGTATTTACACTATCCTGGTTATGGCATCACATGGGAGAAAGAAGAGACAGAGGTGCTTGAAGAAGACATTAAAATCCTTACAAAGAATATACACTTGTCCCTTTAAGCCCATTACAATACTGTTTTCTCAGGTTTCTATCAGTCTGCACAAAACCCCTGACTAGATGGTCTGTTAGTCTTGTCATTACCCTGGACTCACCTCCTTAGATGGCCTCAACACCTCACTCATCATTCTCCATCTGTTTCTTGCCATTAGCTTTATATATCCACAGTGGTAATCTGTTAAATACTTCACCTTAAAATTGCTCATTCTTCTGAATTCTGGCGTACTCCATCTGTAATCCAGAAAAGACACAATATTAAACTCATCGTCATCGGGCACTGTATTTCATCTTTGAGGCTTTCAGTATACCGAGGGATATTGTGTAAAGTAATGAGGTTAGTTTAAAGTAACACACCAGAACTTAGGCATCCAAACGTGGATTGTCCTTTAGATTGAGCAGTTCTGGTTATTCCAGTAGTGCTATCATTCCAGTAGTGGTACCACTCCTCCAAATATTTGGAACACTCTCAAAATTCCCATTTAATAAACCATACAAGAAAACTCTATTACTCTTGAGTCACATCTCATTTTTGACCATTTAATTACCCACTTATTCACCAGATTTGGAATTGAGTCACTTATGGCTGCTTTCGAAATTGCAATTGATTCCATTAATCCTATTCAGAAGAATATGATGTACGTTCTGATGAAAACTCCAAGAGAAGTTATGCAACTTCACACTGGCTATCCTGAACAGGGACAACACTATTAATCATGTTATTTTATGATTGATGTTTTTAAAAATCAGTCATAAAATCTTAGATCATAGAGGTCCACCTTTTGGATCATAAATTCCTTCCCTGTAATATCCCTTCTCTACCCCCACTATGGTCCGCCTTCACCACTAACAACATCAAGGTTATCTACTCCTATTTCCTCTAGCCATTGGTACCTGCTTGTCATTTGTCATCCTGGTTTCGTTGGTTAACTTTTTCAAAACAGTGTTTTCCATTATCCTTTATTTTCTTATCCTCCCTTCTCTCTCTCTCTCTTTTTTTTTTTTTTTTTTTGCCTATAGATTACCATTCCTAATTCCCTTGTCGTTGAAATTTCAAGAAACCAGAAACTAATGAATCTGGTTATCTCTAGATCCTTGCTCTCTGCTTAAGTTGTGCCTTACCCTCTGTGAGATACTAATTCTGCCTGAGGCCAGTGCTACCTGTGTACAGATATTACATAGGATGGGTATGTTGTCAGAGGGAGAACGTGTGTGTGCGTGTGCATGTACACACACACACACTCCTCCCATACAGTGTAGAGGATCACTTGCCTTCTATTTCAATGGAAGCTCTTAGCAGAGCAACGTATTGAAATAACTATAGATGTACCAGCTAACATCTCTTTACTCAGAGTAATGTTTACCCAGATTACTTAAATCTCAGAATTTCCATGCATCTGGCAGAAATTCAGAGAAAAGAAAATATGACCAGATTGATTAGTGTTATACTGGGATGAATGTGAGGAAAGACATGGCTTGAAAGAACTATCAAGGCTAATTCAGCACACCTATTGAAATAGCCAAGTAGTATAAGATGGTAGAAAAAGATTTCTTTGGGGGCATAAGTAGAAGTCCATTCTTGGTCTCCATTTCTCACTCTTAGCATTACAATATTGTTGGTCAGCCTATATGACCTCATTTTGTGTTCCTAACTGTGAGTGACATGCACTAAGTTTCTTTATCCTGCAGATTCTGTTTTTATGCTCTTAATCTGAAATGAACTGTTCACCAATACTTTCCTCTCCCATTCTCAGCTTCTCATTTTAGGACCTGGTATGATGAAGTGGTTCTTCTATAACTCTGCTGCCATCCAACATAATCCTGGGAAAGTCATCTTAGGTTTCAGAGATTTTCTCCATTGAGCAAGGTGGCAGTGCTAGAATGTGTTAGTTGATTCCCATACAGAACAGTTAGCTTTACTCTTGATTCTAAGGTTCTAGGTAATAACTGACATTTATAGAGCACTTACTGTGTGCCAAACCCCATGTTAAGCATTTCTCATGCTTATGATAGATATTATTATTATATTCTGCATTTTATAGATGAGGAAACTGAGGCTTAAAGAGTTGAATGAGTTTCCCAAGATCACATAGCTGGTAAGTGATAGAGTGGGGATTCTAACCTACACATTCTGATTCTCGAGCTTGTGCTTGTGACCACTGTGCTACCATATCTCTAATGGACACCCTAATGCTTGCCAGCCATTTAAATATTAGTATATGTATCCCTGGTCATAACAGGTACTGTGGAAGGGAATGTGCAGTATAGTTGCAAATCCATTACAATTATTGGAAAATTGATTGAAAAATGCCATTTTGGTTTATAATTATATCATCTTCCAGTGTTGATATTTTTGATGCTTTGTAGTAGTAGAAAGCTAAATTGTGCAAGTAAAACATGTTTAAAAAGGTAGCTGAGACGGTAAAGCAATAACTTACAGATTCAAATAACATTTCTCTCTGAACTGCCTCAGGGAAAGTAGAATTGTGGAGGGAAATGAAATATCCACGTACCAGGCCAGGCAGATGGACAGTTAGGATGACAATAGTATGTTCATCTACAGCATAAAATGTAGAAAACATTCAACTTCACTGCCCGTTTCCAACAACCATTCTATTTTTCTTCTAACATTCATGATTTTTCAAACATGACATCCATTTTTCAATCCCATTTCCTCATTAATTTGTTCTTAAAACTTCTCCTTACTGGCTTTTTTTTTGGTAAGGAAGATCAGCCCTAAGCTAACATCCATGCCAATCCTCCTCTTTTTGCTGAGGAAGACGGGCCCTGAGCTAACATCTATTGCCAATCCTCCTCCTTTTTTTTCCCCCTTTTTCTCCCCAAAGCCCCAGTAGATAGTTGTATGTCATAGTTGCACATCCTCCTAGTTGCTATATGTGGGATGCGGCCTCAGCATGGCCGGACAAGCGGTGCGTTGGTGCGCGCCCAGGATCTGAACCCGGGCTGCCAGTAGCAGAGCACGCGCACTCAACCTCTAAGCCACGGGGCCGGCACCCCTACTGGCTTTTGTACTCGGCACTCCCCTGAAATGTCTTCAGAATCACTAGTGGATAAATATTAATACATTTTCTTAGTTCTTATCCTTCTTGATCTATATTTCATACTGTTGAATTTCCCCTGCATCTCAGGAATTCTCTTCTCCTTTCACTTGTGGGATCCTTTTTGGTCATTTTTCTCCAATTTCTAGCTTTTCTTGATTGGTCTTTTTTCTCCTCCTCTCCACTGAGAATAATCCCCATGTCTTAATTTTATTCATTACTTTTTCTATACTCATTCTTCTTTATCTATTTTGATTGTTTACACTTACCTTCTATATTTCATAACTTAATATTTCCCAGGCTGTGGGTCATCTCTTGACTTGTGGACTTTTCCACAGGTATCTACACAACTTGGTATTTGGAAACAGAAGTCATCCCTCTTGTCCCCCGGCTCCCATTTTCTTTTTTAATAAGCATCATTACTTAACTTTTTTACCCTGAATAGACTCACTACCCTTCATATTTCTTATCCCAGTCTTGGATAAGTCTTTTAGTTTTTTTCTGCTCTCCACTCTCCATGACCAAAATCTTGCTAAGTTGTTCCAATTTTTAGTCAGTTTTCTCTTTGAGATTGGATCTTTTACATTTCTGCCATCATTTTGTAGCTCTCTGTGCAGATCCGTATCATCTGAGGCCCAGGTTATTGTAATTCTTTCTTTTCAGTTTCCTTGCTCTCCAGATCCCCATTTTATATGCTTCTAAGATGATCCTCCTCAAAATCCATTTTCATGATGTCTCTTTCACTCAAGAACACCCAGCAGATAATTCCTATCAGAGCAGTGGTGTTCAGTGTTTTTCATTACCTTGCCCTCCATGCTTAATCTGCCTCAGCCTCATTATTCTCTAGCGTAGTCACCTTGATTCATCACATTCAAACTTCCTGCGGACTTGCACTGTTGTCTTATAATCCCTTGCCTCTGTGCCTTTCTCATGCTATTCCTATTGCTTAGATTGCTCTTTGGCCCCAGCTCATGTTCATCACTCCCTTCAAAGCCTTGCTTCCTTTGTATCTTCTGAGTAAACTCTCCCTGACTTACTTCACCTCACACTGAGACCTCCGTTATTCTGTGCTGCCTCAGCACTTATCCTTTAAGTATATACTGTGGTCCATGCACTTACTAATATGTTGCCTTGTAATTATTTTCTAGCACTCTGTATTGTAGTTTCACATTTGTATTTATTTCCAAAATTAAATTGTAAGCTCCTTGAGGGCAGGAATAACTTTTACGTTTGTATCTTTGCACCCCCTAGTGCCTAGTACAGTGCTGAGCACACAGTAGGCGTTTAATAAATGCTTGTCGAATTATTGTGTGGATTATTTATGGTGTTGTCTATAGAAATTTTTAAGCTGTTTTCAAGGATGTATGTCTCTTCTTACCACTTTGTGTACAAATCCACTTCCATAGTACATCAGTAACTGCCTATATACTAAGATCAAAAAATCCAACTTTAGGAGAGTATGTGTGAAAAGTTGAAATATGAAGCTCTCCATTTGTTTGCCCAGACTTATTCATTGGTTAAAAAAGAAAGAAAATAGGAAACTCTAAAGATTACTGTGTTAAAGTTATCATTGCAAAAGTGCTTGAGAATAGGCTTCATCTGAGGTTAGACCAGTGATTCTCAACTGGAAAAATTTGGCAATGTCTGGAGACACTTTCGGTTGTACCATCAGTGGATGGCTGGGATGCTACTGGCATCTAGCAGATAGAGGCTAAGGATGCTGCTAAACACCCTGCATGCACAGGACAGCCCCCACAACAAAATATTATCTGCCTCCATATGTTTAATAGTGCTGAGGTTGAGAAACCCTGGTCTAGATATATTTAAAGTATATAGGAAAAAGAAGAGAGATGAAATACTAACATTACAATTACAAAAATTAGCTATGCTAAGCTTTAAGAGAATCCTAAGTGTGTATATATTTTAAAAGATTATAAAAGAAAAAGCTTTGATGTTTGGAGTTCACAGTAATTTACGTGTCGGGGTGATGGTAAACAATAAAATTGCTGATGATGATGTTCTAAGGTTGCTTTCAGTATCATCTGCCTCCATCCTTATACCAAGTGGAAGGTGTTGCAGGAGTACAAATCCAGTTTTAGACTTCCACATCTTGGTTCATTACATAGAATCAAAGATAAAACACTGGGGGCTATCTCTTTAGCAGGGGCGCTGTAAATTATCAAAGATTTAGCTTTGGGGACAACACTTAACCCTCAACAGTCCCTTGGGCAGCCACTGGACAGGATTAATTACCAACTCTCCAAGGAAACCACAAGCCAGAATGTTGTCCGAGTTTACCAACTAAAACACATTCCCACTTATAAAGTTTTTAACAGACTCTGTTAATCCTACTTAGGAAGGCAAATATGCAGGGAGAGATGTGATTTTCTAAATTAAATAGTTTAAAAGAAGACCTTTTAAAAAAAACTAGTCTCCTTTTGTACCTCTATGGTACTTCCTTCAACAAGTTTAAAAAGGATCAACCCCTGAGTCAGAAAATCAGTTCAATGTGTAATACACTGATGAAATAACTACATTACTCTGTTGTGTTTAATTATTCATAGTCTGTAGAATGCTAGGTTTGGAAGTGGCTTTTGAGATCATTTTCCAACCCATTCTGTAAATAGAGGTCCAGAGAGGCCACGTGGCTTGCACTGGGTCACCCATTATGTTAGTCGTACACATAGAAAGAATCCAGATTTCCTGAGGCTTTGCCCATTTCTTTTTTGGCTGGAACTGCCCTCGGGTCTGATTCTTGTTATTGTATGTTCTTAATTCATATTCTGCCATGGGAGAGATTCATACTGGGTGCCTCCACCTGTAATGTTTCATTTTAGGAATTATTCCTCTTATCAGCTTATATGTCCAAACCAGTATACTGTCATCCAGCAAAAACGGAAACCAGTTTACGAAGCAAAGTGTTTATCTAGGAACAAAGAATTGAAATTCCAGGAGCACAGATGCAGGTACAAACCCAAATAGAGTCCTGCTAGGGAGTAATAAGTCAAGGGCGGTAAACAATTTTAATTGGAGTTGGATGCAGACAGCTAGTCTTGGGTAAACATTGACTATAGATTGTATCTTCAAAAAGTTCACAATCCTCAGTCTTTGTGATTGGGATGTCTGTTCTGCTAACGTCTCAAACAATTGCTTGTAAAGCAATTGCAGTTTTGGCCCTGTCCAAGGTTGAAGACAGCAAAGCAGTTTCTCTGGAGAGGTGGTTCCAATTCCATTTTACAATGGCTCCACTAAAATCCATTTTGACAATACTGACTGGTGTCTTGAGTTAAATTCTTTCATAAATGACTGAGTAGTTGGAGGGATTTTGCAGTATCACAGTAATATTTTGAAAGCCCTGCTCTCATGGGCCTGGTCCTTAATCTTAAAGCACAGAGAATATGCAGCATTGGCTTGCAGATCACTAATAGTGAAGACCAGGGCTCTTGCAGGCGCACCTGTCAGTTTTAGGGATCCTGTAGGGCCCACACTGGAGATGTTGCCTTTTCCCAGATGCGGTGTCTTTAAATTCCAAGATTCAAGGGTGGTCCTACCCTGGGTAGAATCAGGAAGCAAAAATCGCTTTGCGTGAGGGGTGAGGTAGGAAATCCCAGTCTTGCAGGTGGGCCTGGGGCAGAGGTGCTCCCAGCTGGATCAAGTGGGAACCGAGGCTTAGCGGGTAGACGGTCTCAGGTCTCCCAACCTGAGGCAAAGCCACGCGCCACCCGGAGATTTCCAGGCTCCTGTGCCCGCCCCGGAAGTGCGCAGAGGGACTTCCGCCCCGTGGGGAGCGGGAGGACCTAGTTGCTGTTGTGGGGCAGGGGCGTGCTGCTCTGCGTTTGGGAGGTGGTGTGGTGGGCGTCGTTCAGCTGCAACTTCTCAGATCGCCTCTCCCTAGGAGAATTCGGGTGGAGCATGGACCGGAACCCAGGGAGGCGACCACTCTTGGGACCGTGGGGATTATGCCTACATGTAACCTCCCGGGGAAGGGTATTTCTCACGATTCGGTGCTACTGGAGTCCGCATTTGGGATTGCTTCCCTCTCGGGATTATAACCTTGGTCTTTCCTACGGTCTTCAGAGTTTTATTGAGTCCCGACAACTAGGTGCATCACTGGTGTATTTGGTATCACTGCCCACCTTTCCAATCAGCTCTCCTTTCCAAACAAAAAGGGGAACCTGTAAATGACTGGAAATTATTAGGAGCTCTAAATTTAAGAGAGGCTTCCTCTTCCAATTCTTTCTGTGCCCATTACATTTCCTTTTGAATGCAGAGTACATCTCTGTATTTCAGCTTGGCAATAAATGATTGCGCTTCCCCTTTAGCAGTCACTTTTCCATCCACGCCAGGGCAGAACCACCTTCCAGCAACCGTGATGCTGTTCTCTCCTGACAACTCTGTCCCGGCCCTGCCCCTGTAACGCACAGAGGCAACAGTAGGGAGATTCCTGTGGCTCAGGGCCACACCTGCCATCCCAGTCTGTGATTTGACAGCCCTTCTTAGCAAATTAGCCCTTTATTTGATATTGCTCTTTTTGCTGCGGTAACCCTCAGTAGTTAGTGTAACAACTATGGCAGTCTTTGCTTTTTCTTTGAGTAAAATAATGTTTCTTTTACAGAGGAAGTGTTCTGGAAGAAGGGGCCCTCAAGAGGAATCTTGCTGAATCACAGACTCTCCAACTGGAAAGCTGCATGGCTGCAGAGGATCTGGCTTTGCTGGTTCCAAGGATTCTGTTAGCAGAAAACTCCACTATGAGCTGGCTCCAGCAGCTTGGTTGACAATGGCTGAGGCCAATTCCTGACCATTCTTCCTGAGTAGCGCTAGGTCTGGGAGTGGGAGCAGCATGAGGTGGGGATGGGGGATTGTTGGGGAAGTGGCTACCTGGACGACCTCGAGAGGGAGTTGAATGAAACCAGACAGCAGGAAGGGAAGGGAGAGGTATTTATCAAGTCATCTTAAAGCTTTTAGCCTCTTAGGGATTCTTCTCTTCTTTTCTATTCTTTAGGTATGTAAGTCTAAAAGGCTTTTGTCTAAGGGCTTTAAAATGGAGCCAGAAAGCCATTAAGGAAATGGGTCTATGTACATCCTCATCGAGCAGAACATGAACTTTTGAACTGAGTAACACTGTAAGAAACCTGCAGCTCATCACAGTGACAGACTTTTGCTTCCCTCTAGCTGGCCTTAGCAATCAATTATGTTTCGCCAAGATTAGCTTTCTGCCGCCAACCCCAATTAACATTCTTTATAATGCAAACCTCCCTCTTTCGCCTTTAAAAGCCCCTGCCTCTTACTCCCTAGCAGGACACTATTTGGGTTACTACCCAAAACTGTGTACCCAGAGTTGCAATTCTTTGATCCCAAAATAAACGCCTCTCTGCCTCTCATTTTAGCTTTATATTTTTAGGTTAACAACTTAATCTCTCTGTGCCTCCATTTCCTCATCTGTAACTGTTATGAGAGGTTTAGGGGATTCGATCGGAGACATAAAAGAAACTTTCCACTCCAAACAAATGAACTGAAGGTATATTTTATTATATAGAAGATAGTAAAAGCGACCGTCCACAAACAGATCCAAGTAGGTCAAATATTAACAGGGAAAAACATCAGCTCGACTGGAAAGGGAAAACATCCACATCGACTGAAGGGAAATCAACCGGAAAGAGAAACACCAGGTTGACCAAAAAGAGAACACATCAAATCAATTATTCACAACAAATCAATTACTTCACAACAAATCAATTACTCACAACATCCATGCCCCACTGCCGGGAGAGTCCTTTCAATTGACACAGGTGGGCGGGAATCACACATCCTGGGCAAGGTGTCCCTTCCACAGGTGGAAATTTCACCAGGCCTGATTTCCAGCAGTTTATATAAGCAGTTACAGAGTTTATAGAGCAAGCATTCAGTGTTCCCATGCACAAATGGTTATCAGTGGCATACGTGCACTGAGCCTCCTGCCTATCGTCCCAGCCTGGCAGTTGTGTACGTGCATTGTTTACCCTGGTTATAGTCCCAGCCTGGCACAGACGGCCAGGCTGTGGCGCCCAAAGGGCCTTGAAATTCCCCCCCCGCCCCCAAAGCCCCAGTAGATAGTTGTATGTCATAGCTGCACATCCTTCTAGTTGCTGTATGTGGGACGCGGCCTCAGCATAGCTGGAAAAGCGGTGCATTGGTGCACGCCCGGGATCCGAACCCGGGCCGCCAGCAGCGGAGCATGTGCACTTAACCGCTAAACCACGGGGTCGGCCCCAGGGCCTTGAAATTTTTACGGATTGCCACTATCTCCTTGGGAGAAGGGCCAGTTCCCACCACGCAGAAAGCAGCTTTTATATTTCTTTTTGTGCTGGTGGCTGTAAGTCAATGGAGCGGCCAAACATGGCTGTACTCATGTCAAGACAGTGAGTGAAAATGATAAAAGCACCTGCCTAGAGTTATTATCAAGATTACACGAACAGTACCTCATATATAAGAAGTGCTATCTCGATTATTTGTTGTAATTAATTCTTCCTCTCCTTACTTCCCTGGGACTGGCCTGCTCTGCTGATTTATTTGTTTATACAGTGATACATAATTTCATGTGTTTAATTTTCATGGTTCCAACTCTTGCACACAGTCAAGAAGTAATCTAGCAAGAAATGCCAGCTCTGGGAGCAGAGGGAGAATCACTGTCTCTCCAGCTCCTACTCAGGAATACACCATTGAAATATCAATTATAAGGACCCTTCCCCCTAAAGAAGGGTTGTGTTAAACTTTGACATTCTCTGGTCTTCTAAAGGTTCTGGAAGTAAGGAACCTGAGGAGACCTTTTTTTAAAAGCTTCTATTTAACGGGTTCAGAATAAGTGTGTTGCTGTGAACTCTTAGCAGAATCTGATTCAAGGTGAGGGCGGAACAAGAGAGAACCCAGCTCAGCTCTGCCATTTCCACAATATTATTGTTCAGGAGTTCCATCTTTGCTGCCTGTTGTCTGAGATGTGTTATAAATATGTTTTCCATTTTTTATTTGTCTTTGCTTAAGGTGGTTTTGTTTGTTTTGCCTTGCAGAAATTTTGATTCTTTATATGGAGGTCAGATTTACCAGTCTTTTCATTTACGGCTTCTGGATTTTGTCTCATAATTAGAAAGGCCTTCCTACTCTGCAGTTATAAAAGACTTCTCCCATGTTTTCCTCTGGTACTTTTATAGTTTCATTTATAACATTTACAATTTTGATTTATTTGTAATATTTACCCATGTATATAGAGTGAGGTGGGAATCCAGTTTAACATTTTTCCAGATGATTACCCAGTTCTGCCCATACATTTATTGAAGAGTCTACTCATCTTTTTCTTACTGATTTGTGGCCTTTATTATATGCTAAATTTCTGCCTCTGATTGCATCTATTTCTGGACTTTGTATTCTGTACATTTGTCTATCTCACTCATCAGTACCACGCTGTTTAATTATTGAGGCTTTATAATATGTCTAAAATCCTTTAGCACACATGCCTCTTCATTGCCCTTCTTTTTCAGCGTTTTCCCAGGAAGTCTTGCTTGTTTATTTTTCCATGTGAAGTTTGAAATATATTTATAAAAAAGTTGGTATTGGGGGCAGGGCGGTGGCATAGTAGTTAAGTTTGTGCGTTCCACTTCCACAGCCCAGGGTTCGCAGGTTCGGATCCCTGGTGCAGACTTATACACCGCTTATCAAGGATGCTGTGGTGGCATCCCATATACAAAAAATAGAGGAAGATGGGCACGGAAGTTAGCCCAGGGCCAATCTTCCTCAGAAAAGAGAGGAGGATTGGCAACAGATGGTAGCTCAGGGCTAATCTTCCTCACAAAAAAAAGTTGGTATTTTTATTGGAAAAGAGTTAAATTTACAAATGAACTTATGGATTAGTCTCTGAGTGCTAAGTCCCAAGGAGCTATATGATGGTTCATCTGGGAGGCAAGTGGAAGGAGTTGGGACTGTGAAAGATCTGGGTTCAAATTTCACCTCTGCTGTTTTATAAGTTGTCCGACATCAGAAAATTTATCTGCTTCTCAGTTTTCTTATATATAAGAACGTCCCTGTAATGTCCCCTTTGCAGGATTAAAGGAGATAAAAAGTGTACAAGGCCATTTTAGGAGTAAATAGAATCCTTTCCCCTCCTGCTCCTTTCAGGTCGTCAGCCCTCGAACCACTGAGAGGGAAGCCTCCGGGATCCTAGAGCGGACCCCCAGGTGCCCGGGGGCGGGGTTCCGCGGAAAGCGACCTCTCCGGGCCAATGCTGGCCTCAATCCAAATCCTCAAACCGCCGATTTCCAGGTGAGTCTTCTCTCGTCCTGCTTCTCGGGTTTTGAGTGAGCCGTGGGCTGACAGCGCAGAGGAGGGGAGATCGCGGGCTGCTCCACGTCGCTCAAGCCTGCCCCTCCACCCCGCACTCTGACCCTCGTCCCTGCTCTCACCCCCTACCCCTTCTCACACTCCTCACTTTCTTTTTTCTTTTACTCCCTTTTGCTTCGCCTCTTCCTCTTCCCTCTTCTTCTGTCCTTCCCCTCTCCCCTCCCCTCCCGGCCCTGCCACACTAGCCTGGCCGCCTCCCCAGACACCCCGGGGGCGACGATGGCGGGGGCGGCGGGGCTCTGCGGCCAGAGCCCTACCAGGCCCGGATCCCGGGCGAGGTCCCCCAGTCCCCAGCAGCGTCTCCGAGGCTCTGAGGACTCGTAATCACCGTGACCCGGCGTTGCTGTTCTGACAGGGCCGAATTTCCAGAGGCGGAGAAGGGTGAGACTAGGGGAATGGGAGACCTTTTTATCTCCTGGCCCTGTGTCCTCAGCTCTCGTTTGTGTTGTATTATGACCTTGGTAGCTGAGGGACACTTGACAATTTTATTTAGATGTTCTTGAAATATTCTCATTGTGCCTCAAAGAAAAAGTCAGCTTAGCTGAATGCTCTGCTCCGGAAAGCTCCTTTCTTTTGGTATCTGTATTGCGTTTCTCCACCCCCACCCAGCCTTTTTCTTCTGTTTAGAAGATGAGAGCATTCGTTCCTTTTTCTTCTTGATATCTTTTCTTAGAAGTTAAAAAGTTAAAGTGCTGATGACAGCTCAGAAAAGTACTTTATATGTACCTATAGCCTTCGAACAATTTATTCAGAAAAAAATTATGTGTATCATTTGTAGTTGCCTCAAGTCAACTTAAGTCAACATCAGAAGTTTGGGGCTGTAAGGGGAATGTATTAGGGAGAAGAGGGCACATTGAGGCAGGGATGGGAAAGGCTAATTCCAGTGTGAGCAAGCTGCAGAACAAGAGGGGTTTGGGTAGGACTAGGGGTTCTCCATATTTTGCTAAGGTTGGAGTGGCTTACACCATGTGCTTTCATGGTGACCATGTTTCTGGACTCTGGGCAAGGGTTCAGGTGCATGTGACCTGTGCACTGAAGGAGACTTTTTCAGTATTGCCAAGGAGCTGCTGTTCAGAGAAATTTGATAAAACAGCATCACTTAAAAATGGTCCAGCAACAAACCTGTAACTGATTTGTGGGGAACCCCTCCCTCCCCTCACAACTGGATTAAGGAAATCAGAGGCTTAAAAAATACATGTTTGTATAAAGAAATACTGGAAAGACACTAGAAACTAATAAAAGTGATTACCTCTGGAGGTGGCAAACTAAGGAGGGGGTCAGGGTGGAAACAAGCCTTCTCTGTGTATATCTTTTTAGATCATTTTGACTTTTGAATTGTATTTTACCTATCCAAAAACATAGATAAGTTTTTTAATAAAATGTTTAGAATGGTTTCTGGACTGTGGGTGTTTTAGATTTACAGAAAAATTGTGAAGATAGTACAGAGAGTTCCTATATACCCCACACCTAGTTTCCCCTATTATTAATATCTTCCATTAGTATAGTACATTTATCACAACTATTGAATCACTACTGACTGTTATTATTAAAGTCCATACTCCACATTTCCTTAGTTTTTACCTAATGTCCTTTTTCTATTCCAGGATCCCATCCAAGATACCATATTACATTTAATTGTCATGTCTCCATAGACTCCTCTTGGCTGTGACAGTTTCTCAGACTTTCCTTGTTTTTGATGACCTTGACAGTTTTGAGAAGTACTTATCAGGTTTTTTGTAGAATGTCACTCAATTGGAATTTGATGTTTTTCTCATCATTATACTGAAGTTATAGGTTTTGGGGAGGAAGACCACAGAGGTGAAGTGCCATTCTCATTTCATCATATCAGGAGTGCATATTGTCAAATTGACTTATCACCGTTGAGACATAAAACAGTTTGTAAAATGGAAAAAGGCAGAGAGGAGATAATTTGTGTAATTTGAGTTTGGAGCAAAAGTTTTATCAAGTTTGGAGACAAAATTGGATTTATTCCCAGGGCATAAGAGAGTGGCAGCAATCCACAAAGTTCTGCACACATTGATCTAAACTGTAAAGATGGGATGGGCTGGTGGAGGCCCTTTCTTTGGAGAGGTGAAGGGTCTATTCTGTCACAGTTCCAGAGAAGACAAAGCATCCCTGTTGCTAAGATACTGTCTATCACAGCAACAGCAGTTGCAGCAATAGTAGCGGTAGCAACAGGCAGAGCTTTCTTTTAATCCCCGTGTCTCTCTTCCAACCCGAATAATGTGGACTCTTGTGAGTGGTAAAACACACCTGTCAAAGATGTTATTGTCATTTTACCAAACTTACTCATTATCAGTTGAATTTATGATTCTTTTGCCTTCTCTATTCCTATACTCCTTCATCTGCTCTACTGTCTGCAAATCTGTTCAATTCCTGTTTTGTTCCCTAATTTAATTTAATATGATAAAAAGTCTTTTAAAGTAGGAACTATATATTATTTTTATATTCACTTATATCCCAGATTCTGTGCTTTAGATACTTTATAAAGGGTAGATTTAAATAGTCATTTGAGTCAGGCGTTCATTCCAGTAGTTCTGTGATGTTACTGTGTTGTGGTACAGACTGAATAAAAACATTTGATCCGGCTGCCATACAATTGGTGTGTGCTAGGGTTATCAAACATGTTTGAGAGTCCTACTTAAGTCTGTTTTTATGTCATATTGCTTTAGCAGCAGAAAATAAATTACATTTGAAAGGTCTGTTTATTATTTCAGGAATCAAGGCCAGAGGTATGAACAAGGTGTTGATCCTGAAGGGAAAATTTTTGTAAGGATGGACCCACACCAGAAGGTCCCCAGCACATGTAATGAGGATACTTTAGAGGAGATTAATGCGGAGATTCTTGAGTATGAAAAAGCCTCTCAGTATGAAGACCAGTTAGAAAGGCATGAGGAAGGACCCACAGAAGAAAGACGGTATAAATGCAGTGAGTGTGGAAAGAAGTTTGCCCAGAGCTCAGGCCTTGTTCGACATCGGAGAATTCACACTGGAGAGAAGCCCTATGGGTGTGATCACTGTGGAAAAGCCTTCAGTGTGCGCTCAACCCTCACTGTGCATGAAAGAATCCACACTGGTGAGAAGCCCTATACTTGTAACGAGTGTAGGAAAGCCTTCAGTGTGAGGGCACACTTGATTATACATCAGAGAATCCACAATGGAGAGAAACCCTATGAATGTATTGAATGTGGCAAAGCATTTAGTGTGAGCTCAGACCTTATCAAACATCAGAGAATCCACTCTGGTGAGAAACCTTATGAGTGTGATGAGTGTGGAAAAGCGTTCAGCGTGAGCTCAGCCCTCATCAAACATCAGAGAATCCACACAGGGGAGAAGCCGTATGAGTGTAAGGAGTGTGGGAAGGCTTTCTATGTGAACTCAGCCCTTATTAATCATCAGAGGATTCACTCTGGAGAAAAGCCCTATGAGTGTGGAGAATGCAGGAAAGCATTCAGCCAGATCTCAACCCTTATTCATCACCAGAGAATCCATACTGGAGAGAAACCGTACGAGTGTGACGAGTGTGGGAAAGCTTTCCGTGGGAGCTCTAATCTTACCAAACACCAGAAAATACATACCAAAGGAAAGTGTCAAAAGTGATTTATGTGGTGAAGATATTCCAAAGGACTTTTTTGGTATCAGAAGTTACCACCAAAAGAAGGGTGTGGTAAAAGTTAATGTTTTAATTGACACTTAGTCCCTTGGAATATTGAAGAAGAGAGAAGTCAGTGAAAAATGACTCCATCAGCATAATGACTGACTAAAGCTCTAAAATCGCATCTTCTTCTGAGAGTGCAGTTTTACAACTCATAAGGTAAAGTTATTTGAAAACCATATACCATAGTGTAGTTTGTTTTGGTTTAGTAAGAGCAAACTTCAATATTTCAAACATGATTTTTATTTTTCTTATTATGAGCCTTTTGTTGTTATTGTTGTTGCTACCAGTATTACAGGTGAAACATTAAATTTTGAAATTGGAAGTAACATTAGTTGGTGAGACGGGGACCACATATCCTCATTGAATCTGAAAATACTAACCTGTTGGACTTCCTTTCTTTGCTTTTGATGTCCCGTTATGCTCTCAGGGATGATTAGCTGGGTTAGTGACCTCCTGGCTGAAGGTAGACTATCTTCTTTTTAGGTAGGAATCCCTAAAAAGAATTATTCTTCAAGATTATTCTTGCTTAGTTAACAAAGCCCCAGGCCTTTTGACTTGCTGATCCAATAAATCCCTGAACTTAACTGAGCTTCCTGAACCAAAACAAAATAACAAAAAATGTCTTAACAGAGAAGGGTGCTTCTAACCTTTGCATTTAGTGTTTCTCAAAGAGTAGTGTGGCATATGCAAAGACAGACAGAAGTATGAGAATGGAACAAGCTTGGGGAACTGTTGTTGAGTTAGGGTTGGCATTGGTTTTAGGATGACTTTCAAGGATCTGAGTGACTATGTGAAACTTGATACCTCATATCAATCAGGAGAGCTCAGATTTGGGAGGTGGTAGAAAGTTGAGTTCAATTTGGAAAATGTCTTTGCTATATTTGTGGAAATCCCAGTAGAACTATTCACCAGACTAGCCTAACTTCCTAACCCTAATCCCTAGGCCTAAAATCCAAACCCTGTATATGCACATATGAAACTCCAGAAACAGATCTGGACTTTAAAATTACTTTTTTATTAGTATTCTGTATTAATAGGGATTTCTCACTCCTAGATAACAGATCTGAAATTCTTTTGATCCTTGAAACTTAGTCATGTGAGGTTCAAGATGAGTACCAAATTGATAGAAATTGCAGATTGCTTTGGTCCACACTGTGGACAAGTAGAAGGGAATACTCTGAGAAGGTAGGTGTTCACTCCTCAGAGTAGGACTCTGCGTAGCAAAGAAATGCACAGTTTCCATTAATTCTCATCAACAAATCAGTCAAGTCAGCTGTAAGACACACTGGATTCCTTGAAGCTCTGAGCCAGCTTGTACCATCAAGCACTGAGGTCACAGATGTACGTGAAAGAGCACATCATGAAGTCTCTGTATTGAGGTAGTGCTTACCACACTGCTCAAGTAACTTTAGGCCTGAACATGGGGGCTAAAGGCACAGAAGGTCATAGTTCTGGAGCTCAAATTAAGTAAATAGAACCTCACTCAGGGCATGGGGCATGTTAGAGAAAGTAAGGCACGTACTTATAGGCAGAAGTGAAGGGCCTCAGCAAAGCACCAGGAAATTGTCTTTGCTGTGCTGGGTTGAAAGTGTGAATTCCTTTGCCCTGCTTCTTCTTGCCTTTGGCAATTGAAGGAGACGGTGGTTTCTCCTTGCTCTGCCCTGGAGAGAGTTCCCTGTCACCCCATGTCTTTGTTGTTATCATCAGTGTTTTCAGTGTTGACCTCTTTGGCCTCGGCTGTCTTGGTTTGTTCTTAGGATGGAGGTCTGCAGACAGAGTCTTCTGGGTGGAGAACACCTTTCTGGGATCAGCACTGAAGAGATGTCATATTCCACCCCGAACCAGCACAACTGAATCCTAAGCAGTAAATGGTGAGTATTCTGAAGACTTTGAAAGAGCAGGTGTTCTGGAAAACGAAATCTCTTTTAGTGAAGAATTTAGTGTTAGGAGATCAGGATACATGTAACATGGTTATTCCTCGTGAGCTCAAACTAAGGTATTAATGATTATTTGTTTTAGGCTGGGCCTTGTGCCTGGTACTAGGAATACAAAGATAAATGAAAAAAGTACCCTGCTCTACAGGAGCTTGCAGTCCATTTGGGGACAGGGAGAAGGGATTAGAAAGAAAACAATAATTATAGTGATAAAGCCACTGGGTTTGCACAGAGTGCTTTGCACTGAAGATGTTAACAACTACTCATGAGAGGGTTGGAAAGACTTTGGAGGAGGATGAAATTTTGGAGAAAGAATGAGTTCTGCAGCCACATGAAAAGGAATGAAGGAAGGTACAGTGGGAACAGGATGTTAAAAAGCACAGTGCGTCTGGAGGAAAAGAAGGAAGTTTTCAATGAATGGTTATAGAATGCATTATGGAAGTAGTGGCAGATGAAACTGGAGAGAGCTAGGGGCCAGACCATGAAATGCCTTGATTTCTAGGAAATATGAAACAACTTCTCTAGGCTAATGTTTTTCAAATACTTGATGCACTAAGAAATGTATTTCACGTTGTGACTCAGTATACCATTGTTGGGAGAGACAGTCCTCCTTGGGCCACTTGCACTCCTGCATGTCTTGCTGGGTGTGCCAACACTGCAGGCTGTGGCCGCTTTCTTACCCAGGCCACTTCTTAGTGTTGTTTATGCCCCTGGTAACCTTGAGAGATGAGGTACATCTCTTGAACAAAGGGTAGGCTAGCTTAGTGCTTATTGATGGTTTAGTGTTCTTTATAGAAAGTTCCTGTTCAATTCTTATACACATTGTAGGAATTATTTACGTATTCTCAATATAAGCTCTTTATACAGAGAATGCAAATATCCTCTCCAACTCTATGGCTTGCCTTTTTATTCTCTTAATAGTGTCTTTTGATGAGCATTAATTTTTAAATTTAGTGTAGTCTAGTTTATCAATCTTTTTCTTTTTTGTGTGTGTCTTTTTGTTTTGTTTGTCTTTGAAGAATTCTTTCTCTGCCTTAAGATCATGAAGATAATTTCTATTTAGTCTTAAAAAGTTCTATAATTTTGCTTTCCATTTATATCTATAATCTATTTGAAGTTGATTTTTGTGCATGAGTGAGGTAAAGTCAAATTTTGTTCTTTTCCTATATGGATATCCAGTTTATCCTACATCACTTACAGGTAAGACTGTCTTGTTCTACAGTGGTAATTTGTCATGTATTAATTGTCCATATGTACATGGGTTTGTTTCTAGTTTCTCTGTTATGTTCCTTTGGTTTATTTGGCTATCCCTGCATCAGTACCATACTTTCCTAATTATCGTGCCTTTACATTATGTTTAGGTATTCAGTGGAACAAATCATCCTACCTGAGGAGTCTAACTTTAAATTTCTGTGTGTGATTTTTCAGATGTGACCATAGGCTTTATCCCTCATGGGGGAAAGCTACCCTTCCACACTAGACTTGAGGCACAGCGAATGCATGCAGTCTCTGAAGGGAGTTGCAGTCAAGGACTCAGACTGCCTGCCCAGTTTGCTCTTAGGCGTATCTGCATTCCTAGCCCAGGCACCTTCATTTAGAGGCCTATTTATTTGGGGCCTTGCCCAAGCAACTCTGCCAAGACCCCCTTATTGGGGTGGGGGAACATTGAAGACACTTTTCTCTACTCTGACTTAGTACTCAGTACTTTTCCACTCCTAGCCTTTACCCTTCTTCCTCCCTCTGGCTCCTGGGTCCATAAAATGACTGCAGCCTTTTGTTTAGTGCTTACTTGGCAATGAGACAGTCCCCACATCTGTGTTGATTCACCTGACCCTCGCCTGGCATGTTCCATGGATAAGAATGGAACACTGCAGGAGCCAGCACTTTCTCTTGTTGGGCTTCTTGCTAATGCTATTGCAGTAAACGTTTAAAGCCTTTGAACATATCTGTTCAGTGTTATACAAGAAAAGGGTTATATGGAAGAGCTGGTTTTCAACGCTGATAAGACTGGCTTGTTTTATAAAGCCTGTTATAAAGTCTTTATAAAAAAGTTTTATAAAGGCTGTTACTTTCATTTTTGCCTGTGTTAACTGACCACTGCAACACCTGGCAACTCAACTCTCTCCAGCTCGGCTCAGCTCTTGATACCATCTTGTTCTCCTACTTCAAAAGTGTCTTGGGTGTTCTTGGCCATTTGCATTTACATATAAATTTTAGAATCAACTACCCACTCCTTCCCAAAAAATGTATTGGGGTTTTGATTGGGATTGTACTGAATCTATAGATTAATCTGGGGAGAATCAATATCTATACATGAGTCTTCCAATCCATGAACATTCCTTTAGGGTTTTAATTTTTCCCAATAATATTTTATGATTTTTTGTGCAGACGCCTTGAATGCCTTTGTTAGATTTATTCGTAGACATTTGATACTTTTCCATGCAACTGTTAGTGGCATCATTTGTTTTTTTCAATTTCACTTTCTGTTAACAGAGACTTACAATTTATTTTTTTTATTGATTTTGTATCCAGCATCCTAAAAATTTTATATGTGGATTCTTTTGTTTTTTATATGTAACATTTGCAAATAATGTTTTTATTTCTTCCTTTCCAATCCTTACATCCTTTTTTTTTCTTGCCTTATTTTACTAGATGACCTCCAGTACCATAAATAAAAAGAAGTGGTGGTAGCTGGAATACTTGTCTGGAAGATATGCTGTTACCTCAGCTGTAGGCTCCCCTCTCTGCTCACCCATCTTGAGATCAGCCTTCTCCCGTATCTCCAACATTTTTGAGACTTGGAGATTCCAAGTCAGTGCTGACCATTCACTTCTTGGAGTGTACATTCAGTGGAGGAGAAATAGTTTCTGAGGGTTGCCAATGCCATTGGCTCAAAAGAAATCATTTTCCCTTTTGTTACATTTGGACCCTATGCCTTTCTCATGGATCTGGTTTTGGTAATATGCAGTTGATTTTCATTTTTCACAGTAGTTATGTTCTATAAAATTGCCACAAACACTGAATTAACAAGTACTGAACTATTGCTCCTAGACGAAATCCAAGATTAGATTCCTATGAGCCTCTGGTCACAATATTTTCATCAGTCGAAATGTCGTTTGCATTATATAAGTTTGTTTGCTAGTGTCTTTATAAAACCAGCCAGCCTATCAGCGTTGAAAACCAGCTCTTCCATATGACCCTTTTCTTGTATAACTCGGAGCAGGTATGTTAAAAATTCTACCACAGCCTGCTGATTGCAGACCCTGCCTCCCTTGCAAATTTAACATTTTCCACACTGTATCAATGTGTGAGGTGGCCAGCCAGCACTCCTGAGAAGGGTTTAACATTTCCTGACCCTGGTTAACAAGACTGTAAATTTCTTTGGCTTTCAGCCTCACAGCAATGCTGTCTGCTGTGCTTTTTTTTTTTTACCAGTTTTCATCTGATTAATACACAAGTTTAGCCACTTTCCCATCTTTTCCATTGTTTCATCACACACTATAGATGTTACTTTAGCACTTTTTGGAGCAGCCTCATGTACAAATCATTAAATTTCCTCTTCCTTTTTCTGGATGTACTGTGTTATTGATTCATTAATAGTGAACTCAGCCGACAGCACTGTAACTCATGTATGAATGAGTTATCTAGCACATGTATTTTCTCTGTAAGGCACATCACAGCCTTCTTATGCTTAGCAACACCAGACAGCACTTCAGCACTATGCTTAGGGGCATTTTAAACAGCAAAATCACCCACAAAAAATGTGAAAAATATGGCACTAATTAGGCCACAAAAAGGACACTGGTTTGCAGTATGAGAGCTGAAACAAGAAAGCAGAGTGCCATTTTGTTTGATCTCAGCTAGAAACATCAGCAGCTCAAAGTTTTTGCTACTCTGCGCGTGCCCAGGAATGACTGTAAAAGCGCCACAAGTGTTGATTAGGGGGTAACAAGTAAATGTTAGCAAGTAGGTGAGTTCACAAATATGGAATCCATGAATAATGAGGATTGGCCAATTTAACCAATGGCTTTTGTGATGTGTATTAATGGAGTTTTTCAGGCTTCCCTCAGTTTGGTTCCTTTGCTTCTATCTCCAGTACATAATAGTTCTTCTCAGTGTGTCTGTATGTGTGCTGTGCATGCAGCCTGTGATACTAGATTCTTTCTAGCAATCCTGGGGTACTTTTCTGTATAGCTTTAATTCAGTGTAAGCTCTTTCAGAATTCAAGAACTCAATTGGTACTCTATTAATGTGTGCTTATTATTGATGTTCTAAACAGATTATTCATTTTTAAGTATATCTTAAGCATAACATTTATTTATTAAGATTTATACTGTATCCACTTCCAAAAAGGATTTAGGGAACATGTACTTTTCACAATGAAAATGGGACACTTTGGGATAAACACAGACCCAGATTATATCTACTGTCTTCCAATGGTATATTAGTTTCCTAGGGCTGCCATAACAGATTACCAAAAACTTAGTGGCATGAAATAACAGAAATTTATTCTCACACAGTTATGGAGGCCAGAAGTCCAAAATAAAGATGTTGGGAGGGCCACGTTCCCTCCAAAGACTGTAAGGGAGAATCCTTCCTGCCTTCTTCCAGCTTCCAGGAATTCCTTCACTTGTAGCTACATCATGTAAATCTGTCTTCACGTGGGCCTTTACTTCCTCTCTCTGTCTTCTCTTTTATCTCTTAAAAGGACACTTGTCACTGGATTTAGGGCCCATCTGGGTGGTCCAAGATGATCTCATCTTGAGATCATTAACTTAATTACATCTGTAAAGACACTTTTTTCAAGAAAGGTCACATTCACATATTCTGAGGGTTAGGACATAGACATTCCTTTTTGAGGGGCCACCATTCAACCTACTACAGATGATGAATTTCTCTCCTCTCTGAAATAAATAAATTAATACAGTTGAGTACTGAAGCTGATTCACAGTTTTCTGGCCATTAAAACAAAATGGAAAATATGTTGTTTTATATTGTTTTTTTATTTGTCTAAGAAAAAGCAATTATATTTGACTGCAGAGATGGCCTTATTCCTGGAACTAAATTCAGGTAAACATGTTGCTTGAGTCCCTGCATAAAGGATATTGAATAATAGAGTGTATATTGTCTTCAATTATAGTTTTTTTGTTTTTGTTTTGTTTTTTTGAGGAAGATTAGCCCTGAGCTAACACCTGTTGCCAATCCTCTTCTTTTTGCTGAGGAAGACTGGCCCCGAGCTAACATCTGTGCCTATCCTCCTCTACTTTATATGCGACGCCACCACAGTATAGCTTGAGCTTGGTGCTAGGTGCACACCCGGGATCCGAACCCATGAACCCTGGGTTGCCGAAGCGGAGCGCGCAAATTTTACTGCTACACCACCGGGCTGGCCCCTTCAATTATAGTTTTAAATAGAAAAACACTTAAAATGGATCATAATGAACTCTCGAAACAACTCCATAAAATCTTTTTTTTAAGTGTAACTTATTAAATTATAACACACCTACAGAAAAGTACACAAATCATAAGCATTTGTGAGTGCACAAATTATGAGCAGTTTTATGAGTTTGAGCTAAGTGAACACACCTGAATAACATACCCAGCTCAAGAAACAGAATATTCCCAGCATTCTAGAACACTCCCTTTACCCCTATGATCCTTCCCATTCGTCTCCAAAGACAACCTTATTCTGACTCCTAACACCATAGATGGGTTTTGCCTGTTTTTGTACCTCATACACATTGCACTCTTGGGTGCCTGGCTTATTTCTCTCAACTTTATCTTTGTGAGATCAGTCCGTGCTATTGAGTGTAGTTTTAGTTCATTCTTCCATGAAATTTCTAATTCAGTGAAGCATTTCTGCATGTGGCTAAGACAGTATTCAGGATTTTGCTTTATATGATAATCTTGCTTAATTATAAAAGGGTTAGACTTAGAGAATCTAAATGTATGGAAAGTTAAATGATTATCAAATAGCTTCTCTCAAATTTCAAATTCCTCTAGCAAGCATTAGGCAAATATTGGCTTGACATTCATGACTGAATTCTCTGACAAGAACCTATGATCACATATTCTGTGTAGCCAACTCTGATCCTTTTTGTAATGATTTAGTGGGTGGATGGATGAATAGATAGCTGAACTTTATTCTTGCCCAGACATAAGGCCAACCCACTCTAGCATGGGCATGAATAGTAGAGGAATTTATAAGTAAAGCAATTATTCCTCAGGAAAGAAACTTTGGATCTTCTCAGTCACAGTTTGGGTGCTGAGTTGGGATTCCAAAATTCTTTATCAAAAAGCATGAAAGAGATCACATTAGGCTGAAAGATGTTTAGAAGAAGTCTTACTTGGTGACTGCCCAATTTATTAAAAAGCCTTAGGTTGAGCTCCATTTGATATCTGATTTCTAAACAAACATATAAATGCACTCTGTTCCTCATTACCACTTGCAATTTTTCCCTTCTTCCACCTCCCGTAGCACGTTGTTTGTTTCTTAGGACACTTTCCTTAAATGTTTTGCTTTGTATTTGTCTGCCTCTCTTATCCTGCTCATTTGATTACTAGTTCTTTGATTGCAGGGATTATGTATGACTCCTTGCAGATTGTCTGCAGCGCCTAGTGCAGTGAAATGGTGAGAGATTGTATAGGCAGTTTAGGCTAATTGTGAGCAACTAGCTTTTTGTTATGTAAACAGAAGCCCCTCTCCCCACCCAAAATCTCAGTGGCTTGCAGTACAAGATGTATTCTTGTTTATGTTGCATGTCAGCTGTGGATCCGTTGCAGCTCTGCAACACGTTCTCTCCACTATAGGATCCAGGCTAGAGAAGTAGTCCTGCCTTGAATATGCTGCTCTTACGGCAAAAGAAAAACAATGGTAGGACCACAAGGTAACTTTTAAAGCATCTACTCGGGAGGAGCATATGTCATTTCCATTAATATTTCATTAGCCAACATAAGTCAAATGACCAACCTTGCTATCTATAGGGTGGGGAAAAGTAATTCTTACAAAGAAGGCAGTGAATAACTAAGAAAAATAATATAACCTACTTTTGATATAGTGTATCTACCATGATAGCCAATATTTATGGAATGCTTTCTATGTGCCTTATATATTTTTTTCCTCAATAAAAAATAATGATAGGACACTACATACGAGAATTAACTGCTGTCACACTTATGGTGTGGTTTTGAACACATTTTTTTCTTCATAAGTAATAACTGACAAAAATAGGTTCTTAGGATTTTGTTTGTTTGTTTCCAAGAGAGCTATAATAGCTTAGGCAATAATGCCTTCATATATATATAGGCCACACCAAACTATGCTGTAGTTCATCATTTATTTATGGAATGAGAGTTGATTGTTCTGGAATCAACAAAATGTTTTAAATAGGGAGAATGTGTTTGATGATTATAAAATAAATTATTAAATTTTAGAAAAAAAAATAATCATATGAGATACTACTATGCTCTCATTTTACAGCTGAAGAAATTGAGGAACAGAGACATTAAATAACTTGCTCTAGGTCACGCAGCCAGGAAATGGTAGAGCCAGGAATTGAAACCAGAAGTCTAATTTCCAACCTGTTCTCTTAATCACTGTGCTATATTATGAAAGTTTTAATCTGAAGGTTGTTTATGTACCATGATGGGCTCTAAGAGCCAGTGTATTAGGCTGATAAAAACTTTAAAAGGTGAGATTCAAGAGCCCTTAGAGGTAAACCTGTCTTTACCTCTAAGTTACCATATTACCTAGGTTAGTGCCACCTAGCTGGGCCTCAGTTTCTACGTCCTTAAAAATAAGAGAGACAGGCCAGATATTCTCTGATATCCTTTCCAGCTTTGAGATTTTTATAATCTCTCCAAATAGACAGTAAAATGCTGTGTTGACATGATGACCTCTTCTTTAATCTGCTGCTTTGTATGTTGTTATGTTCACAGGAGATCTTGAGTCTCCTCCCCAGTGCTGCCGTCTTATTTTACTTCTCCTGCTTCACATTAGCAATAATACTACTAATAATAGTAGCTTCTGTTTATTGAGACATAGTCTGTGCAGGTACTTTTTCAGGCTCCTTAAGTAAATTATTTTATTTAAAAGTATAGACTCCATATTTAGAAAAGAAGCAAAACTGAAAAAAAAGAGTGCTCTAAAATAATGCTCTAAAATTAAGAACAGGAAAATAAACCCAAAAAAGCAGAAGGAAGAAAATACTAAAGATAAGAGCAAAAATTAATGAAAAAGCAAGTATATATTCTTCCTTAGAACTTTCATATATAAAGAGCTGTGTTTTAGGTAGTTTCTCTCTGTAGGCTAGTGTCATATGTTACATTTGACTCCCTCTTTCTGCCTCTGGGGAAAAGATGCTAATTGCATGATCAACTTGTTCTTTCAGGTGGTGACTCCGGCCTTAAACAAGGAGTCTGTTTCAAAGCAGAATTCTCCAGAAGTCCAGCACAGAGGGTGATGCCTAAAGGACTAAATGGGAACATTCCTCAGGGGCTTTGCACTGGACAAGTCCATGGGCTTCTGAATAGTTTACCCAAGTGAAGGAGGAGCCCCTTTGAGGAAGCACAGCCTACATTGCCTCAAGCCAAGGAGAGTATCACTCTGATGGAGGGACCTAAGACACCTGGAAAAATTCCCCCTGAAGTTCAGTCCTGTCAGTGCTCTGGGAGTGGGAAACCCTCCATTCAGCTTGCACACAATTTTCAACTTCACCTGTAATAAAAGAAGCAGCCCTTTATTGTAAAGTGAGTGGAAAAGTCATTGTTCTGAAAATATCCCTCCCTAATAAAACAAACCCTGGCCCGCCAGCAGTCCTAAATAAACACCAGGACATCCTCAACCTGGAAAGACCTTCAATGTAAATCCAAGTCCCTTAAAACAACTGAGAAGTCATCCTGGAGAAGAGTCCCATTAGAGTAAAGAATGTGGCAAAATCTTCAGATACTGGAATGATTTTATCAGACATCAGAGAAGCCTTGTGGATATCTTGAGTATCAGAAGACTTTGTGTGAGCTCACGTCTCATTAAACATAAGCAAATTCATTTTGGACAGGAGCCTTATCAATGTCATGAGTGTGGCAAAGCCTTGAAGTTCTGTGATAGCCTTGTTAAACATTAGAGTATCTGCCATGAAGAAGACCCAAGGGTGTGAAGACTATAGTAAAGGGTTCGTTGTGTTTCAACTCTGGTCACCCACCAAAGAACTCACACAGAAAAACACCATTATGAGTGTAGTGAGTGGGAGAAGGCCTTCATTTGGAAGCCGGCACTTATTAATTACCGGAAAACCCATACTGGAGAGAAACCACATAAATGTAAAATGTGCGAAGGCCTTCCCTAAAAGCTCAATCTTATACATCAGAAAATCCGCAATGGAACAAAACCCTGTATGTGTGACCACTATGGGGAAGCTTTCAGTCAAAGTTCAGATCTTATCAAACATCAGAGAGTCCACACTGGAGAGAAGTTTTATACCTGGGACGCATGTGGGGAAACCTTTCAATGAACTCATCTCTTACCAAACATTAGAGGATACATAACAAAAATGAACCATAATAGTCAAATATGTGGTAGAGGTATAGTATAGGACTTTTTCAACATCAAGCATCACCATTAAAAAACCCAATTGCATATAATCACTTTAACTGGCATTATTTTATGGAATTAAAGACAAGTGTTATTAGAAAGAGACTTTATCATGTCACTTCCTGGGCACAGTTGAATTAAACCATATTTCTGTGACAGATCTCTGGATATTTAACTGTCTTTGGCACAGTTAGCTTTTCATATTCTGTAGTAAAGGTAGAGAGTAGGGGGAAGCCTTTATAATTAATCAAACCTTGGATAATCCAAACATTACTTATTACATTTATTGTTTTCTTGTTTGGAATTCATGATGCTAATTAAAAGTTTTTCTAAGAATGATTTTGACATTGGTTTTCCTGGGACCCATCAAGTATACCACTTCTACCAGACTTACTCCCTTTTACTTTTTATAGTGTTAATAGATCTGGGAAATGCTGCAAATAAATATCTGTGTTTGGTAAACCACTTCACGGAATTTCCTATCCCTTTTTGAGGGAAAAAAAAAAAATGTGAGTAGGCTGAGTGAACTTATGATATGCTGAACAACAGACCATACTTACTTTGTTTACCTTTGTGTGTCTAACATATAGAATAGTGACTGACATAGAGAAGGCCCTCAAACATGCTTGTTGAATGACTGCTTGAGGGGTTCTGTTCTTGGGTTGGTATCAGTTCAGCCTGAAGAGGAACCTATAGTAGTTTGCCATAGGGTCTGCCCTCTTCCTAGACCTGGTCAATGAATGACCTTCTAAAAAACCAAGCCTCAAATAAATTATAATGGAAACTAGAAGATACATTGAATTGAGACTTGTGCTTCTGACAAAGATGGCGTAACAGGGACTAGATTTACTCTCACACCAGAAAAAAAGCTAAAAACCTGGACAAAATTAATGAATAACAATTTCAAGACATTGAAAATGAAGCAATGAAGGATAGTGATCCCTGAAAGCAGGAAACAAGTGAAATGAACACTGCAGTTACCCCAGCTTACTGCCATGAAAGGACTTTGACTGTTGCACAGGGAGATGGAGCCCAGGTGGAACTGGCAGATTCTCTGAGATGAGGATACATTTGAGAGTCTGAAAGATCAAGGTGGCTATAGTTCAGAGGGCAGAATGATAGCGAGTGCTATACAGAGAACCCCAGAGATTTATAGAGTCCCTCGCAAGTCTTCCAAAGTAACTGTCAGGGCATGCACATAAAGAAACTACTCTAGATCAGAGAAAGAACTACCCAAAAGAATTAGAGAGAACAGTGCACAGCATTACATAAGACCAAGAATAGTACCTGTTCCCACCAACAAGACTGAAAAATGTTCTAATTCACAAAGCATTGGGTAAGGTACTCAGAAGGGGTCTGCCTCAGTATTGAGGGATAGCTAGCTAATTAGTTTCCTATTGCTGCTGTAACAAATTACCACAAACTTAGATGCTGAAAACAACACAAATTTATTGTCTTACAGTTCTGGAGGTCAGAAATCCAAAATGAGTCTCACTGGGCTGAAATCAAGATGTCAGCAGGGTTGCATGCCTTTTGTGGGACTCATGGGGAAAAATCTGTTTCCTTGTCTTTTCCAGCTTCTAGAGATCACCCATATTCCTTGGCTCTTGGCCTCATTTCTCCATCTTCAAGCCAACATCAGGTTGAGTCCTCACAGTATATCACTCCAAATCCTCTTCGGCCTCCCTCTTCCATTGTTAAGGACCCTTGTGATTCTCCTGGGTCCATACAGATAATACACATTAGTCAACGTATTTTAAGGTCAGCTGATTAAGAACCTTAATTCCATATGCAACCTTAATTCCCGTTTGCTATGTAACTTAACATATTCACAGGTTCTAGGGATTAGGACATAGATATCTTTGGGTAGGGAGGGGAGATTTTTACCTACCACATTAGTCTAGGCTAAATGTTGCTTTGGCCCCACCTACCAATATTAAAAACAGGACTTGAAAGGAACTGAATTCTGTCAACAACTAGTGAGCATGGAGGAGGAGCCCAAGGACAAGATGAGAACTGCAGCCTGGCCAATACCTTGATTTTACCTTGGGAAGACTCTAAGCAGTGGGTCCAGCCACTCTGTGCCCTACTTCTGACCTGTGGAAATTGTGAGATAGTAAATGAGTTTTGTTTTAAGCAATTAAGTTTTGAGTAATTTATTAGGTAGAAATAGAAAATTAATAGACACAGATAGGGTAAAAGTAAAATGATGTAAAAATATGTACCATGCTAACAATAATCAAAAGAAACTTTCAGTGGCTATATTAATACCAGACAAGGGAGATTTCAAAAGTAAGAATTTTACCAGTAATAAAGTCATAGCATAATGATAAAGGGGTCAATTAATAGAAAGGCAATAACAGACCTTAACACTGAGGCACTTAATAACATAGCTTAAAAATACATGAAGCAAAAACCATTAGAACTGCAGGGAGAAGTAGAAAAATCCATAATGTTGTCAGGGATTTCACTACCACTCTCTCAATAATTGAAAAAGTGGACAGAAAGTTAGTAAAGATATAGAAGACTTGAACAACCTTCTCGACCTAATTGACGTTACTTGAACACTGCATCAGTAATGGTAAAATACGCTTTCTTTTCAAGTGCATGTAGAGCACTTACCAAGATAGACAACATTTGGGGTCATAAAACAAGTCCCAATAAACTAAAAGCATTCACATCATGTGAACTAATCTGACCACAATGGAATCCAATTAGAAATCAATTACAGAAGGGTATGTAGAAAATCCCAAAATATTGGAAACTTAAATAAAAGACTTCTAAATAATCTGTCAGTAAAATAAGCAAAAATATGAGATACCAGAAATTATGTTGAACCAAACGATAATGAAAACAATATATCAAAACTTGAGATGCCACTACAGCAGTAGTTAGAGGGAAATTTGTAGCACTAAACACCTATATTAGAAAAGAAGAAAGGTCTCAAATCTATAGCCTTTCTTTCATCTTGAGAAACTAGAAAAAGATAAGCAAATTAAACACAAAGTAATCAGAAAAATTAAAGTAACAAAAATCAATGAAATAGAAAATGGAAAATAGACAACACAAAAAAGTGAACACTGGAGCCAGCCCTGATGGCCTAGTGGTTCAAGTTTGGCGCACTCCGCTTCAGCGGCCCGGGTTTAATTCCTGGGCGCAGAACCACACCACTCATCTGTCAGCAGCCATGCTGTGGCAGCTGCTCACATAGAAGAACTAGAAGCACTTACAACTAAATATGTACAACTATGTACTGGGACTCTGAGGAGGAAAAAGAAGAGAGGAAAAAAATGAACACTGGTTCTTTGAGAAGATCTATAAAATGGATAAGCCTTTAGCCAGATTGATCTGGAAAAATGAAGACTCAAATTATGAATATCAGGAATGAAGAAAAGGAATCAGTACTGATACACATATTGAAAAGATAATACACAAATATGAAAAACATCATGGCAATAAATTTGACAATTTAAATTAAATGGAAAAATTCTTTGAAAGACAAAAACTACCAAAGCTCTTTCAAGAAGAAATAAATAACTTTCGTAGCCCTATATCTATTAAAGATATTTAAATTGTAGTTTTAAATACTTCTCACAAAGAAAACTGCAGGCCCAGATGGTTTCACTAATGAATTCTATCAAACATTTTAGGAAAAAATACTATCAATTCCACACAAAATCTTTCATAAAATTGAAGAAGAGGGAATTACTTCCCAACTCATTTTATGAAGCTGGCATTACCTTGATACTAAAACCAGACAAAGACCTAGGGAGAGAAGACTATAGACCTATATCCCTCATGAACATTGATACAAAAATTTCTTAACGATATTTTAGTAAAATGATAATACACAAAAGTGATAATGCATCATGACCAAGTGAAGTTTATCTCAGTAATGCACAGTTGGTTTAATATTCAAAAATAATATAACATATTAATAAACTAATAAAGAAAATCATAGATCATCTCAGTAGGCACACAGAAAAATCATTTGACAAAGTCCAACATACATTTCTTTTTTTTTTTTTTTTTTTTTAAAGATTTTATTTATTCAGTTTTTTCCCCCCAAAGCCCCAGTAGATAGTTGTATGTCATAGGTTCACATCCTTCTAGTTGCTGTACGTGGGACTCGGCCTCACGTTGGATGGAGAAGTGGTGCCTCGGGGCGCTCCCGGGATCCGAACCCGGGCCGCCAGCATCAGAGCGCGCACACTTAACCGCTAAGCCACGGAGCCGGCCCATCCAACATACATTTCTGATTAAAAACACTCTGCAAACTAGTAATAGAAGGGAAAATCCAAACTTGATAAAGGACTTCTATGGAAAACCTACAGTTACCATCACACTTAATGAGGAAATAGTGAACACTATTCCTTTAAGATCAAGAACAAGGCAGTATATCTGCTCTCACCACTTATGTTCAACACTATACTGGAGGATCTAGACTGTGCAATAAGGCATAAGTGAAATAAAAGGTATTAAAATTGGAAAGGAAGAAATAAAACTTTTTATTTTTAGATGATATTATTGCCATATTGGTAATAGGCTTGAATCAACATTAAAAAAAAAACTGCTAGGGGGCTAGTGTGCAGGCTCTGCTTCAGTGGCCCAGGGTTCATGGGTTTGAATCCTGGGCACGGACCTACACACCACTCATCAAGCCACACTGTGATGGTGTCCCACATACAAAATAGAGGAAGATTGGCACAGTTGTTAGCTCAGGGACAATCTTTGTCACCCAAAAAAAATAATAAAAAAAATAAAAAAACTACTAGAACTAATAAGTGAGTTTAGCAAGGTTGCAGGATTCAAGATCAATATACAAAAAAAAAAAACTGCACTTGTATATACTGTGATATGGACACACACACACACATATGTATACTGTTCCTTTTACCATATAGCATTAATACATGTGTGTATACACACTTTTGCACAACCACCAATAGAAAACCATATAACATTATTAAAGAAATCAAACACTCTCCTAAATAAATGGAAACATGTGTCATGTTCATGAGTTTGAAACCTCAATATTATAACCGTGTTAATTTTCCCCAAACTTAACTGTATATTCAAAGCCATGCCAATCAAATTCCTGACATGCTTTTGTTGGCTAATGTTAGAATTTATATGGAAATGCAAAGACCCAAAAATAAGATTCTTAAAGAAGAAAAACAAGATGAAGGGCTAGCTCTCCTAGATATCAAGACTTATTTTAAATCTAGAGTAATTAAGACAGCGTGATGTTGGTGCAAGAATTGACAAATAGACCAATGGAACAGAATGCACAACCAACAGACACATGTATGGACACATGCTTTACGACAGTGATAGTGTAGAGGAGGAAGACAATTCCTATACCCACTCTAGGACCTTCTGGCTGGGCTATGAATTTAATTGACATGAGACAGAATAACAGGAGAAAAATCAGACAAGTTTAATAACATGTATACATGGGAGAAACCCAGAAATACTGAGCAACTTGGCCATGTGGCCAAAGCTGCCACCTTAAATATTATCTTCAGCTAAAAGCAAAGGAGGATGTTGGGGTTAGTGATCTGGGATTTCAGAGGGGAGAAAGACAATTTACATGGAGATGGAAATACAAATGTTTGTTAAACAAGTTTTGCTGGGCCAAAAATGGGCTTCTTGTTGCCTTTCTGTCACACCTATTTTATATTATACTATAGCTGTCTTAAGGTATTAGATTATTCCTGGAACAGGCTTTCTTTGTTAAATTCTTTTAGGCAGTTTGGGGGAAGGTCAAATGTTCTCTCTGAGTCTTCTGAGCCTTTATTGTCTTCAGCTCGAAATAATCCATATACCAAAGTGGGGGGGCCTGCCCTGAACCCCATCAATAGCACTGCAGAACCATGCAGGAAAATACAATCTTTCCAATAGATGGTGCTTGATTAAATGGATATCAATATGGAAGGGGAAAAACAGACATTTAGGCCATAGCTCATACAGTACATAAAAATTAATTCCAGGGAGACGTATATTTAAATGTTTAAGACAATATAATGAAGTTTCTAGAAGATAATATGTGAGAATATCTTCATAACTTCATTGTAGGAAAAAGTGTTCTTAAGCAGGACATAAAATGCACTGGTCATGAGGGGACAGATTGTTGCTTTTGTAACAAAATTTAAAATATGAGTGACATCAGTGGAAATGGTGGAGTAAGGACCTCTGAAAATCTTCATAAAAGCAACAAGAATGCTGACAAAATGTCGGAATCAACTTTTTCTGAACTCTGGAAAGTAAGGAAAAGCTTGCAGTAATCCAGGGCATGTTTAGTCAAGAAAAAATTACTAAATTTCAGTAAGAATAGTGAGCTTTGTAGCATTTTAACTTGTGCTACTTCCATTCCTCCCTCTTCCCACTCGGCTCCACAGTAGCCTTGAACACCTACAGCCTGCAATCATGATGAAAACCAGCAACCCTGCAGCCACGGGAGGGACATAACGATGCTGGAGCTCCTTCAAAGCAGCATTCCCAAGTTGTCATTATTTGACCTGTCTGATGGTTCCCTGGAAGACCCCACTCTCAAGGCTTGTCTTTATTTGACAATTGAGTGGTCATCTGTGTTAGCTAATTCCTTTATCCAAAGGAAAAAGAAAACTCACGTCTATAACAACCAGGCACTTATAACTTGGAGCCAGGCATCTAGTTAACTACCACGGAGTGGGAAAGGATGAAGGTTTGGAAAGGGAAATGAGATGTGGGTGCTATCTTCCTGATGTTTACATTTCAAAGAGGTGGAGCCCAGGCCATTAAGAAAAACATTCCTGGGTGTTAAACTGGGAGAGTCTTATTTGGCTTTTAAAAAGATTTACGTAAATCTGAAAGGGATAGAGAAAGATTTTACAATTATACAAGTTTTCTAAATAAAATGCTCTAAGATAAGAGGGGGGAAGTCTCTTTCCTTTTTTTCACTTGGGAATATTAAATATTTTATTTTTAGAATCATATTTACCCTTACAACTAAAAACTACAAAACATCACTAAAAGAAATTGGGGAATACCTAAATAAATGGTAACACCTCATGTTCATGGATTGGAAGATATAATATTGTTAAGATTGTGATACTCCCAAATTGATGTAAAAGTTCAGTGCAATCTCTTTCAAAAGCCCAGCTGCCTTTTCTCCCAAAAAATTGAAAAGCTAATCCTAAAATTTCATATGGAAGTGTAAGAGACCCAGATTAGCCAAAACAATCTTGAAAAATTAGAAAAAAGTCAGAGAAATCACATTCTTGATTTCAAAACTTATTACTGCAAAAAGATTCTTTGGCCAAATTTTAGTCAGGCTCCTGAACCTTTTCTTAGGCCCATCTGTGCACTTGCTTGACAAATCTAGTTTTAGCAAAAACTCTGCAAAGTCAGTATCACCAGAACCCCCCACCCTCAATATCTGATCACTATTCATACCTGCAGGTTTCTCATCCTTCATCATCTCCCAGTGATGTCTGATCACCCTGGCCTGTCTTCAGCAAGAATCCTGTTAGGTCAGTTTAGCCAGAATCTTCCTTATCTCTGATGTTTCCTCTTAGTAATTTCCCATCCACTGATCCCTACCTTGCTCCTTGGCTATAAATTCCCACTTGCCCATGCTGTCCCAAGTTAAGCCCAATCTTTCTCCCCCCCTGTAAAATCCTATTGCAGTGGTCCCTATAGTTATTGCAGTGGTCCTGAATAAAGTCTGCCTTACCATCTTTAACAAGTGTCATTGAATAGTCTTTTTCTTTAACACTACAAGACTACAGTGATCAAGACTGTGGTGCTGGCATAATGATAAACATGTAGATCAGTGGAATAGAAATGAAAGTCTAGAAATTAACCTATGCATTTATAGTCAGTTGGGTTTTTTCTCCCATAATTCAGTGGGGGATGATAGTCTTTTAAAGAAATGGTGCTGGGACATCTGGATAGCCACATGCAGAGGAATGAAGTTGCAACCCTACCTAACACCATATGAAAAAAATTAACTCAAAATGGATCAAAGACCTAAGGGTAAGAGCTAAACTTTAAAACATTTGAGAGGAAACAGGTATAAATATTTGTGACCTTGGATTGGGCAGTGATTTCCTAAATAACACCAGAAGCTCAAGAAACCAAATCAAAAAACAGAGAAATTGGACTTCATCAAAATTAAAAACTTTTGTGCTTCAAATAACACTATCAACAAAGTGAAAAGACATCCCATGGAATGGGAGAAAATATTTGCAAATCATATATCTGATAAGGGTCTAGTATCCAGACTATATAAAGAACTCTTACAACTCAACAACAAAAGACAAACAACCCAATTTAAAAATCGGCAAAGGATTTGCATAGACATTTCTTCCAAGAAGATATATAAATGGACAATAAGTACAAGAAAAGATGTTCAAAACTGTGAGATACCACATCACACCCACTAAGATGGCTATAATCAAAAAGTCAGCAAGTAACAAGTGTTAACAAGGATGTGGAGAAATTGGAGCCTTCCTACACTGCTGGTGGGAATATAAAATGGCATAGTCACTTTGGAAAACAGCTTGGCAGTTCCTCGAAAAGTTAAACTTAGAGTTACTGTCAATTCCACTCCTATGTATATATCCAAAAAACTTGAAAATAGGTGTTCAAATAAAAACTTGTACATAAATATTCATAGCAGTACTATTCACAATAGCCAAAATGCGGAAACAATCCAAATTTGCATTGATGGATGAATGAAGAAACAAAATGTGTTATAATCATACAATAGAATATTTTTCAGCCATAAAAAGGAATGAAGTATTTATACATGCTATAAAATGGATGAACCTTGAAAACATGCTAAGTGACAGAAGTCAGACAAAAAAGGCGACATAGTGTATGATTCCATTTTTATTAAATGTCCAAAATAGGCAAATCCATTGAGACAGAAAGTAGATTAGTGGTTGCCAAGAACTGGGGGAATGGGAAGTGACTGCTAATGGCATTTTATTATTTATTTTTGGGTGATAAAATGTTCAGGAATTAGATAATGGTGATGGTAACACAAATTTCTAAATGTACTAAAAATCACTGACTATTACACATTACAAGGGTGAATTTCATGGTATGTGTATAATAAAAATTATTAAAATCTATTCATTCCATGTAGAGGAAGGTAATACTCAATTCTAGTCCCCTCTTATCCTTTCACGTTGGGTAATGAAAATACCAAGCTCCAGCCTTCTCTAGCCTTCCTATCTCACCTAGGGAGGCAGAGGGGAACAAAAGCTGAGAAGCACTTGTGAAAGTCACAGTCCAGGGCCACAGGCTCACTAAGACTGAAACCGAATCATAGGACGATAGAACGTTTCTCCTCTCCCCATACCTTACCACCACATCAATTAGGGATTCTGTATAATAAGAGGGAATACAGACATTTGTGTAGCTCATTCATTGTTTTTAAGAATTGAATTAGTTGCCAACTTTAAAAAATTTAGACATTTTATGTAAAAATCTGGATTTCTATATTATTTTGAAAAATTAAGATCTGGCATCACTGGCACAGACCTCTGTAGATGTACTCTCCAGTTCATTCCAGTCTCCACCCTCCAGCTGCATTATGTATCTGGGCCCTGGAGACATTTGAATTTGCTTATCTGAACAATGACTACTTCAGAAGAGGGTTTTATTTAATGGCAGAGAAAACTAAATAGAAACAAGGTGAAGTCATCCCTGACCTTTTTTTTTTTTTTCTTAATTTTATTTATTTATTTTTTCCCCCTAAAGCCCCAGTAGATGGTTGTATGTCATAGCTGCACATCCTTTTAGTTGCTGTATGTGGGACGCGGCCTCAGCATGGCCGGAGAAGTGGTCCGTCGGTGCGCGCCCAGGATCCGAACCCGGGCCGCTAGCAGCGGAGCGCGCGCACTTAACCGCTAAGCCACGGGGCCGGCCCATCCCTGACCTTTTTGATAGGCTGTTTGTTAAAGAAAGGTAAAAAAAAAGAAAAAAGAGGAAATTTTAAAAATAGGATATTTCTTGTTTAGTTTAAATAAAAATAATAAAAATATATTGTAAATGTCAATAATTTGACCTTTGTGGCCTTTCCTCACCTTAGAGCTCTCTCCACAGTGACTTGGCTAGTACACATTTCTGAAGATATTACTTGTTTAAAGAATGGTTATTGCATACATATGTGTCATGCATTTTAAGGGTATATACAAAATGTAAATAAAACATGGATTCAGACTTGATGAATTTACAATCTAATAAGAAAGACAAATGAACACAAATCAAGAAACAGTTCTGCCTGGGAGAATTGGGAAAGTATATAAAGAAGGTGGGCATTTGTGGGACTTGAAGGACGAATAGGGTTTTGGTATTGTATCAGTCAAAGTTCTCCAGAGAAACAGAATTTTTTTTTTCTTTTTTTTTTAAGGGAATTGGCTCAGGTGATTATGAGGGCTGCTAAGTATGAAATACGCAGGGCAGCCTGGCTGGCTGGGACTCAGGCTGGGTTTCTGTGTTACAGTTCTGAGGCAAAATTCCTTCTTGGGGATATCTGTTTTTTCTCTTAAGGTCTTTAGCTGATTGGATGAGGCCCACCAACTTATGGAGGGTAATCTCCTTTGTTTAAAGTCAATTCATTATAAATGTTAATCACATCTACAAAATACCTTCACAGCAACATCTACGCTAGTGTTAACCAAACAACTGGGCACCATAGCCAAGCCAACTTGACACATACAATTTAACCATCACAGATATATAGGGAAAGGCAGAAAAAGCTGTTAACACCATATGTGTAACTGCTATTTTACAGGGGCATCACATGCAATTTCTTTTAAAGGGTGTTGTGTAGAGTAGTATGTTATATCAAAACTTGTTTTTCTGGGCTTTTTACATCAAAATTATGTTTTATTTGCTTTAAGTATGCCTCTCTCAGAAGAGTCCATTTTAAAGAAATTCAAAGCACTGCCGAGGTACAGACCATAACAGGAACAAACCCAGGAACGTGCGTCCATTGGGAGGGAAATCTCATCCTGATTCACCCAGTTGCCCCTTAGAAAACAAAAGACTTGGTTAGTGAAGTATACTGGTTGGAATAGCTTTCCTGAGTTCATTTCGTCACCCATCCATCCATTTTATAACACACCTGTCCTGTCTATATAATTTAGCTTGGTCCTTGGAACTGAGAGTGAGTAACGTGTTTAAAGTGACGTAGAGACAAGACTTCAAAATTTCTTGACTCCAAGTCTGGCTTCTTTTCTGCTACTGTTTTCCGACGTACGTTTCCTGGGTGCAGTGGTCGCCGCACAAACAGCGAAAGGGCGCGAGGCTGCGTTCTAGGAGACTGGGGGTCTGCAGAAGCTGTGATTTTGGCTGTGAGAGAGGCCGTGCCCCGAGTAGGTGGCGTGGAGAGGTAGAATGCAGAGCGGCTCCGGTGAAGAGGAGGGAGGGAGTATTAACTGCGAGAGGGACCGCTGGAGAGTGGAGATCACAGAGAAGCCCACACCTCCGCAGCTCCTATACAGTCCCCAGAAGTAGTCTCTCAGATCTCGCGTTCCTAGGAGACTTGAGACTCTAGTCTCTCGGGAAGAGTCGGCCGTGCTCCTGCCGAGGGGTGAAGCATCAGGGCTCCGGAGTGGGTTGTAGCGAGAGGGCGGATGCCCGAGTGGAGGCTGGGGAGTGTGGGGCGGCCCTCTACCCTCCCTGCCCGGCGCCGGCTGCCGGGAGCGCCCTCACCTCCGAGAGACCTCCGTAGAGGGGCGGGCTGTTAATTCGTAGCCGCAGGCGTAGAGGGATGGGCTGGATTTCCCTGGCTTCTGCTGGCCTACAAAGACCTGTTTCCGCAGCCTTGGCAACAATCCGTCCCTAAACCGTTCAGCCTGGTTTGTCATTGCTCTTTTATCTTATCAAGTTAACGAGTTTATGTAAATTCTTGGCTGCCCAGGTAATTTTGTTCTCTTTACAATACGTTCTTATCCGCCAGGAGAGCCTTCACCTTGAGTCTGTACCCTAAGTTAAGTGAATTTTGTCTTGAGCCAACACAGCCTAAGATGTCTCAAGTTTGGTGTAACTCTGACTCCTGTAGTTCACACTCCCTCGGATCAGGAGGGTTTGCACATAGTGAAATTGGAAAAGAAGAACATGCTTGGGAAAAGAAATCTAGACTGCCTGGGAATATGCCTCCTCACCAGAAGCTTTCTTGTTAGCATTTCAGGGAGTCCTGCTGCCAGGAGGCCGCTGGACCCCACGAAGTTTTGAGCAGGCTCCAGGAACTTTGTCATAACTGGCTGAAGCCAGAGATGCACACTAAGGGGCAGATCCTGGAACTGCTGGAATAGTTCCTGACCATCCTGCCTGAGGAACTTTGGACTTGGGTACAGGAGAATCATACAGAGTGTGGAAGAGGCAGAGCTGTGCTGCAGAATCTGATGAGAGAGCTTGGAGATGCAGGCCAGCAGGTGGGAGAGGGGTAATCCACTTTTCTGTCATAAAAATGCGAAATCCTGGGCTTCCAAGTATGGAGAGGGACAGAAGCAAGTCAAGATTTTATGTCCCTTCTTTACTGCGCTGTACGCAGTGTCTTTCTGTTTTTCTTCTTCGAAGCTCTGCTGCTCATTGCTGTTGAGACTGATTGAGATATTTGTCTCCTAACTCCATTGGAAATTTTCTTTTTAACCAAATTCTAGCTATTAGCAATAGCACTTAGTTTCAGGTAATAGTCTTAGCTATTAGCGATAATTTCACAAAACCAGCAGGCCTGTTTATAAAAGGGCAGTGAGTGTAGTGGTCAGACTGCTAGAATTTACATCTAGACTGTGCCACTTATTAGCTCTGTGATCTTGGGCAAGTTATTTAATCTCATCAGAATCCTTTATATGTACAATGAGAATAATTTTTTATCCTTAGGTTCAAGCCCATGCACACAAGCAGGAAGTGCTCTGGAAGGAGGCAAGATGTTTAAATTCACCAGAGAAGTCGCTGAATATTTCTCTATAGGAAAGTGGTGAATATAAATAAGAGGCTTCTGGGAAGTAGTTTCTTTAGCGGCAATGTAACATGCCTGTCTTCATGCTTTTCTTAAGGACAGCCAGGTCTGATCTGAGTAAGGATGAGGCAGAAATTTCATCATACATGTGATGATGCTTTGCCCTCAGTTACACAGAACCAAGAACTTATCTTTGGAGCAATCGTCTCAGTTGCCATCTTGATGGGGGGTTGGCCTCTGGATGTTCCTGCTCTTTACACTGCTTATTTTTTCCATTTTACTATTTTACTCCTTGAGTGACCTTTATACCACCATTTAGTTTTTGGTCAGAGGAGCAAAGATGCAAGGACAATGCTTTCCATTCAGCCTCCTATTTTTTATTAACTACTGCAAAAATCTTCTGTCAGGGTTAATGAGAAAAGGTATGCTGCTTTTACAAAGACACAAATCAGAGAAAACATCTGAAAGATGAGTATGTATGTGTGTCATGAAACAACCATATGAAAGCTACACATTTCACTCGGATTAACATGTGACATACCACCTGAAAGGCACCCATTTCCCTCATAGTAACATGTACCTGCTATACGGAACTCTTAGTTTGCCATTCACATTTTCTTGCTTGGGGAGACTTAATGAATACTACTCAGTTTCTTCTAAGGACTTAAGCGAATTTTATAAAATATGCACTAACAGCATTCCCCGTGACAAATGGTAACCAAATTTCTACCTGACCTTATTACCATAGAAGCATTATTTTAAGTCAAAATGATATAAAACACAAGCGTTTAGGACCTTTAGAGTTTTTCTACTTGGAATATTAAATTTGGTAGGTTTTAAATTTCTATCAAAATACACATATGGCCGTATACCTTAATTTTATCAATATGAAGCATTTAAATAATTTCTCTAGTCCTTATCCCAGTATTTATATTTAAGACACAAAAAGTACATTCCAAGTCAAAGTACAAGATAAATCCAATCCTTTTTAGGTTGTCATTCCAGAAGGAAAGATAGAAAACAGCATGATTGGGATATAAAATGATCTATAATACTGCAGGGGAGCAGCTGAATCTGAGGAACCTCCCAGCTTTTAGGATAGGAAAGTAGGAGGAGGGATCATTGATGTCTCTGTGCCAGAGGTGTCTTCAGCCCATAGACAGGGCCTAGAGGAGTCCAGCTCAAGGTATAATACTCAGCCAAAAAGGTCTCTTGGATTATTTTATATTTGATGTTTAAAAAGAAAGGAAAGGGGCCAGTCCTGTGGCTTAGCGGTTGGGTGCGCGTGCTCCGCTACTGGCGGCCCGGGTTCGCATCCGGAGCGCGCACCGACACACCGCTTCTCTGGCCATGTTGAGGCCACGTCCCACATACAGCAACTAGAAGGATGTGCAACTGTGACATACAACTATCTATTGGGGCTTTGGGGAAAAAAAAGGAGGAGGATTGGCAATAGATGTTAGCTCAGAGCCGGTCTTCCTCAGCAAAAAGAGGGGGATTAGCATGGATGTTAGCTCAGGGCTGATCTTCCTCACAAACAAAAAAAGGAAATAAGATCAGACACATGAAAGCCAGAGATGGGAAAAGTGATATAAGTCTTCTGTATACTTTGCCTCTTCTCCCAAGTTGATCAGCCACCTGAATAGTTGCGTCAGTCAGCCAGCCAGCTAATCCCCCTTGATGTTTGGAGTTCCTTGGTTGTGAGAACTTAACAGAGATTAAAATTACGAGAAATTTTAGTCTAATGATGGGAAATGAGGAAAATATGATGTCCCTGCTTTATATTATATCTTCAGTGGGTGTAGCTGTATCAAATAGTGAGAAGATGTAAATTGAGAAAATTAATAATTTAAGATTTTTAAATCTAATATTATAATATTAAAGGCAGTGTCAACCTGATCTTTATGGTCTTTCCTCATCACAGAACCAACAGTCTCCATAAATCTAATTACGGCAGCCCCTCAGTGTTAACCTAACCCCAGCACATGCCTCTAAAAGTACTAATCGTATGGAGTATTTATTAAGCACCTCTTGTGTGTGATTAACTATACCAAGGACATATGCAGTGGTGAATAGAACATGAATTTGCACTTGAAAAATTTAGAATCTATTGAAGCAGAATAGGCTACATAAACGAGTAATAAGTAATTATATTATAAGGTCCAAGTAATGTTAAAACACATTAATTCTGACTGAAGGAGTCAGCTAAGTCTTCACAGAAAAGGAGACATTGGTGCTAGCTTTTGATAAGTACAACTTTGAAAAAAGGGAGGGAAGAACTTGTTGACACCTTATTTGTGATTATAATATTTATAAAGAGATTATCAAAACAAAGCAATATGAGATTTGTTTACAAAAGAGCAGTTGGTGACATACTTATATGTGTGTGTATATATATACACGTATCCATACATTACATATACATTACTATAACTGTATTTGAAAACAATGTCCCAAATAAAATATGATTAGGAATGCAGATTTTGCCAATAAAAAATATGAACAGAGTCATTTTTATTGAGGTACACTTCTATTTTTGTGAATTATTTGAAATGACATTAGGAAATAAACACAATCCAACATTTAAGACAAGAATGCTTACCTTCCAGGAACATGTTGATGGAAGAAGAAAAATGGTTTGGTTATTGAACTTAAGCCCCATTTGTCTAATAAAAACAGGTTATTCTTATGTGATCTATAATATACTAAAAAACAAATGACAACAACAACAAAAACTTGACCTCACTGTCTATTTGGATAGATCCTCTAATCAATAATACACCCTTCACAGGTACCCAACCAGCACTTAATCCAAAAGGCCCAACTTCAGAGAAGGTTGGCATTAAGCTCTGCAATTAACTCTATCTCTGATTGACAGCAGAGGTCTTACTCATTTATATACTGAATGTTAAAAATGGGATTTCACTGGTGGAATTTGTGATATTCAAGATATATAGTGACTAAAATAATTTAGAGACTCGTCCTTCTACCTTTGTATGAACATCTAGAGCCCTTCGTGTTTCAGCTTTTAGAATGACACTCTAGGTTTGATTCTGAACCTTTTCTGATATCAGAAGATTCTGTTTGCCTGATGCTGACTCTAAGATTAACTGCATCCTTAGCAATATTTTCTTCCAATGAACCTTTCATTCAAGTGTGAGAGGAGCTGAGTGACAGAGGAAATGGGACTTCATCAAGCTCCCAGAATAGGTTGCATGACTTTTGTACATGCTTGCTGTCAAAGTTTCATTCTTAAATTGTTAAAGAAAACGTTTCTTTTTAAGTATTACATTGACTTACAATAAGCAAAAATTTCATATGGTTCATTCTAACAGATAATGAGCATGTGTTCAAGTTTTATTTAGCTCATAAATGAAGAAGCCAACAAAATGGCAGACTTGATTCCACAAGAATATAAGAAATTGAAATTTATATAATTAGTGGGGGAAAATGTTGCAATAAAATTGCTAGATACAAAATTGGCAAATATTCTGTAGGATAATAAAACCATAACCTTTGAGGTTATCTTCTCTGCTGGACAGGGGAAAATTCTATCATATCTTTTCACTTTTCCACAAGTTAACTTCTAACTTTATAGGACTGTAAAACATTTGAAACCTAATCAATTGGGAGTCAAAGTTAAATTCCCCAGGAGAGTCAAATGTTCTAGCATCTTTTTTCCTATTTCCAAGTTTTGATAATTTTCCTGAACATTGCTAATAAATGTTTGTATGCATAGCAGATTTCAGTCTGAGACCTGAACTGATAGTTGGGAGAGAGGAGACCCAAACCCCTCATGTATCTCTATTGCTGCTACTGATATTTCTCAAAATGAGCCTAATAATTATGAATGAGAAAATTTGCTATGTTCAGTTTGCAATACAGTCATTTTCAACCTGAGACCCCTCCAAGTTTTCAGAAGTAGAAATTTCTAGAAATTTTCATATTACAAGAACCTAGGAGCAAAGTTAGTATAACATGTTTAAAAGATTTGCCCTTTCCTTGGGCATAGTCTAGAAAAACTCTTATGTAACCACAGCAAGTGAAGCAAGAACTTCAAGGTAAATTTCAGGGCAGGAGTGGACACAAGAAGTCAAGTCCGCCAGCTAGCACAAGGAGACTCCCTGAAGAAGATGAAGGTCTGGGCGGATTTTTGATGGCCTTCCTACAGACTGTGCCCTGCTGGTTACCTCCCCTGGCCTAGTGGCCTCTGGCCAACTGCTATTTACCAGCCTCCTAGTTCAGTTTGCAAGCCTCCTTTCCATTTCTTGCCCCAGGATGGTTTCCCCACCTCCTGAACCTTTCCCAACCTGAGAAGGAGGAATTCTTAACTTGCTCACTTTCTCCAGGGCCCATCCCTCATTCCATATCTCCCATGAAGACTCTCTAACCACTGGGACTCAGTGATCTCCATACTGGAACTCCTACATTTAAATCCAGGACCACAATAATATATTTACATATTAACATTCTATTGTTCATCAACAGGATCAAGTGTTCTACGTCTATGCCCTAATTACACAATAGGCCTCTGGATTATAAAGATAATGTAATTTTTTTTTATATATGGTTCAGTCCCCAGGAAAATATTAATTTACCTACTTTTTATCTTCTGCAGAACAATTGACCTTTCAGGCAGGCTCAGTAAAATTGTGTACTTTACATGTAAACACAGTGAATGAAATGTATATATTAGTCATTTCTCCTTAGATTTTTAAGACTTAGAGTTTTTCACAAATAATGAAGCTATCAATCAAGGGTATACTGTCTGTCAAAAACATTGCTAATGGCTCTGCCTTATGTGATCTCATTGAATCCTCTTAATGCCCAATGACCTTAGTTTTCTTATTGTCCCTCAATAAGAAACAGATTTAGAGAAGTTTAGTGATTTGGTTAAGGGGACACAGCAGCATAGGAACCTGAATTCACTGACACCAAATTCCAAGCTCTTACTACTATCGTATACTATCTGATCTCACTTACTGGTTTTTTGATATAATTCCTAGTAAGTGTAATTTGACAGATGTTTAGCCACTTTGGTTGGGGAGATGAATAAACTTGAGGGATGTTTACAAGGCAGGGCTGGTTTTGCTTTGGGCTCTGTTCTATCATTCAGCTCTCCAGGTTCCCCAGGCACCAGCCTTTCTGCGAACTGAAGGTCCTAAGTGTGTGGGGTTTAGCAGCCTCTCAGTTCCTACACAAGGGAGCAGTGGTTACCTCTCCATTCTCTTCAGGAAGCCATGGTTACTGCCAGGTATTATCCTTGGCATTTGCCTTTAAACTCACCATCCTCAATGTGGTTTTCTAAGCTTTGACCCACAAGCTCGTTCTAAGTGCTTCCAAAATAGCTTGCTTGCTCCCTTTCCATTCAGTAATAATCCCTTTGATATCACTACACTGGTGTATTAATTCCTATTTCTAGGTGAAGGGATTTTGCATTTTCTCTGAGGCATCAAGAAGTGAGAGAGGACTGGATTGTTTAAGATATTTACGTCGTGCACTGTGAAGGACAGGGAGTATCTGCCCTCGACACAAGGGAAACTCCACAGCAAGTGACATTGTGGGCATGTCGTCTCTCTAGGTCAATACAAAGGGGGCCAGTGTTCTGAGAGTCTTGCTTTCCCATGGTAATAGCCATGAGGAACCTGTTCCCATTGCACCATGATCTCTGCACAGTGGGACAAGGACAACTTTTTTAAGTTCTGACTTGTTTTTCAAAATTCCAGTAACCCACTCTACATGTTGATTCTTTTGACCGCCTGCTTCTCCTTCTCGTGTCTGGCACTCCTTTTATTATTCCCAACCCTGTGTTGCTGACTGACTAAAGCCGCAACTGACTGAAACACTTCCCTCAGAGCAGTGAGCTCACCTACTTTTATAGCCCTCTCTTCCAGCTCTACCTCAGTGAAGCCTTTTCCATCATTTCATCCTCTTCTGCTCTGAGGGTCATGAGTTGTCTCAAAGTTCCACTGCATTTTGGCCAAAGCTCTTTGCCTTAACAGCTCCCCATATCTGTACTTACCTCTTCTTTACCATCTGTTTCCTCAATGTCTCCTTGCTTCAATATATTCCTTTATAATGCTGTCTGATTTCTCTTCCTAAACCTCCTCTTTAATGATGCCATTTTTCCACTGAAAGCCTTCTTTGGTTTTCCATTGCATTCTGAATAAATTAAAAACTTTTTAGCCGAAATGTTCTGATCTTCTCAAATTAAATTGCTGTTTACCTTTTCCTGCTTATTTTCCATTATTCACAGACACATTGATCTACCCAACATCCTGCCTAGTTGTCTTATTTTTTCTCACTTGCATACCTTAGATACATACTACCTCTCCAGCCACCTCAATTGACCCCTTTCTTCAAATGCCTAAAACTTTTAAATAGAATTAATTTCCCCCTTTTAAAAATTAACCTCTCCATCATTTCAAACTTTAACTTTTTATCCTTTTTCCTCATAATTTCATGGTCTACTCTTTCAAAAGGTAACCTGATGCATGAAGCAGGAAACTTGTGAAGAAATGGGAGCACACACAGATATATCTGTTAATAGGAATATATCTGAAGGAGTCAAGGGCGGAAAAAGATAATGAACCAACTGGAATTTGAAAAAGCAGTATGGTAATGTCGCAAGGACAAGACAACATAAATGTGATGATTGCAGGAAAATGCTGAATATGAAGCCTGAGGTCCTCCCCGATAATCCACAATGGAGATAAGTCTCATCCGTGTACTGAATGTGGAAAAACCTTTATCAGATTTGTAAAATGTACACAACACCAATGGCTTCACGGCAAGGAAAAGCTTTATCAATACGAGTGTGTGCAAAGCCTTCAGGCAGAAGATCGGTCTTAGCACCTCAGAATCCACGCTAGAGAGAAATCTTTTGAGTATTTTGAGTGTGGGCAGCTGGAAATCAGATCTCAATAATCATGAAAGTCCACTCCAAAGAAAAGCCCTATAAATACAAACAATGTAGGAAGACCTCAGAGAGCAACACCTATCCATATCAGAGAAGCCACATTGTTGGGTGATTGGGATGAAACCTGTGGTAGAAGCTCAGACCAGAGAATCCACTACAATTGAAAACCAACTTGATGAGATGTTTGGGACAACTTCTGTTAGAATCCAGGCTTTTGTCAACATGAGAATTCTTCACTGAGAGATAAAATGTTCTTTGATCTTCATTATTTAATGAACATCAGTGATGCAACATGAAAGAGTGATTCCATGAAGATTAACTACTGGAAAATCTGAAAATTTAGAAAAACGTATATACATAAAGAATGTTTTACATGTAACCTCATTTGGTAGAAAAAAGATAATGCAATTAAAAAGGGGCCCTGAAGCCGCTATTAAAGAAAATTCGAGTTTTTTTCCTTTGAAATTCCTTAGAATTCTTTCCCTCTTTGACATAGCCTAGTATTAAAATTACTTGTGTTCCTTGATCATCAGTTAAGGGCTTTGGTCTGTTAGGTGAATTGCCTCTGTTTCCCTCTCATTCTCAGAACCTGACCCAGCCTCTTTTTTTTTTTTGGCTGAGGACGATTTGCCGTGAGCTAACTAACATCCATGCCAGTCTTCCTCGATGTTTTAGTATGTGGGCCACCAGCACAGCATGGCCACTAACAGAGTGGTGTGGGTCCGTCCATGCCTGGGAACCAAACCTGGGCCACTGGAGTGGAGAGCTCTCAACTTACCCACTATGCCACCGGGGCTGGCCCCCAAGCCTCTTATCAAAAGATACGTAGTGGGTAGGTTGCAGCCCTTTCCTAATCTCAACTTTAGCATTACAATCACCTGACATAATGGCACACCTTGTATTCTGTGATGTTTAAGGTCTCATCTTCTTTTCTTCTTCCCTTGTCCTTTATGTGTAGATGGTCCCCTCCCATGCACCCAAGAGTCCATCTGACTGCTCTACATTCTTGATGATTCTATTCACTTCCTTATTTTCCTCTCTTACCTTTATATAAATTACACCTGCGTTTACATGCATTTACCTCTTCCCAATTACCAATTGTGTGTTTGTAAATGTTTATAAATGTCTGGTAGAAATGTCCACTAGGATGTCCTGCTGGTACCTCAAACTCACTCTCTGAAAATTTTTATCCCCTCCCCCTCCACCACTACCAACCTCCATAGAAACAGACCCACAGCCAATAGGAGGTACAGGAAATTGGAGAGGGAAGAGAATGAGGTCACAGCAGATCTTCCTCTAGCTGCCTCCCTCCAGGGTTGCTTTAGGTTGGCTGTATTCCTCTCATAAGTCTGTCAAGTAGCCATATCCTTTAATTACAGCTTTAGCTCTTATCTCTAGGTTCCAGGAACTGCTTCCTCCCCTGATACCTTCATACGGGTCTCAAAGCTGGACAGGAGAATTTGGCTGATACATCTATGAATAATCCTTTAACTAGCCTTGTGCCTCAGAATAATATCTGCTTTTCGTTAGCTAAAGAGAAGAGGACATGATAGTTTGGATTACTGTGCAGCAAATAGTCATTTCCCTTCCTTCCCTATGGCAAGAGTATAGTTCCCTCCTGGTTGGTATTGGGCTTGGGCATGTACCTTGTTTTGCCCAGTGGAATGTTAGTGAAATAAGGTAAGCAAAGGCCTTAAATGCTTAGATTTATATTGTGTCAACTTACCTAAGCCAGAACTATATTGCCAAGAATCCTTTTCCTTGCATAGCTCCTTATTAGTGCAGGTCACAAGAGACATTTGAGATTTGGAAGGCAGAAATGAAGGAGTTGCCGTATTCCTTTAGGCTCAGGAGGTCAGTGCAGGACATGAAGCATTGTTACAGCTCACACATTGATGATCTACTGGCTCATCTGCTGCATCTTCAAGCTTCAGCTTCTCTGATTCCCGGGCCAGGCACTTGTTTAGTTCCATGAAGAGCCCCACATTTTCCTGTCAGACACACCCATAATCAAAGTTGGAGAACTGGAGGTGAAGAGAGACTGACATGTGTTCTAACTTGCAGCTTTTCCTTGTTTCTCCCACTTCACATCCATCTTTCCCTCCTGACTGCCTACTCTGTTGACTTCAGGCTTCCAGCACCAGACACATAAAAACAGCCTTACAGACTGTTTGACCAGCTCTCACAGTTATGTAAGGCCAAATCCCTATAATAAATCCTTTACCATATTTATCCACTAGTGGTTCTGCTTCTCTGATCAAACCCTAACTGATAACACCTTGGATATTGTGCTCCACCAAGAGAAGAGTTTGCCCTAAGTTGCTGCTGTGGCTTTATCTTGGTGCTCGGAACACAAGTGGGGCAGAAGGGAGCCTACCTTGTAGCCCAGAGTCAAGCCCAATCTACGTGAAGCCTTAAGCCCAACTACCCAGCCTATCCTGATCTATCCTAGATCAGCAGAAGCAGATCTAGGCACACAAGAAAAAATACTTGTAAGCCCCTGAATTTTAGTGCGGTTTGTTACACAGCAGTATTGTGGCAACAGCTGACTAATACAGGAAATGCTTTTTATCTCTGCCATTTGTTAATTAGCAGATCAGCATTCTCCAGGCTAAGCAATGGGATTTCATTAGGTGGGACCTAGAGATAAGAGAGGTCTGAGAAGTTAAACAAACGTACAAAAACATACTTCCAATTGTAAAAAAGAAAAAAAAATTTTTACAATATTTACAGGAGAGTATATAAGATCCTAGCTTCTGACACTTAAAGGTTAGAATATAGTGGAGTCATTGGGCTAAATAAGCACAGGAAACAGAAACCTTATTAAGACCTACCTTCTCTCATTGAAGCCCTCAAAACCTTTGTTGGGAGGGGGCAAAAAGGGGAGGAGAGAACAAGCCTTCTGGCCACCATTTGCAACATTACAAGCAAACAACCTGAGAGAAGTTACACTGACGAGATCTGAAAGTCTAGCTATCGTGCTCCTTCCTTAGAGGAAGAGGGTTCTCGGCACAGGACACAGGAGATGAAGGCGCCCAGGAGAAAGGCAGTGAAAAGACAAACAGGTTAGTGATGCTGACCGCAAACGGCCCCCCTCCCGGGAGCGCCCTTATGGAAGAGAGCAATCATTTTTTATCTGTTATCAAGCACTCCTCCAATACATTTTCCGTTAAGCGATCCTGCCGAGTTTGCAAAAGGCGAGAGTCTGAGACTTTCTTTTTAATTGCAGAGATGCAGGAACCGACTTTAGCTTTATCTGTCACCTCATTTACTGCTTCCACGGCTTCTCGTCCCGACCCGCTCAAATTTGAAACGTAGCGTAACCGCCCGGCAGATGGTTACGGAGACGCCGGGCACGCGGACGGAGGCGGAGCGCGGCCGCGCGCTCGGGGGCGAGATCCCCGGGAGGCGCCGGATGCCGGGCGCGCGACTGAGCCGCGGGTTCCGGGGGCAGCGAGCCTGTGCCCCCGCTAGGTGAGCGCGCCTGCGCGTCCTGCAAGCCTCGGTCTCGGCTTTGACCTTCAGAGCCCGGGAGTGGGAGGTCCTGCGGCGCTCCTGACCTGCTGAGCCGCATGGGCGAGCCGGCACCGGTCCCGGTTCAGGCCGAAGGATGCTCGGCGCCCTGAGAGGCACGGGGCTGCGCCCCTGGGGGCAGGCGTCTGTCTTGGAGGCTTCAGGAAGGCCCAGCCGCAAGTCCCCACAGACAGGACCCTGTCCTTGAACTGGGGATCCCCTTCTTGGGAACCTTGCTTCCGACTCTCGGACGAAACCTGGGCCGCTGGCGCTGTGTGAATCTGAGTGGAATTTCTCTCTCCGTTTTGCCAAATTAACATGAAAACAGGTCAATGCTTTTCTGACTGTGATTCGTGACTTTTTCTCTCTCCCAAGCGGGGTCGTATGTACTCAAGTGTGGGAAAACCCTGTGCTAACAGATAAGTCTTGAAAATTTTTGCTTTAGTCTAGGGCCCACATACACGTACTTAATGTTGGATTTGGAGCAATCTTCCTTTAAGCTCAAATCGTGGAAGCTTAAGCCTTTCCGTTAAGCTCATGACCCCGCCTTCCTCCCTCCATAATGTATTTTTACTTATCACCATCTAACATACTATATACTTTTCATATTTTTTCTGTTTATTGATTACCCCTACTGGAATGGATGCTCCATGATGGCAGGGATCTTTGCTTTGTTCATTAATGTATTTCAAACACCTAGAACAGTTTCTGTACAAGGTAGACCTCTAGTAAATATTTGTGGATTTAATGAATGAATAAAATTAGTTACACTGATTACAGGTCTTCTTTCTTGTGTGTGTTCTTCACAGTATTTGCCATTTATCCCCTTATCACATAATTCTTATTCCCCAGGGTGCCCTCAGAAGCCTCCAGTTGAAACTCCAGCAGAAGCCAGGTAGGATGGCTGTGGACACAAGAAAGTCTGCCAGCCAGCTGTTCCAAGCCTCATGGGGTCAGCAGGGACCTGTGATGGTGAAGGTGAAGTTGGAGGAGGACTGCCCTAGGAATCAGGGCCTCAGCCTTCCAGAGGACCAGCTCCCTCCCTGGGAGATCTTCAGGCAGCAGTTCAGACAATTCTGCTACCAGGATTCCCCTGGACCACGTATGGCCCTGAGCCGGCTCCGGGAGCTCTGCCGTCAGTGGCTCAGGCCGGAGACACATACCAAGGAGCAGATCCTGGAGCTGCTGGTGCTGGAGCAGTTCCTGACCATCCTGCCCAAGGAGCTCCAGGCCTGGGTGCAGGAGCATCATCCAGAAAGCGGGGAGGAGGCAGTGACGATACTGGAGGATCTGGAAAGAAAGAGAAATGTACATGTCGGAGGAGACTGGTCTGATATGGTTGTGGGGGAGCTGGAAGCAAAACTTTCTCAAGGGTGGAGGCTCTGAGGGAACAATGGGAAAGCCCAGCATTCAGCAGGCAACTGAGCTTGTTGCTAAGCCAGCCCTGTAAGGAGGGGAGGGGTGGGAAACAGCAGATTCAGGGATGGTGAGTAAAGATACTGAAGGCATTCTGTGAGCATTGTGCTCCTTATTTTACAGGTCACTCAACATTTACAGCAACTAAGAAGTAGGTCATATCACACATGGAAACTAAGTTCAGAGAGGTTGTATAACTTGGCCGAGGACGCGTAGCCAATAAGTGAAGTGACAGAAACAAGGTTTGATTAAACTTTGCTTTGCTTACCTTTCTGGCTGCTTCTAAGTACCCCAGGAGGTAAATAAGGCCCTGGTTTCTCTCTTCTTCCTCCTAGTCTCCGGGGATATTTCTTGTGGACTCCTCTCTGAGGTTTAGTCCCTGTTAAATTCACCATATCCTTACAGGCTTAATGAGTGCTGCTTGTCTCTAGGTTTCAGCCTGTGCTCTGGAACAGAAAATCCTTTTGCAGACGATGACCCTTGAGACCCTAGAGGAAGAGTCTTCATACAGCTGGGTTCAGCCCCCGGCGATCCAGTTCAAGGGCAAAGGACCTGAGCCCCAAACATCAGAAGAAAGAGGTGAGGCAAGAATTTCTCTAGGGAATTTGGACTGAAATGAACTCTAAATTGGTTTTTTTGTGGAGTGTGACATGTTAATTCCTTGTAATGAGGTTTATTAAAGGACATGACAGGTGACATTCTAGGCAGTAATAGTTAAAAGGTAATAGATCATCTCAGAATAGCCTCAGTAGTATGGTCGGTTTTAAATATCCATAGTTGAATTTTCTGCATATAGTCTAGTAGCAAATATTACTTGCACGTATTTTGATGCTTACATTCTTTGGTAGACCCTGATAGAATATTAACACTGTAAAACTATATTGATTTTTTTGAAAGTTATCTTTTATTATTATCAAAGAAGTATATATGTGTTGTAGAAAGTTAGAAGATACAGAGTCACAAAATAAGAAAATAAAACACAATATTCTATCACCCAGAGATTACAATTGATGACTTTTTATTTTATATATGTATATCTTTTTTTAGTGCATATATATTTATATGTGTATATATACATGTATACACACACAAATATCTTTTACCAAAAAGAGATCCTACTCTATGTGCTATTTTATAACCTATTTTATTCAGTTAATAATTTCCCTATTCCCTGTCAATACATTTTAATGTTTCTAAACTCAATCCAAATTCAAACTGGCCTGTTTTTCCCAAATTGTCTTTAAAGCTGATTTGTCCAAACCAGGATAGAATCCAGGGCCACATGATACATCTGGTTATTATGCCTTTTAATTCTTTTTTACTTTAGAACAGTCCCCCTCACCCATTTTTTCCCATAGCACAGACTTTTTGACGAGCCCAGGCCAGTTTCCCACTCTCTGGAGTTTTCTGGTTGCTTCCTCATTGTGTCATTTACTTTGCTGCCCATGTACCCTATATTTCCTATAAACTGGAAGTTAGATCTAAAGGCTTGAAGGATTCAAGTTACAGATTTTGGGCTAGAATTAGTATCAGGTAATAGGAGACATTAATACTGGCTGACCTACTCTTAAATCACTGGCTTAGGATAACAGTGTGATCCTTCCATTGAACAGATATTTTTTCCCCTGGTAACTAACTGTGTGGTGTCACTTTGGCACTTTGTGAATGGCCATCAACAAAATAAAAATATTTGATAATCCTTGTATGGGTCAACCATTTTGTTAAGGGCTGCAGAATGATTTTATAATTCTTTCATTCCTTCTATGTTATTAACTGGTGTTCTTTATCATGAAGCTTTCCCTCATCAAATATGTCTATTTGGTCACTTCCTTCTAGGCAGTCATGAGTGATGCTTACTTTTTCCCCCTTTATTTACCAATGTTCAAATTCAAAGAGTGGTTTAATGGGCACCTCAAATGGCATCATGAGATTTTAGGACTTTCTCTGTGTAGTATCATTATGGACTTTTTAGGAATTTTCATTGAATCAGTGTGTTTCAAATCACCACAGTTATTACTCTTTTTATTTATTTATTTTTTTGGTAAGGAAGATTGGCCCTGAGCTAATATCTGTGCCAGTCTTCCTCTATTTTGTGTGTGGGACTTGGCCACAGCATGGCTTGATGAGCAGTGTGTAAAGGTCCGTGCCTGGGATCTGAACCCGTGAATCCTGGGCTGCCGAAGTGGAGCATGCGAACTTAACCACTATGCCACCAGGCTGTTCCCCAGTTATTACTCTTTTGAATGTTCAAATATGCACGTCTTTGGCTTGAGTGGATATCTTCAGTCTTGCTCCTGTCTGTTTGCCATGACCCTTTTAATTTTGAATGCTTTTTTAAAATTTTTTTTTATTTTTATTGAGCTATAGTCAACATAACGTTATATTAGTTTCAGATAATGCTTTCTTTTTGACAAAATAAATTATTCCAGGCTCCCCTTGTACCTTCCCTATACCCAGATTTGGTATCAAGCATTTCTGAGCCTTGGTTCTTTTTAATGGAGAATAAAATCTAGGTGCCAGGAATGTTTTTTATCATTAGGGTAGCACTGCTTCTAGGACATTTCATGGGCAGAGCTAGATGTACATTTTTTTTCTAAAAAACATGACTTCATATTGATGTATTCAATTCCATTTTACCATCACAATGTTCGATTATTTTTCTATATTGTATTTTCTTTCTGCATTTATTTTTGTTAATTCTTTTCTTCTGTTCTCCTTTGGTTTATTTATTTATTTATTTATTTTAGGTTATAGTAGTTTGTATCAGAGGTGATCCCAGGAAGCATAAGAAGGGGGAATTGAGACAGGACAGAGAGAAAAGCCAATAAAGTGTATGTAAATGAGCAAGCTATCTTGATCTATTTAGTTGTTTTAGCTTCTGAGCTGGATTGATTCATACATTTTCATTCTTCCTCTATTACTGATGTAAATATTTGATGCTGTGGATGTTTCATTGAACACTGGTTTAGATGAATCTCAAATGTTTTGAAAAATGGTGTTTTCGTTATTGTGTTTTAGAAAATCTGAAATTTGTTTGTATTTTGTCTTTGAACCAATAATTGAAAGTTTTAAATTTTTCAGATGGAAGGGCTTGTTTGTTTTCTGATTTTGTTATTAATTTTAGATTTATTGCATTGTGATCAGAGAATATTTGTGTTATTTATACCTTGTAGAATTTATTGTGGTTTTCCTGTGACCCAATAAATAGTCAGTTTTCATTAATGTTCACTGCACATCTGAAAAGATGTTCTATTTTCAGGATACAGAACTTGATATACATATACATCCATAAGATTTAATTTATTGGTTTCGTTTAGTAAATCATCTGTATCTTTATTTTTTGTTCATTTGGTGTTTTTTTAGACAGAGAGAGGACAATTAAAGTCTACTATTTTTGTCTGTTTATTTTTATATCACCTATAATTTCTGCTTTAGGAAAGTTGCTCCTTTATTATTTTCTGCACAATTATTCATATCTGTTAAATCTTCATTGTAAATTGTATTATTTATTTTAGCATTAAAAAGTCCTCTTTTTCATTTCATTTCATACTTTTGGCCTGACTCCTACCTTGTTCTGAAACTGAGATCTTGATGCCTTCTTTCTTTTTATTTACATTTGTTTAATTTACCCTTGTTCATTCTTTATTCTTAACTTTTCTCATCATTTTATTTTAGATGTGTCTCTTGTATACGTAATAGAGTTGAGTTTTGCTCTGTGATTATATCTTATTTTTTTCTTTTAATAGGTAAGTTAATCCATTTGCATTTATTGATATGACTCATATGACAGTTACATTTTATCTTAATATAAATTCCTTATGTTTTCTGTTTTACATGTCATAGATACATATACAAATGTGTAAATGTTAAGTACAAACATATATACACATACACATACATGTATGTGTATGTGTACAATATGTATTTACATATACATATATATATGCTTTTCAACGTGTGGTTTGTTTTCCCTCATCCTCTTTTTTTTTTTTTTTTTTTTTTTGCTGAGGAAGATTAGCCCTAAGCTAGCATCTGTGCCCATCTTCCTCCACTTTATATGTGGGATGCCTGCCACAGCATGGCTTCAGAAGCGGTGTATAGGTCCACACCTGGGATCTGAACTCATGAACCCCGGGCTGCTGAAGCAGACCATGTGACCTTACGCCACCAGGCTGGCCCCATCCCTCATCCTTTCTTTTTAATCGTAGTAGTTCTCATAGTTAGGAAGCTTTGTATTTTTGTAGTACTGGTATATTAGTTATCAATTGCTGCTTAATAAATTACCACAAAATTAGTGGCTTAAAACAACACACATTTATTATCTCATAGTTTCTGTGAGTCAGGAGTCTGGGTTGGCTTAGCTGAGCCCTCTACTTCAGGGTCTCTCACAAGGTTGCAGTCAAGCACCAGGGCTGGGGTTGCATCTGAGTTGTGACTGGGGAAGGATCCACTTCCACCCTCACATGGATGTTGGCAGTACTCAGTTCTTTACAGGCTGTTAGACAGAGGGCCTCAGTCCTTTGCTGGCTGGTGACCAGAGGCCACCTTCAGTTTCTTGCCACATGGGATTCATACGGTGGCTTTCTTCATCACAGCCAGCAAGCCAACAGGGAAGGTGTCAACAGACAGTCCACTAGCAAGATGCCGTCTACAATCTTATGTAATCACAGAAGTGACATCCTGTCAACTTTGCCATAGTCTATTGATAACTCAGCCATGCTTTATTCTTTCTCACTTCCACACCTCTGTTACTGCCATTCCTTCTACCTTAACTGACATATTTCTCTGAACCCATAATACTAAATAAAGAGAAGATATAATATTCTGTTAAAATTACCCTAAAATAAAAATTAACCTTTCCAGCTGTCTATCTCTTAAATTATTTTTGAGTGTGTTTTCTCCTCAAATTGTATGGTCTGTTGTTTCAGATGGTGGTGTGAGGACTGAGAACATGACATTAGACACGAAGCAGGAACTTTGTGAAGAAACAGAAAGACATAGGGAGGGGTCTGATGGACATCATGAAACTGTGTCTCAGCCCACCAAATACAGAGGAGACAGTGAACCTACTGGAAGTTTGGAAATGCAGGATGGGGATGCCACAAGTGAAAAAAAATATAAATGTGATGAATGTAGGAAAACCTTCATGTGTATCAGAGGCCTTCAGATGCATAGGAGGATCCACATTGGAGAGAAACTGTACCCATGCACAGAATGTGGAAAGGCCTTTATCAGACGTGCAGAACTTAGCCAGCATCAGGGGCTTCACAGCAAGGAAAAGCCCTATCAATGTAAAGAGTGTGGCAAAGGCTTCAGTCAGAAGGCAGGCCTCTTCCAACATCTGAAAATCCACACTGGAGAAAAGCCCCATCGATGTAGTAAATGTGGCAGATGTTTTAGTCGGAGATCACTTCTCACAAAGCATCAGAGTCTCCACACTGGAGAGAAACCTTTTGACTGTGTGGACTGTGGGAAATCTTTCTGCCACAATTCAGACCTCATTGAACATCAGGGATTCCACAACAGAGAGAAACCTTATGAGTGTAATTTATGTGGGAAAGCCTTCAGGCAGCGTGCACATCTTGTTGAGCATCAGCGAATTCACAGTGAAGAAAAACCCTATGAATGTAAAGTATGTGGAAAAGCATTCACTCAGTATGCAGGACTTAACCAACACCAGAGAATCCACACTGGAGAGAAACCTTTTGAATGTCCTATATGTGGACGAGCCTTTAGCCGGAGCTCAGAACTCATAATACATCACAGAATCCACTCAGGGGAAAAACCCTATGAATGTGCCAAGTGTGGAAAAACCTTTAGTGTGAGCTCAACCCTTATCATACATCAGAGGAGTCACACTGGGGAGAAGCCCTATAAATGTGACAAGTGTGGCGAAGCCTTCAGTCAACGCTCAGGCCTTAATAAACACAAGTTAGGAGGGAAGCATGGAAATCCTCCTGAGCCAAGAAAGTATAAGTGTGATGAGTGTGAGAAGACCTTTACTAGGCCTTCTGGCCTGAGGAACCACAAAAGAATTCACACTGGGGATAAGACCTACCAATGTCCTGAGTGTGGGAGGGTCTTCACAAGGGGAGAGCATCTTATTGAACATCAGGGGATTCATGACAAGGTGAAGCCCTATCAATGTAAAGAGTGTGGCAAAGCCTTCAGTCAAAGGACAGGTCTTAGTCACCATCTCAGGATCCACACGGGAGAAAAACCTTTTGTGTGTTCTGAATGTGGGCGAGCCTTCAGCTGGAAGTCAGATCTCAATAAACATAAGAGAGTCCACTCTGAGGAAAAACCTTATCAATGTGAAGAGTGTGGGAAGGCCTATAAGCAGAGAGCAACACTGATCCAACATCAGAGAGGCCACATTGTGCTAAGCCCCGGTGAGGTGACTGGGGTGAAGCCTGCAGTGGAAGCTCAGCCCTGATTAAGCACCAGAGAATCCACCACAACTGGACACCTTGCCTAGATGTTTGGTGATAACTTCAAGTACAATACAGGATTTCTTTTTTTTTCTTTTTTTTTTTAAAGATTTTATTTATTTATTTTTTCCCCCCAAAGCCCCAGTAGATAGTTCTATGTCATAGCTGCACATCCTTCTAGTTGCTGTATGTGGGATTCGGCCTCAGGATGGATGGAGAAGTGGTGCCTCGGTGCGCGCCCGGGATCCGAACCCGGGCCACCAGCATCGGAGCGCGTGCACTTAACCACCAAGCCACGGGGCCGGCCCCAGGATTTCTTTTTGACTGACATAAAAATGTTTCTTGAACTTCATTATTTAAACATCAAAGATGTCACATTGTAGAGTTTTCATAAAGGTCATAAATGCTGGAAAAGTTGAGAATTTAGAAGCATTAACAAGGAATTTACCTGTGATTACCTTTATTAAATGCAATGAAGTGTCAGTTAATACAATGAAAAAGGACACAAGGGCAGCTGTAAAAAAATTATATTTTTCTACTGAATTCATGAGTTTTTGTATGTTGTTTTTTCAGAATATTTTGATTTCTAACTAGCTTTAGCATAGCCTAATGTTGAAATTACTTCTATGAGTACCAGTTGAGGACAGTGGAGTATCTAAGAGCTTGGAATGTATGAGGTGAGTGGTCTCTGTTTCCCTCCCTACTCAACCAAGCCTCTGACCAGGAGTGGGTAGCCTGCAGAACCTTCCTGATCTCCACCCCATAATTAACATTTCCTGGTAAATAAAGAGTGTGTTGTATTCCAAGTGATGAAGAAGGCATGGAGATTTTGGCCCCCAGTAGCTAAAAATCTAGTGGGCCCATCATAGCTATAAAGCCTAGAGCATAAATTTCTCATTGTGAACACTGCTCCTTGAGCTGACAAAGGAGAAGGACAGAAGGGAAGAGGGAAAACCAAGATGTTCATTTCAGCATTTTCACCTCCTACAAATTATATTTACCTGACTAAAACCTCTTTCATCTTCAGCACTACCTATGTCCTCAGTCAATGATGTGAGGGATTGCTAAAGCTGATAATAGTTTTCAAATAGTAGGAGAATATTTCCTCATTTTTTTGTGCTATCCACAATGTAACAGTTATAGATGTAACACCCTTTTAAGTTTAATCTTCATTGTTAACATTTTCTTCAACACTTGCTTAAATCCGGACGGCCAGCGAATAAACTCGGCTCCTCCTTTCCTCTGATTGATGTTTGCATGATGTATCTTTTTCCATCTGTTTACTTTCAATGTACTTATATCATTAAATTTGAAATAAGTTTCTTGTAGACAGCATATACTTGGGTGATGTTTTTAAATTCACACTGCCAATCTTTGTCTTTTAGTTGGTGCATTTAGACAATTTCTGTTGAATGTATTATTGCTATTTTAAGGCTTAAGTCTGCCATTTATTTGTTGTTTGTTTGCTCTCTCTGTTGCATTTCGCTGGTTTCTTTTTCCTGCCTTCCTGTGGGTTACTTATACCTGTTTTTAGAAGTCCATTTTGATTTATATATAATGTTTCTGAATGTATCTCTTTATATGGCATCATTGTCCTTGATAAAAGCTGTTATTTTGAATTGGCTTTCAACCCACATACACTCTACACAATTCTCTCCAAGAAATACATAGTTTTTGTTAACCTTGATTTGAGAATGACCCTGGACAGTAGTACAATCATTCTAAAAATATGTGGGGAGTTAAACTTGGTTTGATACTTATCAAAGTCTGTGTTTGTTAGTTTTCTCTGTTACCTGTTATGTCTTATGCCTCAGGAGAGTCACTGATGAGACCCAGCAGAGGGAGCCCTGCTACTTGAGGTAAGAATGGCTGAGAGCAGGAATCTTTGTTTTATTCACTAGTATATCTCGGCACTTCAAACAGTACCTGACATGTATTAGTTGTTCCATAAATACTGAATGAATGAAGGAAAGGAGATTCCTGGGCCTTGTGCAGCTCTGAGTTAATTATTAGTGGCTGAGGCCAGAGACACACATCAAGGAGCTGATCCTGGAGCTGCTGGTGATTAAGTTCTTCCTGACCATCCTGCCTAAAAGAGCTATAGGACTAAATTCAAAAACATAATCCAGGGAAAATGATACCTTTGCTGTAGAGAAATCTGGTAGACAACACCTTAACCAAGTAATCAAACAACGTAGCTAGTAATGGAACAAACTGATATCATATGGTTCCTGATATGATTGCTTCACTGAAAAGGACACATCATCTCTTGTGTAGTATTGCTGGAAAAAATGTATAACCTGAATCTAATCAAGAGGAAACCTCAGACAAACCAAATTTGGGGGCAGGGAGGAGTTCAATAGAACAACTGGCCTATGCTCCTCAAAAATATCAACATTATGAAAGACAAAGAAATGTTGACGAATTGTTTTAGGTTAAAGGAGATTAAAGAAAAACAACAACTAAATTCAATGTGTGAGCCTAGGTTGGATCCTAGGTTGGAGTGATTTATATAAAGGACATTATTGGGACAATTGGCATAATTTAAGCATGGACTATACATTCAATTAATAGTATTGCATAAGTGTTCAGTTCCCTGAGTCAATAATTGTATTGTGGTCACAAAAGAGAATGTTTTTGGAAGATACATGCTGAAGTATTTACGGATGAAGAATCATGGTACTACAACACACTTTCAAGTGTTTTAGTGGTTTAGCAAATAATAATAGCAGTAGTAAAATATATATGGAGGAGAAAACAAAACTGGCAAGCAATGATAGGTGAATCTAGGTGAAAGGTATATGTATTCATTATACTGTTCTTACAATTTTTTCTAAGTGAAGGTTGGAAATAAAAGCAATGCCTCCAACAAAAACAAACCCAAAGAGTGAATATGAGGTATTGGTTTTTATAGGAGAATTTGTGGAGAGTGTGTTATAAACCAGAACATCTTGTAGAAGCAGGGAGATATGTTATATCAGTATAGGAAAGGTTGGAATGTACTCTGGACCAGTACTAGTCCTTTTTATATCCTGGGTTGTATTGACAGCTGGACTATAATACTTAAAATTGTTCACGTTTAAGGATGGTTTTTCTCGTTAGATTTCTTTTTTCAAGAGAGGTCAATTTGCCCTGATTGTAACATCTACATTTTCTACTGGGTGATTATCAGGCTCCTTTCCAGACTCAGGACTCCTCTAAGATTAACTCATCCACCACTTACCTAACTCTTAGACATTGAAATTCTTGTAACTACAGTTCTACCTTGCTAGGCATAATCATTAAATAATGCAGTTTTAGCACTGGAAGGAATCTAAAAACTTACTCATTCCTTCCTCAAACCTTTGTCAAGTGCCAACCCTGTGCCAAGCATACACAGGAATATGATACAAAAAATAAGTTTCGTACATGCATATGCAAAATGGATATACCTCCAAGATGAAAAGTGTGTTCCCGAAAAGAATCTTTCCTCTTTTTTGTTACTTGGTTCATTGTTGCTAATACATTTGTGATACTCAGTGCAGAAGCTTGATTTGCAGCAGGTTTCAGACCACTGCTCCTGACTTCTACTGGATTTATGGAATTTATAAGGCAACATAATTGCCTGTCACTAGCAAGAAAAACTGGCCCAGCTATGGTAAGAATATTGGTGAATTTAAGTCTCCCTTAGGCCATCTAGTCTGCTAATTTGTCATTCTGTCACTTTTCTGCTCTACTCCCTTTGATCCTCCAAAAATAAGACTCTCTTCATACTTTCTTGGTCATAGAGAATGTTTTCCCGTATCTCTTTTTATAGTTTTTACCTCCTACTTCCATGGTGAATAGAAATATCATTTCTCTTACAGACCAATGATATTTAATTATCTCCAGGTTTCAGCCTATCCATACAATGTTTTCTTAAACGAAATGGCAACTATGGGAGTAATAAAAGTTATTAAATGTGTGTCGGGCCATAAGACCTAATTCAAGTGTGAAGTGCCACAATTCCAACTCTTTTTTTATTGGGATCTATTGACAAATTAGCTTCAGGTCTACAGCATAATGATTCAATATTTGTATATACTGCAAAATGATCACCACAATAAATCTAGTTAATATCATCACCACATATAGTTAAAAAATTTTTTCCTTTTGATGAAAACATTTAAGATCTACTCTCTTAGCAACTTTCAAATATACAATACAGTATTATTAACTATAGTCACCATGCTATATGTTACATCCTCATGACTGACTCATTTTACAACTGGAAGTTTGTACCTTTTCACCACCTTCGCCTATTTCACTTCCCCCACCCCACCCCACAACTGCCAGTCTGTTGTCTGTATCTGAGTTCAGTTTGTTGTTTTAGATTCCACATAGAAGTGAGGTCATACAGTATTTGTCTTTCTCTATCTGACTTATTTCACTTAGCGTAATGCCCTCAAGGTCCATCAGTGTTGTTGCAAACAAGAAGATTTCCTTCTTTTTTATGGTGGAATGATATTTCATTATGTATATACCACATTTTCTTTATCCATTCATCCATCAATGGACATTTAGGTTGCTTCCATGGCTTAGCTATTGTAAATAATGCTGCAATGAACATGGGAGTGAAGATATCTTTTCAAGTTAGTGTTCTCATTCTCTTTGGGTAAATACCCAGAAGTGGAATTGCTGGATCATATGGTAGTTCTGTCTTTACTTTTTTGAGAAACTTCCATAGTTTTCCATAGTGGCTGCACCAATTTACATTTCCACCAACAGTGCACAAGGAGTCCCTTTTTTCCACATCCTTGCCAACACTTGTTATTTCTTGTCTTTTTGGTGATAGCCATTCAAACAGGTGTGAGGTAATATCCGTGGTTTTAATTTGCATTTCCTTGATGATTAGTGATGTTGAGCATCTTTTTATGTACCTATTGGCCTTTTTATGTATGTCTTCTCTGGAAAACTCGATCCTCTGTCCATTTTTTAGTCAGATTGGTTTTTGTTTTGTTTGCTATTGAGTTGTATGTGTTCTTTATATATTTTGAATATTAACCCTTAAGCAGATATGTGATTTGCAAATATTTTCTCTCATTTGGTAGGTTGCCTTTTCATTTTGTTGATGGTTTCCTTTGCTATGCAGAAGCTTTTTAGTTCGATGTAGTCCCACTTGTTTATTTTTTGCTTTTGTTGCCTTTGCCTTTGGTGTCAAATCCAAAAAACCATTGCCAAGACCGATGTTAAGGAGCTTACCGCCTATGTTTTCTTCTAGGAGCTTTATGGTTTCAGGTCTTACATTCAAGTCTTTAATCAATTTTGAGTTAATTTTTGTATACAGTGTAAGATAGTGGTCCAGTTTCCTTCTTTTGCATGTGGCTGTCCAGTTTTCCCAACACCATTTTCTGAAGAGACTGTTCTTTCCACATTGTGTATTCTTGGCTCCTTTCTCGTAAATTAATTGACCATGTATGTGTGGGTTTATTTGGGAACTTATATTCTGTTCCATTAATATATGTCTCTTTTTATGCCAATATCATACTGTTTTGATTACTATAGCTTTGTAATATAGATTGAAATCAGGAAGCATGATGCCTCCAGCCTCATTCTTCTTTCTCAAGATTGCTTTGGCTATTTGGGATCTTTTGTGGTTCCATACACATTTTGGGATTGTTTGTTGTATTTTTCTGAAAAATGCTATTGGAATTTTTATAGGAATTGCATTGAATCTGTAGATTGCTTTGAGTAATATGACATTTTAACAATATTAATCCATGAGCATTGAATATCTTTCCACTTATTTGTGTCTTTTTCAGTTTTTTAAATCAATATCTTGTTGTTTGCAGTGTATAAGTCTTTCGCCTCCTTGGTTAAATTTATTCCTAGGTATTTTAATCTTTTTGATGCAATTGTAAATGGGATTGTTTTTTTAATTTCTCTTTCTGATAGTTATTAGTGCATAGAAATGCAACTGATTTTTGTATATTGATTTTGTATCCTGCAAATTTACTAAATTTGTTTATTAGTTCTAACAGTTTTTTGGTGGAGTCTTTAGAGTTGTCTATATATATCATGTCATCTGCATATAGTGACAGTTTTACTTCTTCTTTTCCAATTTGGATGCCTTTTATTTCTTTTTCTTGCCTTGTTGCTCTGACTAGGACTTCCAATACTATATTGAATAAAAGTGGCAAGAGTGGACATCCTTGTCTTGTTCCTGTTCTTAAAGTAAAAGTTTTCAGCTTTTCACTGTTGAATATGATGTTAAGAGTGGGTAATGTTAATTGAGAGAATTGTTAGCCTCCAATGCAACTTGGATGGTCAGGTCACTTTTCTGGGATAGACCAGCTTGCATTCTTGTTTAATCACCTGATCATTTCAAGCCAATTAGGAGAAATTAACACTTAATATCTACAACTAAGCAATAGCTTTGCCAGAACTCTGGAGGTGAGGAAAAGGTTAAGTTAGTGTCTGCCTTTAACGAGCAATTGACATCCACAATCTGAAAGACCTGAATGCAAGCCCCAATGAAAGAAGAGCATTTTGAATGAAATTGGAAAAGACAAAAATAGTGTAAAATGTCTGAAGATCAATCACTGAAACATCATCTGGGAAAGGGGAAGGAGAGTGTTTGGCCTTTTTTTCCCCCCATAATTCATTGAGAAGCAGACATTTCTCTGAGAATTGTCTTCAAACACTAAATAAAACAAATAGAGCCATGTCAAAGTTTAACGTAATTTCTCATAAGGTATTTTTATCTTAGTGGAAATGCTGGTTCCCAGCCTTTGGCACGGGTTTATCAACCAACACGAGCCCTTGATAAGGCACAGCCTGACCCAAAATCTTGTGATTCCGAAGTCCTTCAACAAGGACAGCTAGTCACTTCCAGAAAATGGAAAGAGGATATTTTGAGATTCTATTCTTTAACTCTAGGGATATGAGAGTTTTGTATTCTCTTAAAAGTAATGTTAAAGGTAGAATTTTAGGAATGTTTGTAATTTCTTTTAAAATAGGAAACAGAAGTTGTAAAAATAAAGAAATAAGGGCAAAATAGCAAGTGAGCATTGGTTCATTAAAAACTCTGGAAAAGCAACTCCTGCAACTACCAAGCCAGCCTCACTTGGCAGAGGGATAAGGGCCTTAATCTCAAGGTCCAATTAATACCCAGGGAATGTTCCAGCACTGGGCCAATTTCCAGGAAGCTCCTTCTGCATCCAGCTCATTTGCATTCCAGGGTAAGAGAACATGTCAGCTACTAGCTCTCCACCAGATTTTTCCTATCTCTGGTCTCCCGGAAACAAGAAGAGGGCCATTTGAAGAGGCCTTTTGTCCACTGTGGTCTTGGGAACATCAGAAAGCTACTTGGGTGGGTGAAAATTATGGCCCTGCTAGGATCCTGATCTTAACGTGGGAAAATGTTGGAACCTCTGCCTGGTCACTGTCCACCCTAATGTCCCCACCCCCCAACCCGAATTTGAATATTTCCAAATCCTAAGTTCCCCTGTTAACAGTTTGTTTACCTACCGAAAAGAACCGGAGGGGTATGCAGCAAAAGGGAGGATTGGGCAGCTTTCCTGGGATCTCACACCATAGACTCACCATTTCAGAAACCCAAGTGCGCATCCCAGCAAAGCGAGACAGGCATCAGCCCTGTTACCACCGCCGAAATTCCCAAGATTTCACCAGGTATCTTCCTTGATTTTCTTCTCCGTGAGTCTGGAGACACATAATTCTCCAGGAGAGCGTGGACGGGACCTGGTCCCCAGCTGCCTCGCGGCTGCAAACAGGGGCAGTTTTGAAACATTAGTCAAGATTCTCCTTCAGGTGGGAAAGGTGCAGCTCTGGGCAGCTGATTTGAATGGACGTAGGGACTGTGACCGAGGGAAGAAGAGCCACGGGCTAGCGCTCTACAGAGCTAGGTACATCCACAGCTTCCCCATCTAGAGAACCGAAGCCCAGAGTAATGTCCTTCGAAAGCCGCCAGAAAACTCGAGGGAGGCCGTTCCCTGCGCGCTGAGCAAATTTTGTTTCACGGCTTTTGGGTTGGTATTTGGCAAATTTGGTCCTAAGAGTGGCATCTGGCCTTCACCGCGCTGTTTCGCTTTAAGGCTTTTGACACCACAGGTTTCCCGCTCAAGCCTAAAATAAACCACTCTATCAAACTTGATTGCATCTCCATTGAACTTTAGGGGAAAATAATTGGAAATTTCTGCGTTTGAAATACTGCGTGGTAGTTAAAAGCATGCACTGTGGGGACAGATGGCCCCGTTTAAACGGCAGCTCGGCCACTCTGCGGTGTGACCCTGCGCAGGCAGAAAGGTAAGAACACCCACCTTGTAAGCGCCGTTCTGGGGTTCCACGAACTAGTGCCTGTAAAGCGCTCTGAAGAGTGCTCGGCAGAGTCCGCGCTATGTAAGTGTCTGCCATTATTATTCTTACTCAACTGTCAACGATTTTAGAAAACAGAAACTAGGAGTTACGTAAACCTACAGAGAGCGCCCCCCTCGCCCCCAGCCCCGGACCTCGAGCAGCATGTCAGGTTTAGTGGCATCGCCACCAACTTGTGCTCCACGGGCTGCACTTTCCGGGGAATAAAGTAAAAGTTAAAGCTCAGAGTGCGGGGCCGTCGCTGACGAGGAGTCCTCAAGTAGTTGGTCAGGTGGTGAAGGCTTGGGGCCAGCAGGCGAGTGAGCGCTTCCCACGCAGCTGTGAACACGTGGACCGCCATGTTCTTCAATTTTGTAGTTTTACCTACAAGCCTTTAGGTTATTGATAAGGAATTTCTGACAAATAGGGTAGTAAACGCCTCCCTCAGCTTTTCTTGTCAGCAGAGTTATATATGTCTTTGCTTATCTCCTTATACTTTCCCTGACCATTTTATTAATTCCTCCTGTGCAGGGACCATAACATCTGGCATATTTATGCGATGAAGCTAAGTTAAACATTTTGTAATTTTTATTGGCAATCTTTAAACATACAAAATGTAAAGAAAGTCAACACAATGTAGCCTCATGCATCCATCACCCAAATGCAAGAATTAGGAATATTTTTGCCGATCTCTTTTTATATATATGCCAACATTTTTCCTCCTGTACTTTAGAGCAAAATCCAGGCATCATATCATTTTATCCATAAAGAATTCAATATGTAAGAGACAGAGAATTCTAAAATATATTCACTGCTTATTTAGAGGGGAGGTCTATAGGGAAAAAATGACTTCTTCAGATTTCTTTATCTTATGTTGTTTTGATCAGTGTGTTAATTTTCTTAGAAGGGTCTTAAAATAAAGGATCAGGTGAATGATTCCACTGCAGAAAGTTGTTGGGGCAGAGTTTTGCTTACATGGTCAGCAAGATAATTTTCCTCCTAGGGATCAATGTTAAATACCGATCTTATCCCTATTTAATTTGAACTTAATCAGCAATATTGTTGGAGAACAGAGTCACCTAAATCTTCATGTTCATGGCAATGTGTGGTATTGTCCCTCATTTCTCTGCTCTACTTGAATGCCCTGAAATTGTCTCCTCAAAGTCTCTTTTCTCCAGCTTTCGTATTGCTTTTTATATTTAACCTGGGACATTGTTCTAGTCAAAACACACTCTTTACAGAAGCTTGCACTTAGAATATTCAGTTTTCAAGACTGATCTGCCACCTTTGCTAGGAAGACATCTACTAATAAATTATTTTTATTCCAGTTAATGTGGATTCAAACAAATTGGCTGTCAAAACTTTTGCAAGATTGGAGGTTTTCTTAAAAGTTTTCCCTATTCCTTTGAGTAAATTATGTACAAGTTAACCTTGCAGTATTTAAATAAATGGACAACGGAAAGAATAGAAGTGTTAAAAATGGGAAATAAACCAAAGAATTAGCAAATGATTTCCTATGAATTAGATTTACTGTAAGAAAGAGAAAATTCCAGAATCTTTACCATTTGTAGTTAAAATCTTGAACAAGGAAAGAGAGTTACTCATTGTGGACATAAAGCCGATATTTTTTACAGTCCTTTAAAAAGCCAAATTCTTCCGCTGACTCTAATATGAAGGGAAAAACATTCTACCTCAGGCATTTCGCCTGCCCAGGTTTATGTCCAGGCTTAGCATGCAAAAGCTGAATTGTCATTCCCACAATACCTGCTACTCCCCCAATCTCCCCAGTTTCAATAAACATTGTCTCCATTTGCCCCATCACTCAAGTCAGGAGCATGAAAATCATCCTTCTTCCTTCCCTGTCACCAGCTGTTCAGGTTTGCCTGGGACTGAGGGGGCTCCCAGAAAGGAGAAACTTTCCGTGCTGAAAAAGGAAAGTTCCAGGCAAACTGGAAGTAGTCAGTCATCCTACATGTCCCTCACAGTGTGTATCCAAATCATTCAGGTCTCGACGATTTTATCTCCAAAATATGTCTTGGATCCATCTACCCCTCCATTCCCATCGCCTCTCTTCTAGTCCAAGCCAGCACCATGTCTCATGCTGACTGGTCTGCTCACCTATTCTCTCCAGAGCAGCCAGAATGATCTTTCAAATATATTAAGCAGATCACATCCCTCCTCTACTTATAAACTTTCAATAGGTTCCCTTTGCAATTTGGGTAAAATTTCAAACCCTAAACATGGTGTGTGTTCAATGCCTGTGTGATTTGGCCAACCTCTTCAAGTGCCATTTCCGCACTGTCTCCCTTGCTCGCTTCTGTTCAGGTCACACTGGCCTTCTCTCAATTTTTCCAACTTCCCTGGTTCTTCCTGCTTTGGGAACTTCACATACGCTTATCACTCCGCCTGGAATACCCTTTCCTTCACTTTTCTCCTGCCTAACCCCTACACTTCTCTCAGGTTTTATCCTAAATGTCACTTACTCACCCAAAGATATCTATTCAGAGACACGTTTTCTAATCTCCCACTTAATGTTAATTCTTTCCTGTGGTTTTTCTCATGATGCTCTACATTTTTCATATCCCTTAACAAAATTCGTGATCATGTACTTATTTGTGTTCTTTTTTTGTTTAAATGTCTGTCTCACCCACTAGACAGTGTACAGTGTGCATAGCACAGTGCCCAGAATAGAAAAGACGTTTGTTAAATAATTGTTGAGACAACAGATGCATGGATGGTGGATGGTGTGATTTCATCGTACTCAAATTGCAAATTTATTTCCTGGTAGATTTGCTGCAGTCTCTCCTCTTTCTGAAACCACAGAATATTAAAAATGATCTAAACAAAGATATTCCAAGCTTGAACAGTAAATCCCCAGACTACTCAGTGATTTAGCCCAATCTGTACATGTAGGGAAGAAGAGAGAAACTGGAATAACAGGCACAGAGGACAATAAGATCACCTGAAGAGCCCTAGAGCTGAAGGGTCAGGAAGATAAGAAAGTTATAAGGGAAAGAGACTGAAACACAGGGGACTAATGCAGGGCACCTAAGGGGAATATTGCTCAAATTCTGCTTCAGAGGGGTTTGTAATCAAGTTTCTTTTTCTGGAAATCATATGCCCTGCCTGTGGAAATGCAAAGTACAACTCAGATACCCATTGAGAAAAGGTGGGGTAGTACAGCCCTGATCCTCTGTAGTTCGGTGAGAAGTAAGAAGCGAGGTTAGGAAGCTTTGGTAGGAAGAAAGCTCATGCAGGAGCTTGAGGTACAAAACCATGATTACAATCACTATGCTATAGAACACAATTAAAAGGGGGCTTTCCACTGTCCTGAAGTAGTTTGTGGAATCAGACCTCTTACAGGTAATGTCTGCCAGCTTGACCTGTAAGATGTCAAGATGAAACTCTATCCTATCATATATAAAAATTGTTGTTAAATCTAGCGGTCATTTCCTAATTAATATTTTCATATCTGAGCAGCATTTGGCTCTGTTCACCACTTTAAATAATTTGTTTAAATTTATCTTTACTTTTAAAAATTAAATTACTAAGTAACACCTACTCATGGTAAAGAAAAAATTAAATCTTGAAAAAATGTTTAATATGGAAAGTTAAAAAGCTTCAGATAACAGCTGTTAGCAATTGGCATATATCCTCAGGATGCTGATTTTTATATCAATCAGAGTCTTCCAGAAATTGCAAAAGGTTCATGCCATCTTCTTCCCAACTTATAAAAAATAAAGAAATGCCAAACAAGATTTGAACATATTGGGATATATTTAAAATTCTTCATATATACACAACGGTTGTATGTATAATACATACTTAGTAGACATACACATATATAATACTCCTTTGAAGGTAACTTGAAAAGTCTAAGTTTGGGACCTTCGTAAAATTGAGGCTGAAGCTAAATGGCTCTCATTGATATTAAATATCTAAACTCTCTCAGTCTATCATCTAAAACAAACAAAAATACTATACACACTGTTCTGCAACTTGCCTTTTTTTTAACTTAACTGTGGGAAAATATTGGTAAGTTACTACATGTAGATCTGTATTATTCTTATTAATGATAACATACTACTCTAATGTTTTGTTTAATCATAAGTTATTTAACTAAGTATTCCATTTTGGTGGGCATTGGGTAGTTCCTAACGTTTAACTGTTATAAGTAGCGCTCCACTGAACTATGTGTGTACATGTGTGTGTGTGTGTGTGTGTGTATTTTTTTTCACACTAGTGGTAGCATTTCTCTAGTATAATTCTTTACTAATGCGTCGACTATTGGGTTTAAGGAAAGGAAGAAGAAAGGAAGGGTACAAACTTTTTACATTTTAATAAGTCTTATGCAATTGTCCTTCAGTCTGGTTGGGCCAATTTGCACTTGCACAGACAGTATTTCAGAAATCTAGAGTGGGAGCAGAGGAAAGAGAATGATATATTATTGTTTTAAATGGCATACCCTACATATAAGTTAGGTGGAGTGTCTTCAGAAATGTTCATCAAGCATTTGATTTTCTTCTGTGCATTGACCATACATGTTTTTTGGTTCTTTTTTTCCTACTGTGTTTTCTTTTCTTATTGAATATAATTTCATGTAGTTAATTATTAGTTTATTATTTATTTATTAATAAAAACAACTACAATAATGTCAAATGGCTTACACAGAGATTACTATTTACAAAACAATTTTCTAAGCATTTTACTGATATTAACTAATTTAATACTCATCACAAACTTGTGATTTAAACAAAGAAGAACTAGGATTATTAACCCAAGAGATTTAATTAATCGAAAATATTCCCTTTAGTTACCTTTATTCTGATGCTTAGATTTTGTATTAAATTTAGAACATTTCATCTGTTCATTTAGCAATAGTTATTGTTCGCTTACTCTGGCACTGGTGTAATAGGATGAGCAGGACAAATGTATTTCCTGCCCTCTAGTTGGAGGGAGAATGGTCTAAATCAAACTTCAGTGAAACTCTTTCTTAGTTGATAGCAGAGATTCCAGCCTCACAGCTTTCCCTAGGAAGAGTTCTCAAGTTTCTGGTGTGAAATGAAGTTGCACTTGAATCTCTGAAGAGCGAATGTGAGCGGCAGTGGATGACTAGAAGTGTAACAATACGCTCGCCCCACTTAGAAGAACAAGCAAGATTGTTTCATTCAGTGTTGTGGATGAAGTGCCCCTGATGGTGGTTTTGAGCTGACAAAAGACATTTTGAAATTCGGTGAACGTGGGTGAGAGAGAAAAGAGTCCCTCCCAACAAAGTTGACAAGAGAGCTAAGAGGCTTCGGAGGGAGAGAAAAAGCAGCAACATTGTCGTGTAAAAGAAAGTTCCCCTTTCTAAAAGTATGCAATAAGTATAAAAAAGCACACAAACTCTCACGAGTGGAAGAGGCTTCTTGATAGTCATTTTATCACTGAGGTTCTCAGAGCCGGAAGAGACCTTAGGGGTTACCCAGTTTGGCTTCCCAGGTGGGGGCTGGAGTTAGTAATGTGGCTTAGGAAAGAGCCGCAACAAGGACCCTGTACTGTCCCTCCTGCATCAGGGGTTACCCACCCCACCCACCCTGCCCAGTGTTGCTAGCAGTCAGGCTAAACCAATCTTGAGGTATGATACAAACGACCTCCCAGGAGGGATCTCGCGTTTCTCTGCTTTTCTCCAAAACACGTTCTCACCCGTTGCTGATTTATCACAGACTGAGCAATGCCACGTCCTAGAGAGGGCTTGTTACAAACGCAAATAAAAGGAATCGCAGAGCCAGGATTCTGGTACCACTCAGAACGCAGGAATCCTAGCAGAAGTTTTGATCAAGAGGAAAGGAAATGGGTCCCTCGAATGCGAATGCAGAGGCAGAGGGACCCTGTGAAGGTCTGGGTGGATGGAAGTCTCCGGCACGCAGGGCGGCGGGCTGGAGCGGAGTCGGCGAGCCAGGGTTGACTGGCATCCAACAATGTGTGCCAGGCCTGGTTTTACCTGTTATTAGGCATTCGCCAAGTATTTCACCGCTCTTAAGTGTCAAATCCATCGGTTTTGCGGTGGTTGTGAAATGTACTTTAAGACGCCAGACTCAAACGGTGATTGTGACAATTAAGCCAGGGAAAGGGCGATGAGATACATTGCTACAAAATGTCTGGCGGTACTGCCGAGAGGAAGAAGTTGAAGCAAGGAGATTCCCACATGACGAGGTGGCCGAGTGGTTAAGGCGATGGACTGCTAATCCATTGTGCTCTGCACGCGTGGGTTCGAATCCCATCCTCGTCGGGTCGGCTGGCTAAGCATTACAATGAGAAAAGAAAACACTTCCTTTTGGTGAGTTAATTCCGTACTCACCACCCAGATGAGTAATTTCCTCTAATCCTTCCTGTTTTCTGCTTCCTCAGTAGCACTTTCTGTGGCTGTGAATTTAATTTATCAATTGATTTATTTGATTCATGTTTCATTCCCCCACCAAATTTTTATTCCAAGTTTTGCTTAGCAGAGACTCCCCATCAAGGAAACAATTGAAGAATTAATTGAGGAACATAGAGAAACATTGCTTAACAAATATAAAGGAACTGATAAAATTACCCATAGAGTAATGTACACGAAATTATGTATACTAAACCTTATGGGTTATTTAAGGCATTTTCAGGCTAGTTTTATCTCTACTGCTAATTTTTTCTATTATCTTTTATGCTAACTTTAAAAGCAACCATTATTGTCAAAGGACTCCTATCTTTGACAAGGAGGAGTATGTGTCTTAGAGATATGACAAAACATAAAAGTACTTGTCATACATTTCCTTTTAGGGCTAAGTATTTCTTCCTGAGAAAAGCAAAGAAAATTGCGAGTATTGTGTAGTTTCTACCTGTGACTTCCATCTTGGCAGACCTTTGGAAGAAAAAAACAAAAGAATAACATTTCTTCATTTTATTTATTTTATTATTTCCATTTTCTGATAAGTACTACATTCACGTGATTCAAAAAGTATAAAAAGCTATATAGCAAAGTTTTGTCACCAATTATCCTTCCCGTCAGTTATCCTTACCGTCAGGTACTATTAGCTGTCATGTATGCCCTTTTGGATATACCATTTTGCTTGTGTGTGTGTCTATATGTGTAATATAAATGTCTAGCGGCATATACGCTGTGTTCTATGATGTCTTCACTTGTAAGATATTGCCACATTTCCTCCATAGGGGTTGTATTGATTTATACTCCTAGCCAACAAAGTAGAAAGGAGACCAGACCGTATCTGCTTACGCAGCGCTATAGGAGGGATTATTATTTCAACTAGCATTGTCACAGGTCATCTAAATGGAAGCACAAGCACTCACAGTGAAAAGGAAACAATTAGGAATCTTGAGTCCTCATAAACTTAGTGGCCTTTATTTATTACATATTTTCTGTATAACCACTGGCAGGTTATAAATTGGGCTGATTAAATGTGTAAGATTTAACGGATTTTAGGGATTGGTGAGGTTGAGCCTTTGTGTGGTTTGAAGGTAGAACTCATTTGTTTTATTAGAATGAAAATTTAAAATGTCTAAATCAGAGCTCTGAAATCGGATCACTGGATTCAAAACATTAGCTCTCACTCAACAGATGAGATAACTCTAGCTCAGTGGTTCTCCAAAGTGTGGTTCCCCCAAGCAACAGCATCCTCATCACCTGGAAACTTGTTAGAAATACAAACTCCAGGGCTGGGGCCCAACAATTTGTGCTTTAACAAGCTCTCCAGGTAATCCTGACTCATGCTCAAGTTTGAAGCTACTGCTCTAGTTTTGTTTTGTTTCAAAACATGGTTAACCTAGTTTCTGCCCATCTTGGTAACATCTTTTCTCCCCAGGACCCACGTTTCTCCCATCTTTCCAACATCAACATGAGTGTCTATCCTGAACCCTCCCGGCTCTGCCAGATTTACTCTCTCTAACTCCTACTCTGTCCGTGTGCCAAAAGCTAGGACCCACAGAGCAAGCTAATGTGCTGTCAAAGACAGCAGCCAAAGACCACCAGGAGCAAGTCTGTAGTCTGACAAAATCATTTTATTGAATCAACACAGCGACAGGATACTCCGGAGTAACCGACAGGACACCCCAGAGTAGCCGCTCCGCAAGAGGAATGAGAGAAGCGTCTTTGGTTAAGGATTGAGTTTCCGTTGAAGGATTCTGAAGAGGCTCTATGGGAGGCGGGGATCTAGGTTGGTGGCTGTTTCTGAGGCGGGATTAGAAGAAGCGAGGATTAACTAGGAATTGGGTATTGTCACGAAAAGAGGGCAGTTTTAGGTATCCCCAGTAATAGGTGGGTGTAGAAGAGCGCGTCTGGAGCATTCCAAGGCAGTAATCACTCAAGGAGGGGGCCGTTGTGGCGTTTTGCGGCGGCTGCGTGATCTGGGGGAAATAGTGTTCCTGTTAACTTTGCAGCTGGCTTTACCTGTCTCTGTTCCCAGCCTGACAACGGCAGCGTCGCTTTTTTCTTTTTCAACCGGAGCAATTTCCTTCCTTTCCGTCTAGACAAGTTTCTACTCTTTCAGTGGACATTTCCGATCCCTAAGCCTCGGCTTCGGGGAATTATCCTCCGGGTGCTCCGCCTGTGGGCGTTTGGGAGACTTTGGAGAGGCAGCAGACAGAGGTTCCCTGGGTTTCACCCGAGGCCGAGGGCCCAGGAGGCCAGGCGCGGAAGTATTGGCAGCCGCAGGGGACGCTCCGCCCCGCCCCGCCCCGCCCCGTGCCCCGCCCCGTGCCCCGGCCCCGGCCCGCCCCCGTGCCCCGGCCCGCCCCGCGCCCCGGCCCCGCCCGCCCCCGCGCCCCGCCCCGACGCGCCCCGCCCCCGCGCCCCGCCCCGCCCCGCCGCGCGCCGCCCGCGCCCCGGCCCCGGCCCCCGTGCCCCGCCCCCGCGCCCCGCCCCGCCGCGCTCCGCCCCGCCCCGCCGCGCTCCGCCCCGCCCCGCCGCGCTCCGCCCCGCCCCGCGCTCTGCCTCGCGCTCCGCCCCGCCCCGCCCCGCCGCGCGTCCCCGCCCCCCGCCGCGCGCCCGACAGCTTCCAGGATCCACCGCCAGGGAAGTTTTCTCGCCTCGGTTCTCGCCTCGGGGAGAGCTGGGTGCCTGGACAGTGGGAACCCGAACTCCCCAATTCTCTGCCCGCTGCTGGTTTCCGAGGCGTTTCCAAGCTAGGGTTGGGGTTGGGTTGCGGTGGGCGGTGAGGAAGGAAGAAGCGAAAGCAGACGAGCGTGAATGTCTGGGTGGCTGGGGAGGTCTCCTCTCCCAGAGGTGGAGAGTGACCCGGACGCGCCCCCCGCAGAGAAGAAAGCGCACCCCCCGGCCGGAGGTCGGCGGTAGGGTGGCCAGATAAAATACAGAACACCCAGTTAAATTTGAATTTCAGATAAAGAAGGAAGAATTTTTTATCTACAAATCCGGCAGACCTAGTCGGTGGCTCCGCGCGTCGGTGAGCGGGCCGCGGGGCAGGGCGGCGGCCGGGAGAGGGCCCCCCCTCGGAGGACTCGGGGGCCACAGGGGAGCTCCTCTCAGGAAGTGTTACCATCCCGCCCTTTTCACCTGATCCCGAGGAGTTTTATAAACTTCCGAAGGGAACTGTCCGTTTCTGACTTCTCCAGGGTTCAGCCTACTTTGGACCACAGAAAAGAGGCATTAAATTTCGACTTGAGAACTCCTTCGCTTTCAAATATAACTTTCTTACCTCTTGAAGCTGAATATATCATTAAGTCAGAAGGGAGTTTTACTTAAAAGAGGGGAGAAATGGGCTGCTCCAAAACTGGACCCAAAGGTCGCACGGAGATTTGAACTCTGATCGTCAGATTCAAAGTCCACAGTGCTAACCGTTACACAAGAGGAGAGCTGCCTTGTGGTGTTTACCGTGATTAAGTGAAATGAATTGGCAGCGTCTTAAAGAGTTTCTGACGAAAACAGTCGTTCTTATGCCGTTTGCCACCAAGCTGTGCGGTGGCACCAGCTCCTGAGACTCTCAGAAGAGCTAGGTTTGTGCCAAGACAAGGGAAACTGCAGTGTAGGTCTCAAGTTCTGTTCCTGGTGGTGAAGAGAAAACTGACCAAATGCACTGGGATTCGCCTGTAATGTCGCTGTCACACACTTCTGGTGGGAGAGTAAAATGCCTTTCCAAGGGCAAATTGGTGCATCATTTATCACCATTTAAAAGTAGATGTCAGACTTCAAAAACAGACTTGAACATTTATGGTCAACTGATTTTCATCAAAGGTGCCAAGGTGATTTAGTGAATCTAGAGGGGAAAGGAGTCTTTTCAAGAAATGGTGCTGCAACAATTTGGCAGCAGCCATGTGGGAGGAAAAATGATGAATTTTCATTCTTACTTCACACCATACACCAAAAATTACTCACAATGGCTAATAGACCTAAATAAAACCTAAAACTAAAACCTAGAACTCTAAAATTTCTAAAAGAAAACTCAAGAGAAAATCTTTATGACTTCGAGTTAGGCAAATATTTTAAAAATAGGACAGAATATATAAAACAAAAGAAAAATAGAAAAATTAGACTTTATAAAAATTTAAAACTTCTGTTCTTTGAAAGGCACCATTAATAAAAATGAAAGGACAAGCCTCAGACTGGGAGAAAATACTTGCAAAGCACATTTCTGATAAAAAGACTGTATCCAGGTTATGTAAAGAACTCTTACAAATCAAAAATAGGAAAACAATCCCATCCCCCATTAAAATGGGGGAAAGATTTGAATTTAGACCTCAACAAAGAAAATATATAGATGGCACATAAGCACATGAAAAGATCTCAGTATCATTAGTCATGAGGGAAATTCAATTAAAACCACAGTAAAATACCACCTCACAGCTAATAGAGGTGTTTAGCTATTAGGCTAAAATTTAAAAAAATAATAAACCTAACAATACTAAATGCTAATGAGGATGTGTAGCAGCTAGAACTCTCATACATTGTCAGTAGGAATATAAAATGGCACAGCCACTGGGAAATACAGTTTGGCAGTTTCTTATGACATGAAACAAATACTCTATGAATCAACAATCCTTCTCCTGAGTATTTACTCATGAGAAATGAAAATATACGTCCACCTCTAAGTGAATGTTTATAGCAGCTTTATTCATAATTGCCCAAAACTGGAAACAACCCAGATGTCCACCACCTGGTGAATGGATAAGCAAATTGTGGTACATCCATGCAATGGAATATTACTCAGCAATGTAAAAAACAAACCACCGATACACACAACAACATGCCTGAATCTCAGAAGCAGAAACCAGATGCAAGTGCTTATGTTATGTTATATGATTCCATTCCAGAAAAGGCAAAGGATATGAGTGAAAAATCAGGTCAGTGATTATCAGGGGCTGGGAGTGGAAGGAAAGACTGACTAAAAAGGAACAAGGGGAATATTGGGGGGTGCTGGAAATGTATATCTTGATTGTAGCAGTCTTTACATGACAATATGTGTTTGTCAAAATTCACCTAACTGTACACATTGGTGAATTTTACTGTAGGCAAATTATATCTTAATAAACCTGACTTTTAAAAAAAAAATGAATATCATCACTCAGCAATTCCATTTCTAACACTCTATCCTATAGAAATACTTGCCTAAGTTCATCAAGGTATTTATCAAAGAATGGTCAAGACAGTAGTGTTTGAAAGAGACTGTTAGTAGAAGGTTGGTTACAAATTACAGTGCCTATAAAATAGATGGTAACTGACATAAAAAGTACGCTGCAGAATAGTAATGTATAGCAGTTTCTATTTTTGTAAACATAATTCTAGATGTACACATACAATTATATATTCACTTATAAGTAGCTTGGAGGACTACACATCAAACTGTAGGCGTGGATTTTCTTTTTTAAGAATTGAATTGGGGATCCAGGGACTTTTCAATTACTACTGAATTTTGCTGTTGCAATGTCTGAAGGGGGTGGAAGGCAGAGGAGCATATAAGCTTTATCATTTCTTTTAAAACACATCTGCATAAGACAATTAATGGCCACTTAACATAGGACTCAGGAGTCATATTTATATTGGATGCTGACCACCCACCGCGCTGAGCTCGGTGGTGACACTAGCGGGAAGAACATGACAGAACTAAAAAGTAAAATCCCTAACTGCAAAGGATGTGTTGTCCTTTCGGCTGATGGAGATGGGGACGAGGGGCAAAACCGCACTGGAGCGTGTGCGTTTAACAGTGGCTGGGCAAGGAGAGACCGCCCCATCTTGGACCCAAAAATTTTCAACCGTTTGGGGGTCACCCCTTTAAGGATCTTAGTAAAGACTCTCAAAACTCGTGGGTTCCGGGATTTTCTGGAGACTGTTCAGAAAACTCAAGGCAGGACCCTAACCTGGGGGAGGGGTAGGATGGACTCGCAGGGCAAAGAGCAATGGGGCCGCTGATCTCCAATCTTTGCTGGATGAGTTCCCAGGTCCTTCTGGCCTTAAAATGTTCTGAATCAGAAAGACCAAAATTTAGGAATCAGTGGGGTCCAAAGCAGGAAGAACGACTGAGTGGAAAAGAAGATCTATTTAATAAGCACCCCTCTGGCACCTCTTAGGCGTTGCGCGCTCTTAACCGGGCGCCGGCACGGGCTGGGAGCGCGGGGAGGGGGCACGCGGGGCGCAATCCCGCAGCTCCCGCGATGGCTCCCGCGCTCCTGCACCCCTGGCGAGATCACACGGCCGAGGCCTTTCGCTCTCTCTCTCCTTTTTGCTCCAAGTCCAATTCCCTGGTTTTTTCCTTCTCTTGCACCTCCAGTTCCCGAGAACCTTTAAATACCCTGGGCTGAAACGGTGCGCGCTGCTGAAATGGTGTGAGTTAGGCGGCAGACGGTGTGGTCAGGCTCCAGTTTCAACACTGAGGTCAGCTATGCGCTCAGGGATGAGTTCCTGCGACGCTCTCGATCGCTGGTCCCAGTCAGCAGTGTTTGTAACTGCAAATGCAGATGAAACAAAGATATGACTTTATTCAACGCTATGCAAACTAATTTAAAAACCTGGTTGCAATGTATATATTTCCAGAAAATATAATATACCGAAAGAACCTTAGAAGAAAGAAAATCCACACAGACCAGTTACACTTGAAGACATAAAAAGCTGTCAATAAACTACCTCCCCAAAAGCATCAGACACAAGAGTTTCACAGGTGAATTTTAAGAAACCGTTTACAGAACAGATAACTCGAATGCATTTAAAACTGTTCCAGAACAGAGAAAAAGATAGGAATGTTAGATTTTGGAGGAGAACAATCTGAATATTAATCTCGAAACCCAAAATTGATTACCAATAAGAAAACCACATATTTTTCTCACTTATGCTGAATCTTAAAATAGGAGAAAATGGAATTCAGCAGCACATTAAAGGAATAAATAATTTACCATGACAAAATAGAGGTGAGCATAAAAATTGTTTAAAATTAAGAAATCTTGAAACGTAATTCATCATGTGAACATATCTAAGGAGAAATGGCATATAAGCATTTAAATAGCTGTGGTAAAGACATTTGATTACATTAACATCCACTTTTGACATTTTAAAAAAATTTAATAAAAAAGAATAGATGGTTCCTTACAGAAGATGAGAAAACATATGTAACTTACATCAACAGCCATCATCTTGCTTTTCAGAGAAAACATTATATGCCTTCCCTTTGAAGTTAGCAACTCTCTGAGATGAGAGATGTCCACTCTCACTACTATTATTTTATATTATTCTGGAGGAACTAGCAATGTATTTAGCAAGAGAAATAAATAAACTTGAAAGGAGTTGAAATTATCATCATATTAGATATACAAAAGTGTCCCAGGATTTGTTTATAAAATTAAATATATTTATAAAAATAAACAAGAGAAATCAATCGCCTTCCTGCACACACACGCACACACAAAACGGAAAAAAGACCCCATTTACAGTAACAGCAAAAGAGATAAAACATTGAGAAATAAAATTAAGAGGAAATTACAAGATCAATAATAAGAAAAATTTAAATATTGTTGACTGACCCAAGATATGGAGAAAGAGACATATCAATTTTTTCTACAAGTTAGTCTAGGTATTTAATATAATGCCAATAAAAATTAAAATAGAATTTTGTTTTCAAACTGGATGAATTGCTTCTAAAGTTTATGTGAAAAGTAAACAAGCATTAGCATCCAGGAAAATTCAGAAAAGAAGAATAACAAGGAAGACACAGGCCTTCTGGGTATTAAAACATATTACAAGCTACTGTTAAATGAGTTCAACAAGGAGGCCATTAGACTGAGGTGGCTCTAACGCTGTAGCAGCCTACTTAAGCAAACCAAAATCTAAGCCTGTAAATGCCTGAAGGTTACAAAATCAAAACCTAAGGACAACCGATCACAAACAGCCAACTAGGCTTTACGCTATAGCCAGTCCATAATTTCCTTGCTTTATTCCCACCTTTTCTCTGTAAAGTTTTTCCTGAGCTCCTGTTGGTGGAGCACTCCTAACCACTTCCGGTTTGGCACTGCCCATTGGAATCAATTTTTGCTCAAATAAACTCTTAAAAACTTTAATATGACTCAGTTTACGTTTTAACACTACAATGAATAAAACGTAGTGCAAACAAGATAGAAAATCCAGAAGTAGGCACAGATATTTAAGCATTTGATAAAGATGACATTTCAAGTCAGTGGAGAAAAGATGGATTATTCAATAAATGGTACTGGGCCAGCTGGGTAGATATCTGAAAAAAATGGAGTGTAATCCACACCTCACATCTTACAACTGGATAATTTCCAGGTGGAAATTTAAATAGGAAATTTAAAAATTTAAAAATTTCCTATTTAAAAATTTAAATAGGAAAAAAATAAAACCATAAAAGTACTAGAAGAAACCATGTGAGAATTTTATTTTATGGTCTTGGCACAAGGGAGGCCTTTTTATCACAAATAACATAAAAGATTAGCAAATTTAACTACTTAAAAATTAAAAATTTCTTTGCAACTTAAACCACTACAAAGTAGAATAGAAAAATTCCAAATTATCACAAAAGGCTTATTTCCCTAATATATCATGATCATACAAATCAACAAGAGAAAGACAATCACAAACAGGAAAAAGGGAAAGGGTATGAGCAGAATATTCACAGAAAGAAAATGTACGTGAATATTAATTTACTCAATCTTGTTCATTTTTAAAGAAATGCTAATTAATACTACAATAATATACCATTTTTTACCTATCAGGTTGTTGGCACAGATTAAAAAGTTTGGTGAGATTGGAGGTGATATCATTTTGGATATTGTTAGAGAGCTGTAAATTTTTACAACCACTTTGGAGGGTAATTTAGTAGTGTATATCAATTTTACAAATGCATATATTCTTTGACTCAGAATTTCTACTTCTAGGAATTTTATCCTAGCGATAATCTCATATATGTGTAAGATGACATATGTATGAAAATATTTAGTTCAGCATTGTTTATAAATAGAAAATGATTGGAAATAGCCTCACTGCTCATCAACTGAGGACTGGCTAAATAAATCTGCACAACAGAATATTATGCAACTGTCAAACATAAAGAGGCATGGAGCCGGCCCCGTGGCTTATCTGTTAAGTGCTCTCACTCCACTACTGGCAGCCCCGGTTCGGATCCCAGGCGCGCACCGACGCACGGCTTCTCCAGCCATGCTGAGGCGGCGTCACACATACAGCAACTAGAAGGATGTGCAACTATGACATACAATTATCTACTGGGGCTTTGGGGAGAAAAAGGGAAAAAAAAAAAAAGGGAGGAGGATTGGCAATAGATGTTAGCTCAAGGCCAGTCTTCCTCAGCAAAAAGAGGAGGATTGGCATGGACGTTAGCTCAGGGCTGATCTTCCTCACAAAAAACAATTAAAAAAAAAAAAAAAAGAGGCAGATCTATGTCTATGGCTACAGGAAAAACTCCAAGATTCATTGTTAAATAAAACAAGCAAAATATGGAATAATATGCATAATTTTCTACTATTTGTGTAAAATAATGGGGATAAATTATATATAAATATAAATATTTGCTTCTATGTGCATAAAATATCTCTGAAAGGTTACATAAGAAATCAATAGCTTTGGCTGTTTCTATGGAATGAAATTAGGTGAGTGGGGGTAGGAGTAGGATACAGATTTTTCTTTAAAAATTGTTTATTTTGAAAATGTTTAAATAGAGAGAGAGAGATATAGTACATATCCAGGATCCACAGTTCTAAAATCCATAAAATTCTGAAATTTCTTTTTTTCCCTAAATTTGGCACTAAAACTCATCTGGGGCAAATCCTGAAGTGAAATGAACTGAGATTCCTTATAGTCTTAATCTGAATTCTGAAACACATCTACTCCCAAAAGCTTATGTATAATCTATAATGAACATCCATATAGTCACCTAGATTTTATAACTGTTCACATTCTGCCATATGTGCTTTCTCTCTCTCTCTGCTGAAATATTTTAAAGTAAATTATAGATGTCATGACATACCACCCTGAATACTTCAGTACCCATCTCTAAAAAATAAGGACATTTTCCTGTGGAACTACAATGTCATTCTTAAACTCAACAAAAGAGAAAAATCACAGGAAGATTTTTCAGTGTATGCTTTTTTGTACTTTTTGTATTTTGACTCTGTGGCTCTATAACTTATTCAATGTATAATAAAATTTAAAATTAAAAATAAACTTAAAATTGATCAGAAAGCTATGGGATCTGCCCAAGGTATCATTAAGGAATAGGGAAGAAAGATTCACAAGAACCCAGTTGAAAGTAGAGATTGAAAAAAACAAATAATTTCATTTCGCTGTCCAACTAAGTTGGGGCTGGTATGAGCAGGGCTTTCGTCAAGTCAGTACTGACAGAGGCATGGTAGGTATGGAAAGCCTATCCAAATCCAAAACAAGTGTCTGCCGCTTTGAAGAAAAGTTTTGTTATCTCCATGATGGAGAGAGTTCAGTGTAATCAACTTGCCACCAGGTGACTGGCTGTTCCAGGATTGGTTGAGGCTCTTGCAAAGTGGCCTCTCAACAGTGATGGTGTCTAGATTAGTCTTAGTGAAAGAAAGGCTTTTTAAAAAAAAATTTTGAGCCTATGCACATCCTCCATCATAGCAGCCATGGTCATGTTCAAAAGCTTCTTGAGCAAATAGAGATAGCTGAAAAAACAGTTGCTAACATCCGTAGGGCAGATCAGCTTCCTCACTTGCTTATTGAAACCCTCTTACACAGCAGGTTAGTGAACATTCATATGGGCCACAAATAATTTTACACTTGGGTCTATCCAGCTACCAGCTAGTTCCCTCAATCGCTTTGTCATTAATCCTCCAAATCTTTTTCTTCTTCTCTTTCTCCTTCCCCTTCTTTTTTCTTTTTGACCTTATGACATAACCCACAGCAGAGTCAGTATCCAATATGCCTGCTTCCAGATTGAGGTAACCCTCACTCTTTTTAGTTAGTCTTGTAGTCAGCATTTCTTCTTGTCTCTGAGCTGAGTGGAATTTTTAATATTTTCAGTAGGAATTCCCAATTCTAAATTAAAAATAATCCCTTCTGTCCCAGGACACTCGTCAAGGTACTGCTATAGGGGAATCTCCTCCCAAACAGACAAATGAGAGCCAGTATTTCTTAGAGCTGTTTAACTACAGGGACATTCAATGCACTGTGCATTTGACCCTAGAGTGGAGCCTGCCTGAGTGCTACAGTTGACCTACTTAACAAGCACACATAAACCAGTTAGAGAGTCAGTGAGACATCTGAGAGTTTCATACAAATATGAAAACTGTGGGGGCCAGCCCGTGACGCAAGTGGTTATGTGTGCGCCCTCTGCTGCGGCGGCCCGGGGTTCGCCAGTTCGGATCCGGGTGCCACTGACGCACTGCTTGGCAAGCCATGCTGTGGTGGCGCCCCATATAAAGTGGAGGAAGATGGGCACGGATGTTAGCCCAGGGCCAGTCTTCCTCAGCAAAAAAAAAAAAAAAAAAAAAGGAGGAGGATTGGCAGATGTTAGCACAGGGCTGATCTCCTCACAAAAAGAAAAGAAAACTGTGTATATTTGTCACAGAGGGGAATTCAAAATAGAAGAGAATGACATATGTAAACACTCTATTCAACTCCAGGAAGAGCTGAGCCTTTACTCCCACTATATAGTTTGTTAGGAAAGTTTGTATGAGAGCTTTGCAAATGAAGTACTATGCTGGAGAAAGTTATCAGGATCTTGAGCAAATTTTCTTCATGCTGGTGCTCTTTTAGTGGTTACACACATTGGATATTTGGAAGAAGCTGAAGTAAAGGATGAAGCCTGTGTTTATTTAATACCCTCACACGGCTGGGTTGAGGAAAATAACCAAAGAAATTTACTGCGCTACAGTTTTGTAGTTAAAATGCATTACAAAACCTCCACTAACACACAAGATACTTTCTTCCTGCTATGATAAAATAACGAGGTTCTGTGAAAACAAAACAAAACAGTTTAATCCATGCTATACCACCATTCTGACTGACATAATAAAATTGATCAATGACTAACAGTACTTATAAATATGCTTTTGTGTACCAATAAAGCTAATTTAATTGGTTTTGGATTGATTTTTTATTACTACTAAAAATCCAGACGACTTTTGTAGCAAAAAAAAAACAAAAACAAAAGGAAGGGAGGAAAGACGGAAAAGAAAGAAAGAGCGAGAAAGAAAGAAAGAAAGGAAAAAGGGAGGGAGGAGGGATGTCTATCAATATGTAGGGGCCTGGACAAATAAATTGCAGTAAACGAGCTTTGTACTATTAAGCAGTCACTAAATGAGCTAGACCTACATGACCAATAAAGATGTCTAAGACAGATGAAGTGAAAACGCTAAAATAAGTGATGGAGAAAAAGCTAAAATGCAAAATATGAGAGATCAGAATTATACATACAAATTCCAAGCCACGGGGACAGCGGCTACCTCAGGGAAGTGGGACTAAGGAGGGACAGGGTGGGGTTCCACCCTTTAATTTATTAATTTTGGCAGTTTGAGGTGTTTTTTTTTTAAGGCATAGGTAATGTATTAATTTTTTAAATGTTTTAAAAATACGCATTTTCAATAGTCTGTGCTTCATCTGTGCTTTCAGTTCAAAACCTGTATGGGGCCCACCCACGTATGAAATTGATTATGTGACTCACTGTTGAAAGGGAACCTGACGCCCTGGAAACTGGGGTCTGACGCCAAGGGGAGGCAAGCGCAGGAGGCAGGAAACGAGACCCGGAATCCTAGACCAGCCGGAAGTGCCTCTGCCCGGTGGGCCCCGCGGGGGGCTGGCCTCTTCCCGCCGGGCCATTGTTCCCGCGGGCGCGCTCCTTCCCACGCCGTTGCCCCTCTCCCTGCTCGCTGCCTCCCGGCCTCGTGAGTCCGCCGCTGCAAGCCGGGGTGAGGTGGGTGTGGCTGAGAATGGGTGTGGACGGTGCCCCGGGGAGGTCCGAGCCGGGGGAGGGGCGGTGGTCTGTGCTCGGGAGCTGGGGCGCCCTTTGGACCCGGCTCGCCATCCCCGGCTGTGGGGACAGGGCACGGGAGAGGGCTATGAGAGGACTGCGAGGATGAAGGGTCACCACCGTGAATAACGACAGCAGGATTAGGATTTAGGGTAGGAAATGCCTGGAGTCTGGAGAAATACCCTTGGGGAGGAGGAAGTCAAGGACAAATTTAAAGAGTCTCCGCAGCCTTCGTCATGGAGAGCCGGTGTCCCCTCTCAGAACCTTTTGGTTCTAAAAGAAGATTAGGGGGCGTTGAATGGACTGGTTTTCATCGCAGAATGTGACAGTTCCCTATTCCCTTTCCCTTATAGTCCATTGATTCTCAAACTTTAGAGTACATGCAGATCACTGGAGAGCATGTTAAAGATGCATATTCCGGGGCTCCCCATCCTTCCCCTCTCACGCCAAACCCCCATTCCCTTAGATGTCTGCTGCAGGCCTGCCAAGCTGGAATTCAGCTGCTGAGCTGAACTTCCTGACATTTTGGAAATACACAGGCCTCCTGGGTCACAGGCACTGCCTGGGTGTGAGCAGAAGACTTCTCCCTTGGGCCTCTATGGATTCTTAGGATTGTCCTCACAAAAAATTTGGCCTTAGGCAACCCACTTAACTTCCCCTGGCCTCCATTTCTTATGTAGTGAAATATTCATTGTAGTAATCAAACCTCAGAGTGTAATTGTGAGGATTGTATATGGTCTTGTATCTGAAAGCATGTAGTAGACTGTTGCAATGTTGACTGTTGCTCTGGAAGCAGAGCAGTGTGGAAATCTCACAGGACTTGGAATCTACCTAAGTTTTCCTTTCTGTCAGTTTAGTGAAAATGATATCAACCTTAAATGGTTGTTTTGAAGATGAATTTTAAAAACTCAAGTAAAGATTTCAATAAAAGTTCATTCATTTAGTCAAAGACAGGAACAATATTTCCGTTTATTCTTTCTCTAATTTGATTTTCATGTGAGTCTGAACTTTTTAACCATTCTGAGTGGTATGTGTGGTCCCTAATTCCTCCATGAACTCTGTAAGGTATTATTGCTATTTCTTTTTCACATTAAGAAAAAACTGAGATTGAAAAAAGATAATTGGCACAAGGTCAGACAATTGGTAGATGTTAGAACCAGAATAAAACCCTTGTCTGGGTGACTTGAAACTCTATGCTCTTTGTACATTATGACCTTATATTTTCCATTGTTCCCATCCTTTGGTCACCAAGTCAATTTACTTTCATTGAAGAGCTTCAGGGTCTATGACAATTGTTCATATTATCAGTTCCTATCATCAGCTATTGCCTATTTTCTATATAAACAATGATTTTTACTTCTTAGGAGGGAGCCTTCAAAGGTGTTTCTGAAACAAGCTCCAGCTGGAGGGTGCCTTTTAAGCTGTTTGAGGTCAGGATGAATACAGACTCAAAGAAGATTTTATCCTTGGATGTTCAAACTCCTGAGGTATGGGAAGAACTTCTGACAGTGAAAATGGAGGCAGAAAGTCACCTCCAAACGCAGGAATCCAGACTGAAACGCAATAATCCATTGGCAAGGGAAATTTTCCGAAGGCGCTTTCGGCAGCTCTGCTACCAGGAGACCCCTGGACCAAGGGAGGCTCTTACGCGACTCCGGGAACTTTGCTACCAGTGGTTGAGGCCACATGTGAGCACGAAAGAGCAGATTTTGGATCTGCTGGTGCTGGAGCAGTTCCTGTCCATCCTGCCCAAGGAGCTGCAGGGCTGGGTGCGGGAACACTGTCCGGAGAGTGGGGAAGAGGCTGTGATTTTGCTGGAGGATCTGGAGAGAGAGCTGGATGAACCACAATATGAGGTAGGAAGGGAGATTTGCCAGGGAAAAAGTAGATGTGGGTCACGAAGGACCTTTATATCCTCTGCTTTGTATCTTCTTGACTTTGGTGATTAAATTTTCTGCTTATTTCTAGGAAGTGTTTCTTTAGACAGTTAATTTCTTCAGAAGTCAAATCTTGTCTTTTTGTCCCCAGATGGTAGCCCCCAGACAGGGGCAAGAAGACCTCTCTACAGAGACAGTGCCTGTCGGAGAACACACATCACTGAGCCTTCAGTCTCAGCCTAAGGAGCCCCAGTTCACATGTGACTCTGCTCAGGAGTCCCATTCAATTGGAGAGACAGGTGAGGGACAGGATTTATCTGATATTGAACATGTCCCACCTGGTCAAGCAAAAACACAAAACCTAGAGCTGGGGAGACAGGAGATCAGAAGACTCTTTACCAGATAGCAGCAGCACTCAGTGCTTCTGAGTGCCTAGGGTGCTCATCTTTGTCCCCTCTCCCTGCATGCAGTCTTCCCCCTGAGGGCCATCCTGGAAGCTCTCTGGTCTCCTGGCACATGGTACATTAGGAAAACTTTCAGGAATCACTGTGGAGAGCAGCTTTAGAGAATGGGCTTCAAGGCTTGACAGACATAAGGTAAATCATGGCTGCCCCTCTTAGAAACTGCTTGTACTTGGGCAGGTTACTTAACTACTTGATCTCAGTTCTCTCATCTGCCAAATGGGGTTGATAATAGTATTGTCTTAGTCTGCCCAGGCTGCCATAACAGAATACCACAGACTGGGTGGCTTAAATAACAGAATGTGTTTTCTCATAGTTCTAGATGCTAGGAATCCAAGATCAAGTTGGTTTCTTTTTTTTTTTTTTTTTTTTGTGAGGAGATCAGCCCTGTGCTAACATCTGTAATCCTCCTCTTTTTTTTGCTGAGGAAGACTGGCCCTGGGCTAACATCCACGCCCATTTTCCTCCACTTTATATGGGAGGCCGACACAGCATGGCCTGACAAGCGGTGCGTTGGTGCGCGCCCAGGATCTGAACCGGTGAACCCTGGGCCGCCGCAGTGGAGTGCACGCACTTAACCGCTTGCGCCACCGGGCCAGCCCCTCAAGTTGATTTTTGGTGAGACCTCTCTTCCTGGCTTGTAGAAGGCTTCCTTCTTGCTGTGTTCCCACATAGATATTCCTCTGTGCACGTGCATGTGGAGAGAGAGAGAGCTTTGTCCTCTTCTTATAAGGACATCAGTCCTATTGGATTAGGGCTCCAACTTTATGACCTCATTTAACCTTAATTGCCTTCTTAAAGGCCTTGTCTGCAAATACGGTCACTCGGGGGTTAAGGCTTCAACATATGAATTTGGGTTGGGGGGGCACACAATTCAGACTAGAACAAGTATGTACCTCAGAAGGTTGTCGTGAGCGTTGAATACACATAATTTATGAATACACTTGTCGTGCATTATGCTTAATAATGGTAGCTGTTCTTATCAGAAATTACCAGTGCTACCCTCGCCGACTGGGATTTACACTCGCAGTAGAAAGGTATGAGGGGCCAGCCCCGTGGTGTAGTGGTTAAGTGCATGCGATCCGCTGCTGGCGGCCTGGGTTCGGATCCCGGGCACGCACCAAGGCACCATTTGTCAGGTCATGCTGTGGCGGCATCCCATATAAAGTGGAGGAAGATAGGCACAGATGTTAGCCCAGGGCCAGTCTTCCTCAGGAAAAAGAGGAGGATTGGCATGGATGTTAGTTCAGGGCTGATCTTCCTCAAAAAAAAAAAAAAAAAAGAAAGGTATGAGATATGCTCAGTAGGTGGCAGACTGGATGGAGAATCCAGTGGAATAACACTTGCCATTTCCTTATAGGTAATCTTCTTAATGGTGGCAGTACTGGGCACCAGTGGTGTAGCATTGGACACTTGGGGCTGAATCAGCTGCCTTCCCATTCTGGCTCTCCCTGTAGCAATTGGCTCCAGCTTCTAATTTCCCACAAAAACATCAGAGTCTCTTACTGACTTTGTTAACCTGACAATCAATCTACAGCACAGTTCTGGTGTTTTCATTTTCACATTACCCCCTTATGTATAAAGCCACAACCTCCCTTGCTTCTCTGTCTCCTGCCTCTATTTATTTCATCTACCCTAGCAATCATACAGTTATCATGGATTTCTATCACTTGGAACACATCTCTTGATTTAAGTTAAAATGTGTTTGTTGAGTATATTCTGTGCATACTGCAGACCTTCCTCTGACTCCCATTACCTCATCAGATTAAAATTCCTTCTGGTTTCATTTTCCTCCTTTATGAGCATCTTTCCAGTCAGTTCCTTTGTTTCTTTCTTCTTGCTGCCCCCATGAACTTGGACTTTTCATTTTCTAGCCATCTTCTCCTTTCTTCTACCTTCCAAACTGCCTCTAGAACCCTGCTGAGAACGCCTTCCTCCAGGAAGCACATCTGAGTAAGTTCATCCACACATCCACCCATCCATTTAGTCATTCATTCATTCAACAGATATTTATTCAACATTTACTATGGCTACTGGAGAGTATCCAGAGGCCATCTATGGATTGGAGAGTTCTCCCTATAGGACCATCAGTGCAGGTGTGTTTTATACATTCAGGAAAAGCCATAGTAACATAGTAAATGTTTGAGATTACAAGGACCAAATCCAAGTTCCAGCTCTTCAGTTTTTTAGCCAAGGAACATTTAAAGTTACTTTAGATCACTGAGTTTGAGTTTCTTTATAAATTCATGGTGATTGTAAAAAATCCAAATCATATAGATGTTTGTATAGTAAAAAGTGAAAGTTCTCCTCCAGATCCACTCCCCTGGAGTAACCACTGTCATCAAATTGCAGTGTATTTTCCAGACTTTTTTCTAAATATAGAGTCTGTCTAGCTATGTATTTATCTTTCTTTCTTTTTTTTTTTTCCAGTTCTTAAAGAGGTGGGATAATAACATCAAGGGGTTTTGTGGTGAGTTAGTTTGAGAATGTATGTGAAGGTGCTTTGTAAGTCATGGAAGGCTGTATAAATGGTAATTACTAGAAGGTGGGAAATGTCTTCGTTTCTATATTCTACCGAGTTCCCTTGTACATTTCAGATATAAGTATGAAGTTTGGGCAAAAGGGTAGGACTGATCCCTCTTGTGGCCCATTTCTTCTCTGCATACACATTTCTGTTTTCCAAACCTGTTGTCATCTCTCAGCTAAAAGGAGGGAGAGAACCCTGGTCTAACAACAGAGGAGTCCTAAGAGGTACCTATCCAGGTGTGTCAGCGACAATACAGTTAGAGGTGGGAGAAAGAGTCAGATGTTTTAGTAAAAAGAAGGGATCGGTGGCTGTTTTCCTTGGGCTTTTCTGGGTTGCAAGGTGGGAATCACACCCAGGGAACCCGAGACATCCTAAGGCCACCCCAGCAGCTGTTCTCTAGTGTTTAGAAAGTTTGAGTCTGTTTGTTTCCGTTCTCACCTTCAACTCCTCGAAATAGAGAGAGTCTGACTGGGTTGGCTGGACCCTATCCAATATGGGCCAGTCCTATGGGGCAGCATTTGCCTCAGGTGCCAGCCCCTGGGCCAGTCAGTTGAGGTCATACTATACCGTGAGGTCCATAGTAGTAGCATTGATTTCAACTCTTTCTGTTTTATTCATTCAACAAATATTTATTGAGTGACTACTATGTGCCAGGTATGATTCTCAGGGAATAAAACAGAAAGATCCTGCTGTCAGGGAGATTAGATTGTAGCAAGAGGAAAACAAATAATAAATATACAAATAAGGTGATGATATAGTCTGTTAGAAGGTGGCAAGTGCTATGGAATAAAGCAAAAATTGAATGGGATCAGGGAGATTATGAGTGCTACGGATGCGGCAAATAGATTGCAGTATTAAATAGAAGAATTAAGAAGGTGACAGTTGAGCAAAAACTTGAAGGAAGTGAAGGAATGAGGCTTGCTATTGTCTGAGGTGAGGGCTTTCCAGAAGAGAGAAGTGGTAGAGCACAGGCCTTGTGCTGGGAATGCACCTGGGATAGGTGTGGATTTGAAAGTCGTGAAGTACTGCCTGAGGCACCTAGAATTTGTTGCAGCTTAATACTTGTTCCATAAATGAATGAATGAATGAATACATGAGGTAACTTTCCTTGGAAAGTTGAGGCTCCCTACCTCAAAAGGAGGAGAGTGTTCTAAGGGAGAACTCCAGAGAAGCCACCTTGATCCTGACTCTCCTCTCCCCATGAAGAAGTATAAACAGGGGGCCGGCCCGGTGGCATAGTGGTTAAGATCATGTGCTCCTCTTCGGCGGCCCAGGGTTTGTAGGTTCGGATCCCGGGTGCAGACCTACACACCGCTTATCAAGCCATACTGTGGCAGGCGTCCCACATATAAAGTAAAGGAAGTGGGGCATGGTTGTTAGCCCAGGGCCAATCTTCTTCAGCAAAAAGAGGAGGATTGGCAACGGATGTTAGCTCAGGGCTAATCTTCCTCACCAAAAAAAAAAAAAAAAGAAGAAGAAGAAGAAGTATAAACAAATTCTCTCTGGGCCCAGTCCACATGAGGATGGACTGAGCTGCATTTTACCAAAGAGGACAGACTTCTTCATTACCTAGAGGAAGGTGTTACCACACTGGCCCTTCTGTTTCTAACCTCCTCCCTACTCTATGATGTAGAGTTACATCACAGGTGCTTCTATGATGTAGAAGGGCACGTAGCGACCCTCCCATAGGCTCAGGGAACAAGTGATATTTACCTGGTCTTTTTTGTTTCAGATGAAATGACCAACACTGAGGACAGAGAGTTGGTGCTAAGGAAAGACTGTCCTAAGATAGTGGAGCCACATGGGAAGATATTTTATGGACAGATCTGGGAGGTATCACACCAGGGTCCCCAACATGGAGACGTTGGTGGACATAGGGGTCAGATAGAGGGGCAGTGGGGAAGCCCCTTAGGAGAGGGGCAGCACAAATGTGATGAATGTGGGAAGAGCTTTGCTCAGAGCTCAGGTCTCATTCGACATCAAAGAATTCACACTGGAGAAAGACCCTATGAGTGTAATGAGTGTGGGAAGACCTTCAGTCGGAGTTCTGGTCTTTTTAATCACCGAGGAATCCACAATATCCAGAAACGGTACCACTGTAAGGAGTGTGGGAAGGCCTTCAGTCAGAGTGCGGGTCTTATCCAGCATCAGAGAATCCACAAGGGAGAAAAGCCCTATCAGTGCGGCCAGTGTGGTAAGAGCTATAGTCGGCGTTCGTTTCTCATTGAGCATCAGAGAAGCCACACCGGGGAGCGCCCTCACCAGTGCAACGACTGTGGGAAGAGCTTTAATCGCCACTGCAACCTCATCCGCCATCAGAAGATCCACACCGTGGCTGAGCTGGTCTAGTCCTTGCTATGTGCAAGTTTTCCAGATCATTGGCCAAGTCGAGTGGGGTAGCTTAAGACTAGAAAAGGCCTTTCTTCCTGTCTCCGCTAAATGTATTTTAGAACAAATGCTGACCTCTGGTCTGAGGACATCCAAAAAGGAATGTTCGGGTTTTTGAAGCTGCTGCTTTCCCTTTGGTTCCTTTACTCCTTCCCAGTTCTGACTACTCCCATGCCCCTTATTTATTCTCTTTGAGATGGCTGCTAAACCTTCCTAATAATGTAATAAATGGTATCGCTGTAGCCAACTTGCCTGGAAGATCTGTATCTGTGTTTAATTCTTAAAGATCACGTAGACCTTGCTCATGTTTTACCATAAATGGGTCTTTGGTGTTTCCCGTGACCAGTACCTACATGGCAAACACCTTTTCCCCTTACTGCTTCCCTCTGGCACCTACATGACGCTCCCTTGGAACCAGCATTGGCTGGGTGTTTCACCGTTTGCAGAGTGCTTCCCTTTACTTAACCACAGTTGGTCCTCACAACAACCACACAGGGAAATGAGGATTATTATTATCCCGTCTTACAGATGAGGAATCAAAGACTCAGAAAATCCAAGCACCAGAGCCAAGGTTTAAACCCTGGACTTTTATTTTTAGTAACTTTTTTATTTTTGGAATTATTTTAGACTTATAAACAAGTTGCCAAGATGGAGTTCTCATATACCCTTCACCTAGCTTCCCCTAATGTTAACATCTAACATCAAGTCTTTTTAGTTAGACCCTTGGCTTTTGACTCCAAATCCCTGTCTGTTTACAGTGTTCTGCTTCTTATTGGTATTCTCAGATTTCCTCATTTAAGTTTAGCCATTTGGAAGTCTGTTAGTGCCTTTCCATCACATCTTCAGCGTTACAAAAAGCCATTTTTATCCTGAGTACAGGCCATGTCAGAGAACCGGATCATCATCCAGATAAGATGCTTTAAAAACTACTGTCTTGGGCCGGCCCTGTGGCTTAGTGGTTAAGTGTGCGCGCTCTGCTACTGGCTGCCCGGGTTCGGATCCCAGGCGCGCACCGACGCACCGCTTCTCTGGCCATGCTGAGGCCGCGTCCCACATACAGCAACTAGAAGGATGTGCAGCTATGACATACAACTATCTACTGGGGCTTTGGGGGAAAAAAAAGGAGGAGGATTGGCAATAGATGTTAGCTCAGAGCCGGTCTTCCTCAGCAAAGAGAGGAGGATTAGCACGGATGATAGCTTAAGGCTGATCTTCCTCACACACACACAAAAAAACTACTGTCTTAATCTCCTGAATGTTTCCTTTCTGTTGCTTGGCTTAGGTCTGCAGAAAAATTTTCCTCCCTGTGTAGATTGTTGGGAAATTTTTCCTAGAGTTTCAACAATGGGTGAGAGAATGTTTTAGCAGCAGCACACATAAGAGTTGTGTGCCTTGAGTGTTCTGCCCCCAAGGGAAGCTCTTTCCCAGGGAAGTTTCCTCATGGGGAGGAGGAATCTCTCCTCCTTGGGACTGAAACAGGCTTGAGGCTCCCACAGACTCTCTTGGCCTCCCCTCCTTTATTCCCTCTTATGATTTCTCTGCCAAGGCTGCAGCCCCATCTCTCCTTTAATGTATTTGATGAGATGGGAGTGAGGGCAGGAACATCCTGCAGTTTGCTCAGATGACCCTGTGCATACACAGTTTGAGCTTTGTGCTGTTTTTCGTAACTCCTAAATGTGTTGCCCTAAATGTGTTGCCCAGGGAAGCCAACTCTTTTTTTTTTTGTGAGGAAGATCAGCCCTGAGCTAACATCCATGCTAATCCTCCTCTTTTTGCTGAAGAAGACTGGCTCTGAGCTAACATCTACTGCCAATCCTCCTCCTTTTTTTTTCCCCCAAAGCCCCAGTAGATAGTTGTATGTCATAGTTGCACATCCTTCTAGTTGCTGTATGTGGGATGCGGCCTCAGCATGGCCGGAGAAGCGGTGCGTTGGTGCGCGCCCAGGATCCGAACCCGGGCCGCCAGTAGTGGAGCGCACGCACTTAACCGCTAAGCCGCGGGGCCGCCCGGGGAGCCAACTCTTGAATTGGGGATTATGTAATTTAACTCTTATGGAAAATTTCAAACAAACAGCAGTAGAATAGTATAGTGAACCCCCATGTACTCATCACCCAGCTTCAACAGTTATCAACTCCTGGCCCATCTGTTTCATTTATACCTCCTCCTCACTTCCTCTGGATAACTTTGAAGCAAACTTAAAATGTAAATGTTGATTCAGGTTGAGATCATTAAGCAGACCTGGTGACTGAGCCTTTCTTTTCCTGATCCAAGTCTCTCCATTTTTCTTGTTTCTCCACTGAGTGAGTGGCCTTGGAAGTTGGGTTTTAAGTCAAAGCCCTTATTAACGGTTTCCGATCATAGGGAGATAAATTACCTAATACACAGCATCACCTAAGATTTCCATAAAACATCAGCTTAAACTAAGGCATCCAATCCCCTCTCTCAGGGAGAAGTTCTACATTCGGGGGCAGCCCAAGATGAATTTCCACATCATAGCAGGTTTAAAGCGTAAAGCTCTGGGATCATTTGATAGAAATGTTAATGTAAAATACCTTCCCCTGCCAAACAGAAATGGTCTGGGGATTAGCTGTCACGGGTTACATTAATTGTCGTAAATAGAGTCCTCTGTCTTGAGTGAGAAAAAGTTCAAATATTGAAGTAGCCTCTTCTCATCCTTCATTGTGTCTGCGTACCACATGGTTTAGTAAAAAAGGAGTGGACCAGGAGTCAGGTCCCCTAGGATGCAGTCCATGCCCAGTGAGTTCTAGAGTGTGGGACCTCAGATAAGCCACTTGGTTGGGTTGCCAAGAGGTAGAGCCTAGCCAGGGATTCTGGTCCAGGGGATTTACTGAGGAGAAATAAACTGCAGGAAAAAAACTGCATGGCAGTGAGGGAAGCAGGATATGGAAGAAGAAAGGGCTGAGCGAGATGTGGTCTCAGTTCAGGTTTAACTTTAGCCTGATTTGGAGGAGGGGCCTCTGGAATAAAACTTGCCCTGGGTCAAGGGGCCAGCCTTTTGTACCCTCAGTCAGTCACTTATTGACTGAGGGCTGCCCTGAGAGAGTAGAGCAGCACCCTTGTCCAAGGGTAATTCTTCAGAGAAGGGGCGTCTATGGGCCATTAGCAGCCACCTCTCACGACAATCAGGAAATGGGTGCGCTGCCCTTCACGGCAGTGGGGGAATGGGTGTGCTGACTTGCTGAAGGGGACCTGAGGAGGACACCACTGGCATCTATCACTGTACTTAACCTCTCAAGGCCCCAGTTTCTTCACCTAGCTTCCTACTTTTCAGGCTTGTTCTGATGAACCACAGACAGCCATATATGAAAGGACATTGTAATCTATAAATGCTACATCAAACAAATAGAAGGTGATATTATTACTAAATCTGAATATGATATATCAAGGCAAAAGGAGGATCTGACATAGGGGTGAAAGATTTCTCTTTTTTTCTTTTTTGTGAGGAAGATTAGCTTTGAGCTAACATCTGCTGCCAATCTCCCTCTTTTTGCTGAGGAAGATTGGCCCTGGGCTAACATCCGTGCCCATCTTCCTCTACTTTATCTGGGACGCTGCCACAGCATGGCTTGACAAATGGTGCGTTGGTGTGCGCCAGGATCTGAACCTGAGAACCCTAGGCCGCCGCAGCGGAGCACATGCACTTAACCGCTGCACCGCCGGGGTGGCCCCTGAGATTTCTCTTTTAACTGAAAGTTTTTGTGGGACTTTTTCTTTTATCTCAGATTTTTTTTTTTAATTTGTATTATGGACTGCACTCACACAGGTTTTGAAAGTAAATTAATATTAAAAAGTAAAGGCTTGTGTGTTGAGTGAAATTCTGTTTCCATATATATTTATACCTGAACTAATCATTTAGTTTATGTGTAATGTAAATTTGTTCTGCAACAATCTCTCAACTAAATCAATCTAAAAATTCTCCCATCCCGACTTCTTTCCTTCTCTGCTGATCTCACCCCACCTGTCTTAGTCTGCTTGGGCTATCATAACAAAGTACCATGGGCTGGGTGGCTTATAGAATTTTGAGAATAGAACAATAGAATATTGTTCTATTGAGAACAATAGAAATTTGTTTCTCACAGTTCTGGAGGTTAGGAAGTCCAAGTGGGGGGGCAGATCTCAAGCTCACTGATGTCTCTTCTTAAAAGGGCACTAATCCTATCATGAGGGCCCTACCCTCATGACCACATCTAATCCTGATTATGTCCCACAGGCCCCATCTCCAAATACTGTCACACTGGGGATCAAGGCTTCAACATATGAATTTGCGGGGGGGGGGACACAAATATTCAGCCCATCACACCACCCCACTACCTCCAGTGACTACTCTCAACACATCTCTCCATTAGTTTCTTCAGCTCTGCTTGAGAACTAAACATAACCGTATGTTTATATAATCTATTATTGTGAATAAGAAGAGTTTTGTTTCTTCCTTTGCTCATTTCTCTTTCTTGTCTTGAAACACTAGTCAATCCCTCCATCGCAATGTTGAGTAGAAGTCATACTGATAGTGATCCTTATTTCTAATTTTGAATGGATGCATCTAATGATTCAGCAAATGTCATATTTGCTGCGTTTCTGATAATTATCCTCATAACATTAAGAACATTCTCATCCATTCCTCATTTACTAGAAGTCTTTATCATGAATGGGTATTGGATTTTATCAAATAATGTTTCTGCATATATTAAAACTGAAATTTTTTTCTTTTAATATGTTATTGTGGGGAATTATGTTAACAGATTTTCTGTTGTTAAAATATTAGTTTTTCAAGTTTGTTAATTGTATTGTTCAAATTCTTCTACATCCTTACTATGTTTTTGTCTATTTGATCTATTGTTTACTGGGAGAGGTTTGTTAATACTGTGCTGTGGGAGGGGACTTGTCCATTTCTCCTTATATTCTGTCAGTTTTGCTTTATATATTCCAAAGTTATGATTTTAGGTGTGTAGAGGTTTAGGAATTGTATGTCTTCTTGTGGAATTATTCCTTTAATCATAATGTTCTTTATCCCTAATAATGCTTATGTTGTTATTAAGGTAGCTAGTCCAGAATCTTTTAGAGAATATTAGCCTCGTATCTCTTTCCTATCGTTTTTTTTTTTTAATTATTTCCTTTGAACATCAAGTGCCCAGAATTAGATTAATTATAATACTTGATGTGACTCATGACACACTGTCATCATTGGTTCATGAATGCCATGCTTTTGATTATTAGTTTTGTAATTTAGGTAGTTATTTTTAATAATTAGCACTCATTAATATGCCATCCAAAACAAAAGTTAAGACTTTGAAAGACACCTATATATCTAATCTTTTGGTACCCCTCATCTCAGCCACCTGACTTCTCCTAATTAAAGGAACATATCCTGAATCCTGATTTTATAATTTCTTGCTTTCCTGTTTATATACTTTTATTGCATATGTATGCATTCCTAAGAACTATAATTTTTATCCTAAGAACTATAATTTTTATTTTAATTGATTTGAATAATACTTTATAAAATTTTCTATGTTCAGTCTTGTGTTTTAACTCAGTTTAATCCAATTATGTTTATTATGATTATTGACTAATTTCTACAACTCGATTTTGTCTTTTCTATTTTCCATGATCTTTCTTTGATTTTTTTCTCAGTTCCTGTCTTAGGTTGATTAACTTATATTTTCTTCTTTTTCCTCCATTTACATGTTTGAAAGTTATATATTTTTAGTCTCTTTTTTTTACTGGTTACACATAAAATTTCAATATGCCCACCTGATTTGTGATATTATGAAACTAATCTCTATCCCTGCCTTTTCCCATATTGTACAAAACATGAATGCCTCCATCGACCTCCTCTAATAATACAGATCATTGTTGATTATTTTAGTTCCACTTGTTTTTAAGATCCCCCGACCCCAAATTTACATTGTCATTATAATTACTGTTATTACTGAGTTTTTATAATCAATGATTAATTAGATTTTCGTACATGGGTTTTAACAAATTGGTTTTACTCACTGGGGTTTTCTTGAAGATTCTTCTTGAAGATTTTTCTTCTCACTGAAGCACCCCTTGCAGTGGTTTGTTTAACAATGGCAAGTTCTCTTACGCTTTGTGTGAACATGTTTTTATTTCACTCTCACCCTTGAATATTAGTTTCCATATGTTCGTGGTAAGTGAGAGAGCCCTCATTAACTCAGTCTGCTTAGAAGGTGGGCAGTTCTTTTCTTTCCGTACTTTAAAGATTTTAAAACACTATTTTCCAGCATGCATTAAGAAAGATACTACTTTCAATTTATTTGTTTGTTCTTCCATTGTAGGTAATCTCTCTCTTTTTCTTTTAAGATTTTTCCCCTTGCCTGAAGCTTTGCTACAATGCATCTAGGTTTATTTTTGTTTAACCTGCTCCAGACTTGGTGTGCTTCTTCCAACTTGAGATTTATGTCTTCCATCAACTCTGGCAATTCTCAGTCAGTATCTCTTTCAAAATTCTCTTTGAAGAATGTAATTTCTCCTGGTTCTCCTGCTACCTATGTGTATTGAACATTCTCATACTATCTACCACGTCTCTTCATCTCTATTGTATGTTGTTGATCTTTAATTCTCTGTGATAAATATCTGCAGATCAATCTTGTAGTTTACTAATTCTCTATTAGCTATATTTAATATATTGTTTAACACATGAGATTTTCATTTCAATGTCTATGTCATTTCTTAATGTTTTATTTGGTTCTTTTTCAAATCTGTCTGCTCTTTTCACTTTATATCCTATTCTTCCATTGTGGTTTCTAGATCTCTAAAAAATTCTTTAAATGTTCTAAATACAGTTTATCATTTCCTACAGATTATTTTATTATCTGAAGTTCTTAGTGTTGGAGCCACTCATGTAAACAGTAATCTTTACTATACATATTAAAGATTTTGTTCTTATTGTCTTTAAGCTAAATCAGTGTATAGGGCATTGCTCCAGTCTCTGATGCATGGCCAGTAAAACAAAGATTATCACGAGATATCTGCCCCACCCGGAGACCAGCCCCCTATATAACTGGCCTGTAGTGTTTGTTCTGTAAGACGGTTCTTTCGGGCATTAGTCAGCCATCTTCCCCCTTGCTAGCAAGCTGTAATAAAACCCTTTCTCTCCCACCACCTTGCCTCTCTACTATTGGCCTGTCTTGCGGTGGGCAGTCACCTCCCCTTGGGCAGTAACATTAGGGAGCCAAGTCTGCTGTTCATTTCTACTGACTCTTCTTCCAGGGTAAATGTTTCCTCCTGTAGCCTATAATTTTCTATCATATGCTCATTTTCAAGGGGGATTATTTTTTATCTACGGTAGTCCACCGTATCCTAGGTAATGGAATGGTCATTACAGAGTTGTTTTGCATTTCCTTCTACTAAATAACCCAAGGGTTTCCTGGACCTAAGACCATATATGTTAAATTTTTGTGAATTCTAATTCCTCTTTCTTACCTCCCACCCCCTCATCCAGTGGTAGAAACTTGGGTTTTAATTTCTACCCAGATGCCTAGGAAGAGACAAGTCATCTTCTTGAATTAGTGGGTAGAGTTTTTTTTTATACAGTCCTTCTAGTATTCTTGCTTTATGTACAGAATCTAATTTCTAATTCTCTTTCTCATGCTAAGTTAAGGCCGCCTCCCTGTCTCTTTTTGTTGTGGTTTTAAAATGTATCCACAAATCCTTTGATATTTCTCCCTTCAAAAGGTAGAGTCCAAATCCATTCTCCTTAAATATGAGCTGAATTTATCCACTAGTTCAGAGAGTCTTTCCTCAATCGTGTCCAGTCTGCTGATAAGCCCATCAAAGGCATTCTTTATTTCTGTTACAGTGCTTTTCCATCTCTAGATTCTTTTTGATTCTTTCTTAGGATTTCCATCTCTCTTCTTACATTATCCATCCTTTCTTGCATGCTGTCTATTTTATCCATTAGAACCCTTAGCATGGTTATCATAGTTGTTTTAAATTCCTGGTCTGATAATTCCAACATCCCTGCCATGTCTGGTTTTGATGCTTGTTCTGTCTCTTCAAACTGTGTCTTTTGCCCTTTGGCATGCCTTGTAGTTTTAAAAACTTAAAGCTTTCTTGATAGCTGGACAAGGTGTATGGGTAAAAGAAACTGCTGGAAATAGGCCTTTAGTTATGTGATGGTAAGGTGTGGGGGTAAGGAAAGCGTTCTATAGTGCTATGATTAGGTCTCAGTGTTTTAGTGAGCCTGTGTCTCTGGGTTGTGAATGTCACAAATGTTTCTCAGTTTTTTCCTTCCCTCTTAGATGGGACAGAGTTGGTTATTTCCCTTGTAGGGGGGGGAGGAACTATTTCTCTAATCTCTAGGTCCTTCTGGCTGGTCTAAGAATTAAGTTGACATGAGACAGAATAACAGGAGAAAATACAACAAAATTTAATAACATGTATACATGGGAGAAACCCAGGAAAACTGAGTAACTTACCAGAATGGCCAAAGCCACCACCTTAAATACCATTTTCAGCTAAGGACAAAGTAGGATGTTGGGCATAGTGATTTGGGACTTCACAGGGAAGGAAGGCAATTTACATGGAGATGGAAAAGCAAATGTTTGATAAACTAGTGTTTACTAGGCCATCTATAGACAATGTGAGCCAAGAGACAGAACTTTGATAAAAATGGGCTTAGCAAGGACCCTCCAAGTTTACCAATACCCAGAGTTATCTATGGTGATTGCCTGTCCTGGGACAGGCCTTCTATCTTAAATTCTTTTAGGCAGTTAGGGGGAAGGTCAAAGTTTCTTTCAAAGTCTTTTGTCCTTAAAAATAATCAAGACAAAGAGACACATTTTGGGGTGACCAATTCTGATCCCCTACACCCTTCTCCCACAAAGGAAGGCTAGAGCTGGCTGGAGTTCATATTTCCCTTCCCCCAGGTCAGTTAGGCTCTGATAATACTCCAGTAGGTTAGGCTCTGGTTAACTAGTTTCCCCTGGGGACAGGTCTTTTTAAGAAGAAGAGTGCTCTGGTGTATTTCAAAATGGTTCCATTTCCCCTCCCCCTGCTGGAAGCACAAGAGGATTTTTCTCTGATATTTGTGGGAACATAGCCAAGCTCTTGGAGGTAAATCTCACAGTATTGATGCCGGCCCTGAAATCTGTTCCCCTGCATTGAACCCAGCATATATGGGGTTAAAACCAAAAAGCACTCATTCCCCCTTCCCTGCTTCTCTAAGTTACATTCACATGTAGATATTGGTTGTTTTATCCTTTGTGTCCTTGAATTCCACAAGGCGAGTGGAGGTAATAAATTATTAAAAGCCCAGGTGGCTACAAACTGAAACTCTGGCTAATTACCAGTTCTTGAGGTTTGTTACAGGGAGACTGATATCTAGAAATTATCAAGAAGCTGAAGCTCCCCAACTCTTGGTTCCTGGCGCCGAATCCACCATTCGTCACAGGGACAGACATACAGAGGACACCTGCAGCTTCCCTAACTCAGCCAAATGCAGGCTGATGGGAAGACACCGAACTGCAAAGCCACAGCTCCCCCGCCCCTACCTAACACCTTGTAAACTTTGTAATCCTTAATTGGCGGCAGTTGCTGTCCACTCCCCAAGGCCAAATTTTGGGTGGTGCAAAAAGATTGATTGATGGAGCCCTAAATCTCCTGCTGTAGATAGAGATAACAGCCGGCTTGGTGCCAGAGGGCTGGGATCCCTCCTCCAACAAATAATCACAGTCACCAAGGATGCCTTCTTTCCCACAGACTTTCCTTTAAAAACCCCAACTCCTAATGCCTCAGGAGGACTGTGGATTTGGGGGCATGAGCCCACCGCAGCCTCATTTTGCTGGCAAAATTAAACCATTTTTCTTTTCCTCGATCCCTGGTCATTGTGTTCGTTGATTCGGCTATGGTGACAGGGTCCCGGGTTTTTCTGGCTACAATACTGTGGAGGCCTCCTTATGACTGGGTCCCCCTGGAGTTATTAACTCTCAGAGTTGTCCACACTGAGCCTCCAGCAATTCTTCAATTAAAGGTCAGAGTTTCCTACCCCAGCACTGGCCTCACGGCGGTTTCTATTCTCCAGTCTGCTTCACTAAGCCTCAACTCCCTGTATCTGCCTGTCTGTCTCTCTTGGGGGCAGCGGTTTGCCCTGTGTCGTCCCCTCTCTTATGGATCCAAGAAGAGTTGATTTTTCAATCTGTTCAGCTCTTTACTTGTTGTTAGGATGGAGTGGTAACTTCCAAGCTCCTTACATGCGGAACCAATGTGTGAGCTGAAATTAGTGACTCAATTCTAACAAAAAGAATGTGGTGGGAGCTGTGTGACATCTGAGGCTACATCATACAAGAATACAGCTTCCACCAGTCTCTTTCTCTCAGATTGTTCGCTCTGGGGGAAGTGAGCCATCATGTCATTACACTCAGTAGCCCTGTGGAGAGCCCATGCAGAGAGAACTGAGGCCTCCTCCTGACAACCAGCACTGATTTACTAGCCACGTGAGTAAGGCGTCTTGGAAGGATATCCTCCAGTCCCAGTCAAGGATGACAGCAGCTTTGGCTGTTGTCTTGACTACAACCTCATGGAAGACCCTGAGCTAGAATTGCCCACCTAATCTATTGCTGAACTATAGAAATTGTGAAATATAACAAATATTGTTGTTTCAGGCCAATGAGTTTTGAGGTAATGTGATATGCAGAAATAGCTAGTTAATACACTGCCTTACTGATGGCCAGTATCCAGGTACAATATCTCTGAGAGTTTCTTTAGCACAAGCTTGTCACAATATGTACCTTCAGATTCCCTCTTCTTTTCTGGTACCTGGGAAGTTTCCCTTTCATTCTTTTGAGCTCAGCTACATATTTAAATTTCCTTTTATTGTACTTTATTATTTACCTGTGTCAGTTGGCCATGTTAACATATGATGATTTTCTATAAAATTATAAATTATTAAAATTAACTTCAGAAAAGATAGAAAATTTAAAGAAACTACGTATTTCTTAGAATCAAGTTTAACTGAATATGGTGAAACATTCCAAGTAATAGTGGCTTAAATAAAGGAAAACTTCATTTATCTCTTTTACAAAAGAAGTGTGGAGGGGGCCGGCCCCATGGTTTAGCAGTCAAGTGCGCATGCTCCGCTACTGGCGGCCCGGGTTTGGATGCCAGCTGCGCACCAACGCACCACTTGTCTGGCCATGCTGAGGCAGCGTGATGTGTACAGCAACTAGCAGGATGTGCAATTACGATATACAACTATCTACTGGGGCTTTGGGGGAATAAAGGAGGAAGACTGGCAATAGATGTTAGCTCAGGGCCGGTCTTCCTCAGCAAAAAGAGGAGGATTGGCATGGATATTAGCTCAGGGCTGATCTTCCTCACACACACACAAAAAAGTGTGGAGACAGATAATTTAGGGCTAGTATGGCAGCTCCACAATGTCATATAGAAATAGAGGATATATAGGAGATGTATAGGCTCATACCTTTCTGTTAAACCACCTTGGTGTCTGGTGACATTCCTCAAGATTGACTTAGGACCCAACGAGGCAGCTAGAGCTCCAGACATCACATCTGCAGTGTAGAGTAAAGGAGTAAGAAAAGCAAAATGAAAAAGAAAAGTCCAGCCCTAGCTGAGTCAACTCTCTTTTAGGCACTCCTCTTAAAGTCCCACAGAATACTTCCACAAATGTCCTATTGACTTGAACGTAGTCTCAAGACCACAACTAGCTGCAAGGGAGACTGTAAAATGTTGTCCTTTATTTCAGTGGCAATGTATCCAGCTAAGATCAGAGTTACTGCTCTGAGGAAGAAAGGAAAAATGGATGTTGGGTGGACATAGAGCAATGTCTGCCACAGACTAATAACCTGACACAAAACAGACAAATTCTCAAAGATTTACCCCCTAAACAGCACCAGATCCAGAGAATTTCACAGGTAAAAATCTGTAAAAACTCTAAGGAATATAAACTTGTTTCATTTAAACTTTTCTAGAGCATAGAGGAAAAAAGGGAATGATTCCAAGTTCTTTTTATAAAGTAAATATTACATTGATATTTTTCCAAAAAAGGTATATGAATGGACAACAGGCATCTGAAAAGATGTTCAACATCACTAATCATCAGGGAAATGCAAATCAAAACTACAATTAGATACCACCTTACACCTGCTAGAATGGCTATAACTACCAAGACAAAAAACAACAAATGTTGGAGGGGATGTGGAGAAAAGGGACCCCTCATATACTGCCGGTGAGAATGCAAACTGGTGCAGCCACTATGGAAAACAGTATGGATATTTCTCAAAAAATTAAAAATCAAAATACCATACCAGTTTTATCATTTGTAAAAGAAAAATTATGGTATAGGTACCTCATAAGGTTGTTGAGAGGATTTAAAAATGTAATCCAGCTACACATCTATGGACAGCTAATCTTCAACAAAGGAGCCAAGAACATATAATGGAAAAAGGAAAGTCTCTTCAACAAATCGTGTTGGGAAAACTGGACAGCCACATGCAACAAAATGAAAGTAGACTGTTACTTTACACCATACACAAAAATTAACTCAAAATGGATTAAAGACTTGAATGTAAGAACTGAAACCATGAAACATCTAGAAGAAAACATAGGCAGAACGCTCTTCAACATCGGTCTTAGCAACATATTTTCAAGCACATGTCTGACCAGGCAAGAGAAACAATAGAAAAAATAAACAAATGGGATTACATCAAACTAAAAAGCTTCTGCACAGCAAAGGAAATCATCAACAAAACGAAAAGACGACCTAACAATTGGGAAAAGATATTTGCAAACCATACATCTGATAAGGGGTTAATCTCCAAAATATATAAAGAACTCATGCATCTCAACAACAAAAAAACTAACAACCCAATTAATAAATGGGCAAAAGATCTGAACAGACATTTCTCCAAAGAAGATATACAGATGGCCAACAGACACATGAAAAGATGTTCAAAATCATTAACTATCAGGGAAATGCAAATCAAAACTACAATGAGATATCACCTCACACCCGTCAGAATCGCTATAATTAACAAGACAGGAAACAACATATGTTGGAGAGGATGTGGAGAGAAGGGAACTCTCATACACTGCTGGTGGGAGTGCAAACTGGTGCAGCCACTATGGAAAACAGTATGGAGATTCCTCAAAACATCAAGGATAGAACTACCATATGATCCAGTTATTCCACTGCTGGGTATTTATCCAAAGAACTTGAAAACACCAATGCGTAAAGATACATGCACCCCTGTGTTCATTGCAGCGTTATTCCCAATAGCCAAGACTTGGAAGCAACCTAAGTGCCCATCAAGGGACGAATGGATAAAGAAGATGTGGTATATATACACAATGGAATACTACTCAGCCATAAGAAACGATGAAATCCAGCCATTTGTGACAACGTGAATGGACATTGAGGGTATTATGCAAAGTGAAATAAGTCAGAGGGAGAAGGTCAAATACCGTATGATTTCCTTCATTAAGTAGTAGATAGTAACAACAATAAGCAAACACATAGAGATGGAGATCGGATTGGTGGTTGCTGGGGGGGAGGGGGGGAGGGAGGAGGGTGAGGGGGATGGTTCGGCACATGTGTGTGGTGATGGGTTGTAATTGGTATTTGGGTGGTGAACATGATGTCATCTGTGCAGAAATAGAAGTATAATGATGTACACCTGAAATTTATACAATGTTATAAAGCAATGTTATTGCAATAAACAAAAAATTAAAAAAAAAAAAAAGAAGGGAAGTGGAGGGGTAAAAAATAAAATAAAATAAAAAATAAACAAATGAGACTACATCAAACTAAAAAGCTTCTGCACAGCAAAGGAAACCATCAACAAAATGAAAAGACGACCTAACAATTGGGAGAAGATATTTGCAAACCACACATCTGATAAGGGGTTAATCTTCAAAATATATGAAGAACACATGCATCTCAACAACAAAAAAACTAAGAACTCAATTAAAAAATGGGCAAAAGACCTAACAGATATTTCTCCAAAGAAGATATACAGATGGCCAACAGGCACATGAAAAGATGTTCAACATTATTAACTATCAGGGAAATGCAAATCAAAACTACAATGAGATATCACCTCACGCCTGTCAGAATGGCTATAATTAACAAAACAGGAAACAATAAGTGTTGGAGAGGATGTGGAGAGAAGGGAACTCTCATACATTGCTGGTGGGAGTGCAAACTGGTACAGCCACTATGGAAAACAGTATGGAGATTCCTCAAAAAATTAAGGATAGAACTACCATACGATCCAGCTATTCCACTACTGGGTATTTATCCAAAGAACGTGAAAACACCAATGCTTAAAGATACATGCACCCCTGTGTTCATTGCAGCATTATTCACAATAGCCAAGACTTGGAAGCAGCCTAAGTGCCCATCAAGGGATAATGGATGAAGAAGATGTGGTCTATATACACAATGGAATACTACTCAGCCATAAGAAATGATGAAGTCCAGCCATTTGTGACAATATGGATGGACATTGAGGATATTATGCAAAGTGAAATAAGTCGGAGGGGGAAGGTCAAATACCGTATGATCTCACTCATTAAGTAGTAGATAATAAGAACAACAAACAAACACATAGAGACAGAGATTGGACTGGTGGTTACCAGAGGCGATGAGGGGAGGGAAGAGGGTGAAAGGGATAGTTAGGCACATGTGTGTGGTGATGGATTGTAATTAGTATTTGGGTGGTGAACATGAGAACATGATGTAATCCATGCAGAAATAGAAGTATAATGATGTACACCCGAAATTTATACAATATTATTAACCAATGTTACCACAATAAACAAAAAAAGTGTAATCCAGATAAAGCTTAGACAGTGCCTGACAGGCTTAGCACTCAAGAAATATTCACTATTTGTGTTATAGTCAATATGAAAGGTATTTTGGCAACAGCTGTCAATAATTTTAAGTGCATATTTCCTTTGATCCAGCCATTACATGTGTAGATATCATGCAGAGAAAAGGAAAAGAACAGAGCATCGTTGAAGGCTTCGATTGGAAAATAAAACTGTTTCACATTTGTACTCCACTTAGTTCAGATCAGTCAATAAATCAGTAAAACATCTATTATCTCACTTAATCCTTAAAACAACTTGGCAAGGTGAATATTTATTGGCATTTAACGGATAAACTGAGACTCAGAGAATGTGTATTAGTTATCTATCGATGTGTACAAAATTTAGTAGGTAATTTATTATCCAGTACATATTCTGTGGGTCTTAGCTGAGTGATTCTGGCACGAGATCTCTTATGAGGTTGCAGCCAAGATGTTGATGGAGGCAGCAGTCCTTTAACGGCTTGACTGGGACTGGAGGATCTGCTTTCAAGGCGGTTCACTCACATGGCTGTTGGCAGGAAGCCTGAGTTCCTCCCCACGCTGGCCTCTCAACAGGTTGCTTGAGTCTCCTCAGACATGGTGGCTGTCTTCCTTAAGAGTGAGCAATTCAAGAGTGGGAGAGAGCCAGGAAGAAGTGATCCTTCTCATGACTCGGTCTTGTAAATCCCCTAGCATCACTTTTGCCATGTTTTCTTTGTCAGAAACCATCACAAAGTCCGCCTACATTAAGAGGAGAGGTGTTAGATTCCAACTTCTGAAAGAGGAATGTGAAATATTTTGCAGGTACATTTATAAAGCACCACAGAAGGCACCTGTCCCAAGTTCACATAGCTGTTGTATGGGCAAAGAAAAAAAAATCAAATCCATGTAGTGACAAACAAGCTCTAAATCTCAAAGGCTTACAACAATAAACATTTATTTCTCATTCATGGGTCTGCAGGTTGCTTTGCCTCCACTAAGCTTTCCTGGGCTCAACTGGGCTTGTTCCCAACCTGTCGCTTAGGTTCAGATCTGTTCAGGGATGCACTACAGAGGATCAGCATGATCTGGGGCAGTTCGTTCCCTAGGTACGAGGCAGATGCTCAAGGAGGCAGGTGGAAACATAATGTCTTGTAAAGTTTGCTCAGAACTAGCACACTGTCACTTCTGCTCACATTCCATTGACCAAAGTAGGTCACAAGACCAAGCTTAAAGGGGCATGGATATACCTATTCCTACAGGAAGCAGGCAGGATGCATGGCAAAGACCTGGAAACATAATCCTCTTATTGTGGAGGGAAGGAGTGGTTGTGACAGTAATACAATCGACCACAACTACACTGGAAAACCAGAGGATAGAGGAAAGTGAGGCTTGATATATTAAAAGGGCTGCTAGTCATGTGTTCTCCAGTTATTTACTGCTGAGCCTGGTCACAGTCTGTGAAAAAAAAAAAAAACACTGCTGCATTCATTGGTTTATTCAACAAATATTTATTAAGCACCTACCATGTGGCAGGAATTATTTAAGCGCTTGGGATACATCAATGAACAAGACACACAAATACCCCTGCCTTTCTGGAGCTTTTCTTTATAGTTGAGGGAGTCAGACAATGAACCTAATAAATAAGTAAATGATAAAGTATGTTAGAAGGTGATGAAATGATAATTTAAAAAAACAGTGGGCTAAGGGGAGGATGAGGGGTGTTAGCGTGTGGAGGACAGGTTTAGTATTAAATAAGGTGGTTGAAGTAGGACTTATTGAAAGGATGGCATTTGAATGGGATTAAAAGAGGTGGGTGAGGAAGTTAGCCAAGTGGACTATTCTAGGAAGAGGAATAGCTAGAGCAGAGGCCTTAAGTGGGTGTTTGCTTGTGTGTTCAAGAAACAACAAGGAGGCCAGTGTGGTTGGAGCTGAGTGAGCGAGAGGGAGAGGGTGGGAGAGAGGTCAGAGAGGTAATGGGAATCAGATTGTCAAGGGCCTTGCTGGCCTCTGTAAGGGCTTTGAGTGAAAGAATGATGTGTATGGTCTGACTTAGATTTTTAAAGAATTGCTCTGACTGATATGTTGAGAAGAGACTAAAGGGAGCAAGAGCAGTAGCACAGACTCGTTTGCAGGCTATTGTAGTAACCTTGGGAGAGACACAGTGGCTCAGCCAGGATGGTAGCACTGGAGGTAGTGAGAAATGATCAGCTTCTAAATCTACTTTGAAAGGAGAACCACACATGAAAACTTAGCATGTAAGAACCGAGAGTAGCTCTCAGGCTCAAGTGCAGAGACAATGTCGTATTCATCTTTAATTCCTTGGTGTCTGAGCACAGACATGACATAAACAGTCAGGTTTGCTGAAGGAATGGTTGTGAACACAAAACTTGTTTAGAAATAGGGAAAAAAGACTAGGATTTCTGGAAGTGGGAATGTACATGCTTTGAGTTCTAGCAGTAGGTGTCAAAGAATCTTGATTTATTTTAATAATCAAAAAACCAAGTTGAATCAGTCAATTTTCAGATTCATTCATTTAATAGGAACTCTGCTAGGTGCTGAGAATCCACTGGTGAGCTGGTCATTTATCTCATGTCTCAGCCCCTCACCAGCCCTTCTATACCCTGTGCTGTAAGCGGGTCTGGAAGGCTACAAATTCCACTTCCCAGGCTCCCAATGCTGATGGGCAGAACTGGTAGGAGAGCAGAGGGGAGAAAATGGTTAAAAGTTTTAATGCTTTAGTTGCTACCTGAAACTATAGTTATTTTCTGACAGCTTAGAAATCATGCCATGTGTTATCTGTTTAAGAATTCACTCAGACAGAAGGAATGACCACATTTTATTACTTTTATACAAATAAGTTACATTAGGATTTTTTTCCCCTAGACTCTTGAAAATCTTGAAGTACTTAGAAATTGGAATAAAAACAGGGATATGGAAAGGTGTGCAGAGGATTTTTAGATGATGACCCAATTCCTGATAAACAAAATACATAGAACAGGCAGGACTATATCATAGTATTCAGCCATTAATTGGGAGAAGAGACCCATGTTGCTCTGTTCAAATTTCAAGGTCTTACCGATGTTACAAATAAGGGGAGATTACTAATGCTAGAAACGAAATGAGAAATGTGAGTAGTTGCAGAAATGAAAGGATGTTTCTACAACAAAAGTGATATGTTAACAAAAAAGTTCACAGGAAAGTAGTCATTCCAAAACAGTTTCTTAGCAGCAACTCCATTTGAAATGTACAAAATAGATACTACCTATACAAAGTTGGCTGAGAAAAGTTTCCTCATTTAAAGCCATCAGACCCAATTTCGGCTATCATGAGGAAAAACAAAAGACAGGCTAAAAAGGGTGTTTAGAGAAAAGTAGATAAATTGAGTTTACTTAGCAGTTAAAGTTCTCATTATGAATAATTGAGATGGAACTGCACAGATGATTTGGGACATCGTTACGAGATAAGAAGATCAACACTGTCATATAGTTACAGGACACTTTTTTAGATAGTCTTTATTATTAAACAATTGTCATTCCAATATATAGAGGTTTCGGCTAACAAAAAGTTTAATCTCCATTTCTCTACCAATGTCAACATCTTCAGACTATTTACACAGCACTTCTTATTAGTATCAGCAGATCCTCACAACCCTGTGAGGTAAGTTGTCAAGCCTACTTCTTTTTTTTTTCCACTAAAGGAAAAAGCAGAGAAACAGAATCTTCTGCAGGATTATACACTTCTTTACCAAAATTAAGAACATATCTAGGAGGGCTAGTCACCAAAAGCTTTTTTCATTTTAACTATTCATTCTACCCAAGTAGAAAAAATATGCTATAACCAGTTACTTATTTACACAAACGGAGAAAAAAGAAAATGGAGAATTTCTGCATTGCTTCAGTTGGAGAAATGAAGTAGAATGGCTGACTAATCAATACTAAAATTCCTAAAAAGAATTTCAAAAAACATGAAAAGCAGCATTTTCTTCCACTTTATACACTGATTATATCTTAACTAAGCAGCTCATTTTGTTTGATCAAAGTTCATCTGAAAATAATTTTTTGACCATCCTTTTAAATAGGCTAGAGTTAAATCCATTTTATAATTCACTTATTTGTAAACATATCTTTGTTTTATACAAAAGTGGGGTGTCTAAAAGACTATAAGCAAAGTAATGTTTTAATTTGAAATTACACCATACTGCCAGATAGTTTCCCAGATAATATTTTGATCATAAAATGTCAGTGGCTCGCTGGTACTTAGTGAATCAAATTTAAACTCCTTGCACTGGCACTGAAGGCCCCTACAATGTACTCACCTCTTCAAACTTGCCTTATTCACTAAACTTGACAAACTCTGTGTCTTTTCAGCTCTCTAACGTGTCACCTTGCCCGTGTAATAACAGCAGCACACAGCCGGCAGTAACTTTTCCCTCCTCAGAACTTCCACAGCCTTCAGTTCACCACTCACGAGGCATTTACCATGGCATTGCCCCATTTATGGGCAAGTCTTACCAACTTGATTACACTGAAAACCTAAGCCCAAGTATGTATGTATGTGTGTGTGTGCGTATGCTTTATCCCTTTTGTTATCAGGCACTCAAAAGTATTTTTCTACAATATTTCCCTCCTCTACAGAGAAGTCTTTCAGGCTCAGAAGGAGCGGAAAGAGTGAAAGGAGGCACGGTGGTCCTTTGTCAATCTCGGTAAGTTATACGTGTATAATGCTCTCTGGTTTGTAAAAGGTTTTCACATATATCTCTTCACATGACATAAGAAACAGTTAAATGCCAAAAAAAAAAACAAAAACTGTGTTTAAGATCAAGGCTATTAGAAAATATTGAGGACAAATGAAGATAAGGAGAGGAAAGGAAATCACTAGCATGGTGGAGGTAACAAAAGGTTAATTTAAAAGGAAATTTTAAAAGGCTAGAAAAGATTAAGTGGAGAAAGTCTACAGGATTTTGGAAAGCTAAAGAAGTTTTAAATTAGACTGCAATGAGGGGACAATGAAGGCAACAGAAGACTGTAGGGGTGTGATAAAGGGAGAGCCCTATGGTTTGCAAAGTCCCTAGCCAGCTGTAGTACTTCAAGCAGGAATGCAGAAAGGTATGTGAGAACAGAAGAGAACGCTATGCTGGTGACTGAACAAAATATGGTCAGGGATTTCATCCCAAGCAGAATCCATTCTCGGCACAGCCTGGTAAAGCTGGAAGCTGGTAAGATACGCTCAGGCATCTAGGAAGAAGATATCAGCCTTTGAAGAACTCAGTAGAAGGTGATTTGGGTGAAAACAGGAGATATCACAAAATTCTTATTGTGATTAACCCACGATATAGGTTTGTTTTTTTTTTTTTTTTTTTTGGCGAGCTAACATCTGTGCCAATCTTCCTCTATTTTGTATATCGGACGCCACCACAGCACGGCTTGAGGAGCGGTGTGTAGGTACACACTTGGGATCCAAGCCTGCGAACCCTGGGCTGCCAAAGCAGAGTGCAAGAACTTAACCACTACACCACCGGGCTGGCCCCACTCACAACATAGCGTCTTGACTCCACATGTTGATTTTTTGGATATTGTGGAATCCTTTTGGTCAGATACTCAGGATTCCCAATGTGCTTCTGAAAAGATACATTTTCTCCTACTGCCCACACTCAGGTTCCTATCCTTATTGGTTGCCCCTGATCCCATCTTCCTATCCCCAATCCACAGGGCAGTTCTGAAAACATGAATGACACTTGTTATGAATATTTGGTGTTAATCCTCTGATCTGGAGGAAGTTTAAGCTTAGTTGGCATAAGCCTCGATGCACAGTTGGCTCTAAGTTGGGAGAGAGGGATACAGGTGGTATCTTGGCATTTGGTTAGGCCCAAGATAACTAAAAGGTGAGAAACAAGCTGTTGAGCATCACAGACTTTACATCAAAATTCATAAGCATTTTGATCTGACATCATAAGTTGATTTTTATTTACCTGAATGTGAAAGATTTCCCCCTAAAGTATAGCAAAATTAATGTGAACTAACGTGATTAACGTTGACTAAAGGATGGAGTTGTATGGATGGAACAGTTGCACGATGTCTTAATGATGAAGGAGCTGTTTAAGGCATTCTTACCATAAGTACTATGCTGGTGAAGAAATATGGATTCCTCCACCTCAACTCTGACTGTCTTATGTACTTGGCAATAAATACATTAGACTGACCCAGAATCTAGAACCTCAGAGAATTAGACATAAATGCAAATGGCCTTAGTTAGAAAGTCCTCAGAAATCTACACAACATTAGATGTTCAGAGCTATGAAGTTCATTTCACTGGTATATTTAATAAATGTTTATAGCACCTATATGCAAGGCACAATGGGGGGTACAAGACGTCATTGATCCAACTAACTAGTGAAGGACTCATTATAGGCAAAATGAATAGTCAGAGCAGCAGTCCCCAAATCAGAGTCATCCACCCAAGAGACGTCATAAAGTGCTGGCTGAGGGTGAGGAGCCAGTCTGGAAGCCCTTTTAAGTCCTACAGGTGAGAACAAACCATTTCAGGTCCTATGTCTTCCAGACAACTCTCCCATAGCCTCCTATCAAACAAGGTTGTTTTAATTACCTTCTAGAATGCAGAAGATAATTCATCTCAGCCAGACTCTATCTTTTGTAACAAACACCTGATGATGTGTAGTGGTAAATTAAGCCCAGCCCACCATTTCTGTAGTCAGGAAGGGCTCCAGGGTGGCTTCAGTTCAACAGGAATGAGCACCAACTTTGGCAGATAAGACATGGGTCACTGTGACAGAATTTTTTTCCCAACGTGGCTTCTCTGATGTTGAACAAGGTATGAAGTTCGGGTGAAACCTTTTCCACATGCATCACACTGAAAGGGTTTCTCACCAGTGTGGATTTTTTGATGTTCAATAAGGCTTCTACTCCTAGTGAAACTTCTCTCACACTCGTTACATTTATAAGACACAGGAGTCTCAACATTTTCCCACTGGCTTTCCATCCTACTCTGACTCTCCCAGGTCTCTCCACGGTTGGGATCCTGAACATTTTTATCCCCATGGATCCTCTGGTGTCTCAGGAGATGTGAATTCCGCCTAAAGGCTTTGCCGCACCTGTTGCACTGGTATGGCTTCTCCCCGGTGTGGATTTTGTGATGTTCGAGGAGGCTGCAGCTCTGGCTGAAGGTCTTCCCACACTCATCACACTCATAGGGCTTCTCCCCAGTGTGAGTTCTCTGGTGTTTGATAAGGTTGGAACTGTGACTAAAGACCTTGCCACATTCTTCACACTCATATGGTTTCTCACCAGTGTGGACTCGCTGGTGAATGACGAGGGCAGAGCTCCCGATGAAGGTCTTGCCACAGTCTTCACATTCATAGGGTTTCTCCCCAGTGTGGATTCTCCTGTGTTTAGTCAGGCCTGAGCTCTGAGCAAAACTCTTTCCACATTCATGACAATAGTGCCGCCTCCTCCCTGTGGCATTTTTCTGCCTTCCTTGTACCCTGCCCTCCTGTTCACCAGCTTCTGCACATGTAGGAGTCTGGGCAGTGGCTTCACCCAGGTGGCACGGTATTTCCCCAGGCTTCTGTTGTGGATGTTCCTCATCTGGAGGCAAGTCCCTGATCTTAGTCTGTATTTTACCACCTGAAATAACAAATGGCAGCAACTGTCAATTATGTCCTGCCACAGGGGAAAGCTCTGTGACGAGTCCCAGGGAGGCAAAAACTAGAGGTCTGTATATGCTATGGATGCGGATTTAGGTGCAAGAATAAGGATGGAAATAAAGAGGGAGAACAGGGGTGCTGGGGAGGAGGGAGACCTGAGGATGAGAATGGGGCCATTGAAAGAATGGTACAAACTGGGAATGGAGGGAAGGTGGTGAGGACTGTGCTGGGGATACACGCAGAGGCTCTGAGTTCTCAGGATAGTAAGGCAGGGCCATACACCTAGGATTAGATGCTAAAAGGAGTGAGAAGTAGGTGACAGTAAACAAGGCAAGTGAAAGGACTTCTGAAGCATTCTGTAAGAAACAGGGAAAGTGGGGACTCAGAAATTAGTCACTGACCAATGAAAAGCACAGTCCTCTCTAACTGTGCACCAGGCAGAGGCAGGGTCCCCCAAATCAAACTGGCTTCAGTGTTGGGAGATCTGAGTTGGAGCCCTCACTGTGCCACCAATGAGCTATGTGAACTCAGACAAGTCAGGCACCCTGTGTGCCTCTGCACCATCGTCTCTAAGGTCAGGCTCCGCAGTCAATCTCCAGGTCACTGCTAGCTCTCACATCTATGGTCCCATGGCCCATTTCCTGAAGAGACCCAATAGGTCTCCTCCTCTGTCAGGGCTAGCGACAGGAAGGGAAGGGGAAGAAATCAACATGTACTGAGCATCTACCATGAGCCAGACCTGTACTAGGGGCCGTACCTACTGGATCCCACTTAAACTGACTGGAACATTGGCAGGACAGATAAAAAAGCAAGGTCAGAAAGGTTAATGAACTAGTCACACCACTGGTTAGTAGCTGGGGTTCAGAAATGGTGGTTCTGAATCCAAACATAATTCAAACAGCTTCTAACAGCCCAGGAGGTTCTGATACACAAAGAAGGCCAAGAAAACTTACGAGAAATCAGTGCCCATCAGCCTTACCCAGGGAGATGAGGCTGCCGCAGTTCTGCCTTTCACCTCTGTAGAAGTTCACCTGAGGTGAACCCAGCTGGGTCCATCCAGGGGAGAGAGTCAGAGCCACATCTTCCATTTTCAGCAGCCCCTGAAACAATAAGTAATCCCACCTAGTTCCTCTTGCCCAAAATCCTTCCCAAAGCTGGGTACATGCAATGAAGGAACATCCCCTTTAAAGGGGCTCTTTAAAAAAGAACAAGCGTGGCACCCTTATTCCTACTTACCCTATCTCTAATAATATCTTTGTCCAAAAATAACCATCAAAGGAAAGAAATATTACACATATTAGAAGAAGTACTTTCACATAAATATCTAAACAGTCCAGAAAGTGAAAAGCATTGGAAAACAAGGGCCAATGCAGTGAAAAGAGTGGAACCATATCCAAACTTTTCAAATTATTTGTGGTGTGCTTTGGCAAAGTGGCGGTATGGGTTCATTTATATTAATGATTTTTAAAATACAACGAAATGTAGGTCCGAGGTGAGAAAAACCAGGGAAAACATAGATACTACAGAGCCTCAAACACTGAGATCTTTAAGCAAGACGTGAAAGACTGGATAAGAAATTAAAATCCAGATTAAGTAAAGATTGTTCAGATTGTAATATTAAACCTTAAGACTCAAAGGACATGCCTGATCTGTTCCTTCAAGTTTAAGTTCCTAGATGGCAGAGGCCAAGTCTTTATATCCCTCACTACAGCACAGTTTATGATACTTTAAAAAACAAAACTAAGTCACCATCACAACAAAATCTTCAGTTTGTATTTGCTAAATTGCCCTTGTTGGAGAAGAAAACCCAATTGACGAAGGAGCTGACCAAACAGATGGGATAAGGAAGATCAGGGAAGCACAGACAGCCCCCCAAGCTCCAAGTAAAACAGGAAAATCTTCTTAAGTGGGCACCAAATAAAGGCCAACAATGCTAAGCCTTTGGATCAATGAGAAAACTCAAACTCCACAGAGATCTAGGATGAAGGGGGAGGAGTGGGGAGAAAGGGATCTAATGGGAAGCCCAACAGTAGTGAAGATGGCTGGGTGCTGGGCAAGGGAGAGGGGCTCCAGCTCACCTGGGACTCTGGGGAGAGCCTGGCAGCTACCACTGTGTCTTCTCTGCAGCGCCCTCCCCTGGCAAGCCCAGGAACCTGGAGAGCTAAGAAGGAAAGAAGCTCTGGATGAGATCTGCCCTGGCATTCAGCCTCCCTGCCCTCTAGAATCCAAGTTCAAAACCCGTATTAATAAATTCCTGCCAAGAAGTTTATAGAGTATACTCCTTTCCAAACTTCCTGGCCTCTACCAGTTCAAATCCTAGGGCCTAAAGAGATGTGGTGTGCTCTTGCAGATACACAAAATCGATGGGCAGGATCCTTGGTAGGAATGGGGAAATGAAAGCAACATAAAAACAAAACAAAGCTTTCCGTTTGAAGATCCTTTAGTCTGAAATTTTGCTGAGAGAGGGGATTTTTGTTGTTACTGTTAAAATCTCTTTAGTAGCTCTTAGGGTGCTTTCTGCTTTAGTTTTAAAAAACTGATGTGCTAAGAGGAGTCAGATAAGGCTGGGCCCAGAAAGGAGGAAATGGGAGTCTGCTTATACAGAACTTGCTCAGATTCGAGAAAAGTAAAGGGGAACTTCAGGTTTCCTATAAGAGGTGAACTGTGCAAGGGGCAGAAAACAGGTTAGTCTAGGCTGGAACCTCTGTTGAGAAATAATGATTGCACGTTGGCTGGCGTGTCCCAGTGGTGTGTGTCTTGGGGATCTGCCCAAATGTTCACGGCACGTGGGGAACAACTAGGAACATATTCCTACCAAGTGATTTTCACCCTGTTCTATTCACATACCGAGAGTTTAGATTTATACTCTGTGATTTGCAGCAGTCCTACTATCTCCAGAATATTCTGGCTGGCTTTACATATTCTGCCTTATATTCTTCATAGCACTTACCAATACCTAAAATTGTATTATTAATTTATTTGCTATCTTCCCTACTAGAATGTAAGCTCCAGTGGAGCAAGAAATCCATCTTACCGACAACTCAACCCCTGGTGCCTACAACACTGGCTATCACATAGGGGCCTCCATAAATATATGTTAAATGAATGGAGATCACAGTGTTGTTAAAAAATCAATTATTTCAAGACATCGATTTTAATAAAGTCTTATTTACTATGTCCAGGTTTGGCTGGGAAAGCTTTCTACCATTGTTTGAAATTTCCCTTTTAGTCTCAGTCTCAAAGTAAAGTGATGGGCATAAAAAGCACCTGTCAACAGATCTGTCTTTCAGGTGATCCTTAACTGAAACTGGATGAAGTCTGCAGAATTCATACTGCCCGGAAGATAATACTCACCCCTGCCTGGTAAGGACAGGGATCCCAGAGATTCGTGCTTGAGCAGAGCCTTCATCGGCTGGAACTGGGTACTTCGTGACCTCTGAGTTGGTGCCAACAGTGCCATCTTGCAACGGAGCAGTTCTTGCCCCTGGTCGCCACCTGGGACCTAGAAGTCATTCATTTATTTATTCAGCAAATACTTCTATCATGCTGTTGATGTGCTAGTACTTTCTATCTTCCAGGCACTATTTCTAACAGCTTTATGAATATTAACTCACTTAATGCAGATAACAACTCTGAGCTAGGTACTATTATTATCTGAATTTTTGTAACGGTGAAACTGAGGCACAGAGTTTAAGCAACTTGCCCAAGGTCCCCCAGCTAATAAGTGGCAATGCTAGTATGGGAGCTCAGGCAGAATGACTCCAGAGCCCCTTCTCTTAAGCTTTACTCTGTGCTCCCTCATTAAATATATTTGTGCTTTTATGAAAACTCTGGGAATTGGTGCTAAGTTTTCAGAGAATACTAATATCTTTTCTTATCTGAAAAATCAGGATAATAATTTCTAGCTTACAGGGTTTTGGGGACCAGTAAATAAGATCACAGTATGTGAAATCACCTAACACAGGGCTTGGCACATGGTACGTTCTCATTAAATGCAGGTTTCCTTCTGGATATTTGTAATTAATTAGTTTTCAAGTCACTTTCATGATCATTAGCTCACCTGCAGCTCAGAATTTCCCACATCCTCTATAAAGAATGCAGAGCCTGAAGCTAAGAGACTTGAAATGATTTTTCACTGTCACAGGGCTAGGGGGCACTAGTGCCAACTCAAGAATCTTGGTCTCCTGGTCATGGAATTAGAAGCCTTTACTCTGATCATGTATCCCCTGAAAAGAACACACAAGGACACAGGATAATGCAAAGGGAAAACAGTCTCATACAACAAGCAGGAAGATGCAGATAAAAATGAACTGAGGGGTTCCTAACCTGTAGTCCATGGACTCCCTCTCATGAGTTCCATGAATGTGAATAGGAAAAATATTTTTATTTGTAGAACCCTTAAACAAATTTTAGCTTCCTTTATGAATTTCCTTCAATTTCCTTTCCTTCAATTATGAACTGAAGCAACAAACCAAGGTGTTACAAGCAGTCCACAAGAATCTGTCACCAATAGAAACTGCAGATGTTTTCACATCACATTACAGTCAGGTAAATATTGTTAAAGTCATTCATGCCTATCAAAGTCATTCATCACCACTTTTTTTTTTTTTTTTTTTTTTTTCTTTGTAGGTTTAAAGATTTTATTTATTTTATTTTTTCCCCCCAAAGCCCCAGTGGATAGTTGTGTGTCGTAGCTGCACATCCTTCTAGTTGCTGCATGTGGGACTCGGCCCCAGGATGAACGGAGAAGTGGTGCCTCGATGCGCACCCGGGATCCGAACCCGGGCCGCCAGCATCGCAGTGCGCGCACTTAACCACCAAGCCACAGGGCCGGCCTATCACCACTTTAAAATTGTACAGAGTTATTAGGCCTGTCCCTAGATCTTACTATTTAGTGCATTAATTTTAAAAAAACACATATATAATGTTATAAATTTGTTTACTGCTTAGCTAACTCTATTTCAATATAATTGAGTTCTTTTATAATCCTTTATATATTTAAAAATACTATTATGACAAGGGGGTCCAGGGACTTCACCTTACTACCAAAGAGGTTCACGGTACAAAAACAGATGAGAACTTCTGATCTTGAAGGAATGCCCCTCACTCCGATCTTGAGATTTCAGGAAGAGACAGACCCCAGCTCTCAGATACTAAACGGGTTCTCTCTACCTGCGGCATCGGCTCTTCCAGCTGCCTGTCGAAATACTCCAGCAGCACCACCACCTCCTCCCCGCTCTCCGGATACTGCTCCCGCACCCAGCTCTGCAGGTCCCCCGGCAGGATGGTCAGGAACTGCTCCAGCACCAGCAGCTCCAGGATCTGCTCCTTGCTGTGCATCTCAGGCCGCAGCCACAGTCGGCAGAGCTCCCGGAGCCGGCTCAGCGCCTCACGGGGCCCCTCGGCCTCGGGGTAGCGGAAGCCCCGGAAGCGCTGGCGCAAGCGCTCAGGGCCCGGAGCGGGGCTGTCGGGTGCGCCCACCTCTTCAGCCAAGGCGGAGGCTTCCTCCGTCTCCACCTTCACAGTCAAGATCCCCGTTAAGTCCTCTGCAGATTGGGGGTCCAGGGCTGCGCTTTCCTTCGATTCTCTGGCCATCCTGGGCCAAGGCAGTACGCAGGCCTCACTCTAGCTGGAAGCCGTATTTCTTGAGAAAATTCTTGAATGGTGGGAAATCAGTATTAGCCAGTCAAACTGCAAGTGGTCCCCTTCCCCGTGCCCAGGGGCCCAGGACACCCCTGGGGCGCAGGTGCACAGATTTCTCCCTGCAGTCCGTGCCTTTGCAGCGTCCTTCTCTGCACCCCACCCCGAATCCCACCATAAGTATCCTCGAAGGATGTCCTAGGGAGAGTGAACACCCACCAAATGCAGGAGAAAAATTGAGGCCGGGGCACAGGAAGCCTCGGTGGGAATCAATGCCACTTCCTGCGCTCTCTAGGAAGCGCCTCTCGGTGGTTGTCCCCGAGTTAACCCATTAGCAACCGTGTCCTTCCCTCCGCTCTCGGGAGGCGGTTAGGGGAAGGAGAAAGGACGACAGGCTCTGCCTCTTAAGAAATAAGAAGACACTAAGAAATAAGACTAAATCTTTAAATCCTGTAGGATGCTTGTACTGCACCAATGCTCTGATGTAAGCTTGACTAAACAGCTGGCATAAAATCGACACTAAAATTCAGAAGAAAGCAGGGCTTCCTCAGAGCCTTTAGAGGTCTGGGCAGGAGGTCCTTCAGTTTCTCTCAGAAACATCGAAAAAGCAGAACATATCCAGAGCACTTGGTTGAAGAGAGTAGCGGCTGCCCCTGGTCCTTGCCCCGCTGGAGCTGCCTGCATTCTCTTTCCTCCTCTTCAAAGGCCAAACTATTTGAAACAAAACCCTCCTATCTCTGACTCTGGTCCTCACCGCCCGCTCATGCTTAACACATTGTAGGCAGCAAACCGTCAACAAAGCCATTGAGATTGCTCTTGCAAAAGTAGCTAGAGATCATCCCCCACCCCCACCACACCCCCATCCTCACCCCCTACGCTCCCCTCCCCCCGTGCCGAAACAGCTATCAATTTCCATTTTTCATGGCCTCTCAGACAACCAGGCTTATGCCGTTCCCTACTTCCAGAAACTCTCCAGTCCCTGGCTTCAGGGACTATTCTCACCTGCTTGCTTTCTTCTTGTTTCTCCCCAGCCCTCATTCACAGTCTAGCATAATGGTTAGATCCACAGACTCTCAAGCCAGGTTACCTGGGTTCATAATCTTGACTTTACCACTTACTAGCAGGGTGACCTTGGTTAAGTTACTTAACCTCTCTGTGCCTGACTTTCCCAATCTATAAATAGGGATAGTAATAGTAGATAGGGATGTTGTGAGCGTTAGATGAGTTTTTTGTGCTTAGAACAATGCCTGGCCTGTAATAAGCTAGGGCTACCCCCAATGGAAAGAAGCCCTGAGATTCCTTTGAACCAGAGACAGGACTAGATTTTAAGCCAAAAGTGACTGCAAAGTTATTTTGCTGAACTGAGATGTCAGTAAGTCCCATTTTTACCCTGTGGAATAGAGGGGCTAGAAAATGCAAGTTTGGTAGAAGTTTATTAAGTGGAAAAATACCATGCTGGTAACTTCCCGAGTTTTTAGTCCTCCATCTATCCCTCTGCAGTTCAAAGGATAACAAAGAAGGGGTAGAACTTAAGAAAGGAGAGGTCCCAAAGGCTGCTACAAATTAAAACTACTAGAAAATATTTTTTTTCTCTTGATGAGCTGCCACAGGAAGTACCAGGCACTGCCAGGAAGTGTTGTTGGCAAAATAAGTGAATCTGAATCCAGTTAAGTTTCTCGATTCTAATACCTGGGTACGGATGAGATACAGAAGCAAGTTAAGGTAGGAGTTTTCAAACTTCACAGCACATTAGAATCATTGTGGAGCTTATAAAACATCCCGATACATTGGCTGCAACCAAGATCAGTTAAATCAGAATGTCAGAGGGTGGGACCCAGGCATGAATAACTTAAAAAATTTCCTGGATGATTCCAACCTGCAGGTGAGTTTGAGAATTAATGAGTTAAATGATACTTAAAAGATACAATCAACCAGATCCTGTATGTGGGATATTCCTTCTATAGGACAGAAGTTCCAGGTTCTTCAACAAATAAATGGCATTTTTTGAAAAGGCAGAGGAGAAAGGGGAACTGTCACAGATTAAAAGAGACTGAATGGAAATATTAACCAAATGCAATGGTAAACTTTATTAGGACTCTGATCAGAACAAAACAACTGTAAAAAGACATATTTGAGATGACTGGGAAAAGGAGAACACAATAACATTAAGGAATTACTATCAATTCAATTGCCATAATGATATTATGGTTATGTTAAGAAAAAAGTCCTAATTTGTTAGAAATTCGTCCTGAAGTACTTGTACTTGTAGGTGAACTAATGTAATGTCTGGATTTGCTTTAAAATACTCAGAAAGAAATAGAGAAAGAGACAAAGAAAATGGCACAAAGATGATAGTTGTTGAAGCTGGGTGAGAAGCATATGGGGGTTTGCTGTAATAGTCTCTTTACACTTATATATGTTTAAAATTTTCCATAGTAATTTTCTTTTAAATTAAACAAAATCATACCTTCCTTCTTGAGTAATTCAGTCCAAAAGCCTTTAGGTGGGGCCAAAGGAAGTGGAAGGAGGCGGCAGCCCAGCCCAGAGTGAGTTTGGAGCCCAAGTGGCGTGAAAAGAGTGTTCACACCAGTGAGGGGAGGGAGCTGTGGCAGGAAAATTGACACTGAAACATTACTACCATCTATTCCACAGACCCCATACAAGTTTCACCTACCATAATATTTGAGGTCTGAGCCCAACTGAGAAGAGCGAGAAGATGTGGGGAGATTGATTACAGTCAGGAAAGATTAATAAAATAAGTAAATATACTTAAGATATTATGAGCCAGGTTTTTCATGTCAGAAAAGGAGTTACAAACATGGAAAAGAGAAAGGCCAAAATGAATCCTGTAGTGTTGGATTGGAATTGAAGGTGTCAGTGTGAACTTGATGTCCCCGTATCTACAGTTACTTATAAAAATAAATATAAATGTAGGTATGTACATGTAAAGGTGTATGTAGGTAGGTAGGTATACACTTGATAAATGGTGCTGTAATATTTTGATATCCAAATGGAAAAAAAATAAAATTTGGTTTATACATGAACAAAATTAATTCCAGTAGTTTAAAGACTTAAAAGTCAAAAGCAAAACTTTCACATTTTTAGCAGAAAATCAAGAGCATTTCTTTATGCTCTTGAGTAAAGCAGATTTCTTTTAAAATACACAACCTGCACAAAATGTGTAGGAAAAAATTAGTAAATTTGACATCATTAAAGTTTAAAACTACATCCAAAGATACTAGAAACATGTTGAAATTACAAACAAAAGACTGACAGAAGATGTTTACAACTCATATGATCAACAAGGATCAATACCCAGAATATACAATGAACTTCTACAAATAACAAGAAAAAGTCAATAATCAAACAGAAAAATTGACAAGGAATATGCACAGGGAATCCATAGATGAGGAATCTGGAATGGCCAATAAATATAAGCAAATATCCTTAACCTCATTAATAATTAGGAAAAGGCAAATTTTAAGTCATTTCATACCCATACCCAGCAAAATGTTACAGTGTTTCAATAGTATTTGCTGGTAAGAATGTGAAAAATTGTGAACTCTCAGGCACAGCTCATGAATGTGTAAACAGGTACACTCATCTTAAAAAGCAATTTCAAAATATATACTAAAGTTGAAAATAATATACATATGCACTCAACAGCTTTAAATTATTTAACTTATAGGAGCTCTTGTACATGAACAAGAATGTGAATTGAATCACTGTTCTGAGCCAGACACTGTTTTAGGTGTCCAGGATACAACAGTGACAAAAACAAAGATCTCTACCCTCATGGAGTTTATATTCCAATGGGGATTGACAAAAAGATAAACTATGAGCAGAATAAATAGACAAATTTCAATAGACAGTTATGAGCACAATGATTAAAATAAAAGAATAAAATAAAATCAGGATACAAGACCCTGATCATTTTTTTACCAGCCCATTCCTCAGGATTGTTTATGCAGCTGGTAATCTTGAAAGATGAGATAACATATCCCCGTGAACAATGAGCAGGCTTACTTAACTGCTTGTTATGAAAGCTGCAGATTTGTTAAATTCAGGCTTCCCTGGATGCAATGCAGACACACTCTGTGTATAGCATCCATCTGGGCCCATCATGTCACCTGCTTGGGACTTGGGGGCAAGGGCAATGGGTGCAAATATGGTGATGCTCATGCTGCTTGCTATCTATGACTAATAAACATTAGGCTTGCTATCTATGACAAATGGGCTGGCAAAAAAAAGTGGTCAGGACCTTGTATCCTTGACACATGCAACAAGATATGTCAGAGCACAAAAGGCCCAAGGAGAACTGTCTCTCCTAATAAGGTTTTCGAGAATTGGGAAAGAATAACAATGACTTTGAAATAGTATGGCTATTTAGGGGGAACATTGATGCATTGGAGAAAGGCAATGAAAGTCTGAAGGCAGTGTGAAGGCATAGGGCCTCCTTGGAATCATATAAAGTCCTTTGTTTCTGACCCAGGAAACTCATATTTTATGCCAGATTCCATGAAACAGTAACAGGTTAAGTTAATTACCTTGTTAATAGAGTCAAATCAAATCCTAGACCCAAAAAATCTGAGAAAATATACCCCAAAACCCTTGTCAATGCCCCTTTTGGTCTTGTTTGTTCTTGGGTCCATGACTCTGATTATGCATATTCATATATCTCATGATTTGGAGCATTACTTATGAATTTTCCTTAGACTCATATATTCCTTTTCACTATTATGGTGATAAAGCTTTACATGCATAACTATTTTTTAATAATTCCAATTCCTTCAAGATATATACATATATTGGTACAGTAGGCCAGTACTCACTAAAGACATATTTAAACTCCTGCACTGCTTTTACCTGTTAAGGAGCAATCACCTTGCTGCCAGACAAAATTAAAGACATGATATTATGGCTAATTTGTAGACCCTTTAAAAATATTTTAGTTGTGAACTCCTCCCCCTGATCACTTTTTTTTTCTTTTTTTGTGAGGAAGATTAGCTCTGAGCTAACATCTGATGCCAATTTTCCTCTTTTTGCTGGAGGAAGATTGGCCCTGGGCTAACATCCGTGCCCATCTCCCTCTACTTTATATGGGATGCTGCCACAGCATGGCTTGACAAGCAGTACCTTGTCGGTGTGCTCCTGGGATCCGAACCCGTGAACCCTGGGCCACCGAAGCAGAGCGCAAGCACATAACTGCTATGCCACCACGCCAGCCCCCTCATGATCACTTTTAAATACCCCTAAAAACTAAAAAACTCACTTCTCTGCTGAAGCACAGAGAAATATAGGGACTGCTCAAGTTCCCCATCTAATTAGTAGCAAGGTTAGCACTAGAAGCTTTGTTATCCACAGCTTCAATTATCCAGTTACATTTTTACCCACTCATATTGTTTCTCATGAACAGTGCCCCTCACCTATACTATTCATCAGCCATTGTATAGGTAACAAGGGTGACTTTCCTGGCTTGGGGAGTTTATAGTCCCATGAATAAGACCGGAATTTCAGTCATACCCAAGGAAACAGATTCAGGAAAGCAAATAATGGAATTTGAGGAAGTTGGAAAGAGGTAAATGACACCAAGCAGTTAGATAAGTATTGCCACTGTGAAGGGCTACATCATGACCTGTGATAAAAACCAGCCTTTAATGTGACCTCCAAGAGAAACCTAGTATATTCCTTCTCTCTGCATTTCCCCACCTTGCCCCAAGGGAGTAGAGGCAAGCCTGGAAACATTGCCCTAGATACCTGCATTTTATCTATGACTGAGTTAAAGAAAGGTTTCTAAGGGTGAATAGCATGTAGAAGATATCTAGAACTTCCAGAATTGTGGGGTGAGTTCTGAGTTAACTTCTTGATATATGAGCTTCAGAGAATCTCCTGGTTACAGCCTTCATCTGGCTCATCTGATATTAATTCCTTTGTGTTAAACAATTATTTCTATACCTTAAAAGTACCCCTGAAGCACTGTCCTCTGCTGCATTGGGTATCACCTTGTCAACCATTCAAGGGCAGGATAACCAGCAACTGGTCTGAGTGTGAGGACATCATCCAGAACGTGGAGAGGAGGTAGTGACTGTGCTGGGCGATCTGGAGAGAGAACTCAATGAGCCAGGATAGCAAATTAGAAGACTGATGTAGGACTCTCTGTGTGTGTGTGTGTGTGTGTGTGTGTGTGTGTGTGTGTCACACAAAATGAAAGTGAGTGGGTCAGGGTTTTTTCTTACTAGGCTCCACCAGACCTGATTCTTTCTTTCCATCTTGTCATTCCACCACTCCTAGAGCAGTGATTCTTAAACTTGTTTAGTTCTCAGATCCTTTTGAAATATGATGGACACTATGGGTTCTCAGTGTATTAAAATTTACCATTACCACAGTGATGGCCTTTTGAGTCTAAATGTTCTTAGTAACTCTTAGGTCACAGCTGATCCTCTTGGGCAGGAAGGGCAAGAAACAGTTTTGAACTGTTGCCTCCAAACAGTTCAGAAATCCCTGAAATTTCACCTCTAGATCTATAAGCCTTTAAGAGGCTAGTGAGGGGACAGGCTGCCTCTGGGAGCTCACGTCTTCTAGAAAGACTCAGCTGATCTCATTTGGAGTTGAGCCACTCTACAGATGTGAGACAGCTTCAGGTAGGCAAATAGACAGGTATGAATTTTTATTCTTTTAACACTTTTTTTTCTGGTTATACATATTTGTTTAAAAAAAACCTGATAGACTGCTTAAATTTGTAACTACTCTTTAGTTTATAAGGACATACAGAATAGAATCACATGGTAAAAATATCTCTTGAATGGATCCTCTTTAAACAGCTGTAATTTTAAAAAATCTTGACTCCATTTTTGATGCTCCATCCTTGACAACTTTCAACCTCCATCTTCTCCTTCCCTTCTGCCGCACATCTGGGCAAGCTCATGAGAAAGCCCTGTGCTTCCTCACTTGGCACCTTAAGGAAGTTTAAGCCATGCAAGCCCTGGTCTAGCTGCACAGTAGAACTATTCCCTGGACCCATCACCTAACCACAGTGAAAACCAGGACCACTAGCTCTCACTCCCTCTTAAGCTACTCAAGCTATTCTGGACCAGCTTGGGTGCTGCCCTGCTATCCCCACAAAATTTCATGATGTGAGTAACAAATTTTTCATACATACTTGTGTGTGTGCATGACATTATTCCTAGTAATTGGGAGGTGGGGGTCTGTATCACCTCTGCAGGATAAGAACATTCACAGTTCAAAGGTACATAACACAGAAAGTGAAAAGGCCATGTAATCCCGCATCCACCTTAGATACCATGCTGACTGTTGCCTAATTCCCCTGCACAGTTAAGTCTGGACACATCCATAACCATACTGTACCATTCTGGATATGTCCCTAGCCCATCTTCATTCTTTTTACTGACTGACGCCCACTCTCTGAACTTTTTCTTCCTCATCCTGCATACATGTTCTCTGAGTTTCTGGCTACTGTTTCCTCTTTTGGCCCCTGGCAACATAGATTTCACCTTTCTAATGCCCTCCTCATATTATGCCTTCCTCATATACTTTTCAGATATACACAAACTTCAGACTCTTGCATTTCATTTGGAAGATTTTTCTCTCTTATAAAAGGCCCATTCTTTTCGCTGCATTATTGTTTCAGATGGAAAGGTCAGGGCTGATAAAAGGACAGCAGCTCCAAAGAAGGACGTTAGAAAAAATAGAGTTATATGGGGAGGGATGTGGTACACTAAGTTGGAGCATTCACCAGGATCCTGAGTGTGAAAAAGCAGTGCACTTGAGATCATATTAGAATATCAGATAACTCCTACAGGAGAAAAATGACATAAATGTGATGAATGTGGGAAAAGCTTCACTCAGGACGCAAACCTCATTCAGCACCCGAGAGTCCACATGAGAGAGAAGCTTCTTAAAAATGGAGTCTATAGAAAAGCTTTCCCTCCATGATTGGGCCTCTGTCATCATCAGAAAATCCATGCTGGAGTTAGGCCTTGTAAATGTGATCAGTGTGGGCATACTTTCAGTGGCATTGCCAGCTTTGCTCAACATCAGGGACGCCACAGTGGAGAGAAAACTTATCAGTGCAAAAGACTAGAGAAAGGCCTTCAATAGGAGGTCAAGCCTGGCTCACTAGAAAAGAATTGATGGAGGACACTCTGTTTTGGATGTCTTCTGTCAAAACTTAGGTGTCAAAATGCTAAAAATAAACACCAGATGAGCAAATATCAGAGGCTCCCAAATATGCCCAGTATAACCTACTCCTTAAGAGGAGAGTTAAATTCCATACCACTGAGGCAGTTTTCTGGGAATCAAAGTTTCTAGAAAACCTATTTTATCCCATACTTAAACCTGCTAGTGAGCAAACTGTTCACTGTTGGTGCTTAACTCCCAAATATTGATTACAGATGTAAAATCTTCTGCGTTTTCCCAAAGCTTCTCATCTTTTTTTCCATCCATATTTTCTCCTATTTATAATTTATGAAATTCTTCATTGAAAACTATAAATAGGGATCTTTGATTATACTTTGAGGTCTCTAAAAGTCCCTCAAGTGGTACATTTCTTCTTGTTTATTGCTTAAACGCATAGAGGTTAATCCTGACACACCATAATGGTAATAGTAAGATCAAACTAATTGTCCAAGTAGCAGTTGAGATGTTGTTACAAATATTAGAGGGAGTCTGACCCTTCTGGGCATTAGTATATAATGATATTCAGAACAACAGAAAGGAAACAATTCTCCAGTCTCCACAGAAACCTTAAAAATGCCTATTTCTTCAGGCATTTTGACCTCGTTTGTATCAAGGGAATCAACCATATAGATTCTCACCAAACTGTTATAACATGAGCTGTATATTGTTCCAAAATTACACAGCATTTTTTTTCTAATTATGTATATTCTGTATGGACAATACATTCATAGAATTTTCGTTATATGTTGCGTGAAAAAACATAGCATGATCTTTGTCTATACTTAATGTTTATAGTGCTGGGAGCAGGATGAGGCAAAACAGGCACTTAGGTCACAAAATTTAAGTGAGTGGATGTGTCCTTAAATTTTGTACCTTCAGTGCCTCTCTTGCCTCAATGCTAGTCCTGGCTCTGTGTTGATACAGCATTGAGTTCATTAAGCACTTTTATATTTATCTCCTTTGGTCTTTACAAGACAGGTAAGTGGCATTGCTAGGAGTCTAACTTCATGTCTCTTGACACCCAATCCCTAACTTGCATTACCACTTTCTCCTCTGAAAATTGCATGTTTAAGTAATAGTCTTGTTTCCACAGCGAGAGGGTCCCTAATTAATTCACACATAATCCATTCATCTATGTTTGTTTATTTTATTTCACACTAAATACAAAGTAGAGTTGGGGAGAAATCACAAAAGAAATGGAAACTGTAGTCCTTGAGCTCGTGATGCCTAGAAATTTATCAGGGTGAAAATAAAAGGCAACACCTAAAAATACAGAAAGTAACACTACAAAATGGTAATGTGCAGAGAAGATTTTGAATGCAAACTGCTGTACTTCAGTTAGTCTCGTTAAATCTATCTTTATCAGAGTGGTGGTGGTAAGAGAACATAGGTGGTAGAGTCATAATACAAGCATTTGTCTCTTCTTCCCAACATACATTTAGGCGATCTTGGTCATATCCAATGAGAAAACGTTTGTGAAAAACACTTTGTAAAATTTAAATCAGAGCACTCTACAAATTTTAGTTATTTTTACCTAATATCCAAATCATAAATTAGACTATTTAAAAAAGGAAGGAATTTTATGTAGTAGAGTTCATGACATTCCTGAATAAGTTTGCTGTTTTTCAACCAAAGTTACCAACCAGAGTTACTACAGTACCAGTAACTCCGAGATTCTGGTGGAAGCCCTGAAGCTTATGAACGGTCCTAGTAATATCTACTGTTTAAAAAGAGTGACCTGTTCACGTGATAAAAGTGAGTGACAAGGCTCATCAGCTTTACTTTCTTTTTTCTGTATTAGATCCTCATATACGCCTTTCCTCAATTTGTTAATTCTAATGTCATGCCTCAACCTGATACACACTGGACAAGAAATATATGATTGACATGGGCTCCCATCTGTGAACGGGAGCTTCCTCTCTCCCACCTCACTTACAGCTATTCTCAGCTGTTGCCCACCCACCTGCTTCTCCTGGTTCAGGAACTCTACACTGAGACTGTTCTCCTCTCCCTTTCCTGTACCCCACCAAACACAGGCATCTACGCTAGCTTTAAACAACTCTACTAAATTCTGGGTGAGTTGGGAGAGGATTTAAGGTGTGTGAAATAAGTTGTGTTTCAACGTGTGTAGACTGGCATCTTGCCCTGGGTCTGCTGCATCCATTGCAGCTGGGAGGGTGAGTGTCGGCTAGGGAGTAGGGGGATGACACACGAGGGACCACTATTTTCTCATGGTGTTTCTCTCAGGTGGGAAAATCACCCTGGCTTCATCTGCGTACTGTTCTCTTCCCTTATTCATTCCACTCTAGGAAACAGGCAGGTCCAGAACTAAGAAGAGTGAGGAACCTGCCTTAGGTATAAAATTTAAGGGGATGCCAAACAACTTATTAATCAAGATAAATAATTTTTAATGCAATATTTTAATAAATCCAAATTAATGCAATAAATCCACAATGAATCAATATCAAAATTATAAATAAAGTAAAGATCATTATTACTGATTTTTCCTGTTGCCTCAGGCTCCAATAAGGCTAGACAAAACATTGTTACTAATCCTATCTTTATTTAAATTTGTGATATTTGTTTGAAACAGATCTCCCTGCTGAATATTCTGCTGGATTAAGACCTTTGCACTTGTGTTCTCTTTACTGGAATGGCCTTCCCCTCTATATCAGCAAGGCTAGATCCCTCATTTCCTTTAGATTCTGATTCAAAGGTCACCTTCTCAGTAAGGTCTTCCCTGTCCACTCCACCTGAAGTTTTTACCATTACCTGCCACTCCACACATATATGTAATTCATATTTCTTTTCCCTTTTCAAAAATTTTTTCCCATTAGCATTTACCACTATCTTACATCTGTGTTTTAATTATTTTGATTATGAGGGCAGGGGTTTTTATTTTGTTCACCACTGTATCTATAGTGCCTATAATTGTGCCTGCCACAAAGAGCACACTCAGATTTGGATGGAGGACAGCAAGCAGCTGGTGGTGGTGGTGGGAGATGAACAAGGCAACTTCAGAGCTGTACTTCCCAATACAGTAGCCATTAGAGGCATATGACTATTGAGCAGTTGAAATATGGCTCCTCTGAACTGAGATGTGCTGTAAGTGCAAAACACAAACTGGATTTTGTAGACAGTATTTAAAAAAAAAGACTGTAAAATATCTTCATAGTGTTTTATATTGATTACATGTTGAAACGATAATATTTTCATCTATTGGTTCAAATGAAATATATTTTTTTCATTAGTTTTATCGGTTTCTTTTTACCTTTTTCAATATGGCTACTGGAAAATGTGAAATTACAAATGAGGTCGCATTTGTGGCTGGTATTCTATTTCTGTTGGAAAGCACTGTTCTAGAGTTCTTCAACATTCCTAGAGAAACCTGGAAATGGGCCAAGGAAGTTCATGGAAGCGGACAATGGTGTTGGTCCTTGGTGGCCCAGGTGCGAAGAGGAGGTAGGGGCAGAGAGGACCCACCTCTCAAGGGAAGCTGAGGCCCTGTACTCTAGGCAGCCACATCATAGGGAGGAACTCTGGAGAGGGGCTTTGTGGAGGGGCATCTCAACCTCGAAGCTCGGCAGACCATCAGATTGCAGGGTTCCCTCAAGGGTCTGTTTCCTTTGCTGAGAGTCCAGTCCTTCTCCCTCTTCCAACGCCACCCGGCATTAGGGAAACCCAGAGCCACCAGCGTAACAGGACTGAGTGGGCCTCGCACTTCCTGCTTCTTCGATGACACTTGACAGGAAAGGAAATTAAAGGAAAGAATCAGTTTTCCAGTTTTTATCCTGGAACCAGAGCCATTCTGGAGAATACCACCCTGGTCTTTCCACTCTAAAACAGGCTGATTTTACAGTATAAATCACCTCAGAGATAGCTGTTAAGGAATCCCAGGAGACAGGGTTAAGGACAAAATGGGGCAAACCCATCTCTAATTCTCCTAGAAACAGGTGGAGACTTGTAGTTTTGTATGAATTTTGAGAGTGGGTGGATTTTTCTAGCAAGAATTTTCTAGCAAGATATTGACATTTGGAGGTAGGCTAGGTAAAAGATGTTGAATGGTGTATTTTTCTGGATTGTGGAATTATGATAAAGCTCGAGCATCTCTTAGAGTTGTGAAGATTAACTGAGATAACTTCTGTAAAGTGACAATACAGGCAGTACTTCAAAACTCGACTCCTGTGAAGGACACTGCAATTGACTACAAAATATCCAGTTTCCCGTTCTGTCATATTAAAAGAACCTTGATATTTTTTTTTCCACATAGCAATGTGCCCACTTAAAAAAAATTGACCTCTCCAGACTCTCTTGCAGATAGAGGGAGCCTTTTGACCCAGTTCTAGGCAATGAGATGAAAGGAGAAGTCACTGACTAGAGTTTTCAGGAAAACTATATATATTTTTTTCTGACAAAAAAAAGGAATGACTCAGCCAGCCCATAACTTTCACCCTTCAACCTTCTTTCTTCTTGGAATTCAGAGAGGGAGTCCACTGCTGGACTAGCCATCTCATCATGATAAGGTAAACATGAAAACGAAAGCTATTTCCTGGAAGCGGAAAGTTGTTGGAGAGAGTTGAAGTAGAAAGACAGAAGGAGCCTGGACCACACGTGATGTCATGGAGCTGCTATAACCACCTGAACTGCGCCTAGTGGGGCACACAGTCTTAAACAGTTTGGCTACTCCTAGTATTAACACCTTGTCAATAAGCTTATCTGAATGATTCATGTTCATTGGGAGACCATTTAAATAATTATCAGTTCATCAGCACAGGCTTCTTAGAAAAAGTATAAAAATAAATCTACAAATATCAATGATAAAAATCTTTTAAAAGGAGATATGTATTACCCATAATACCATCACTCTAAGTTGCTTTTTAGTCTTTGTCAAAATGCAAACACGTTTTGCACCGTTTTAATTACTTAACAAATACAATATTGATCCTGTATTTTTTATTTAACATTACACTATAAACATTACCTCATGTCAGAGTTTTGCTTTTTTGGTTTTTTTGCTGAGGAAGATTGGCCCTGGGCTAACATCCATGCCCATCTTCCTCTACTTTATATGTGGGATGCCTGCCACAGCATGGCTTGATAAATGGTACATAGGTCTGCACCTGGGATCTGAACCTGCAAACCCTGGGCCGCTGAAGTGGAGAGCACGAATTTAACCACTATATCACTGGGCCGCCCCCCCAGAGTTTTCGTTTTTTATTTTAGTTTTTGTTTTAGGTGCTTCAAAATGGTTCTCATTAGTGAATGTCTCAAATTGACATAAGGCAAAATATTGCCTTTATTTTGTTTTGTGTGTAAAGGTCACTAAATATATGTGTAAAGGCAGTGTGATGTAATTTGGAGGGATATTTAATTCCAGCTTTCCTCAGAGTGCCATATAATTTTCTTGTTAGGAATTTCTTAAAAGTCAGTATAGATTGTGACAAAAAGATGTTTTGTGCTTCCTGATGAGACACCATAAGAAGTGTATATCACTTATGTGATCTGCAAAACAGGATACCTTGAATCCAATCATGAGGAAATTATCAGATACATTCCAGTTGTGGGACATATTACAGAACAATAGCCCTGGACTCTATAAAACCGTGTTAAGTAATTAAAAAAAAAAAGTGGAGAGGGGAGCATAGGCAGAGAAACTGTTCTAGATTAAAGAGATGAAAGAGTAATGACAACAAAATGCAATGTGTGATCCTTGACTGGACTCTGGATTTTAAAAATCCCATTTTAAGGATATTGTTGGAAAAATTGAGGAATTTTGAATATATCCTGCATATTAGATAACACCACCTAATATTTAATAATAATATTAAAGTTCTCTAGGGTAACAATGGTATTGTGGTTATGAAGGAGAATGTCCTTTTTAGGCATTAATAACTGAAATATTTAGGAGTGAAGCATGATAATGTCTGCAGCTTTCTTTCAGTTGAGTAAGAAAAAAAATCTTATCAATTAGTGAATCTAGGTAAAGGATATATGGGTGTTTATTCCACTTTCCTGTAGGTTTGAAAGTTTTTAAAACAAAAATTTTGGGGAAATTTATGGAAAACAATTTTGAGAAAGATAGTAAAATATTACCTGTGAAAGCAATTTCATTTTAGTTGAGCTTTCAACATCTGTTGCTTTTCTTAATGATTAGAGTGTATTGCTGTTTGAAAAACTTTACCTATCTTCTTAAAAGATCTTCAAATATATTTCTATGTTCTAACTAATGAATATTTGCTCATCTATAAATAAAATTAAGAAAATGAAATCTCCTTCTTCCCAAAAAAGTATGGTAGGCATTTATTTTTATTCCTATAAGCACATCTTTTGCACTACTGCTTTTCCTACTAATTCAGGGGTCAGCAAACTACTGCCTACAGACCAAAATTGGCCCTCTGCCTGTTTTTGTATGGCTTGAGTTAAGAATGGTTTTTATATTTTAAAATGATTGGAAAAAATCAAAATAATAATAGAATTTCGTGATATGTGAAAATTACATGAAATTCAAATTTCAGTGTTCAAATTTGTAAATAAAGTTTTACTAGAACACAGCTATATTGATTCATTTACATATTGTCGGTGGCTGCTTTTGCCCTACAATGGCAGAACCCCAATTAAGCAAAACGTTATTTCCTCAAAAAAGAATTTTACCTTCCCCTTAGAAGACCTGTATTACAAAAAATTGCATTCAATTATTATACTTTGAATAATAAGATAATTATATTTTATCAATAAAAATTGTGTGGAAATTTGTTTTTTGTCTTGTTGTAGAAGTACATTCATAATCTCCTCAATTTTGCCTCATGGTCCACAAAGTCTAAAATATTTACTATTATCCTTTTACAGAAAAAGTTTGCCAACCCTTGTTCCAGATCATAGTTTTCCTAAGGAATAAAGATATATTCTAAATCTCATTTTCCCATGTATTATCTGAAAGAGATATTCCATCAATCAATTTGCTAATATTTGAAATCCCTGTCAGATACTAACTGGCTTAATTTTACAGTTATCTCAAGTAAAATTTAAAGATCCATTTCATTGGCCTACCAAAAAGTTTATAACTCCAAAAGAAAATTTTTTACATAAAGTATGACTAACACAGAATCTCTAATCCTACATCCATTGTGATATTTTCACTATACATGTGACTATTCACTTATAATACTCCCTCCTATTTGCCAGTTCCTAATTTAGCATGGTTTATGGCAGGAAACCATGCCAGTCCTTATGTCCTTCAATCACATTACTAAAATTCTACTTATATCAAATGATTTAATTTCGTCCTATTCAATTTAATTTCCCCTTTTCATTGTTTAGAGTCCTAACATCAGGAAAGCACCATTTCTAAGTTCTGAGTTAGCTTTCTCGTCACTTTCCAAGTCTGTCAACTAACTGAGCAGGTCAATTTAACTAAAGAGAATCCACGTGATGGTAATGCCTATGTACATTTTAAGATCAGGGGAAAATGATCTTGCATGAAAGGTTTGCCTTTTCACGGAGTGAACAAAGTGTGTGCAGAAAGTGGTTCCCGAACCACGAAGTTTCTGAGGTAACTAGATAAGACTGAGTTGAATGCTTCTCTGTGTTTCTGGGGTAGAAAAGTCTGGGAACTTAAGAATTAAAATCATGATTCTGGCCCTCACTTGGCTCAGAGACTGAGCTCAAACCTTGATTCCAAAACAAATTCTAGTTCTTGCTTCCAGTAGGAACAAGCGGGGTTTGGAAGTTATGAATAAATGTATTTCTGTTATGAAGATGGTGGATAATCTCCTTTCTAAGGAATAAACAAGAGGAGTGTGGGAAGCAGGGAACCTCTACCGAGAGGTAAAGATAAAGAGGGCGGAAGTGAGAATGGGAGGAGTGAAGGGTAAGTATCAAGAGAGTTAAATAGCCAAGTAGAAAAGGGAATGTTTGAACAGTACAGGGATTCATTGATGTGAATGCTACCACACAAAGGGCATGATCTGCTCACCAAGAGACAAAAGCCAAGCGTCAAGAGGCAAGATGGTAGCAGGGAAGGGGCATTTTATTACAGCTTGCCAGCAAGAGGGAAGATGGCCAACTAATGTCCAAAAGAACCATCTTAGAGGGGCACAAAATCTTACAGCAGTTACATAGGCCAGTGGGTTAATAGGGAGGGGGTTAGGAATGTTGATGTTCTAGTGTTACAGACTGGGGGTGCCACACCAGATCTTTCAGTTTTCCTTGATGACAGCTGTCAGCATAGACTCTCTGGGGGTCATCACATTCCTAAGGAACTCAAAAGAACAAAGTTATCATCTTATCACAGCTGGGAGGTACGTGCACAAGCAGAGGTCCTAAAATCTACAGAGCAGTTAGATCTCCTGGAGGGTGCAGATCCAGCTGGGTTAGTTTGTCAGTGGTCATTCCAAGTTACAGTAGGGTTTCTTTTCTACAATATGGCTTCCCTTATGTCAACCTTGTCTTAAGCCCCTATCACAAATTCCTCTTTTCATGTTCCCAGAGGGCTCAGGTTGGGGAATGTAAAGCCCAAAAACCCAGGCGACCACGCCCCTTCACCCACTGGCGACAAGAAGCCTCCCCGTGGCCCACGCGGGGGTTGGGTCCTCCCTGACAACGGGCCGGAAGCGGGAGCCGCGCGCGGAGCGTCGCTAGCGCGCCTGCGTGGCCGGGAGTCGTGGGCCCGCCGCGGTCTCTGTAGTAACGGCCCCGCACTGAGCAGTTGGTCCACGGCGAAAGCGCGCCTCATGGCGCCAACATCCCTGTCCTGTTATGCCGAGGACACCCGGGGATCTCGGCGGTGGCGACGCAGCTCGTCCGGGAGCCCGCCTTCCGGGCCGGCCAGGCGCTGCCCTGGGGGCGGCTGTTCCCGCTCTCCCTCCCGCGGCCGCGAGGGCCTCCGGCCTCGGTGGGGCGCGGCGGGCGCCGGCGCTCCTCACCCCCTTAGCCGCCCGGGGTCTCGGGAGCGGCCCCTCGGGCTCCGCAACTCCGCCTTCTCATCCTCTTCAATCCACTACGGCGGATACCGTTACCACCACCACCACCACCACTATGCGGGCGCCCGGCAGTGGGCGGAAGACTACGAGAAGGACAAGGAGGAGAGCTTTCGGCAGAGGCGGCTGAGAGCGAGAGAAAGGATCGGGGAGGTGGGAGCTCCCGAGGTGTGGGGGCTGTCTCCGAAGTTTCCTGAGCCTGATTCTGACGAACACAGCCCAGCTGAGGATGAAGAAGTCAAGACTCAGAAGAGCAGCAGTTCAGATTGCGGCTCTGAAGAAAAAAGGAAAAAGAAGACCGGTCGTTCCAAAAACAAGAAAAAAAGAAAGAAAAAGTCCAAAAGAAAACATAGGAAATATTCTGGTAATAGTGACAGTAATTCAGACTCGGACACTAATTCTGGCTCTGATGATAATAAAAAGAGAGTCAAAAAAGCCAAGAAGAAAGAAAAGAAAAAGAAACACAGAGCAAAAAACCCCAAGAAAAAGAAGAATAAGAAGACTAAAAAAGAATCCAGTGACTCAAGCTATAAGGATTCGGAAGGGGAGTTGCCGCAAGATATTTGGATTGAGCAGTCAAGGATTGCAGATACCATGGATCTAATAGGTCCAGAAGCACCTATAATACACACCTCTCAAGATGAGAAACCTTTGAACTATGGCCATGCTCTACTCCCAGGGGAAGGTGCAGCTATGGCTGAGTATGTAAAAGCTGGAAAGCGTATCCCACGAAGAGGTGAAATTGGGCTGACAAGTGAAGAGATTGCTTCATTTGAATGCTCAGGTTATGTTATGAGTGGTAGCAGGCATCGCAGAATGGAGGCTGTGCGACTGCGTAAAGAGAACCAGATCTACAGTGCTGATGAGAAGAGAGCCCTTGCATCCTTTAACCAAGAGGAGAGACGGAAGAGAGAGAATAAGATTTTAGCCAGTTTCCGAGAGATGGTGTACAGAAAGACAAAAGGGAAAGATGACAACTAAGGACTTTTTGTTCTACAGCAGGACTTTTAACAACAACTTTATATGAGCAAAATAATATTGAAACGCTATGTTGCTACTGTACCTATGTTAGTAAGTCCCTCAAGAGAAAGCTGCTTTTTGAGTTCTCTTTAGCAAGTTATTTTTTATTTTTAACTTAAAAAAGTAATATGTGCACATAGTTTAAAAAATATTCAAACGCTACAGTAAGATAGTCAGTAAAATGTGAGTCTTTCACCCCAGTCCCTGCTCCTTCTCCCCAAAGAAATCTCTTTTTGGTGTTTTCTGTATCTCACCATAAGTTGTGTGTATATACAAGCATGTGTATTGCAGGATTAAGGTTGGAGCTATTAACCTGAAGGTTGTTTTCCTGTAGCCCTGACTTTTTTCTCTCTTGGAGGGCTTCGTTGCCTCATGGAGACATCATTTGCCCCAGGGAGGACCAGAAAAACCCTAGAAAGAACAAAGGATCCAGTTGAATGTATCCTTCTGGTTGTAGTTAACAAACTGAGTTAAAAAATAGAGGAGATTTGCTGGCTCCCATAACTGAAGAGTCCAGCAGGAGATGGGTTTCCTGCATGGCTTTAACATGACTTTGGCTTCTTTCTTCTCTATAGTTCATTTTCCTCCTCAGGCTGGTTTCCCTTAAATAACAAAAGGGCTGCCAAAGCTCCTGAGTTTGGTTATATATTTCCTGACCCACCTTTGAAGAGAGAAAGAACATTTCTGTCCTGACATTCCAAACAAGAACCCTGAGATTCACTCTAATTGGGTTAGCTTAGGTCACATGCCCACCATCAAAAAAAGTGCTGTTGCCAGGAAAATAGAATGGCCTACTCCTGGAGCTGTAGGTATGGTCAATTTATGGGCTACGTGGGGAAGAAAGGGATACCTGAATGAAAATCAGAGTAATGTTGGGAAGGGAGGATAGGCAAGCAACAAAAGCCCACTACAGTTTTGAATGATTTTTAAAAAACATAGACTAGAGAGTACGTGTGCTAAAAGCTAAAATTTTCTTGAAGAAAAGCTTGGCTTTGACTATTAGAAGCTAAATACCTGATTGAAGGGGGCATAGAGTTTATCCATAAAAATAGACATAAAAGAGAAAACATGAAGATCCAAGGTGCTTGAGTCTTTCAAAGAGTGGATTAGGTGCCACCTAGACTAAGAGAAAGAAAAAATGAGAAGGTATAAAGGAGGAGGCAGTTGGTAGAGCTGATGAGGAGACCAGATCAGGAGGGACCGTGTGGATAGGAGAGTTAGCATTGAGAGACTGGCTTAGCACCAGTGCTGGAGAAGACTTTAGAGTGAGCTCTAGTCATGGTCTATAATAAAGCCATTGTTGTCATTCTGTGACATCTGCCTGAACCTTGAGACTTCATTTCAACCCTAGCCAAACTATCTCTTTTGAATAACCCCCTTTTCAAGGCTCAAGACCCTGTTAAACCACACACAGCTGAAGGTGAGGTGGTGGGGTTCTAGAATCTGGCAGAGAAGCGTGATGTTGAAGGGTACTTTTACTCCAATATGTGACTTGGTTGACATGGACCACACAAACTTGAGATACTCCCCAAAGAGTGGTGGGAACACTGATGAACACTACCTTGTTACATATGTATATTTCCATTTTTAGAAACAAGCCATACCATACTATATGCATGGATCTACACCTTGCTTTTTTCATTTAACAGTACACCTTACAGATATTTTATATCAATGTATATGAATCTACCTCATTCTTTTTAATGATTTTGTGGTATTCTGTTGAAGGAAGGGCCATATTTTATTGGATGTTTTAAGATGTTTCCCATATTTTGCTCTTACACAATACCGTAGTGAAAATCTTTGTGGATGTGTGAGAGTATTATCTGTAGCATATGCATCTAGAAATAGAATTATGGGTCAAAAAGAATCCTTTGGGTCATCTAAAAATGGCCACTTTGAAGTGAAATTGTTGGATCAAAAAGAAAATATTTATTAGGTGCTTTCTATATGCTAGGCATTATAGCAGGCACTGGGAATAAACCAATGAACAGGTTAGGCTTGATATTTGCCATCACAAAATTTTACATTCTACTGGGGGAGACAGACGTTAAAAAGTTAACAAATACTTAGAAATTGCAGTATGCTATGAAGAAAATAAGGTGCTAGAGGCAGTAATGGGGGACATTTAGAGTTGCCAGGGAAAGTCTAAGAATATCACATTTAAGCTCTATGTGCTTTAAAATTTTAGTAGATGCTGCCACATTGCCTTCCAAATAAGATGCACCAGTTTACACACTCACCTACACGATTGATGATATTGTACTTCTAAACCTTTTGATCTTTGACAATCTGGTAGCTGAAAAATGGCATTTCATTATTTATTTTATTTTTATTCCTTTAAGTAAGAGTGAGGTTAAGCATCTTTTCATATATATGTGAGTTTTTTGTAATTCCTTTTGTGTGTGTATGTGTGAACTACTCACATTATAACCTTTTTCCATTTTCCTACTGGTTTGTTTGTCTTTTTCTTATTGATCAATAATAAACTCTTCAAATAATAAATAAATTAGCTCTTTATCACATATCTTGTGGATACGTTTTCCTCTTATTTTCCTTTTGAATTGCTTTTCTGGGAACACTTGATCACATTGCCCTTTAAGGCTTAAAAAGATTCCCTAGCACTAGCCATACAATTAAATATGTTTGTCTTTCTGACTTGGGAAAAAGATGCATGTGAGAAACTGTGGCTTCTAAGTAAGCCAAAGTGAGATTGGTGGGCTTTCTTTCCAAAATGATGAAATACACACAACACAACCAATAGTAAGTGTAATGCCTACGGCAGAGTTCTTGTGACAGCATTTTGTGCTATCGTTATGCTTAACTTGTTTTATGTTGCTGTTAGAGAGGAACCTGGCCAGTAAATCTGCCTTAAAAGAGATTTTGAGGGCCGGCTCCGTGGCTTAGCGGTTAAGTGCGCGCGCTCTGATGCTGGCGGCCAGGGTTCGGATCTCGGGCGCGCCCCAAGGCACCACTTTTCCGTCCAGCGCGAGGCCGAGTCCCACGTACAGCAACTAGAAGGATGTGAACCTATGACATACAACTATCTGCTGGGGCTTTGGGGGGAAAAAATGAATAAATAAAATCTTTAAAAAAAAAAAAAAAGAGATTTTGAGATTTGGAATTTGATTGCAGATCATATTGTCTCAGGGGAGCTAATAAAAGGAGCCAGAACAACAGTTTTTAAAGTAATTTTGCCCAAAGTATGTGGTGATGGGTTGTGGAATAGAAGAAAAACAGCACAAAAGGTTTTTTGGTTTTTTTTTTTTTTTTCACTGGGAAAGATTCGCTCTGAGCTACCAGCTGTTGTAATCTTCCTCTTTTTTTTTCCTCCCCAAAGCCCCAGTACACGGTTGTATATCGTAGTTGTAAGTCATTCTAGTTCTTCTATGTGAGCCACCCCCACAGCATGGCAACTGTCAGAGGGGTGGTGTGGTTCCAAGACCGGTAAGGGAACCCAGGCCACTGAAAGCAGTGAGCACCAAACTTTAACCACCAGGCCATCAGGGCTGGCTCCAAAAGTTTTGTGTCATGTTTAGGTTTCAAGAAACCATCAGACAACTTTATTACTAAACTCTGCTCAAGGGAGAAGTTGAGCAGATCAAGTAGCTTGTCTTGACAACCAGAGTTACACTGAGTTTTACCAGTGCTGAGAAATAGCCCAAGAAAGCAAACTAGTGAGACGGCTGATGATTAATTTATAATTGATAACTATTATGAAACATCACTAACTTTCTCTTGAGTCATTTTATGACTTTATGGAGTTATCTAAAGTACTGTTTCACAAAATGTAAAAACTCTCCCACTTGCCTAAAGGGTCCTAAAGGGTGTTTCATGGTAGGTTTTTTTTTTTTTTTTAAGTTCTGTAGCACAAAGGAAGGTACTTCTTACCTGTAGCTGTCAGCAGCTTAGGCAGTAAGAAATTATAGCTTTGGAAAATTGCTGTATTTTTATTCTTAACCTAACAAATTCAGCTGGATTTTTATGAGAATAGTTGTAAAATGTCACCATCAAGCATGAGGGCGGCTTTTGGTTTGAGATGTATTTATTTTTGCCATATAAAGGAAGTATCCGTCTATTCCTATTTTATTAGGAGCTCCCTCTTTTTTTTTGTGAGGAAGATTAGCCCTGAGCTAACATCCATTGCCAATCCTCCTCTTTTTTTTTTTTTTTTGCTGAGGAATATTGGCCCTGGGCTAACATCTGTGCCCATCTTCCTCGACTTTATATGTAGGACGCCACCACAGCATGGCTTGATAAGCAGTGCATAGCTCCACTCCTGGGATCTGAACCTGCAAACCCTGGATGACCGAAGTGGAGCATGCAAACTTAACCACTACGCCGCTGGGCCGGCCCAGAAGTTTCCCCTTTTAATCAGAAATTATGTTAAATTTTATTAAATGACCTTTTAACATTTGTGGTGATCATATGATTTTTCTTTATTAGCCTATTAATATGATGACTTAAAGTTATAGATTTCCTAACATTCAACTATGGGTTAAGTTTATTGAATTTGTTTGTAGGTTTTTTGATTGTTTACAACAATCACTGGCTGCATAATTTTCTATTTCAAAGTTCAGAACAATGAGATCTTGCTGTATAGGTGAAAGCAGAGAGAAGAGCAGAAAGCATCATTACAAAAAGATAAGAACTTATGCTTATCAACCTTTAAAATAAAACAACTAGTTATTTCACAAGCAAAATGAGTTTATTCAAGAATAGCCAAAGAATTGCAATTTGGGATGTGCATGCTATGATGGATCATAGGCAGATCCAACAAACAAGGGAGAGGAATGTTATTTTATAGAGAAAAAGGAGGAAATTGGGAGGGCTTGTTTTGAAGAAAAGTCCATTGGAGAAAAGCAAGAGTTCAGGGTGGTAATGGCTGAGTTACTGGGGTAGTCAATTTCTGTTCAGGATGCAATGTACATTTCTTCCTGTAATAGATAATTCTTTTCTGTTGATTTGTTTCTGTTGGGATCTGTAATTGACTAGCTTTCCTGTAATTGACCTCAACGGTACTGCATGGAAGCTTCCCCTTCTGGCCTTCCAAATCCATTTTAAATAAAGTTTCCCTTTGTTAATTCTCTGGTGCTACAGCATGGTAGCATGATTTGCAATGCAATAGTGCTTCTACTGATCATATAGAAAAAGAAGCTTTTATTCTGAATATCCTATGAATGGACCTGATGGAAATATACAGACCACCATTTGGTTTATAAAAATAAGGATAATGCTGGAAAATAAAAATCTCAACTTCAAAAATTGATTTTATTATAAGCAATATGTAGTCTGTACTGGTAAAAATTGTATTTTGATTTATTCTTGCCTTATCTATTCCTACCCCTTCAAAAGATAAAAACAGACTACTCTAATTAAAAATGCACACCTTAATTTTTTTTAAATTCTTCTTCATTAAGCTACACTAAGGATTTTGATTTTCATGGGATTATCCATTGCAATGGATATCAGCAATAATCTCAGCCTTGATAATATGAACCATTAAAAAAAAAAATATGAACCATTTAAGAAACCAGCCATACTAGGGAGTTTGAAAGGGGGAGTAAATGAATTAGGGGATATTTACTTCCTTTTTAAATTACATTTTATGTTTATCCCTACATAATTTTTGAAAAAAATTTATGCTCTTTTTAAAAAATAGATAAAATCAGATATACAAGTTTTCCCTTCGAGAAAGAATATTAACTTCCAATTAGTAAAACATTTGCATCTTCTGGATTTGTTAGTCTAAAGAAAAGTTTTAATGTAAAAATATTTAACTTTTACTTTTAAAATATATTTTCAAGGGGGCCCGCCCGGTGGCGCAAGCGGTTGAGTGGGTGCACTTTGCTGGGGTGGCCCGGGGTTCGCCGGTTCGGATCCTGGGCATGCACTGATGCACTGCTTGTGGAGCCATGCTGTGCCGGCGTCCCATATAAAGTGGAGGAAGATGGGCATGGATGTTAGCTCAGGGCCAGTCTTCCTCAGAAAAAAGAGGAGGATTGGCATCAGATGTTAGCTCAGGGCTGATCTTTCTCACACACACACAAAATATATATATATATATGTTTTCAAACTTCTGACACCCAAGTGAAAAAGATAACTCTCCCTATGATAATGAAGCTTGCTTTTTCTGTTATAATTTCAATGCTTGAAACACTGAATAAACTACATATGTCATAAAACAATGGTTAGTATGATATTTAATGGTGTTAAAACTATCAACTGATTAAACAGAAAAGTTCAAATTTTTAAAAGGATTTATTTTATTCAAAGACCATAAAAACACATATTGTGATAAGTTGGGCAAGAGATGGACTATTTCTGTTTTCTTCTGTAGAATTTATCTTAGTAAAGTGATATCTGATGCGTTTTCTTCTCTGAAACCTACATTCATTGCAAAGTATTGTTGATTATTCCCTCTAACAGTAATAGACAATTTTTTATTACCTTAAAACTTTCAGTCCAAATATATGTTCATTGTTCAACTTAACCTTCAAGACGCTTTGATGCTTTTTGTTTAATTGCACTAGTGGTGGTATTTCTTTCTTTCTTTTTTTCTTTAAAGCACAATCTTTTTTTTTTTTTTTTAAGGTTAGCCCTGCGCTAAATCTGTTGCCAGTCTTCCTCTTTTTCTTTCTTCTCCCCAAAGCCCCAGTACATAGTTGTGTATCATAGTTGTAGCGTTGTACCTCTTCTATATGGGATGCCGCCTCAGCATGACTTGATGAGCGGTGAGTAGGTCTGCGCCAACGCGCCTACGATCTGAACCGGTGAACCCCCGGGCGCCCAAGCTGAACGCGGAACTTAACCGCTGCACTACCAGGCTGGCCCCTTTTGACACTTATTTTTGCCTTTGTGTTTTGTCAGCTGAAATAAACAGTCTAGGCGATATTAGTTCTAGCAGTTTATTCAATAATCAGAGTGAGGAGTTCGAACCCCGGGAAAACAGTTCTGCAGGGTGCTCTGATGGAACTGCTCCGACGTGTGTGAGTTTAAGTGTAGCTTATATCTCTTTCACAAAACAGTGTACGTGTAGGGAACTGGAAAAGAAAACAAAAACTTACAAGCAGATTTTTTAAAAAAAGGGTAGAGTACATCTGGGATTTTCTCTAGACCATACATTGAAGGTAACATAAACAAGAATGTCCTGGTTACACATCAAACAAGTTCAGAGATGCTGACATTAATATGCTAAGGGAAGCAAGGACCAGCGTTGTTAATTATTCTCTCAATCTCTAAGAAATGCAGCTGGGGAATGTGAGAGCGAGGTACCCTTTATCTTGACCTGTTGTGGCTCTGCCCAGCTGGCATCTTCAGTCATGAGGTGCGGGGCTGCAAGGTCATTTTGACACAGGCTGAAGATGGCCTGCACGGCTGCTTCACAGTACAGCATGGATTTTATTGTACTGATTTAAAGCCTATGCAGTTCGCTTGCTAGATTTGCCTGTTAGACTGGGGTGATGGGTTCAGAATATCTGTAGACAGCTTGATGACTTTTTAAATTGGGGCGAAATGGTCAAGTATGTGTCTGCGTTTTAATTACGTGAGTGAGCAAAGTGGAAATGCTGGCTGTTTGTGATAACACTAAACTGAGCTGGCCTGTTTTTACATGAATAAAATAAATTCCGGCTTAAAAATGAAAAAAAAAATCTAAGCTCACAGCAGCACCTCCCTCCCTGCCTCAGGGCCCAGATAATGCTCGGTGGACTGGCTGAGTTTGGCCTCGCCTGAGAGGAACACGGAACCATGGAGCCGTGGTCCTCCGGCCTTCCTAGAGCGGAGATGATAGTGCGCTGGGGAGCGAGCGCTCACTCTCAGCAAAGAGCTCAGACGGTGCTCGAGAGCGTTTGGTTCCTCCTGAGGGTCTTTGGCGGGGTAAGTAGGGACTATGCTCCGAGTTGGGGAGGAATTGCGGCCAAGGTGCAGGGGAGCAGCTCACTTCCTCGGGGTGCAGAGAAATCTTCCGGGGCGGAAGGGCCCTACCGCCTGGGGGCGGGGGCGGGGGTGGGAGGTGTCAATCCTGGGGCCTATGAGAGAGATGAAGCTGTGGTCTAGTAAACGGCGCAACGTTCTGCTGCATATTTTTCATCTCTTGAGCGCAATTTAAAATATATATTAAAGGTAAGCCTTAGAAGATAATATTTGAGCAGAGACCTGAAGGAGGTGAAAAGACCTATGTGGCTTTTGGGGGCACGAGCCTTTTAGCGGGAGGGAACAGCAAGTGCCAACCCCTAAAAGCGAGAGCTTGCTTGACATATTCGAGGATTAGCCGGGAGACCAGAGTGGTCGGAGCACAGTGGACAAGGGTGAAGTTTGTAGAGGATGATATTAGAGAGATTGAGGGGTAGGGGAGGGGTATAGAAGAAGTGGGCATTGTATTGTGTATTGTATTGTGTGAAAGAGTTTTTGGAGGATTTTGAGCGGAGGAAAATCATGATCTGACTTATGCTTTAAAGCATCTATAGCTGGGAACGCATTATGAGAATAGACTGGGGCGGCAAGAATGGAGTCAGAGAAACTTAAAAGTTCGGAGACTATTGCAGGTAATTCGGGTAGGAGATAAGGATATCTTGGACTAGTATTATGGTAGAAGTGGTTAGTAGTGGTCAGATTAATGATCTACTTTGAAGGTAGAGCCAACAGGATTTGCTGTTGTGCGAGTAAAAGAGAAGACAAAGATAAATCCAAGGTTTTTGATCTGTGGCTGCGAGAGATATTGGAGGAAACCTCTGAGGTTCAGCTTTGGGACCTTGTGTAAGTTGTTTAAGTCTCCATGTCTCAGTTTCCTTCTCTGTACAATGAGGTTAGTAATAGTATCTTCTTGATAGGGTTGTGTGAGCGTTAAATGCATTAATACCTGTAAAGTGCATAGAACAGTTGTACTGGCTTATTGTTTTATTATGCTGAGACATGAAGTGTGTATGGGCATTAATGAAAAGCAAATTGGAGGGTTGAAGAGGGTTCCAGGCAGAAGGAGTAAGATGTGGAAGGACCTAGGAGCAGGAAAGAGTATTGCAAGTTTGAGGAACAGAAAGTTCATTAGATCACAAGAAAATTTTAAACCATATTAAATGTTTTAAACTTGATCCTAAGGGCAATGATGAGCCATTAAATGCAATGTAGACAGGAGAGACATAATCATATTTCCTCTTTAGAATAATCACTGTCTGCAGTGTGGAAAATGGTGAGTCAGAAAGACCAGCTGCAGTAGTCTGTATAGGAGAAGATGGTGGCAAAGGGGAGGAAGAGGAATGGATAGATTTGAGGGGTAGTTAGGCAGAATCAATAGAACTTAATTGAGCTGATGCACGAGATATGAAAGGAGGCAGGAAGGGTCAGTTTATCAAATTATTTATTATATATTGTGTTTGATGTATTTAATCACATCATAGAAATGAGCCATCACTAATTCAACAACCTACACTATATACCTGTATTAGAGAACTGCAGAGAGTCAGAAGCAATAGGAGACATATAGATGTAGACACATAGAGATATAGATTTATTGTAAAGAATTGGCTCATGCACTTATGGAAGCTGGCAAGTCCCAAGATCTGCAGAGGGAGTCAGCAAGCTGGAGACCCAGGAGAGCCAATGGTTTAGTTCCATTCTGAGTCCAAAGGCCTGAGAACCCAGAGATCCAATAGCATAGATACAGTCAGAAGGCAAACAGGCTTGAGAACCAGGAAGAGCCGATGTTTCCATTCAAATCTGAAGGCAGGAAAAAAGCTTATGTCTCAGTTTGAAGGCTGTCAGGCAGGGTGAATTCTCTCTTACTTGGGGTAGAGTCAGCCTTTTTGTTGTGTTCAGACCTTCAACTGATTGGATGAAGCCCATCCACATGATAGAGGGCAATCTGCTTTACTCAGTCTACTGATTTAAATGTTAATCTCATCCAAAAACACCCTCGCAGAAACATCCAGAATAATGTTTGACCAAATATCTGGATACCCCATGGCCCCATCAAGTTGTCACATAATATTAACCACCATAATACCAAATTTATTTTCTGGCTAATAGTCATCACTTTCTTGGAGTTTTTCACTTCTATTAAGAATAGTTAATATTTGGCTTTTTAAATTTTGAGTCTGTTTTTGACAAAGAAAACTGTATATCAGCTGGGAGTGTTACTATGTGCACATCCAGGAAAATATAACAGCAAGCTGTATTTGGAGCCTAGCCAGGCACAGCCACTAATTGAGGGACTCCCCCCTCACTCATGCATATTGATTCAAAGGTGTGTATCAGCAGCTGGCTGATGTTATTCACTGATCTTTAGAATCACTCAAGAGTAGTCAACATCAAGGATGCTAAGTCCTCACATACCAAGGGCCTGCCCCAAAGGATGATGGTAGAATTCTCTGAGTTCGTTTTGACATGTTGGGTTTGAAAGCCTTCTGTAAGGTATCCAGGTACCAGATAGCCAGGAGGAAATATAGGTCTGGCACTCTTGAGATATCTGGGCTGGAAAATAAAGAAATCATTGGCATAAAGATAGTAATTGAAGTTACAAACGTACGTGTCCTCTACATTACCGCTTCCTAGCTTCTGCCCTATTTCTCTTCTTCCATTCAATGTCTTATTTTTTGAAAGAGTAAGTTTTGCTCACTCTTGCCATTTTCTCATTTTCCTATGGCAGGCAGACTTTTCTCCCTATTCCACTATCGGAATTGCCTTCACAGAGGTCACGATGACCTTCTTGTTTTTTAATTAAGTGCATATGTCAGGTCTGAGATTAATCCACCTTCCTATGCATTTCATGCTCTTGAGCAATGCCTCTTTATAATTCCAATTATGAATCAATGAATTTCTGTTCTTACAATTATTATCTCATTTACCTCAAAACATCTCTATGAATTAGGTATTGTCTTCATTTTACAAATGAGTAAACTAAGGTTCTAACAGGATTAATAGCTTGTCCCAGGCCACACTGCTTGTAAGTGACAGGGCTGGATTAGAACCCAGGCTCTTTCCACCACTCCACACCTACAGAAATAGATCTCCTTGGCCTGCTGGATACCACCATCTTTATTCTTCTACTTCTCCCCTTGTTCCTTCTCACTTCTCTTCCTACATCTAGGTGTTTCCCAGGGATCCAGCCCCATATAGCCTTTTTCTAGCCATAACTAACTACTAGCCTGAATGTGCCAGGCTTTCCAACAGCTCTGTGCTAAGGGCCTCTGTCTGGAAAATGCTTTCCCTATTTTAGTGTCTAACTTGCACTTGTCTTTTAAGAATCAGAAGGACTCTCCTCCAGGAAGCCTTTTCTAACCTGCTACTGGGAATTTGGTGCCTTGTCATTGTGCTCTGCTAGCATCCTGTACATACCTTCATGGCACTTAACACTGAACTGTCATTGCTTATTCACTGAAGATTTCTTGAGGAGCAGAGAGCTGCAGAGGCCAAGGAGTTGTCTTTTATCTCTGTATCTGTGCAACTAAGAGAGTCTGGCACATAGTGGACAATCAGTAAATGAGATGTTATGAATATCTTTACATTCTTTTAGGTAATTCTGATATTGGTGGTAATGACTGTATAAGCAGTTTTCCTTACTTTGTGTCTTTCCCCCTAAAACATTTTGAGAATTTTCAACTCTACAGAAAAGTTGAAAGAATAGTACAATTAATACTATATACTCCTCATGTAGCAGCAGTTGTGAACTTCCTGCTACATTTGTGCTCTTTCTCTGTCTCCACCTACCCACACACACGCTTTTTTCCACTGAAACTTTTGAAAAAAAGTTTTAGCACCATCTCCTGAGAATAAGGATATTCTCTTAAATGGCCACAAAACTGTTAACCCACCTGAGAAAATTCTCTCTCGGGATCTACAAACTTGGTCTCTAAAGGGCCGGATAGTAAATGTTTTAAGCTTTGCAGGTGATATGATCCCTGTAGCAACTACTCAGACCTGCCAGTGTGGTGCAAAAGCAGATGTAAGCAATACCTAACCAAATGGGTGGAGCTGTATTCCAGTAAAGCTTTATGTGCAGGCTTTGGGCTCTATTTGGTCTGCTGGGCCGTGGTTTGCCTATATATCATTCATATTAAGGTTTCTGAATTCTTCAAAAAATGTTTCTATCTTTTTTTATTTTTTTAACTCAGGAGCCATTGTTACACATTGCATTTCACTGTGTCTCCAATCTGGAACAATACCTTCCTCACATCTTCTTTTTATTTTCCCGAAATTGATTATTTTGAACAGTCCATGCCTGTGTAGATAAGCTGCATTCTGGACTTACCTGCAAGTTTCCTCATTATTAGTTTCATGTCTCCATTTTTCCGTTTGTAATAAATAAGCAACCAGTGTGGTGATTCTTTGAGATGGTGAGAATGTCCTTTCCGCCCACTGCTTTCACCTACTGGTTTCACCCATTTGTGGTCCTTGATTGAATCATTTATTTTGTCAATGGCTACAACATGGTGATTTTTCAAATCTGTTATTCCTGCTATGTTAGCTGACAATCTTCTGTAAACAGTTTTCTCATTTGTGTGTGTGTGCTTGTTTTAGGAATGGTTGTTTCGAAGAGAAAAAAAATGGATGGTAATTATTGGAAATGCATAAACCCAACAAAGGGGTGTTGCTATTGTTGTTATTGTTATCATTACTACTACTGTTACTGCTTCTGTGATTCTTGTTATTACATTTTCAGGAGTATCGCTGAGGAGACAGTCAAAAGACAGTCCTTCAAAACAGAGAGCAGGCTGAAGCTGGGGATGGCAGCAGCATTGATGAGTGCTCATTCCCCGGCTCCTCTGAATCTGAAGAAGGAGGGGCTTCGGGTAGAGAAGGAGGATCAGCGCTCTGCTTGGCAACAGGGACTCCAGCTGCAAGGAGACAGCACAGGCCTTGGACAGGAGCTGTTGTGCAAACAGTTCAGGCAGTTGCGCTATGAAGAGACCACAGGACCTCGAGAAGCACTGAGCCGGCTCCGGGAACTTTGCCGACGGTGGCTGCGGCCCGAGACCCACACCAAGGAGCAGATCCTGGAGCTGCTGGTGCTGGAGCAGTTCCTGAGCATCCTGCCCGAGGAGCTCCAGGCGCGGGTGCGGGAGCATCACCCGGAGAGCGGGGAGGACATGGTGGTTGTACTGGAGGATTTGCAGCCAGAGCTTACAGAAACAGGACAACAGGTGGTAAGTCAGGTGTGCTCTTTTGCAGGAAGGCAGGAATTGAGATCTCTGGCCAGAGAGGCGAACATGAGCTCTGCAGTGGGAGGAGAACTGAACTGAGCTCAGGTTCAGTTTCTTTTCAGCCTGGCTGTTCATTGCTGTAGGTCTTCCTTCTCTGCTGGGAGGGAACTGAATGCAATCCAGATCCCCCAGCCTCTTTTCTTCTCTCTCTTTTCTAACATTGAAGAGTTTTTCTGAACAGCAGTTTCCTCCTAAACCCACATGTACCTAATTGTCCCTAGGACCCAGACCAGGCAAAGAAACAGAAAATGCTTGTAGAAGAGACAGCCCCCCTGAAGGCAGTGCAAGAGAGGCAGGTCCAGCCTGAGTGTGAGGTTTCCAGGCCTGAAAAGGAGAAAGGTAAGAAATGGACCACATCTTCTTACATGTGGGATGCAGTGGGCTTTGTAATTCCCTCCTGAGGCCCTGCTCAGCACCCTTGGCATTTTGCTTTTTGTTTTTGTTTTGAGTCAGGTTTATTGAAGTTAATTTACATACAGTAAAATTCATTCTTTGTAAGTCTACAAGTCAATGAGTTTTCACAAACATGAAATAATTACAATCATCTAATCACCACTACAATCTAGATATAAAAGTTTTCATCACTCCACACATTTCCCTTGTACTTTATCCTTGTTTTGTTGTTGTTGTTCAGTTAAAACTGAAGCCTTCTCCTATGTGGACCTTCACCTTGCTTTTCTCCCCATTACTGTAGGGGTGAATAAAAAAGAAATGCTAGTGGGCCAGCCCCAGTGGCCTAGGGGTTAAGTTCAGCACACTCTGCTTCAGTGGCATGGGTTTGGTTCCCAGACGCAGACCTACACCACTCCTCTGTCAGTGGCCATGCCGTGGCAGTGGCTCACATACAAAAAGAGGAAGATTGGCAGTGGATGTTAGCTCAGGGTGAATCTTCCTCAGGGGGGAAAAAAAAAAGAAATGCTGGTTTCTCACCCAAGGCAAAGAATTCCAGCCACGTGCTTCGTTACTCATTTTTTCTTACAGCCTTCAAATTATGGTAAATGGCTACCATCTTTTATTTCTAAATGTCACCTGGATTATTTTTTGCTATAGTGTATTTTCCTTGCTGCTGAAATCTCTCTAATTTCTGTCCCTTTCATTTCTCTTTTCCTTTTTCTAGTTTGATACAAGCCTGCTTCTCTTTTTTTGTTTTAGTGTCTCTCATCTTGGTGCTTCCATTGACATTAAGTTACTTCCTGTTCATTCTCCATCATTTAAACACAAATTCATTAATGTTGCCCCCCACCTTAAAACCTTTCAGTGAGCTGAGTAATATTATTCTTTCAACTTTTTTTTGATGTTTGAAAAATTCCATAATAAAAAGTGAAAAATAAGAAAAAACCACCACCTTCAGCGATTTCTAATAGCCATTAACAAAGGCCTCACATGGCATGTTCTGGCATCTGCTGACCTCTCAGCCTCATGTCCACTAGCGTAACCCATTTGTTACAGTGTGCTTGAGACTTTAACACTTGCGGCTCCACGTCCTGTGAAGCCCCTCATTCCCAGACAAATTGGGATGGTGAGTCACCCTTTGACCCACCTGCTCACACTGTGCGTTGCCATCATGCTGAGCTATATTCCATTTCCATTTGCTCCCTGCTATTTCTTTCGTCTGAGCCTCTTCTGCCTTGTTTCTTCTGTCTGAACGCTTTTTCCTTACTCTCCCTGACTAATTCCTGCTTGTCCTTCAGGACTGAGCTTAGGTACCACTTTCTCTATCCTTCTCTAGGTCCCCCAAGTCTGGACCTGTTTCCCCACCTGTGCTCCTAGAGCTCGAAGATTTCTCCTGTCATAGAATGATCACATTGTGTTATAGTTGCTGGTTTACTTCTCTTTCTCTCCTGCCAGACTGAAAGGGCAGGGGCTTTGCTGTGTTTCCTGAGTCTGCTAGAGGCCCTGGACTCCAGTAGACCCTCAATAAATGTCTATTTGATGAATGGCTGATTTCGATTCTAAAGCCTTCTTGTACCTACTACCTACTTTCCCTGTTCAATTTCTGAGTCTGCTTCAAAGGTTCCCTTCTTCTGGAAGCTTTCTGAGTAAAGTAACTGAAAGAGAGGGGCATGCCTTTTCTGAATAGCCTTGCAGAAATAAATTTATGCCAGGTAATCAATGATGAGTGTATATTTTAAATATGAAAAGTAAATTTAGTGACAGTATATTCTTGAAATTGTTCCTTACCCTCTGGATCTGTTGAAAATGTTATTTTATATTCAAAGTTCAGGTTGTTGTTTGGTTTCAGACCCCGCCCCCCTTTTGGGTTGTATATGTCATTATATCATTGCTGGGAAAGAATCTCTCCTATTCTCTTCCCTTAATTCTCCCTCCCTCCCCCATGTAGGCGACTTCATTCTCTTGCAAAGGGCCTCTACACACAGTACATCGTCTACCTCATTTCATCTTCCCGCCCCCCACATGTGACTTTACTTTCTCTGATGTCTCCTTACCACTCCCTTCTCTCACTTTTACTTTTGGCTGTCACCTGCTCTCACTTTTTAAATGATCTGCTGCCTTTATCTTGCTCACACTGATCAACCTGCATTTGTTTGTTATTACTGCTGCTTAGGATCTCCCTCTGCTATTTTCTCTATCCACCTCCCCTTTTACTCTCTCATTCTGACTTTGCATCCCTCCCAGTCATGCTACTGGCCTTAAAAGACTTATCCTATCTGCCCATCCCTCTCACCCTTCTGCCTGTGTGTCTGAACTTAGGTTTTATTCAGCAAACATTGTTTACTGTCTCTTTGTACCAGATATACGAGCAAATTATTGCAGCATTGAGATGTAACAGCTCTGTTGAACCACACAGGAAAGCAGTTACTGCTGTCCAAGGAGATCAGGAAAGGCCAAGAAGTTCACATTGTTGTGAACTTTGTGTTACCCTCAAGGTCTTCTGGTCCAATGTTTTTGATTTATTGGTGAGGCCACTGAGCCCGAAGGGTTTAAATTACCTTTCTAGGATTACACAGAATCAGTGATAAAATTGGTATCACATCTATGTTTCTTCATTTCCAATTCATTTCTTCATTTCCAGTGCTATCTCTTTTTTTTTGGCCCCAGGGTCCTGAATTGATCCAGCGTTTTTATTTTCCATGCGACAAACCGTTTTGAAGAATATGCAGTTTTTCCCTGCTATCTGGAAGTAGAGCATTCCTATGAAACCTTTCGTAAGCCGAAATGGCGTAAAGCGAAGAAGCAATTACCGTTAATTTATATGGGAAATTTTTTTTTTTTTTTTGCTGTGGAAGAGTTGCCCTGAGCTAACATCTGTTGCCAATCTTCCTTTTTCTAATTCTGTTTTTGCTTGAGGAAGACTAGTCCTGAGCTAATATCTGTGTCAATCTTCCTCTATTTTTTATGTAGGTTGCTGCCACACCATGACTGACGAGTGGTGTAGGTCTGCACCCGGGATCCGAACCCACAAATCCCAGGCCACCAAAGCGGAACGCGCCAAACTGAACCACTATGCCACGGGGCCAGCCCTGGGAAAAATTTTTGAGCATTCCCAGACTCAAAAAATAACCTACCAAAATAAATGGAAATAAAGCACAGGTGCTCACAGACACAGTTCAAAGCTACAATGGCTTGATGCTGAGGTGCAGAGTATAGTTCCTGGGGAAGGAGTTTGGTGGCGCCATTCTCTCTGCTTGGGGTGCGTGTTACCACATTAACAGCTTGCTGCAAAACAAATGCTGGGCACTATTTTCACTCTCCACCTTTTTTTGCAAAAGCAAAAATCTTCAGATTTCCTTCTGTTAGCGAAAACAAGTACTAATGTAGGTCTTTCTTAAAAGCAAAGTGGCGTAAAGCAAACTTTCAGGTAACGGGAAACCTGTATAAAAGGGTATAGCCATGCCCTTTAAGACAGTTTGCTTGCTTGCTAACTCGTGTTTGTGTGTGTGTGTGTGTGTGTGTGTATCACATGATAAAATTCAAACCATTTAAAATAAGTCACCTCCCACTGCAATCCCCAACCTTTCCCAAAGACAACCACTGTTAACAATTTCTTATGTATCATTTCTTATATATTCTATGCAAACACAAGCATCCACAGCATTTCCACTTTGCACATATGGCTTGATTTAAATTTTTTCTTCCTAATTGCAGATTCCTTTCCCCAAGCACCAAAAAACAAGTAATTGCTGGTATATATTTAATGTTTCAGGTGAGGACACAAGGACTGAGAATGGGAAGCTGGTTGTAGAGACAGACCCTTGTGGAGGAGTGGAATCATCTAGGAAGATATCTGAACCCATAGAGACTCATTATGGGGACTCTGACTTGGAAAGACCGCAGGCCAAGCCCAAGGAGAAGACTGCCTATAAATGCTCAGACTGTGGGGAGGGATTCATCCAGCACTCAGACCTGATTAAACATAAAGGTACGCACATGAGGGAAAAGCCCTGTGCATCTGAAGTGTGTCAGAGTTCTAGTCTTACTAGACATCAGAAAATCCGTTCTAGAGAGAAAGGTCATCAGTGTCATGAGTGTGGGAAGACCTTTCAGAGAAGTTCACACCTTGTCAGACACCAGAAAATCCATCTTGGCGAGAAGCCTTATCAGTGCAAGGAGTGTGGAAAAGTCTTTAGCCAGAATGCAGGCCTTTTGGAACATCTCAGAATCCACACTGGAGAGAAACCTTATCTGTGTATCCACTGTGGAAAGAACTTCAGACGCAGCTCTCACCTTAATCGACACCAGAGAATTCACAGTCAGGAGGAGCCTTGTGAGTGCAAGGAATGTGGAAAGACCTTTAGTCAGGCCCTTCTCCTCACCCACCATCAGAGAATCCACAGCCACTCCAAAAGCCATCGGTGCAACGAGTGTGGGAAAGCCTTTAGTTTGACCTCAGACCTTATTCGACATCACAGGATTCACACTGGAGAAAAACCTTTCCGGTGTAATATATGCCAGAAAGCCTTCCGACTGAACTCACACCTCACTCAGCATGTGAGAATCCACAAAGAAGAAAAGCCCTATGAGTGTAATGAATGTGGAGAAGCCTTCAGACAGAGGTCAGGTCTTTTTCAACATCAGAGGTATCACCACAAAGACAAACTGGCTTCCTGACGTGTCCTTTGCTTATGGAACCTCAGAGACAGTACATTAACAAACAAACAGCACTTGAGGAAAGGTCACTCTAGCCAGCTCTGGGGGAGCTGGGGGCCAAGTTGGAGGCTGTCTGCCTCCACTCTTCTTTGTTTTTCTTGAAGTCAGCTTTGGACCATAATAATTTGACTCTAGATGGTACTGTGGGATCATAGTTAAACAGCATTCTTTACTGCAGGACTTCTTGGAGCCATTAACATGGTTAATGCATGATTATGCATCTCCAAATAGTAGAGAGCCTCGTGATTGAGAGAGGGCTTTGAAGTCAGCAGCAAATCAAGTGTCCACAGATTTACAGGCTTAAGCAGAACAAGAGCAGGTTGATATTTTTGCATATGCTGCAGCAACAGACTCCTATACAATAAAACTCATGATGTTTGGAAATATACCATACTCAAAGGTGTCTTAAAGTACAGGTTAGTGGAGACTAAACCCTACTGGTTTTACTAACCGCACCCCCCACCCACCCCCCGTGGCATTACCCTCACCTTCCCCTGCCCCCAATCAGTGGAAGCATTTTGGAAAGCAAAGATAATCTAATTTTACCATTTCCCACCCCCATCCTTGCCGCAATACTTTATTGATTCAAGTTAGAAATCAAGGTTTTCTTTAGACTATGGAAGAGATTTCATAAGTCATTTGAATGAACTGTGCTGAATTCAAGTAGCAACTGTCTTGCTTGATAACTCCAGTGCCAGTATAGTGGCTGCTGCATAGACACTATTCAATAAATGCCTGGGGAAAGAAATTGGACTTTTTTCCTTTAATACTGATGATGCAATTTTAAAATGTTGCTTGTTCTGGAATTCTTTAAAAGTCAATAAAATCAGCTTGGAGGAGATGATGATGTTTATACTGTGAATACTAAAATGTCATGGTAATGATGAAGAATATTAAGCTTATGGGAGTCCACTCCCAAACACATCACCAGGGTGATGAACATCACTTGCGGATGGGTAGTAGCTGCTCAGGGTACTGCTGTCTGGAAAAGACTGCTGAGTCTTCCAGGGGAGTGGGAATGTTGGCGAACACTCATCTTTTAGTAAGAATTTGGTTCAGCTGCATATAGTTTAAAAACAAAAAAGGTAGGAGGGACTTAATAAAAGTTTGTTTTTCTCTCAAATAGAAAAGGCCCAGACGAGCAGTCCAGGACTGGTAAGATGGTTCCATGACATCACTAGGGACTCTGGCCTCTGCCTCTCTGCTCCACCATCCTAGTGTGTGCCATCAGTCCTTAAGGTCATCGTATGATCCTCGAGGGCTGCTGAAGCTCCAGACCTCACATGCAAAATGTGGATAGAAGGCAGAAGGACAAAAAGAGGCTCCTTCCAGCTCAGTCAGCGCCCTTTGAGCAGCCTTCCCATAAATTACTTTAGCACATATGTCATAGGCCAAAACTTAGGAAAGGGAGGCTGGAAAGTGTGTCTGGGTTGCAGAGGGCCCAACTGAAAATTAGGCTTCTGTCACTAAGAATAAAGGGGAGAGGGGCCGGCCCCATGGCTTAGTGGTTAAGTGTGCGCACTCTGCTACTGGCGGCCCAGGTTCGGATCCCTGGCACGCACCCACGCACTGCTTCTCCGGCCATGCTGAGGCCTCGTCCCACATACAGCAACTAGAAGGATGTGCAACTATGACATACAACTATCTACTGGGGCTTTGGGGAAAAAAAGGAGGAGGATTGGCAATAGATGTTAGCTCAGAGCTGGTCTTCCTCAGCAAAAAGAGGAGGATTAGCATGGATGTTAGCTCAGGGCTGATCTTCCTCACAAAAAAAAAAAAAAGAAAGAATAAGGGGAGAATGAATGTTGGAATAGGCACTTAGCAGTCTTTGACAAACTTTCTGTTCCTTCCCATTCTGATCTGACTGGGTACAAGCTGACCAGAAGCCACAGTTAATACTGTTTCCTGGAGGATGACCAAATCTATAGGAGAAACAACTGTAACTTTTTGAGACACTAAAGAACTTCGTGGAAAAGTCAGTCATGTTCCATTGCTTAGGAAGCCATAAAGCTACGTATCTTTTATTCTGTCTTTATGAGTAAAATTAAGTTGATATCAGGGATTTTCAAGTATTTTGAGGGCTGTGCTGAGGTCAGTACCTAAACATTTAGCTCCTCATCATAGTTTAAATCTATTTGATTCTGTTCAGTTTGAGAAGGAAAGAACATAGAATATCTTTATTATTCTCCTTATAAAGCAATGACAAGGAAAAGATTTAAAGGATGAAGAATTGTATACCCTTAAATATCTGGAAAATTTGTCTTGCCTTTCTTTCTTCAAGATGATTCTATAGTACGGGTATTGTAAGCATTCTGAATTCATTCACACCTTAAACAACCTAATTCTTCCTTAAGGTTCCAAAGGAAATGGTGTTTTCATCAGTACCTTGGGGGCAGACCCAGAACCACCTGGGCATAAATGTTGCATAGAGATATATTTAAAAATATGTTTTTCAGTGCATGCACTCCGCTGCTGGCGGCCCGGGTTCGAATCCCAGGCGCACATCCATGCACCGCTTGTTAGGCCATGCCGTGGCGGCGTACCACATAAAGTGGAGGAAGATCGGGCATGGATGTTAGCTTAGGGCTGATCTTCCTTCCAAAAAAAAACAACAAAAACGTTTTTCTTATTTATTCTTGACAGTTACAGAAACATTAAACAAAGGGCAAATGTTATAACATCTCGATTAGGTTTTTGCTTGCAGTGTGACACATCCTAGATACCTTAAAAGGTAGTTAAAAGTCTATGCAGAGGGCAGGAACCCAGGAAGGATGAACTATATTGCACCAGTGTCTTCTACTGCTCAGCCATTTCTGTTTGGGTAGTAGCTGCAGTGTCCAAATATAGAGTGGAATTGGCAGTCTCTGTTTGTCCCCATTTCCTGCTCACTCTCCTGTTTAAAATCTGATAAAGTTATTATATAGCTTGCCACTATAAAAGTAGTATGGAAAAATAGGAAAGGAGAAAAAAATCACCCTAATTTCCATCTGTCAAAAATAATCACTCTTTAGTATGTGTGTGTGTGTGTGTGTGTATTCTGACTTAATTATGATCAGTCAGTATTAATAATTTTTTCTGCTCAATTTTTAACATAATTGTCCATTGTTGTAATATCTTCATAAAATTCTTATTAAATTAACTCATGTTTATCAGAAAGTTCATACACATTGTAAAAACATTGTAAAGAAGAAAACAAATCATCCTGTCTCATGGTCCATAGATATTCTCTTAATGTATGTTTTGAGATGCTGATCTTTTTTATACATAGAAACACTTTTATCACTGGACTTTAATTATATCATGAACAGTTTTCATTTGTAGTGGACAGAACAATCAATTTACCTACCTGCCCACTCCATTCTAGTCCAAATCTCCCATAATCCTGAGTGGGCAGCCAGCCATTGGATCCTTCTCTGACCACAGAGGATTGAACCAGGAGGGGGCATCTAAGCCAGGCTTGGTCATTTAGATACACCTAGGAATTTGACGTGGGATCACAGATTCTGGTTGGTCTCTATTAGGCATTTGAACCAGAAAGTAATAGAGAACCGGAACCATTTTTGTGATCACATAAAAACCAAATAGAGACAAACTCCATTGTCTCGTTGGGCTGGCAGCAAGAAGCAAAAGAGTGAAGCCAACTCCTGAAGCCAGGATCCCATGAAGGCTAGAGAGACTCAGGAGAAGCAGCCTCGGCCCTCAGCTTCTGCAGTCCATCTATACACTGGTCTTGGGAGTCATGGAATGCCCTTGTTTCCTTCTAATAAAGGTTTCTTTTAAGTTAATTTGACTTGTTTCTGAACCTTGCCAACAAATAAAGAAATCCCTGATTTAGACACCCAGATCATTAGAGGTCTTCATGGAAGATAATTTTCAATATGAGTTCACAATTATCTATGGTATATGTCCCCATTGTTAGTCATTTAGGTTATCTACAGTTCTGTCACCATAAACAATATTTCAGTGAACATCCTTGTACATACAACTTTGCTTACTTGTAGAATTATTTTGCTTCCTTTAGTTGCTGTAACTAGAATCGATGAAACAAATAATAGACATATTTTCTTAGGTTTTTTGATGCATTTGCCAGATTGTCCTTCAGAAAGGTTCTACTAATCTGTACATCCTGTTAGCAGTCTGTGAAAATGCCCGTTTTTCCACACCCATCAACCCTGGGAATTACTCTTTTGAATATTTGACAATCTGGTGCATACAAAATGGGTCTACTTTTTAAAGAGTTTTTTAAAAAATATTTTTACTATTAAAGTTGAACATCTTTTCATATATTAATTGGTGATTTATAATTCTGATTTTGTGAACAGCCATGTTCACCTTTGCTGAATTTTTCTATTAGATTCTCCTTTTCCTCTTAAACAGCAGTGCCATTAAAAATTAAATAGGAGAACTGTATATCAAAATTTTAAATGCATATGCCCTTTAACAAATCAATTCCAATGTGTAGTATTTACCCTAGAAATGTACTCATAAAAGTATGTAAAGATATTCAATGGTGTTCTCTGCAGCATTACTTATAAAGAAAAAATAAAACAATAGGGATAATTAAGTAAATTATGGTACAACTATACAATGGAATACTATTTAGCTGTTAAAAAATAAGCTTGTATGGAAAGCTCTCTAAGCTATCTTAACCGAAAAAGCTAAGGTGCGAAATTATATTGTGATCTCATAAGTGTTTTAAAATATATAGATACATACTTAGCCACTAAACAAATGTTTATTGAGTGCTACTGTGTGGCTGGTAGTGTCGTGGGATGATATACACAAAATATTAACAATGGTTAACTCGGGGAAGTGGGACGCTTTTCATGTTATAGTCTCCACTCAATGTGAGTTTTTATTGTTCATATATAATCTGTATATTTAAAATTTAAAAATTAATTTGTGCTGCTTGCTGTATTATAATTATTTATTCAACTGTGTCCCCCAGCAGCTTGTGAGGACCCTAAAGACAGAGACTCAGTTTTGCCTTTACCATCTTGGTGGTTTTTAACTGAAATGGTTTCATAAATGATGGGCATGCTTGGGTCGTCCGGACCGGCCTGGGGTCGAGCGGCTGAGAGACGCCTGGGCTGGGCGGGGTGGCCGCGGGGGTCCGCCGGGCGCACCAGAGAGACGTGCGGCCGCGTTCCTAGAGAGGCACGGAGCCGGCCGGACGCCGCGACTCCGCTGCCCGCGCGGCTGGAGAAGAAACTCGCGCCCCTACGCCCCTCCCACCGCCGGTGCCGGCTGCGGGGAGCAGGGCGAGACCCGCCCGCCCCGCGAGGGGCTGCGGCCCGGGCTCTGCGGAGGCCGGGGGCGGGCTCCTCCCGACTGTGGAGACCAGGGCCCCCGCGCTCCCGTGGGAGCCTTTCACGAGGTCGGCCACGTCTTTGTTGTACACGTTCCTTGAACTTCTGGTCCATTACCCAGCAATTAGACACGCACTTATTGAGTGCCCACTGTATGCCAGGCGCTAGGTGCGCGGTGCATTCTCAGTAAGGTACGTTCTGGGCTCGCCAGAGCGTCTTGGCTACCGGCATCTCATGTACATCTACGTGCATTCATCCAGAAGTCCACCAGTATCTGTTGACTACCAGGTACGTGCCGGGCTCCCTGAGGTTATGCAAATAAACTCCTGTCCTCAAGGAGCAGGGGCGGCGGTGGTGACTGGGGGTGTGGTCTGTGATAGAGACGGAGAGGGAGGGCGGTGGATGAGGCAGGTGTGAGCTCACTTTTCCATGGGAACGCCCCACCTCCACCTGACTGGCTTAGAGGACAGAAGAGTTTTCTCTGTCTATACATTAGGTTTGGGTTTGGGAATTTACCCTGTTACGAGGGCGATCCTGGCCGTAAAGTACAAGGTGGGTGGAAAAAATTTGAGTAGTTGATATGGCGGTGACATGAAGCATTTGGCACAACTATGGCTTTCTTGGAGGTAGGAACTGTGTCTTTTATTCCTGGGTTAGTGTTATGCCTGGCAAGTAATGACGTGCTCAATAAATGTTATTGAGTGACAAACAAACCAGTAAAACTCAGTAAGGATCAGATCCTGGGGAGTTTGAATTTAGTTCAGTGAGAAGCAATTGAAACCCGCTTTTGGAGAGGGATGGGGTGTTGAATATGGTCCGAATTGTGCTTTAGGAAATATCAATCCAATGATGATAGAGCGTGTGGTGGGGCAGGAATACCATAGAGAAAATTATTGTAATAGTGAATGTAAATGGTAATAAGGGAATAAAAAGGAAGGAATGGCTGCAACACGCATTTTGGAGGAAGAATTGACTAGGCTCAGAGTGATTATGTGTAGGGGCTGGTTTTCAGCCTGAATGTATGGAAGATGGTGGTGATGCCAATGGAAATGAACAATCCAGAGAGAGTGCAGCTTTGAGGGGCCTCTGAATTCAGTTTGGGATGTGTTGAAATTATGGTGCAGGAGAGGCCCGAAGCTGGAGGCATCCTGCTGGCATTTCAAGACGTGAGTCTGGAATGTGAAAAGCAAGTTGGAGCCAGACAGAAATTTGAGTGTGCTTGGAATAGAGGTATATTGAAATTACGATTGATGAGATCACAAAAGGAGAAAGTGAGGAGAGAGAGGGAAAAGAACTTAGAGTATGTTTACTGTTTCAGTTATCTATTGTTACATAAAAAAATAAAACCCCAAATATAGTGGCTTAAAACAACCTCAGCTTGTTATTTCTCATGATTCTGTGGGTTGACTGGGCAGTGCTAGAGTTACCTATGAGGCTTCATTCAGCTGTTGAATCAGCTGTAGACTAGGCCCAGTGGGGCTTTAGCTGGGGTACCCTGGTTCTCATCCACATGACTTCTCTGCATGGCTAGCTTGGGCTTCCTCACAGCATGGCAGTCTCATGGCAGTGTGCCAAGAGGTACAAGAGCACTTCCTCTTACAGTGTCATTTCTGCCATATTCTATTGGTCAGAGCAGGTCATAGGCCAGCACAGATTCAAGGGAGGGAAAAATAGACTCCACCTCTTGATGAGAAGAGTGACAAAATCTCATCACAAAAGGTTTTAGGGGATGGGAGACTTTGGAAACAGTCTACCTCACCTACATTTAAGGTAGAATATTCCATAAGAAATACACAGAGATAGATGACCTTTGACAGTATATTGATCTGTCCATGAAGGCAGCCATCTGGCTCATCCATGGGTAAAATTATCTCTTCTCTCCAGCTAAAGTGTAAGCTGCTCAAGCACTCTTATTGTTAACCCTTCTTTCCTCATATCCCATACCTTACATCTCTTACTTCTGGGCTCAACCTCCTTAGGTTCAAGTGTTCATTATACTTCTGATTAATTTCACTAATAATATAGGCAAGCAGTCTCAGTTTTTGAGCATGACTTACAGATGGGACAAAAATATAAGTATGTTACTTAGAGTTTGAAGTTCTTGTAATTTTCAAGTTACTGATCAATTTTTAGGTCTCAGATGTACATTTGGAAAAGTATTTCTGAAGCATAGACTCCGGCTAAGTGAACCTTTTCCTAGCCTTTAAGCTCAACATGGATGAAGCTTTGTCAGGCCCCACTCCTGAAAATGGAGACAGCTTTGTGAGAATGAAGGAGGAAGATCCCACATGGGAGCAGATGAGCAGGTCACAGGAGAGCAGCTCCCACATTCGGGAGCTTTGTCGCCTGCGCTTCCGGCAGTTCTGCTACCAGGAGGTAGCCGGGCCCCGGGAGGCTCTGGCCCAACTTCGGGGACTCTGCCATCAGTGGCTCAGACCAGAGACACACACCAAGGAGCAGATTCTGGAGGTGCTGGTGCTGGAGCAATTCCTGAACATCCTGCCCGGGGAGCTCCAGGCCTGTGTGCAGGCATATCCTCTGGAGAGTGGAGAGGAGGTGGTGATAGCGCTGGAGAATCTAGAGACAGACACAAGAGACACAGGACAGCAGGTGGGAAGAGAATGTGTGTGGTGTGGGAGAAGAAATGGGGAACATTTGTCTGTTAATTTTTAACTTTTTATTTTGAAATGATTTATAATTTACAGAAGTATTGGGAGAATAGCACAGAGAACTCCTGTATACTCTTTACCCAGATTCACCAATTGTTAACATTTGTTTCATGATGTGCCCCACTCTTGTGTGAGTGAGCACTCCCCGTCTCTTTCTCTCTTTCTGTGTGTGCATACATATATGCACATGCACACACACACATACACACACACACCTTTTTTTTCTTGAACTGTTTGGGGATTAGTGCAGATATCATGCTCCTTTACTTCTAAACACTTCTGTGTGTATTTCTGAAGAACAAGGACATTCCTTTGTGTAACCAGAATACAGTTATCAAGTTTGGGGAAATTAAAATTGTTATGATACTATCATCCAAAAAGTAATCCTTGTTCAAATTTTGCCATATTACCCCAATAGTGTTCTTTATGGCAATTTTCCCCCAATTCATGATCCAATCCAACATCACATGTTGCATTTAGTTGCTGTGTTTCTTAGGCTCCTTGAATGTGGAACAGTTGCTCAGTCTTTCTTTGTCTGTCGTGACATTGATATTTTTGAAGAGTACAGGCCAGTTGTTACATAGAATGCCCCTCAATTTGGGTTTGTCTTATATTTTCTCATGATAAGATTTAGGTTGTGCATTTTGGCTAAAATACCACAGATGTGATGTTGTGTTCTCTTCAGTACACTATATCAGGAGGCACATGGCCCTGGGTTGTCCCGTTACTGATGAAGTTAAGGTGGTATCTGTCAGATTTCGCCACTAGAAAATTACCATTTTCTCCTTTGTAACTAATAAGTAATCTGTGGGAGACATTTTGAGACAATGTACATATCCTATTTCTCAGTAAATTTCCACCCACTAGCTTCAGCATCCATCTGGGTTTTGTTTTGTTTTCTGGGCAGAGCTTCTTTGCCTGTCTTGTCTCTCTTGTTTGCCACTGTATTCCCAGCATGTAGAACAGAGCCTGGCTCTCAGGAGGCACGTAGTCCATATTTGCCAAATGAATGAATGTCTCTGTCTTGCTATTCTGTCTTACCCATTGCTTCTTTAAAGGGTTGAATGGGGCTTATCCCGTGTTCCCTTGAGGATGTCCCTAACTGCTGTTCGGTCCAGTTCCCACCAGGATGCCTTTTCAAGGTGAATCTTTTGTCCTCAGGCCTCTGTCTACACTCAGGGACAGGACATGCGCCTACTGGTGACAGAATATCAAGGAGCCTCTTTGGAGTGTCAGAGCCTCCAGTTCCTGCCTGGGGTAACCACCCTGAAGTGTGAACCTCCAGAGTTCCCCCAAGAGAACCCCAGAGAAGTGAGTGGTGAGTACCAGAGGAGGGGTTCAGTGAGCACGCTGGGAGCAGGCCACTGACAGGTGCATGGTTTTCTTAGTAAAAGCTTGTTTATCTGTATCCTCAAGTTTTGTTTTTGTTTTTGTCTAACCCTGTACTTAAGCAAGCTTTTTAAAACCTTTGAAATTGTAAAATGTTAGAATTCTAAGATCTTTTTGATCAACACCCTGAATTAATAGTTAGGAAAAACCTTACTATTACAGTTAGGCAGACCTGTTTTACACCGTGCTTATTAAGCCTTTGGGTTTGGCATATATGCATTGTGGGGAGGTAAGGGAGTAAGAGTGAATCTGGGGCAAAGCTATCTTTATAGCAAGCTTTGCTCCCTCTACATATAAAACAACAGCAAAAAAAAAAAAAAAAAAAGATTCTACAGGGAACCATTGTGTGTGGAGCAAAGAAAAGTGGTGCTGTGTTCTATGTTATATTTTGGGTTAGAATTATCACATGTGCTCTTCATTCAGTAATTTTGTTCTCCTTTTATTGTTGGCTATTTTGAAAAACAATAATAGTACCTTATGTAGGGTCTTGCAGTTTATAGAGGGCTTTTGTGTTCATTATCTCATTTAATCTTCATTAACCTGTCAAGTGGACTGTGTTCTCCCCATTGTACAGATAAGGAATTGGAGGCTTAGCAAAACTGTGACAGGCCCAAGGCTACATAGCTGGAACTGTAATCCAAATCCAGTTTATATCTGCCTTCTGTTTCCCCAATCTGTAAACCCACTGAGAACAAAACCCCTAACTTGTACCTCTCTCCTTTGCACTACGTACCCTGTTGTGCATACAGTTGATACTCGGTTAATATTTGATGCTGATGATTGTTTTGCCTATTGAGTCTTCTCATTCCTTCAGGTGTCTCATACGACTGCTTTCTGACCTTTAATTCTTTCCCTGCTCAAGTCATGTTCTCTGCCTGTTAGCTCCATCTGTGGCCTCATCGTCTGGCAACTCTCTCCTCATATTCACATATTTCAGACCTATTTCTTCCAGAAAGTCTCGCCTTCCTTTCTCCCAATCCCCAACCTATGGTCAAACAATTGAAAGAGGGAACTCTGGCTCCTCTGAGAGTTTCTGAAGACACATCTCTTCTCCTTATAGTCAGTATTCAGGTGTGAACCTTAAATACAGAAATTAACAAATGAAACATGTCTGACCGCAGAGTCTCATCAGACATGTGAGTCCTAGCTCTCGTTTTGTAGTATTCCTGGTGCCTCCTCTGAGCTCAAAGTGGTTTGTGAAATTGCTCCTTCCATTATCCAAGGAATGCTGTTTTTTATGTCTTGAATATTAGATGCTTAGGCATTAGAGCAATTTCAGGAGGAAAAGATGGTGGCACGAGTGTTTCACTTTGTGGTATGATATTTTGGCATCTGGATGGTGTGACCCCTGTCTTCATTCTGTGTATCTCAAGAGCATGCCAATGCTTTGCTGGAGGCCAGTAGGCTTGGGCCTCAGCTCTCAGCTTCTGCTGGAACTGGAATTCTTCACTTTCTAAACTAAACAGGCCAGAGCTGAGCCTGTGGGAATATACCTGCCTTTGTGGTGTGGTCACTACAGCAGCCCAGATCTCAGGATTGTCCTTCATGGTGAAAACCAGGGAGCATGATGGCCTACAGGTAGTGTGAACTAGGGGCCTGGAAGCCACTTTGAAGCACACATCATCCCCCTGTTCCTGGCATCCTGTAACAACTGAGAGAAGCATTACCTCCCCAAGCTCCTCAAGACAGGAGGAAAAGAGTCCAGAAAGAAAAGTTATAGCAAAGAGGAAAGACTTCTAGAGGTTTGAATCCCAGCTCTGCCACCTGCCCATGGTGTGACCTGGAGCAAGTTATTTAATAGGGCATTCAATTAGTCAGTCAACAAATATTTGTTTGACTTCTTCATGCTTTGCATTTACCTCTGATCTCTCTGAATCTGCCTAGGATAAATGGAGATGATAATTTGGACTCAGGGTTATTGTGAGGATTGGAAATAATCTTTTTAAGTCACAGTGCAGTGCCCAGCACTGTGCAGTCATCATCACTGTGTCAGTTATTGTTGGTTCCTTTGAGATCAGCCACTTCCAACGTGGCAGATTCTCAAAAGTTCTTCTAGCTCATGGCTAACATCTATTTATGTATGTATGTATGACTTTATTTTTTTAGAGCAGTTTTAAGTTCACAGCAAAATTGAAAGGAAGGTACACAGATTTCCCATATACCCCCCGTTCCCACACATGCAAAGCCTCCCCCATTATCAACTCTTTCTACTTTTTTTATATTTTACTTCTTCTCTTTCATCATCTTTTCTGCTCTTCTGTTTCCCCTTTGCCTTGTCTCTCTATTCTCCACCTCTTTTCTTTCATCTCTGTGTTCTCCACTTAATCTTTCCTTTATTACCAGCTTGTTCCTTCCTTCTCTTTATTTTCATCTATGATTTTAATTTTTCTTTGTGCATGTGAAAGTACGTCACTGTAGAGCACCTCGTGAGTTCATACACACCACTCAGTTTTGTGGGTGGGAGACCCTAAGTTTTAGAATTGTAGAATTCCTGACAGAATGAAAACAGGTGTGATGCTGTATCTTAGACTTAGTTCTTGGATGTTTAACAAGCATAAGAAGGTTTGGGGGCTGCGTCCCCACAAAGGGCACTCCTGCAGTCTGTCATGTTTCACTCAGGACTCTGGTCTCCTCCCTCCACAGGGCCTGCTCCCCAGGGACCAGCCCCGCTCCAGGAAGAAAATCCCAGAGGCAAGGCAGCCATAGCTGAGATTTACCCAACCAGGTCCCAGGTGAGCAGGCTGCCCAGGCTTATGGGAGCTTCAGTAGCAGCCCTCCTTCTTCCTGGCCACCTATTCCCTGCCCTTCTTTGGTTCACACTCCTCACCTGTGGGAGCCTTTCGGGTGGCACAGTCTCTCTGCCTTCACCATGTCACAGAGTATCACAGACCATGTATGGCTCATGCAAGGAGCTCGTGTTGATCACACGCTATTGCCTCCTTCAGTACTGTGTTAGGAGGCATATCCACATCTTGAGATGTGGGACTGAGGGGCGGAGTTAAGCCCTTGTTTCCAGAAAGCACCTCCACTCATTTGATGCTTAGTGACTGATGTTTAATCTTCGGGGGGGGGGGGTCTCTGGTTTCTCTCCCGAGCCCAAGAACCAGAACTCTCTCTCACACTCTTTTATATTCTCAGTGTTTTGCACATATCCAGTTAACATTTGGTGATGATAATGGAAATTCTGTGTATCTGCATCTTCACATCTTCACAAAATGGACTCTTGTTTTTTTGCTTATTCTCTCAGTGGTTCAATTGTTTTCTTAGTCATTTAGTTTTAAAAAAATCAAGTCTCCCATTTAAGTCTTCTGCTGCTAAATCAGTTTTCTCAAGACAGAGTTTTCATGGAGTCCCCTCCTCTCCTAGTCCTTTTCTGTGGCTTCTAATTGGTTCTCAGTCCTGTCATACCCGGAGCTTCCTGTGCATAACAAATCTTTACCTTCCTGAAAAGAAATATATAGGAAATAAAACTTACTGACCTATACATACATATTTTTTTAATCAGTGTAATTGTCTATAATGTAATATAATGGAGAAACACAAAGAAAAAGTAAGTTATTTTAAAAGTACATATTTCAAAATGCAAATGTTTGGACATGATTGCACCAGAAGAAATAACAAAGTAATTTAAATGTTTGCACTGATGTATAATCAATAAGTTTGAATTATGGAAGAATAAGATGATCAAAAATCTAGGAAAATGACAGAGCAGAGGTGTGAGTGGACAGTAGAATGAAAACTAGTGTTGAGTTAAATAATAAAAGACCAGACAGAGAAAGAGGGAAATGACCTTAATTGAAGTAGGGGTAAGATGACGTTGTGAGTTGAATTGTGTCCCCCACAACGATATGTTGAAGTCCTAACCCCAGGTACCTATGAATGTGATCTGATTTGGAAATAGACTTTCTGTAGGTATAATCAAGTTAGAATGAGGTCATACTGGATTAGGGTGGGCCCTAAATTCCAGTGGTTGGTGTCCTTATAAGAAGGCCATGTGAAGACAGAGAGACACACAAGGAGAATGTCATGTGACCACAGAGGCAGAGGTTGGAGTGATGCATCTACAAGCCAAGGAACGCTAAGGATTGCTGACAACCACCAGGAACTAGGACGAGGCAAGGATGATCCTCCCCTAGACCTTCAGAGAGAGCATGGCCCCACTGAGGGATTGGTACTGATGGTCTACAGTGTGGTATTCAATACCCTTCACAACTGGGCCCCTTATCCTTACCACAGAGAAGACTAAGAGGCCATTTTTTGCCTTTTTAGACATCAGTGAAGACTGAGGAAGAAGAAGCCCAGATCCTTGTCCCAGAGGAGTGGCCACATCTGAGTCTGGCTTGGAGGAACCTCTCTGGGAACTCAGCTCAGGAGAAGGTTACAAACCTCAGTCTGATGAGTAAGGACAGGCCTCTGGCTGGTGCCCTGTCTATGCTCACCTTTTCCTGTCGTTAACCCTGACATTTCCTACAGACCCTCACCCTCCCTTCCCCTTCTTCTGGCCTCTGCCTCCACACTTCCTCAGCTGCTATCATTTTGCATCTCTCCCAGTCACATTATCTTCTTCTGGTGCTAATCACTCTCCTTACTGATTGTTGTTATCGTCTCTGATAATCCCTCCATGTTCCCTGATTCCCTCAACAACTCCTCCTCTGCTCCTCTTTTTCTTCCCTAGCAAGGGTCCCATACAGTTTGTCATTTTCAGACATCCCTTCATACCTGGAAGCCTCTTAAACTCTTCTGCATGATCCCTTCGTCTTTACCTCAGAGGAAGTTCTTTCCACTCTGTGAGAACACTACTGTCCATGTGTAATTGTCTTTAAATATCTTTTGCCCTGTTAGACCCTTTCCCAGCTGATTGACCTTTCTTATTATCTTTGCATACTGTGCCACATTTTGTGTGATTGCTGAGACTACACTCCTGGGATGCCTGCTGATATTTTTGTTCGTTTTAATTTAAAACATCCTATTTCCTACCCTGAAGATGGTGTTTTCTAAATTCAGGCAATTATTGTATTATTTCAGCTGAAGAAGTTGTAACTAAAGATGGGTTGTTCAATGCAAAGCAGGAAACTTCTGAAGAAATAGAACAAGATGCTGAGGCCTCAGAGATACCCAACAGGTGAGTGTCCATGGTCCTAAGTGGAACAAATCCTGCAGATGTAAGAAGAAATTGGAATGGAACCAGAGAGAGCAGTTGTCAAAAGCCTGCTTCCCTGGAATAATACAGGAAGACTGCCACTCTCAATTCTGTGGTCATCGGAGGCCCCATGCCAAGAAGGTGACCTGTCAATATACAATCATTATACAAAACCTTCACTTGGTGCACACCTCCAAGAATCCTATTCTGACTCAGTCTACCCTGCTTGATCACTCTTCCCCGGGCTCCCTTATGTCTTTGTGGAGCTATGGATAGAGAAGCCAGAAAAGGCAGAAGAACATAGAGAAAGCAGAGAATTTGGACGAGAGGGTGAAGGCTGCAGGTGAGGCTGCCATGATGGGTAAGAAAGAAATGTCAGACCTGGAAGAGGGCTTAGGGAGCACAAGTAGGGTATTTTTAATCTCCATAAAGAGAGTCCTGAACAAGAATCAAAAGGAAAGAAGCTGATAAAGAAGGAGAAATTACAGATGGTAGCAGATTGGTTGTGGGAATGAATGAACATGTAGCATAGATACTTGTAAAGCAGAAGAGGAGGAACCAGATCACCAGCAAAGGGTTGGCTTCTGATGAGGCCATGAACTCCTGAGAGAGTTGAGGAAAGAAGGAGAGGGAACAGCGTGGGATGATTAGGCTAAAGAACAGGGCACGGGGCAGGGATTCTCGTTATCAACATTTATTCACCTTAGGGAAACAGGGAGCTAAATCTCAGTTAAAATAGAAATGTCTTGAAGCTTCAAAAGAGAAGTGAAATTTTTCATAAAGCTCGTGAGGTCTGAGCCAGGCTCACTAAAGGAAGAGAAATAACGTTCTGTGACTTAGCTCGGAGTTATAGCTGGAGAAGAGCAATCTGCCATTGTGTCTGTCAGGTACGTTTAGCATCAGGTAACTGAAACCGTGACTCACGGTGCCTTTATTCCTCCGCCCAGCCATACACACACACCCACCCACAAGACGTACACACTCACAGTCACACATTCTTCCTTACCTCTTCTTCCCATTACTCCCATTTCCTTCTCTCTCCATATTGGGCTTAATGTGTATCCATTCTTAATATGTGTTCCTGTAAAATATGCACTTTAGTTTTATGTGCATGTGTTTTAAATTATTTAAATAGCATTATGAATAAATATTGTTCTGTTTCTTGTTTTATCACTTAGCATAATGTTTTAAGACCTGTCTGTATTTCTGTGTATACACTGATTCCTTTACTTATCCCTGCTGCGTAGTCCCCTGTGGTGCACATCCATCATGGTTTGCCTATCAGCTTCCCCAGAGATGGTCCCCCAGATGGCCTCCAACTCCCCGCTAGTATGAACAGTGCGACAGTGAACGTCCTCAAACATGCTTCCTGTGAGAATTTCTTTGGGATAAATACCTAGGAACAGAACTACTGAGCCCTAGGATGTGTTTTTACTAAATTTAATTCAGTACTGCTAAATTGACTTCTAGAAAGAATGCACCATGTACACTCACAGATCAGTAGTTGAGGGTTCATTTATCTCTACATCCCCTTCAACATTTGGCATTATTCGGTTTTCATATTTGAGGATCCAAGCTCTGAGTCTCTTGTTGTTCCACCATCCTTAGTGTGCAGGACCACAAGATGGCCCCTGGAGCTCCAAGTACTGTGTCTGTTTGAAGCAGAAAGGAGGTAGAAGGACACCCCTACCCTTACTGTCCCTCTTATCAAGAAAGCAAACTCCTTCCTCGAAGCCCCAACAGTCTTCCCCTTATTTCTTACTGGCTGAAACTGAGTCACATGACTGTCTTTGGCTACAAGAGAGGCTACAGAATTGAGTATCTGAAAAAGGGGTTAGGCTTATCATCACTGGCTTAGAGCAGTTCATGGCCTGGACCTGGACATATCACTGCCCCAAATAGAATTGGGTTTCTGCTAGTTAAGAGGAAGAGGGCAAGGGATGTTGGCAGGAAAGTAACAGTCTGCCACCATCCTGGAGCAGATTAGTAGGGATTTGAAACTTTCTCAGGATGTCACAGGCCAAGAAGGACTAGACAGAGGTATGGATCAAGAATTGGGTTTGGGGAATCAAGTGATGGTCTGATAAGAGAGGAGAGGCCAAGAGATAGTTGTGTTGAAAAGACATTGTTTTCCAGGGACACCTATAGAAGTTTCCAACTTTCATTTCATTTCATATTATTCTTCCTTTCTTCCACTCATTCAGCAAGCATTTTATCACTCCTATTCAGAGTTATATATAATACAGAGACTCTACCCTCACTAAATCACGTGAGTACAGCAGATGGGGAAACCCAGAACTACCATACAATGTGATAAAGGGCCCTGTAGCTGTGATAGAGCATGCGGGAGAGTTACCCAACTGAGATTTGGAGTATTAGAGAAGGTGTCCCAGAAGAGGTGACATCTGAAACAAGACTTGATAACTAAGCAGGAATTTGCTAGATAAAGAGGATGTGGAAAGGAGAGAGGCAGAGAAATAGAATATGCAAATACCTAGAGAAGCCTGAAGAAGAACTAGAGAGAGGAGTCACAGGAGCCGTGGAAGGAGACTGTTTCAAAGAGCAAGTTTTTGCTTGAAAAATTCTGGGTCCTCTTTGGAGTAGAAAAAGAGGTCATGTTTGGAGATCCCAAGAATCTGGCAGAAGATTTGAAAAGAGTGATGAAGATTTGAAATATCTGCTATAGGGAACTGGGAAGAAAGGGACAAGAGGAAATGAGAAGGATTCTGGGCAGTATTGAGTAACTAGCTGAATTTGGAGCCCATCATTTTTAGCAGTGTCAGTCTACCTAGTTGTGTGGTTTCTCTGGCACTGCTCACCCCTGAGTGAGGAACAGAGAAGACCAACAAGGGTTGATCCAGTGCGGAAGTTTTGCTGGTCCAATGCTACAGAAGGACACTGGGGCAGGGTGGTTGACTGTCCTGGCAAGAGAGGAGCTAAGGTGATGGATCATGGAGTCTAGACTGAAGAGGAAGGGAGGGGGAAGCAGGAGGGAATGGAGGAGTCTGAGATGGAAGAACAGGGATCATGAGACAAAGGTGTGAGGAGTCTGGAGTGAAAAGAAATTGAGGATAGAGAGTGAGCTCTTGGAGTTTAGATTTCAGCAGTGGAAAGAGTCAGTGGAATGATGGGATTCAAGGAGGGTCCCTGAAGTTGAGGGTGTCAGGGGACTCTAAGAGGGATGTGTTGAATGGGTCCTACACGTGGACAATGAGGACACCCAGATTGATAAATCCTTTAAGTAAATAAATAAATAAATATATGTAGTGTAAATTATATTAAAAGATACTCTTCACTGCTTTTTTCCCCCTTACGTCTTCTAAAACTAGACTGTTTACCAATAGGACATTAGTAAATGAAATGCAAATTTCTCGAATTAAAAAAGAAGTTTGCATAAAATAATACTTTTCATTTTAGTAACTTTAGCTTCCATAAAAATCAGTTCAAGGGCAGTAAGTTTGAGTTTCCCTTTTGTTTCCCCCCAGAGCAGTGTGTGCACCAGAAGAATGTAGAACTAGAAGATGCTAAATCCTTTTGTGTTCAGAAATTCTGTGAGAGGTGAGGGGGGCCCAGTAAATAATAACCCCCTTCCTTGTCCAAGTTCAGAACCAATTGAAAGACACACAGGAGTAAGACAGATGGTTCTGGAAACCTCAGCTTTGTTATTGACAGAAGCTACACTGGTAAAGCAGCTCAGAGGCAGAGCTGAATGGGCGCATGGTGGCAGAGGAGGAGTGTAGCAGACCTGCCACTGCATGGGCCTGCTCCATACAACCTGGGGCAAAAAGGAGCGTGGAATGCCTGCCACTTGCTCCTAAAGAGGACAACCCAGTTCCTTCTCCCAGATGAATTAGTTAAGTCATGAGGAGTGAGTCAAAGGTGGGGAGGGGCCAGAAATGTTAGGTCTGGACAAAGTCCTCCTCAAGGAAACATGAGGAGTGCAAAGTAAGTAATCCCCACAAAAGAATCCTTAGGCATCAGTGGATTTTTCATGTAGCGAATAAGACTGAGGATTTTTATAGCATATGTTTTTTTTCCTTTCCCAGAGATTGCATATCCTGGGTCCCTGGTAGTACTCCCGCCCCTACTGAAAGGACAGTTGCACATTTGAACACTCTGAAGGACCGTCACCCGGGCGACTTGTGGGCCCGGATGCACATCTCATCCTTGGCATATGCTGCAGGAGACATTACCCGAAAAGGGAGAAAAAAAGACAAAGCTCGAGTGAGTGAACTGCTCCAAGGCCTTGCATTTTCTGGTGACTCAGATGTGGAAGAAGATAACGAGCCTGAGACCCAGCCTGTTCCAAAAAAGCTAAAGGTGTCAAGTGTCCCAGAGAAGAATTGGACCAAAAGAGACATTAAACCCAACTTTCCAAGCTGGTCAGCACTGGATTCTGGACTTTTGAATCTCAAGAGTGAAAAGTTGAACCCAGTAGAGCTCTTTGAATTATTTTTTGATGATGAAACATTCAACTTGATTGTCAATGAAACCAATAATTATGCTTCTCAGAAAAATGTCAACTTGGAAGTCACAGTTCCAGAAATGAGGTGTGTGTTTGGTGTCCTGCTTTTGAGTGGATTTGTGAAGCGTCCCAGAAGGGGAATGTATTGGGAAATCTCTGATGCCGATCAGAACCTGGTTAGAGATGCAATTAGAAGGGACAGATTTGAATTGATTTTCTCACACTTGCATTTTGCAGATAATAGCCACCTAGATCAAAAAGACAAATTTACAAAATTGAGGCCTCTCATAAAGCAAATGAATAAAAATTTCCTCCTGTATGCTCCCCTAGAAGAATACTATTGTTTTGATAAGACAATGTGTGAATGCTTTGATAGTGACCAATTCCTGAATGGGAAACCTATTAGAATTGGCTATAAAATTTGGTGTGGTACAACCACACAGGGTTATCTGGTTTGGTTTGAGCCCTATCAAGAAGAATCAACTGTGATGGCAGATAGGGATCTTGATCTTGGTTTAGGTGGAAATCTAGTGATGAATTTTGCTGATGTTCTTTTAGAGAGAGGTCAATACCCCTATCACCTGTGTTTTGATAGCTTCTTTACAAGCATCAAATTGGTGTCAGCCTTGAAGAAGAAAGGAGTGCGGGCAACAGGAACAATTCGTGAGAATAGGACTGAAAAATGTCCCCTTATGAATGTGGAACATATGAAAAAAATGAAGAAGGGGTATTTTGATTTCCAAGTGGAAGAAAATGATGAGATAATTTTGTGTCGTTGGCATGGTAATGGCATTATCAGTCTGTGCTCCAGTGCTGTTGGCATAGAGCCAGTCAATGAGATAAGTTGTATTGCGGATGACAAGGAGATCCCTCAGATAAGTCAACCAGCCATAGTGAAATTGTATGATGAATGCAGGGAAGGTGTAGCTAAAATGGATCAAATCATTTCCAAATATAGGGTGAGAATAAGAAGCAAGAAATGGTACTCAATTTTGGTGAGCTACATGATTGATGTAGCCATGAACAATGCATGGCAGCTACACAGAGCCTGTAACCCAGGTGCCTCTCTAGACCTCTTGGATTTTTGGAGATATGTTGCACATTTCTACTTGGAACACAATGCTAATCTGTCAGATTAAGGCAGATAAAATGGACACAATGCAGACATTAACAAGACACAGAAAAATCACCACTACGCTTCAGTTTGTGCTCTCCCAAAGCAAACCTGATGTACGGAATGAAATTAAGTACTTAAGTAACTAATATTTTAAAAATCAGACATTTATATAGAGTTTCAAAGACTATTATGACAAGGAATGTTAAAAATTATCTGTAAAAATGTTGAACTCCAGTGGAATTTTTTTCTATGTCTAATTTTGGTGTTAGACATGTGGGAAATCATTTATTTGTTGAATTGATTATCTTGTGCATTTAAAGGATGAAATCCTGCCTGGTTTTTTTTGGTAATTTTCTCTGGAGAATGCCATTTTAAAAATGCAGGCAATGTCATAGTAACCATAGAATGGCGCTGAATCCATAGTTGAAAACTGAGACAGAGCCTGTGAGGTAAGGATGATCTAAACATAACGTAGGGGATAAGAGGCTGAAGACCCCAGTGTTGGTGTAAAACTGGATCAGATTGTGTGTAGGTGAGGAGAGCCAGGCGGGGTGGTTGGAAGAGGAGAGTACTGCAAAGGAAAAGCCAGAGGTGAAGCAGTGCCTCTGAAAATTGAAGTGAAAGGTGTATCCTACTGTGACCGTGAAAGTCAGCAGCAGAAGCCAGAAGAGTAAAGAAAACTGAGGAAATATGAACAAATCAGAGTAACAATAGCATCACCATGAGAAGAAAGGAAAGGACAGCAGTAGAGTTAAGTTGATATAAAGCCCATGTTGAAATCAACTAACGAGATAAATGAGTGAGTCCAGGATTAAAGTCATCAGGATAGATAACCCAAGGAAAAATCCTTGAAAGAAGTGAATGATGTGAACCGTGACTGCTTAGTGATGAAGTCTAGTACTGGTGAATTAGTCTAGACGGTTAAGAGAAGACAGACCTGATCTCATTTTTGTGGGTCACAGCCACAACTCCTTGCCTTCCTTTCACATCCTGGTTGCAAGGCAAGTGGTCAGGCTTGAATTCTTTGAACAGGAGTGTCTATTATGTGCATGCTAAGGTAGAGGTGTAAGCCATGCGTAACAGAGTCACAGATTCACTTACTCTACAATCAGATGCTCAAAGAAAATATGTTCACTGCTACTTTGAATTGATCTGATATTCCTTGTGAAATACATCACTAAGGGGAGTTGGTTTCTGCTTTCAAGTGCTGGAGTGTCTGGTATCTATAAATATCTACCTACAAGAGTATTAATAGAATGCAGGTTTTGATTAAAGATTTAAGTGAGTGGTACAGATAGTAATTGCTAATGTGGGCAAGAAATATTTACAGAATAACCTCTTATTTCATTTTCATTTTTATCCTGATTTTTAGAGCCCTTTAGCCATCCCATCTTGGCATTTATCAAAGGCTGCCCTTAATATCTGCCCCCTTCTAAGTCTGCTCTTCTCTTCTCTAGGGTTCCATAATTAAGTATATGACATTAGTACTCACTCACCCAGGTACCACGGATGTCGTCTGTGATTCCATCCTTCTACCACCCACCTCTAATCTCTCTTGAATCTCTTTGTGTCTCACCACTCCTTTGCTATTACTATCATTTAAATCACAGTTCTGTGATGGTGCCTGGTTGCCCATCACAGCCTCCCCTCAGCCCCGCAAGCCCTTCTCCAAATCACATCCACCGTGAGAGTCCTAAAGAGCAAATCAGCATCAGCTATGTAGAAGGTAGAGACAGTATGTTATGAAGCATCATAAATAGTGGACTTATGTGGGTTTTGGCACCAGAAAGTCTCTGAATTCCAAGTATGTGACCTTGGGCAGATCAGCTTTCTTAGCCTGGCCCACACTCTCACCATAGCCATCAGTACCACACCACGGCACAGTTAAGAAATAAGAAACAGTGAGCCCAAGGGAAAGGGTGAGTGACTCCCTAAGACTAGAGCAGAACTGGCCCAGTCTATACAACCAGTAACTGCTCAGGAAGTGTTGGAGAAATGAGCTAGAAGGAACCTGGTTCCCTGAAGACTTTGTGGAATAGAGCCCTGGAAATTGCCTACCTCCAAAATTTACACATGAGGACAATAAACTTCTATCTTAAGTCATTGCTTCTGAGGGAGAGGGAGGGATTAAGCCTTTGTTACTCCCAACTGAACCCAATTCTAAGTGATATATCATCGATTCATATCTGGTCTCCTCCTCCTAGGCTAGGAGATGAAGTTGGATACAGGAGCATAAGTTTTGGACTCCTATTTCTCCCTGTCTCTCTCTCTCTCTCTCTCTCTCTCTTACACACACACACACACACACACACACACTTAATGAAAATTTTTATAGCACTTATAAGACACTGTTCTAAGAGTTTTACAAATATTACATTATTCATATTCCCATTCTATAGATGAGGAAACAGGCATAAAGATTAAGTAGCATTTCCAAATTCACATAGCTAGTAAGTAGTACAGCCCATGAGGCTAATACTGAGTACTCATTTGTTTTATGGTTTTTTCTAGTTTTTATTCTGTTTGTACTTCTCTATACAAATCCCCAAAAAGTCACATTGCAAGAGAGGTCAACATCTTTGTAATTGTGAAGGGCTGTAGTTTAGGAAAGCATTCCAAAATTTCCTGCAGATCTATAGCAAGAGAATGATGTTTTTCTCCACTCTGCCCCACCATTGTACTGAACACCTATGGTACTTCTGTCCACACCACTTCTATGGTGCTTCTCCAATACTGCTGCCTTACGTGGTAGTTATTTGTGTTCAGGTCACATCCTTTACTAAACAGTAAGCTTCTGAAGAATCTCTTTTGTAACCAAAAGAGGACTTGAAATTAATCTATTTTCTGTACCATTCAGGATATTGAGAATACATTGAGACTTGATGGGAAAAATTAGCGATCCAAAAAAATTGTCTTATCTTTAAAGTGCACTTTAGAACGGTGGAGTATGATAGTAACCTCAATGGGAAAAAAAGACAGAATAATTTGGGGTGAGAGATGAAGACAAGTGGTGACTTTACAACTTCATTGGTAAATTTATGCATTAGAAGAGGCCCAGGCACCCTTTACTAATCTGACTGGCTCCATGAAACTGTTCAACTGAATCACCATAGATTTTTCAAGGCAGGACAAAAATGATTCTGACCAAGCCTTCCTGCATTCCCCACGTTGAGGGATCTAATTAGAGACTCTCTATCAATAACTGGATAGAAAGTTAACATCAGTCTGGTGTGCCGTTGTGCCTAGATACTCTAAAACCCAAGCTCAGACTGCATCCTTCCCTCATTTTATACTGTAATGTTCTTTCTTCACTGTGGTTTTGCTCCTTTGCCATTCAGGACAAATCCCAAACGGATACGGAACTCCTTGCTCATGTGGAGTTTCTAATGTTTTCAGAAGGAAGGAAGTGCCAAATCCAACTGTCTGATAAAAGTTTCTCTCCAGGATACATTTACCAAAGTGTTCAGGTCCACTAATTCTATGGCTATGCTTGTATATAATTGGAATTTGTCTTCCAAGGCAGGGCGCCTGTCAGTGTCGATGCAGGGTCAAGGTCTGTTTTATTTATTCTGTGATACTCAGCTCCTGTCTTACACACAGCCTCTCAAAATTTGCCGTTAGCCGTAAAATATGGGTTCTGACCAAAGACACAATCGGTTTTCAATGTAGTAGATGCACTCCTGGTGTAAGAATTAAGCTCTTCATTTCTTCTTTCATTGATTCAAACAAACTTATTCAGGCTCTGCCCAAAGACTTTCCATTACACCACCAATTAGTATTTTTTTTTTTTTGGCTTTTTTTTTCTTTTCTTTTTTTGATGGGTTTTCTTATGCTCAAGAAATGTTGAGCTCTGATCCAAGGTGTTGCCCCACTCCTCCCACTGATAGGGCCTCTCGCCCATGTGGACCCTCTGGTTGTGGGCGGAGCGCTGGTGGAAGGTTTGCTACACTTATAAGGCCTCTTGCGGGTGTGGACCCGCCAGTGCTGGACGAGGTCAGAGCTCCTGATGACGGGCTAGCGCAGCCTTCACACGCATATGATCTGCTCCCGGCGCTGACACACTGGTAGAGCACGTGGTCAGCCCTGAGGAAGAAGGCGGTTGCCTGGTCCACTGCGGCGTGGAGGCTGCAGCAGAGCAGCGCATGCGTATGGCCGCCCGTCCGTGCGCCTGCCCCTGGCTGCGCGAAGCTTCATGGTGCTCGGTCAGGTCCAACCGCTGCCGCGGTGCCTTCGTCCCGTCAGCACACGCATATGGCTTTTCCCCAGGGTGGATTCTGGGGTGAGTTGGGAGGCCTAGACCTGGATAAAGCCCTTCTAACACTCACCACACGTGAACCTTTTTCCCACGTGGGTTTGCTCCACTCCTTTGCTAAGCTACATTCACTGCTTCTGTAGCATTTGGGGCTCTCAGAAACTTTTATTCGAGGTCTGCATAGAATTGTTTTAGGTTTCACTTCAAGTGTTTCCTGCTCTAAGGCCAACTTCTCTCGCTTGCATTTAGTCTCCGTGTTTCCAGTCTTGGATTCTTTTTTTTTTTTTTTTGGTGAGGAAGACTAGCCCTGGGCTAACATCCGTGCCCATCTTCCTCTACTTTATATGAGACACTGCCACAGCATGGCTTGATGAGCAGTGCATCGGTGACTGTCTGGGATACGAACCTGAGAACCCCAGGCCGCGGAAGCCGAGCACGCACTTAACCGCTGCGCCGCCAGCCGGCCCACCAGTCTTGGATTCTTTACCTGAAATGCAAAAGAAATTTGTCAGTCCTTCCCCATCCTAGGGAAGACAGAATGAATCAAGTAAAATAAAAGTGTAGTATGCTTGAGCACGGGTAAATGCCTACAAAGTATCACTACCATATGCCACTGACAGGAGACTGGGTCCTGGCACATTAGATTTGCTAATTGTTCAAACAGGAAGGACACACCTATAGAAGGGCTAGAGATCAACCATCATGAAGATAACAAGAGGATATCGCCATGGCCTTGGGACTTGGTAGCCAAGGGAAAGTGACTTACTGAACAGAATTTGGCATTTTTAAAGAGCGGAAAGGAGAATGCTGTAGGGTAAAACCTAGGCTGTGAACAGGGGTGCGACCAATAGTCTGACGTGTCAGGAGAGGTGCCAAGCAGTAGCAACCAGTAGTTGTGGCAAGTAAAAAAGGCTGAAGGAGGAGATGATGAGCCTGTTAGAGACATGGGATGGCGTGATGAAGGAAGACTGCAAGGAAGTAAAGAATGGGGCAAGTTAATCAGATGAACTGGAGGACATCCAGAGCAGCTTGACCAAAGCAGCCAAGGAGGTGAAGAGGGGGCACAGAGGATAGACTACACAGCCGCTGGTAGTCCTACAAACTCAGTCAGTTGTAAAGGGATTTAATAACTTGACTCATGAGCAAGCTGTATGGAGTTACTAAGGGAATTGTAGACATTTTTGAGAGTGAGAAAGAGGACAAGAACTTTAATTCTTTTGTCTAAGATAAAGCATCAGCCTGGAAGGACCATGGGTGTGACCCAGTATACACATGCTTGTGTTCTTCTAGTCTAATGACTAGAAGTGTGAACTAGAAGCAGGCAGTAGGGAGCTTGTGATAAAAGAGGACAGAAAATATTCTGCTGAAGCCAAACACTGAATCATGGGGAGCCACTCCGGATCCTGACAGAACCCCTTTGTTAAAGAGAAAAGCACAGGCCCCAAATGGCATCTCTTGTGCTAAAGCCCATGATACCAAACCTAGAATTAATATCTAACCCAATAGTAGTTTCAACCTTTCCTAGAACTGTAATCTTAATTGACCAGTCTGGAATTTTCTGGCCAACACCAAAGAGGTAATCCATCCCCCAAAGAAAGAAGAGGTAATCTGCATGATGAAGACTCCTGTTCCCTTCCCCCTAAAGAGATGTCGTGGCCTGAAATAATCCTTTCTTTTCTTTTGCAAATAACTTTCTTGCCCCACCCTCCTTCCCATAAAAAACCTTACATTTTGTACAACCCCTTGGAGCACCCCTCTAGTTGCGAGATGAGACGCTGCCAGATTCACGAATTGTTTAATAAAACCAATTAGATCTTCAAATTTACTCAGTTGAATTTTGTTTTTTAACACTTTACTTTCAGGCTTTGTTTAAGGCTGTGGAGTTAACAAAGAAAATTGACTTTTTGATCCCTAAACTCTGACATGTATGTATAAAATCTAAATTTTTAAATTTAGGAATCATTCACAATTGTCTTGTTGACTGCTAATTGTTATCTGGATATCCATGCTTAAATGAGACACATTAAATAATTCCCTTTATCACAGATGCCAGGAAAATAGTCACTGAACTGAAACCAGAAAGTCACAAATTGCCTCAAGCAAATAAATGTTTAGTCTATGGTGGGGACAAAAAGGAATTAAAAAATATGGATATGGTTTGCAGATGATTCTTTTTCTCTGCATTCTGACCTTAAGGAAGCCCCAAGAATCAGGGAAGGGAGCTAGTTGGTTGAAAGGAAAGTAAAATGATGTATAATAATCTCACTTGAGGTAAAGGAACGGAGTCAAGGGAAAGCCATGTAGAATGGAGGCATTTATGATAATTTGGGCTTTAACGTGCAGATCAGCAAGTGTGGAACTAAAACAAGTTTGCTAAGTGGTAAGAATATGCAGAAGAGATCTGGGATTTGTCGACCAGGCACAAGGGCTAGGGGTGAGATATTAGGCAGCTCATGTTTTTCTTCTAGAGCCAGAGGACTGGGAGATGTAAGGTGTGGACATATAAAGCAGAGGTAGATCAGGGAAAAGATCAGAAAAGAAAATTCAGAGAGCAGGAGCAGGCAAGGTGAAGAGGTACAATAGAGCCCAGGTGCTGTGTTACACAGTGATGAAGATGTAGGTTTCAAGGCTAGGGTGCTGTGAGAGGTCAGGGTTCCAAGCTGGATTGGTCACCTTGTGGAGTTGGCCTTCTGATGATCTGAGCTCCCAGAAGCTGCTATAGCTGTGGTTTCCCCAATCACCTAGAATCCCTAAGGGATGTTGCCAAAGTTGTCCAAAATCTAGATGTGGTGTGCTCACCAGAGGTCTTCCTAAATATTCCACTTTCTTCTCTTGAAAACATATGAATACCAACATGGCTCCCTAGAGGTCTCCTGAGTCAGTAACAAAATTAGGCAGATGTGAGAGGGGAAGCTGTAATTAGCAAAGGAGATTCTTCAAACAGAGTAGGCCCTGATTATTCTCTCATCTCCAGTGCATGGGAAGAAACAGCCACCAGGAAGAGTCCTTTAATGTTTTTTTCTTTAGTGCTTGTATTCCATATCTTGCTCCTTCCCTTTAAGGAGGTGCCTATAGTGCAGACAGAGAGAGTAAGCCTAAGACAAGAAAAGCCACACTTAACCTGGGAGACCCTTGCTGAGAAGTACACAGTGTTCTTAGTATGGCCCTATGTTGTGTTTAGAATTGTGCGCAGTAGCTATGTAATGACATATACACATTTACATCCTGATGCAAGGATGTCCTTAAGCTACTGTGCAGCCATTCTAAAAAGGTCACATCCACACTCTTTCATGATGAAGGCTATAGTCAATTCTCTCCAGTCTGTAATGGTTAAACTAAACACAGGCCACTCAAATGATAGGGCAAAACTCTGAAAAGTGACTCCTAACGATGAAAACACGAGAAAAGAGAAGAAGCGGCCAAACACAAGAATAAATTCTTTGTCTCCTGAAGGAATGGGTAGATATTAGTTCTGCCCACATATCTTCATTCATTTCTTCAACTAATAAATATTTTGTAGTCATGAAGTGGTGTGAGAAGATAGATAAGGCAGGGTTTTGATGAAAGGGGAAATTAATAAAAATGGGCCCAAGGATCCCCTATATGTCTCTAGTTGGCAGTGCTTTCTATCCTGTGTCTCGGAAGAAATTCTGTTCCTCACGTCTTTGGAATGGCACATGGTTTTGAGGTTCACATTTGACCTAGGTCTTTATGGGCTGCAGCTGGATGACTGAGGATGCCCACAATGCTCTCAGGGGTGATTCCTCCTTCAAAATTATGTCCCTTTTATGGGGATGGGCTGGAATCTGAATCAGAGGGTTTCTTTAGAAATTATTATGGGAATTGGGGTTAAATCCTTTGAGAAGAGACTTGTGAGACACAGGGCTGGGAAGAAGGAATCAGTGTTTTACTCGAACATTCAAGGGCTGCAGGGGTGATATTAGAAAGTTGAAAAGAAAACTCCAAAAAATGATTGATTACTTCAGCTGAGCCCAGTGGAGGTAGAGTTTCTCAGAAGCGCTCCCCCACCCACCACCAACCTGTTACTGCCCTTCGTTCTGGCTTTCTACCTCCCAGCCTTCCACCTGCCCACCTGCTCTTGATCCAGCAGTCTTTCTCTTCTACTCTCCCCAAAGGTCACAGCCTCCTCTCCACTGTCTGGGTGATGTTCTCTCACCGAGGCCTGGAGCTCCTCGGGCACGACGGTCAGGAAGTGCTCCAGGATCTGCTCCTTATTGTGGTACTCTGGCTGCAGCCTCCAATGGCGGATTTTCCAGAGATGGCTCAGAGTCACTCAGGCCAAGGGAATCCTGGTAGGGAATCCTGGTAGCAGAAGTGCCTGAAGTGCTGTCTGCAGATTTCCTGGTGTGAAGGACTCTTTCCTGGAAGGCTGAATTCGTGATTCCAAGTGAAGCTGTTTTTCCCACCTTGACTTGTGTAGCCCTTTTCTGTTCCAGAGAGAACTGGCATGGCCACAACTGAGACTTCTCTTGGTTCTCCAGCTGGTCTGAGCTTCAATAATTTAGTAGCAGGTTCACTCTGCCTGGAGTCTGGGATTCAGGAAGGCTCCCATTCAGCATCTTATCTTCAGAAGTAGTCCTAGTTGTGTATGTATAAAAATACATATGTGCACACACACACATATGAGAAGGGATTAATATCCAGAATATAAAGAATTTCTACCCACCAATAAGGAAAAGTTAAAAAGCCCAAAGGAAAACTGGACAAAGGATATGAATAAGGAATTCACAAAGGAGGAAAAGCAAATGGCCAATAAACATATGAAAAGATACATGATTTCATTAGTATTCAGAGATTAAAAATAAAACCAAGATACCATTACATACGTAACAGATTGGCAACTATTTGGAAGTTGATAACATAAATATTGGCAAGGATATGGGATATGGGAATGTAAATTGGCACAGCCAATTTTGAGGCACTATAGTATTAAAATTTTCAATGCACATATGATGTGATATTTTAATTCTATCATCCCCACTGTCCTTGAGAACTGGGATTCTTGACACAGGAGAAAAGTATGGTAGGCAGCCTCTAAGATGTCCTCCAATGATCCCACTTCCCAGTATTCAAGGCTGTATATAATCCCCTCTCTTTAAATAACTTGCTTCTAACCAATAGAACATGGCAATGTTGAGGAAATGTCACTTCTGTGAATAGGTTACAAAAAATTATGACTTCTGCTTGCTAGCAGATGTTCTCCCTAGGGGAGTTTGATGAAGCAAGCTGTCATGTTCACAAGGCCTACATGACAAGGAACTGAGGGTGCCCTCTTGCTAACAGCCAGCAAATAATTGAGGCACTCAATCCAAGAACCCTCAAGGAACTAAACTCTGTCAACAACCATGTGAACTTGGAAGCAGAGCCTTCCCTAGTCAAGCCTTCAGATGAGACACCAGCCCTGACCTTGATTTCAGTCTTTTTTTTTTTTTAATTTTTTGTTTATTGCAGTAACATTGGTTTATAACATTGTATAAATTTCAGGTGTACATCATTATACTTCTATTTCTGCATAGATTACATCATGTTCACCACCCAAATACTAATTACAACACATCACCACACACATGTGCCAAATTATCCCTTTTGCCCTCCTCCCTCTCCCCTTCCCCTCTGGTAACCACCAATCCAATCTCTGTCTCTACGTGTTTGTTTATTGTTGTTATTATTTACTGCTTAATGAAGGAAATCATATAGTATTTGACCTTCTCTCTCTGACTTATTTCACTTTGCATAATACCCTCAATGTCAGTCTTGAGAGACTCCGAAGCAGAAGACTCAGCTGATCCATACCTGGATTCCCGACACATGGAAACTATGAGGTAATGTATGTTGTTTCAAACTAAGTTATGAGGTAATGTGTGTTGTTTCAAACTAAGTTTTGAGGTAATTTGTTACACAGCAATAACTAATACAAGAGGAGAACAAGAGTAAGAGGGAAGTAAATACAGTCATGCACAGCATAACAATGTTTCAGTCAGTGACAGATAGCATATACAATGGTGGTCTCATAAGATTAGTACCATAGAGCCTAGGTGTGCATTAGGTTATATCATCTAGGTTTACGTACGTACAGTCTGTGATGTCCGCACAATGACGAAATCAGCTAACAACACATTTCTCAGCATGTATCCCTGTCATTAAGCGACACATGACTGTACCCTACAGTTCTGAATTTGAATTGGAAGTATCAATATATATATACAACCTAGGTCTTTCTACTGAAAAGGCTTAGAAACAATGACCAGCTGAGAAATAAGCCTCCCCTAGCACCCAATTTGTGGTCTTGAAATTGCACTTCCCCTAGAAGAAATCAAGGCTGCTTGGAGATGTGGCTGAATCCAGGTCTGACACAGGAAATATATGACATGAGCCTGAAACATCTTGTCACACCGTAAAGCAAGGAAGCTCTTGACTATGAAGGTCTCATGTCAGAAGGACACAGGAGCTAACTCTAAGAGCTTCCCACCTGAAGATGGGAAAATTTGAGCATCAGTCAAGATAATGACAGCAATGGATTGAAACACTTCAAGTATATTTACATCCCTGAGCTCATAATCACTCTTACTTAAAAAAATTGGATTGGCCACCACTGGAGAATGCTAGGGAACCAACTAAGTATTTTGAAAACTGGTAAACAAAAGGAAACAATCCAGCATTTATCTTGCCTTTTCCATGCGAACCAAACCACTCGGTAACTAAATAGTGACAAGAAAAAGTTTCTTTTAATAAATGTATTCTTCTAGTGAATAAAGAATGAATGATATAATTAGAATATCACAATTTTGCCACTCATTAGGAATTAATGGATAGAGTACTATTCATCGATGGCTGCTAACATCACAAAAAGAAACCAGACATTCCTTCCTGATGAAAGAAAACAACACCATGATGAAGTGGTCTTGCCAAAAAGGCTGATTATGTTCAAGCCTCTAGATTGAACTACCAATTCCCAGGAAATACAGAGACAGCGAAAGATGTTAAATTACAATACAGGGGGGCATTCATCAAAATGCAGACTTTGGGCAACTACAGGATTAACAACCCCCCACCTGACCATGCCCCAACAAATACAGTGCAATGGGGAAAAAAGAAATGGAGGAGATATCTAATTAAAAGAGACAAGACTGGGGCTGGCCTGGTGGCATAGTGGTTAAGTTCGAGCACTCTGCTTTGGTGGCCCGGGGTTCGCAGGTTGGAATCCCAGGCGCAGACGGACACACCACTCATCAATCAAGCCATGCTACCGTGGCATCCCATATACAAAATAGAGGAAGATGGGCACAGATGTTAGCTTAGAGCTAATCTTCCCCAGCAAAAAGAGGAGGATTGGCAATGGATGTTAGTTCAGGGCCAGTCTTCCTCACACACACACACAAAAAAAGATAAGACCTATCAGCCACATTTTGTAGACATCATGGGGATCCTGATTCAAACAAATGTAAAAAAATTAAGACATTTATAAGAATTGGAATGTAAACACTGGATATGTAATAAGATAGAGAATATTAAACTTTTAGGTGATAAAAGTATTACGGCTATGTTTCTAAAAGAGTCTTTCTTAGAGATACATACTGGAATATTTACAAGTAAAATAATACAGCTGGGATTTGCTTCAAAATAACAAGGGAAGGGAGGAAGTGGACGCGGATATACATGAAACGAGACTGGTCATGAGTTGCTAATGTTGAAGGCGGATGGATATGTAAGGGTTCATTATACTATTCTTTCAACTTTTGTTAATGTTTTAAACTGTCTGTAATAAAAAACTTTTAAGAAATGTACATATGCTGTGGTCCTGCACTTAACACTTGTGGTCAGGGAGGCAAGTACAAGACCTGTCACTGCAGTGTTGTTCCTAACATGTAGTGAAAAACAGGACTCAACCTCAATGTCTATCAAGAGAATCGCTAAACTAACTGTGCTCTCAGTTCTAACGAGGGCAGCAGTTAAAAGGCATCCAGTGCAGCCTGACAGCTCTGACGCAATACTCTGTAGCTTCTTATCTGAAAGGGGCAAGAGCACAGAGTGTGCCTCTAACACCTACAAGCTGTGTGACCTTGGGCAAGTAACTTAACCTCTTTGTGCCTCAGTGTTTCCCCTTCCCATGGAGTTGATAATCATGTTTAGATCATGTTTGACGATTAAATACCTGTTAAGCCATTAGAACAGTGCCAGGATCCTGGTAAGCGCTACAGAAGTAGTAGTAGTCGTCGTAGTATTGTATTTAGCGCTACAGAATCTAGTAGTAGTAGTCGTAGTATTGTATTTATTCCTGAAATGCCGGCATTTATCCCGCCTAGGTTCGTAGCGCATCCGGCATCCGCCGCTGCCCTCGCCCCGCCCCGCTCGCCCGGGGACTCACCCTGGGCAGGACCAAGCTCGGACCAAGGACTCTGGTACCTGGGCAAACGTGGCATCACGGACCACTGCCCCCTCCGCCGCGCGCGGACACTTCCGCTGCCTCTCCACGCGGCTCGGAAGCTCTCTCATCTCGTTGATTTCCTCGCTTTGGGCTCATCCAGGGCAAAGAGGTTAAGTAGAAGACTCTCTCTCCCTTGCCCCCTGCCCAAAAGTCCTGGGACCTCCCCGTTGGACGTGTGCCTGGCTCTTCCCTTCTAATTCCTAGCCCCACCCCACCCCCCCCTTGCCCCACAAATGGATTTCGTTTGGTGATCAGAGGAGCACCAAGAAACCTAGAGAAGGGCTCACCTGTATTGCCTAGGCAACCTCTTGAGATCTCTACTCACCCACCTGGCCTTCAGGTCTTTCTACAAGGGCACAGGGAAGTGAAGTAACTTGTCCACAGTCACACAGCTAGATAGTAACTAACAACAGCTGCGCTGTGCTACCAAGTTGCAAACTTGACTCTTCCTCCCATTCTCCTTCCCCTCCACTTTCCCAGCGCTTCAGTCCCATCAGGCTTTGGCTGCCTGCACTCCCTGCACCCTCACTCTCCAGCCTCACACCCAACCATTAACATTACCTGACCCTCCAGGAATCTATCCATTTGTTCCTCGTGTTCCAACAGGTTAGCTGCCCACCCCCCCTCCCCAATGCTTTCAGGACACAGCTAGTGCCAAATAATTACTCTGACACCTATTTGAGTAGCATCATCTATGTTTTCTAGATGAGGAAGAAAAGAATAATTTTCCAGGTAGGAAAACACAGTTCCCAGGCACTTAGCAGGAAAGAGCACCAGAAGGGGAATCAGTCAGTCTCGAATACAAACCTTTGCCATCTCACAGGCATTCGATGTGGAGTGGTCACTTCATTTCACCACGCTCAGTTTACTCAACTATAAACGTGAATGGAAGATACCTATGCCTTCCTCTTCTAGGGTTATTGTGGGGATCATGTGACAAACCCAATGGGAAAGATATTTTTATCCCATACTTTAGGGCCTTCGCACTGGCTGATCCCTCTTCCTAAATGTCCTCCTCCTAGACAGCCTTCAGCTGACTCCCTGACCTCCTCCAAATCTTAGCTCAAATGCCTCCTCCTAATGAAGCCTCCCCTGACCACTCTATATAATGAAACCTCACTCCTCCTTTATCCTGCTCCACTTTCTTGTTTCCAAAGCACTTTATCACCTTCCAACATGGTGGACCAGATCAGTGAAACAGAATCTGAAAAAAGCAAAACATCCCCAAATGTTTATCAAATGTTTATCCCTTCAATTTTCTCTTTACTGCAGGCTTGCCTATCAGGCTCTTTCTTCTTCCTGTCTCTCTCCTCCTCTCTCTCACCCATTGGGTGAGAGGCCAACAGATTATCTGCCATTCTTTGCTTTACCTTTACCCCTTTGGCCTCTGTTTGGTGGCTGCTTTCTCCTCTGTGAGCTTTTCTTTGCCTTTCTGAGTAGGTGAGAGAGTAAGGGGCTGTCTGAGCACTGGAGTTGGAGTCCCAGAAGGACCAAGCCCAAGTTCAGTGTTGAAGGTAAGTGTGGTATGTAGCAGCACCATAGGTAAGGACACCTCAGCTGGGCCCTTGTCCTTGTGTCCTGAGATGCTCAGAGAGCCCAAGGGAGGACTGGCGGTGAGGGCTGGCAGGTCTGCAGTGTGCTCCTAAAGATGCAACAGCTTTCCCTTCACCCTGAGAGCTCATGTATGGAGGAGGGGGGAGGAAGAACAGAAACTGTAGCAGCAGCTTCTTCCTGAAGCAAACACTTGTAGGTACTGTTTAGACTTCCTGCGTGAAGATTTGGCTGAATTTGCCTGTGCCAGAGCAGAGGACACTGCATTGTTTCCCAAACCCACCTCACCCCACCTGGCCACTGCACTTCAGGGGCCTCTCAGTCCTCTTAAGGCGGGGCAAGCAGTGGGCCCCTGTGGGGGGGACAGTTTCAGGGACCACATGTTGATGCAGAGGTTGCAGGAGGAAGAAGGATGGGAAGGAAACTGATCTGCTTGGCACCTCTAGCATATCTGAAGGACAATATCAATACTCAAGGCTGTCTGAGGGCTGATACTCAGAGTGGGTTCCATGAAGCAGCAGCAGCAGCATCACTGGGAGCTTACTAAAAATGCAGATTCCTTGGCTCCACTCTGACCTTTTGAATTAGATCTGTATTTTAACAAGATCCCAGGTGATTTGTAGATACTCTAAAATTTGATAAACATTAGATCATCTAGATAAAATCTAGATAATCTGAATTTAGCTAATTGTTCTATTCACAAATGAAATAGTCAAGGAATTTTAAAGTTATTTTTTGTTATGGTCCCTAAGCTATAAGGAAAACCAAATAGATATACACATACATATACATACACACATGTATACTTTTTTAACTTTTTTTTATAAACTTCAAAGACAAACGTTTAGCACAGTAAACTTTAAGCTGAACTTTTATTTCCTCCCTTTTGAAATTCTCATTCAGATTTTGACTGTGGAGAAAAGTATAATGGACTATCAGCAGAGGCATTTAATATCCTATTTAGTTCTAACATGATAGTTATAATTCCACCTACATTCATTAGATGGTATTATTTCTTATGTAAAGCATAGTGCATGTTTATTAAGAGCTATGTTTTAAGTGCTTTAGAAGTTTGTATTAATTTAATCTTATGTACCCTAGGAGAAGGGTACTGTTATCCTGTTTTATAGATGGGGAGACCATAGCATAGGGGCATTCAAATGAGCTGCCCAAAGTCACACAGCTCACAGATGGAGAGGCAGGATTTGAACCTAGACAGCCTGGTGCCAGAGCTTGTATTTAACTCTGACAGTAAATAGCCTGAGCATGCTGGTCTCCCCAGTTAAGCAGCAAGCTGCCTGAGGTTGCAGGCTCTTTTTCTTTATAGAGCCTCAATGACGCTGCTTGCAGCGGCATTCAGAGTTGCTGATAACCTCTGAAAGGCAGTGGCAGGGGAATGCTGACAGAAAAGACTATGAATAAAAGAGGTACATTGTAAAGATTTTAAAGTGTCCTGTCCTCTTATTCATTATTTATAACAAAAATGGGAACCTTAAATATGGTAATGACCTGCAATTAGAGATCAAATGGGACATAGATTTCTAAATCAAGATTATAGGTTTCACACTATGGATAATGCTGCTTGGTTAATGAGTATGCCACCCCTTCTGCTGAAAGCACCAAAGAGACCATCCATCACATTCCTAGGGGAGACCATGGCAATGTTTCCTATGGGAATGATTCTTACTCCCCAAACCTTAAATGTGTTTAAAATGTAACTTTTACAGGAAAAGAAAAAGACTCACCTCTGAATATCATTTGAACTTACCCAATCTTAAAAAAGTATACAGAGATACTAGTCTTTTACAGTTGTTCAATATTCAGTATTACTCAAGAACAGCCCCTCTGTACCAATTTATTTCCAGGTAAAATTTGGTCCCTTTAAGGGAAATCATTAGAAATGAACCAAGGGAGAGGGGAGAAGGAGGCTGCCTGGCAACTACCCACACTCAGTCATCCACCCAGGAGACACCAGCATCTGGTCTGCAGACAAGCTACTCATTCCAAAGCAAAACATATTTGATAAGAACACATAAGCCACTTGAAAATCTTACTTTCCAAGATGGCCCCATTTAGGGGCCTGGGAGTCCATGGAATTAGTCCAGTTTGGCAACAATATGGATTCTGAAATGCCTAATGAGGTTGCAATGGTGACTGAAGGCTTTCCCACACTCATCACACTCATACGGTCTCTCTCCAGTGTGGCTTCTCTGATGTTTTATAAGGAGGGTTCGCCTACTGAAGCTTTTACTGCACTGACTGCACTGATAGGGTTTCTCACCAGTGTGGATTCGGAGATGCTGGAAAAGCCCTGCGTTCTGACTGAAGGCTTTACCACACTCATTACACCGATAGCGCTTCTCTCCAGTGTGAATCCTCTGATGCTGCACAAGGTATGAGCTCAGGCGGAAGGCTTTTCCACACTCTTCACATTCATATGGTTTCTCCCCCGTGTGGATTCTTCTGTGTCTAATGAGGCCATTGCTGGCACTGAAGGCTTTCCCACACTCCTTACATTGATAGGGTTTCTCTCCTGTGTGGCTCCGCTGATGTTCAATTAGGCCTGACCTCTGGCTGAAGGTCTTCCCACATTCTTCACATTCGTATGGCTTCTCCCCAGTGTGGATTCTCTGGTGCTGAATGAGGACTGAACTCTGAGTAAAGCTTTTCCCACATTCATTGCACCTGTGACGTCTCTCTCCAGTGGCGTGTCCCCTCTGCTTTTCTACCCTGCTGTCCCGTTTACAAGTTTCTCTACACTTAGATTCTAGAGGAACATCTCTTTGGAGTCTGCTATTCCCAAAATGTTCCATTTCTTTTAAGACTTCTTGCTTCGATGCCAATGCCTGGTTTTCAGGTACAGTTTCACCATCTGAAATAATAAATGGACCAGACAATGTCATCTCTTTCCTTTATGAAAGAGTACAGGCATGGGATGGGGAATAGGAAGATTCATACCTAACACACACCCTTTAGGAATGCAAAACTGGCAGTGTAATGTACAGAGGGGCTAAATTGGGATACTGAGGCCAGCAGAGGAAGCGGTCATCAGCACTGCTGAAATGGCTGAGGGGGTCACCCGGAGAAGGCAAGGCTCCCAGAGAAGATGTATGCAAGCAGGGACTACAGAGTGCTTCCTACAAAGCAGGCACTGTTCTAAGTGTTTTAACATATGTTAACTTATTAAATCTTTAAATGACTCTATGACTGAGGTACTATGATTATCCCCATTTCATAGATGCATAAACTGAAGAGATAGGGAGGTTATTTTCTTTTTAATTTTTTATTTTTTTGGTGAGGAAGACTGGCCCTGAGCTAACATCTGTTGCCAATATTCCTCTTTTTTTTGTATGTGGGACGCTGCCACAGGATGGCCTGGTGAGTGGCGTGTAGGTCTGTGCCTAGAATCCAAACCTGTAAACCCCAGGTTGCCAAAGCGGAGGGTGCAAACTTAACCACTATGCCACCAGGTCGGCCTCCTCAGGGAGGTTATCTGACCTGCCCAATGTCACAGAGCTACTAAGTAGCAGTGTTTAAATTCCATCCCAGGCAACTTGCCCCTCACAGTCCACAGTTTTAAGTATTACCCTGTACAGAGCCACTGGAGATCTCTGAATGGACCCATCAAAGTCCTTACCTGGTTCTCCAAACTGGTGAGGACCAAAAGATTCACATTTGAGCTGTGTCACCATGGACTGAAGCCGGATGGCTGTTGATTCCTGCTTGGACTTCAGATTCACCACATCCCCTGAGAGCACTTCAGAATGTCCATGTTCATAATCTGGGGCCTGAAGGCACATAGGTATATTTGGGTTCATTAGAGAAGGACTTATAGGAGCCCAGGCTAATACTCAATGAAAGAGATTATATTAAACCATATGAAATATTTTGTAGAGAAATGAGACAGGGGAAGGCCCAGAGTTTTAATTCCACCCAAGAGCAGAAGGGGAAGAACAAGAGTGGCCCTACATGGTATGGTGGTTTAAAATATGTTCACCAGTTCTATGATACTCCTTCCTTTAAAGAGTGGAGCCTAATTCCCCTCCCCTTGAGTGTGAGCTGTACCTAATGGCTCATTTCTACTGAACAGAATGTGTGGCAGAAGTGATGGTATAAAACTTCTGAGACTAAGTCATAAAAAGCATTGTGGCTTCATCTTTCTCTCTTTCTCTCTCTGGGGGAAGCCAGCTGACAGGTGGTGAGGACACTCAATGAGCCCTAGGCAGAAACCCACATGGCAAAGAACTAAGACCTCCTGCCAACAGCCAGTGAGGAACTGAGGCCCCCCGACCAACAACCATGGGAGGGAGCCATCTTGGAAGTGGATCTACCAGCCTCAGTTAGATCTTCAGATGACTACAGTCTTGGCTGACATCTTCACTGCAACCTCATGAGAGATCCTCCTAAGTAGCTCCCCAAATCCTGACTCACAGAAACTGTGAGATAACGTTTGTTTGTTTAAGCCATTAAGGCTTCAGGGTAATTTGTTACGTAGCAACAGAGGACTAATATATGTGGCGATAGACAACCAACCTGGGTCACCAAACATCACCCTTCATTTAGTATTCAGGGTCTAAGAGCCCATCTTCCTTCTCTCACCTGGTTCTCTGGTTCACTAAGCTCTCGCTCCAGATCTTCAACCACAGCTACTGCCTCCTCCCCACTCTTGGGATGGTGCTCCTGCACCCAGGTCTGGAGCTCCTCAGGCAGGATGGTCAGGAACTGCTCCAGCACCAGGAGCTCCAGGATTTGCTCCTTGGTGTGGGTGTCTGGCCTCAGCCACTGATGACAGAGTTGCCGGAGCCGGCTCAGTGCTTCTCGGGGACCAGGAGTCTCTTGGTAACAAAAGTGCCTAAAAAGTTGGCGGGAGGCCTCCTGGCCAGAAAAGCTATTCTCTTGAAGGTAGGTTTCTTGGTCCCAGGTAGGGTCTTCCTCCACCTTCACAATCTTAAATCCATCCTGTTCTTCTGCAGCCATTATTAATTTAGAAGGCTCACTCCAGCTTGGGGTGAAAGGTAATTGATTTAAGAATCCCTGATTTAATCTTTAGAAGGATACACCTGATGACAAAACAGTACTTATTAATGGAAATATTAGAAGTAGTGGTAAAAAAAGCAAAGTATAGAAACGATGAATATTACACTATCATTGATGTCAATTAAAAGTATATATAGGATTTTACTTACACTATATGTTTAGAAACTGGAAAAAAGTGTATGGCAGAATACATTAATGGCCCCAATTCTTTACCCTTCCTGTTGCCATGTACTCTGCAGTGCCCTTCCACTGTGATTCTGATCTCAATCATGTGACTTGATTTGGCCAATGTGATACTAGCAAGTGTAATACAAGCAAGAGGCTTGAAAAGTACTTTTATGATTGACCCTGCTTGCCCTTGCCCTCTACAATTGCTAGGAGGAGAATCTGCTGACTTTCAGATGATAGGAGACATGTAGGACAGAGCCAGATCACCCCAGTGGGGCAGATGGACTATTCTAGGTCAGCTAACAGCCAGCCAACTCCCAGACGTGAGTGAGCCTAGCCGAGATCTGCAGGGTTGCTTGGCGGACCCATAGCTGACTGCAGATATAGAAGTAAGCCCTGCCCAGATCAGCTGAACCCACAGATTCATGTGCTAAATAAATGTTTACTGCTGTATGCCACCGAAGTTTTGTGGTTGTTATACCACATTATTATGGCAATGAAAAACTGATATAGAAGGGTAGCCTCTGGGGAGGGAACTAGGTAACTGCAGAACAAGAGAGGAAGAGAAATTTACTTTTCATGGACTACCCTCTGTACTTTTTCTCATTTTTGTACCATTTGAAATAAAGTACTTATTCCAAGAAAATAAATGAACAATAAATAGCAGTGATTTAAAAGCTTGGTAGACAATCAATATATGGTAGCTTTAAGTGAAGAGAAGGACACATAAAACTAGCTATAATATCAAATGATGAGGGCTATAATAGAGGCTTCAACCAAATATCCTGTGAGTAAAGAGTAGGAAAAAAATAAGTCTGACTGAGTATGGAGCAGTGAAACAATGTGGCTTAGAAGCAAGTACATTTGCATTAGGCCAAAAATAATGAATAAGAATTTGTCAGGCAGAGAAAGGCAGTGGGAGGAGATTTAACAGCACAGGCCAAGCAAATAACATGACCACAAGTATTTAAAGTTACACTGCATAGTGGCTCTAAGACAGGCAGGGGGTCCTGGTGGCTGAACTATAGAGTGTAGAGTGTGGATAGAAAATGTGTGAAAAGAGATGAGGTTGGAAAGATACATTGTGCTGGAATAGAAAACAGCCTTGAACTCTAGGCTAAGATGTGAAGGCTATATTACATATGGAAAATCAAGGGGCATCAAGGTTTTTATTTCATTGTCATAGTGTTAGATCTGTATTTTAAAGGAACACTGAATAAGATTCAGGACGGAAATGGTAAGAATACTTTGTAGGGTTGTGGCAATTTAAGTTGGGAGTCTTAATGGTGGTTACACTGATATAATGTTTACTTTAGTGGTGGAATTTAAGTTTTATATATGACTTTAGCCCTATGTTATAGAATTGTTAAGGTCTGAGAGAATTTGGAAGTTTTTCAGTTATACTTTATTGAGGGAAAATGTATTTATTCCATTCATTCAAATACTGTGTGCCTACCAGATGCCTGGCATAGTGTAGGCACTTAGGTCAAGACAATGAGAGGAAACAGACATGGTCCTTGCCTTGATGGTATTTACAGTGGTAGAGATACAGACTTTAGCACAGTATTTACATAAAATTATGTTACAATGTTGAGAATATGGAGAGTTACAAAGATTGTGGGACTTATTCTTTGTCAGTGTCCAGGGCCAACTGTATTGTTTTTTACACCTTACTGCAGCATCTGGATCAGCTTTGTTAAGTGGTCAGTCCAGAAAGACCATTAAGTCTGAATTTCTAACTATGAATTTGCATTAGATTCCATAATTATTAAAAATGTGACTTCTCATGGGGTTAGGTTTACAGGCAAAAACTGTTCTGCAAATATGGGTTAATATTACTGAGAAACCATGGAGATTGTTTTTTTTTTAACTTGAGCACCACAGGCAATCCCTCACATACCCAAAGATGGAGAGGGGCAGCCTCTCCATCTGCTGTGTTGTTCTCCCCACAGTTGGTGACTTAGGATTTATCTCCTGATCTTGTGCCACTTTATCACTAGTGTGGTGCTGGCCCACTGTCAGGGCTCCTTAGATGTTCTCTGGATAAATAAATGAACTCTCCCTTTCTGTCTCCCTTTTCATTTCATCAAGCCATCGCAAGGACAAGGGAGGGAAGAAGGGAAAATGCCCTCTTTTTCCTCTCCCCCATGCCACCCCTGCTCCCAAGATCTGTATGCGCTACCCTGTGTTCCCAGCCAGTTCTCTCAGGTCTTACTGTCTCCTCTCTCAACCATGCCCCAACCTGCTACAGATCCCAGACACCTCTTATAACAAAATGCCTAGAAGACTTACACGTCTGGACTTGCCACAAAATTTTGGATGAATCTTTCTTCAGTGTTTTCTTGACCTTATTTATTCAATTATATGCCCTGATTTATTCAATTTTGTACAATTTGCTGTCATCTGATTTCCTAGCAAGGAGCAAGTATTGATACACATCTGATGGAATGAGTTCTTTAAAATCACCTTTAGAGAAACACTACAGCAGAGCAAATAATGTTCAAATCATGTGGCCTCTCTAAAATGGGACTGACCATAGCATCCCTCTCATGGGGCTGTTGTGATGATTATATAAGGTAATGCATATAAAAACATTAGCACAGTACCCTGGTCCATAGCAATTTCTAAATAAATATTAATTACCAGGTATTATTAACAAAGCAGTATTAATAAGCGAAATATCCTCTTTTTATAGAAGAAGTAGGCCTAACAAAATAAAACATTTAATTCATAGGCCAATACTCAGTGGACAGTTGAAAATTCTGGAAGAAATATTCAAGAAAGACCAGGGCATACCATGACCAGTGGTGGCCTTCCAGATATGTGCTGAAGCTCACCTCTAGATCCCATGAGGGGCATCCACCTGAACATCCCAACAGCAGCTCAAAAGCAACCATTGAAGATTGGATTCAGATTTCCAGGGCAACATGGCACAGCCAGTTCATGCTTTTAATTACCAATTCACTCCCAACATTAGGCATTGGGAGATGATACATAAAAAGAGACAAAGAGAAAGACATGGCCAGCCACAAATACAAGATAAAAATCTCAGTGGACCAGAAATAGAAACACAGACTAGCCAGTGGAATAGAAGCTGTGAACTAACAGTCTAGAAGCAGTCAGAGGGACAGCTTAGAATTCAACTCCTGGGAGATTAAAGAGACTCAAGGCAGTCCGTCTCAGACTGTAGGGAACCAGGCTCACTTGCTGATGCCAGTGGCTTCAGTGGACTTCCACACTCATGGAAAGGGGGCAGACAAAAAGACTGTAGGCTGCTGACTTGGGCTATGACTTTATCAGAAGCTACTGGTCCAGGAGCCAAGAGACAGGACCAACCTCATCTGCAGTAACTCAGCCCAGAAGCTGCTGGCCCCATACTAGATCTGGCCACCCTAATAACTCCTTGGGGCAGCAACATTCAAGCACTGGTTGTAAGACCCAGAAAGGGTCTTAGATATAATGCTGAATGAAGAAGAGAGAGAAATCTAAACAGAATGCTTCCCATGCCAAATAAACCTACAAACTGAATTGCAAAACACATGAAGAACTCTAACCCTAAGAAAAACAATCAACAATCAGAGTAGAAATTCACTTGAGATGAAATTTATTTTATAGTGCAAGGAATTTTTAAAATAAGTGATTTCGAGAAATATAAGAGATAATGAAACCAAAATAGGCAAAAATGCAACATCAGGTAGATATAAAAAAAGAACTAATTAGAAATTATAAAATTAAAAAAAAACTTTTGACATTTAAAAGGCACTAGAGGATAAACAACAGAATAGACACAGTTGAAGAATAAGTGATTTTTAAGACAATACTGAAGACTTGACTCTGAATGCAGCAAAAGATAAAAAATATAAAAGAGCAGTTAAGAAGAAAGGACCTATATTAAGAGACTATAACATTAATATAATAGGAGATTCAGAAGATGAGAATCTAGTGAATGGCTGAGAAATAATAGTTGATCAGAAAAAAATTATGAATTTTCCAGAAATGAAGGCATGACTTCTCAGATCAAGAGTGCACACCTAGATATAATATAGTGAACCTGTCCCTACTGAGGATAAAGGGACAATCTTAAAAGCTACCAGAGGAAAAGAGACAGATTACCTACAAACGAAACAGCAGACTGCTCATAAACAAAAATGGAGTCCAGAATGCAGAGTGGGGGAAATGACTGTCAACACAGAATTTACCCCCAGCCACAAATATAAGTAAATAGAGCAAAATAAAGTCATTTACCACCCACAGACCCCTGCTAAAAAAGTAAAGGATGTAGTTCAGCAAAAAAAAGTGAACTCAGAAATAAGGTGTGAGCTAGAAGAAAAAACATAAGCCCAAGAACTAACAAAATATGACAATAAATTTAAATGATTATGGCAAAAAAAAATCCCTATAATGTAATATATTTACTTATGTGTATATAAAAGGTTATTTACTGTGTCACTCTTTGTGACAGCAAAAGGGTGGAAACAACCTAAATGTCCACCAATATGGGACTGGTTAAATAAATTACAGTCATGCTCCACAAAACAACGTTTTGGTCAACGCTGAACTGTATATACGATGATGATCCCATAAGATTAGTACCATGTAGCCTAGGTGTGTAGCAAGCTATACCATGTAGGTTTGTGTAAGTACACTCTATGATGTTCACACAACGACGAAATCGCCTGACGACGCATTTCTCAGAAAGTATCCCCAGCATTAAGCAACGCATGATTATAGTAATCCATATATTGGACTACAATGCAGTTTAAAAAAATGAAGAAGCTCTTTATGCACAGACTTGAAAGGACTGTTAAGATATATTTAAGTGAAAAAAGCAAGTGAAGAACCAGTGTGAATAAGATGCTATTAGCTGCACAAAAAAGGAAAAAAGAGTATATATATCTTCTCTAATTTGGATATCAAACAACATTACTTATCTCTGGGGATGGAAAATGAGTGGTTGGGGGCAGGGATGATATGGAATGTTTCAATGGATAATGTTTATTACATTTTTTACATGAGAATCTTTTACTACACAAATGGGAAGGGATATGAGACTGAAAATTCTAATGTATAATAACAAGATGTGGTGGATGTTCAGTAAAATGTTAAGAGTGTAGTAAGGGCCTTGTTGTGAGGAGAATAGAAATACTGAACAACGACAGACCTCACTAAAAAAATTCTAAAAGTAAATACACATCTTATAATTTAAGGGTAAATCAGCAAAGATATGGAGTTTCAAATGGAACTCTCATGTATTAATGCGGATAGTTTAATGGGTACAACCACTTTGGAAAATTCTTTAGAACTCTCTCTTAAAGCTTGAGAATAAAAAAAGTTCCCTCACTCCTAGGAAAAGACTGATTGTTCTGTCGCTATGATATCAAGTAGCCCAGAACTGGGCTGTTCAGTCACACAGAAAACATGTTTTTGCAAGTTAATCAATTAGTGACAACCCATAGCTTTTGAAAATCAGCCAATCAGAATGACTCATTCCAATAAGCACAGCTCTGAGTGCCAACTAATCAACAACAGTTTGTCCTGTGAAACCACGCTTCCACGGATGATGTCACCCCACTCAACCCCATAAAGATCCAGCAATCACTGCACTCCATGCTTCCCAAACCCCTATATAAGATCAGCAATCCCTTCTGTTCAGGACTGTTCCTAGGCAGCATACCTCTTCAGCTTTGTCTTTTCATTTCAGATACCGAGTGACGGTCTCATCATTCTTTGACAAGCTGAACATATGTGTACCCCATGATCCAGTAATTCAACTCCTGGATATATACCCCAAAGAAATGAGTGCTTATGTCCATTACAAGCTAAAATACAGGCATGTTCAGAGCAACATCATTCATAATAGCTCCAAACCAGAAACAACCCAAAAGTCCATCAACTGCCGAATAAATAAATTAGTGGTACTGTAATAGGTAAGACTGACCCATGATATCTGTCCTCTAGTGTTACTCTTATGATTGTTAGTTTACTCGCCAAAAGCTGTAATGAAGATGTAATTAAGGTTACTAATTAGTTGACCTTATGATAGGGAGATCTCTGGGTGGGCCTAACCTACTAACATAACCCCTTTAGAAGCAGAGAGTTTTCTCTGCCTGGTAGCAGAAGAGGAAGTCAGAGATTTGAAGCATGAAAAGCATTTGATGCACAATTGCCGGCTTGCCAGTGGAGGAAGCCACATGTAAAGGAATGCAGGCGGCCTCTGGAAGCTGAAGCCAGTCCCCCAGTTGGCAGCCAGCAAGGAAAGGGGGACCTCAGTCCTACCAGGGACTTCAGTCCTACAATCACAAGAAATGGAATTCTGCCACTTGTTTAAGACTCTGGTATTTTTAGAATATAGTGGATAAATTTGGTGCCAACCCCTCAAAGTTTTCCTATTTGATTTCTTCTGATGTCCTGGTTCCTGACTGTGTTACAGAATAGATGTTGTTCCCATTTATTCACCCATTTTAATCAATAAATTTTCATTGAGCACATACAACATACCAGGCACTTTGCTAGGCACTAGAGACACAATGGTGAAAAAGACAGAAAAGTCCCTGTTTTGCTGGAGCTTACATTCTAATAGGGAAAACTAACCAAAAATAACAGCAACAACAACAAAAGTAAGTAAGAAGGCAAATAAAATAATTACCAGTTGTGGTAAGTACTACAGGAAAACAAACCAGGCACTGAGTTATCAAGTAAATGGAGAACCTATTAAGATAGGGTGGTGGGAGGTGAGGTAACATTTAAGCTGAGCCCTTAAGAGTGAAAAGGAGTGAACCACGCAGAGTAGAGGTGGGGGACAGAAAGAGCACTGGAGACTGTTCAAAGGCCCTGAGGCAGGGCATGGTGTGGTCAAAGAAATGAAAGGAGGCTGGAGTGGCTACAGCCAAGTGAGAGGAGAGTGGCAAAAAATTAGGCTGGTAAGACAAGCCAGCTCATGTAGGGCATAGGAGTTTGGGTTTTATGCTACAGGCAATGGAAAGTCACTGAAGACTTTTATGAAGGGAAATGACCAGACTGGATTTATGTTTTAAGAAGCTCTGCTACTGGATGGTGAATGACCCGAGGAAATGAAGTTGGAGGCAAGAATGGAAGCAGAAAAGACAAGAGTTGAAAGAAGACTAGGGGTTTGGGCTATTGCACTGGATCCAGAAAGATTTCCACTTAGGTATAATATTACTGTATTCTTCAAATTAATTTAACTTTGAAAAATACACACAATTAAAAGACAAAACAGCTTAACCATCCTTTGTAAAAGTGCTTCAGTCTCTCGACAGATATTTATGGAGCTGTGCTAAGAGCTGGGTATACACAGAAGGTTATAGCTCGTGGGGATAGAATTACAATAGGATGAAATAAGAGCCATCATCTTGGAGGTGTGTGTACAAGGTATACTCCTGGAGGAAGTAGGAGAGCTCATCCTAAATTCAATATTCAGTTTCTCTGCATTACCTGTAACCCACAAAGGAATTCACTTCACAAATATTCATTAAGTGTCTATTATGTGTCAGGCAGCAAATACGTGATAAGAGTGATACAACTGCAGAATTCGATACTGTGTCCTCATCTTCCTTAACTGAACTAAAAACATGGCGGAAAGAGCATAAAAGAGCATTTTTCTTATTAGCTTCAGCATATTAGCAACAGCAACAGAGAGATAACGAAAATCATAAAACACCTGTGTTGTAAAATAAATCCCAAAAAATAACTGATTACAGTGACAAAGAAATAGAGGAACAACTAAAAGAAACTCCTGGAGAGTTTCTCTCTAACTACATACAATGAACCGTCTTTAATTGGATCTTAGTTGGTGCAAACCAATGGCAAAAAACATTTGTAGGACAACGGGAAATTTGAATATGAACTAGGTGTTAGGTGATATTAAGGAATGCTCCTACATTTAGTTGGGTGTGTTAATGATATTGTAGTTATGATTTGTATATGTAAAATGTCCTTAATTTTTAGACATGCACATATGTAACTATTTATGGGTGACAAGTCACGATGCTTGTAATTTACTTTGAAATATTTAAAGAAAAAGTAGATGCTTAATGTTAACACTTGTTGAATAAAGGTGATGAGAATACAGGGAGTCTGGCTTTGACAGAGTGAGAGACCCGCAGTCGGACGGCCCTCCCTCACCTCCACTCTTCTGGTCCTGCCACAAAGCTCCGCCCCTTCCAGGGGTCTCTCCCACGACCCCTGCAGGGCCAGGGGCAGGACCCCCTCCTACTCCACTGGGGCTTCAGGCCAGTGAATGGATCTAGGCGACGGCGAGAGTGGGGTCGGGGGCCACGCCTGCGCAAACGTCCCCTCCCGCCTACTCCAAAACAGGGACCTGAAATCTTCCGGGAGGCGGGCGGGTCGGGACGAGGGGCCCGAGACTCACCTTCGGGGTCCGGGGAAGCTCCAGCTCTAGGCGGAGCGGCAGTCCCCGGGCAACCGACAAACCACAAAGGCCGGAAGTGCGTCAGCCTCTCTGTCCAGTCGCCGGAGCCGAGCAACTCTTTCTCTTCTAGGAGCTTTCTTGTACTCTCTAGGAGCTACGGAGGTTGCTGCGACTTGGTGACCACCTCATTACAGAGCTCGGAGCCAGAAATCCAGCCCGACTGGGTGCAAGGCGGTTCCCTAGCGAGGGTTTTCTATGCGGAGTGGCTCCCAGCATCTGGGAGTCAGACGGTCATAGAAACGCAAAACGTTAGGGACAGAAGGGACTTCATGGTTAGTCCAGTTCTAATAACTGATCACTGATTCCTTCCTGAGTTTGTCCCCTTCCTCTGGTCTCGTTGACACCACAAAGGGAAATGGTGGTTGTGGGGGTGAGAACACAAAGGTTTTGTTGTTATGGGTGGTGGTTTTTTACTCTCAACCTCTGTCTTCTGGAATCTCAGAGTCTAGAAGGGGACACGGGCATGTAAACAAGTAACTACGTAAAGCTGATCTGCATGCGAAACGAAATGTAAAATAAATGTTTGTAAATCGATTAGGATAGTCCCTGGAACATAGTATAATGCAGTGTATTTAGAAAATAAATGTATGTACTAGGCCAAATTAGTGGCACAGAAGAAAGAGGAAAGGAGTGGAGCAGAACAGGAAGCAAAAGGAGTTTGCAGGTGTACAAGGGGAAAGGAGCAAGAGAAAGGAATTTCCAGGATATAGAATAAAAGAATAAAAGCAGGAATGGAGTGAGACACTTTGGCCATCAAGAGAATTGGGCAGATCAGCATGGCTGGAGAATGGAATATGTGGCAGGGGGCACCAGCAGTTACTGTTCCTGGATCCCTAACCAAGAAGTTTGGGCAATGTGATCAAATTTGCACCTAGAAATGTTACCGTGGCAGCACTGTGGTGGATAGACTGGAAGGAATTGAGATTACAAGGCAGGGAGACCAGTTAGGAGACTATTCCAAGAACCCAGGGTAGAGATAGTGAGGGCAGTAGCCACAGAAATAGAGAGAAGGGGACAGATAATACATATTAAGAGGTGAATTGATTTTTTTATTCATTAATTCATTCATTTAACAAATTCTTGTTGAATGCATTCTTTGTGCCAAGGGTTTCTTCTAGGGACTGGATATAATAATAATAAGCACAAAGTTCCCACCCTCATGAAGCTTATGAAACAAAGAGAAATACAGACAGTGGGAGATCCAGTTTATACAATTTGGGTGAAACATAGGTATGAAAATGGAGATTTAGAATGGAAAATCACATCATATTACCAATTTTAAAGTCTTACAAACATCACAAACATAAAAATCATAAAATAAATGTTTTTATTAACTAACTGCCTGATGCACCTCTATAATAATTTTTTCCTAAATTGTTGGCTTTATATTCTTGGACTATGTTGATTTTGTAATTTAAATTTTTCTAGAAAGAATAAAAACATAGTATAGTCTTTCCTCTAGCATGCCCGATCAAAACATTTTAAATTGGTGATATTTGGGTAAACGTCTATCAAGTTTCTTTCTGTTATGAGCTACAAGATTTTAGGGTGTTTTAAGTTTTTTTATGGAGACTAATCTGAGAATCGCTTATATTGACACATTAACTAGCTTGTTTAGATATCCTCATTGTCAGTAGCATGTTATGTTTTCTTTGTCAATGTCAATATTTTATGTCAAATGTGCAAGAAATTTAAATTTCTTTTCACTGTGTTCAGCGATTCACTGTTCTTCGTTAGTTAGGTTAATGAACAAGCAAGCAATCCAAGAGCCTATTTATTACTTTATTCAAAATTTGGCATTCCTCTTAATGAATTACTGTTTTCATATAATCTAAAACCGTTTTTTTTTTGTTTTGTTATAATTTACTTCTTGATGTCAGAATAAAAATCTGTTGATTTTATTGAACATCTCTATTGCTTTTGTTTCTCACATTACATTAATTTTTTAATTTGAATTTTGTTTTTTAATAAATAATTTTTACTTTATAATTTATAATTTGTTTCTTAAATCATACCAAAATGTCCTTGCATTCAAGATTTTCTCTTAACTTTGGTTTTGAGCAGTTTCACTATGATGTGCTTAGGTTTTATATCCTTTGTATTTATTCATCTTGGAGCTAACTGAACTTGTTGGGTCTGGATATTGATGTTTTTCACCAACTCTGGGGAAATTTCTACCAATATTTCTTCAAATTTGTTCCTGTCCTATTCTCTTTCTCCTCTTCTCATGAGACTCCAATTACATGACTGTTAGACAATGTTATGTTGTCCACAGGCTGCTGTGAAATTCTTTTTCTTTTTCTTCAAGCTTTTTTCTCTCTTTTCTTTAGATTGAATGATTTCTATGCATCTATCTTCAAGTACACTGACTGTTTCTTCTCCTATATCCTACTTGTTGTTAAGCCCATCCAGTGAATTTTTTTGATTTCAGATATTGTACTTAGTACTAGAATTTCCATTTGGTTACCTGTTTTATAGTTTTGATTTCTCTACCAAGATTTCCCATCTGTTCACTCATTAATATCATATTTTTCTTTAAATTTCTGAAGATATTTATAATTGCTGCTTTGGAGTCATTGTCTAGTCATTCAACATTTAGGTCACCTCTACATCTGTTTCTATTTAATGCTTGGAAAGGTGGGTTATACGTTTCATTTCTTGCATTTTTTGCATGTCTAATAATTTTTTATTATATGTTTTATTATATATCTATGGACATTATAGTTGATGAATTTTAAGGCATTTGGAGTGTGATTTCTTCCTTCACTGAATTTTGTTCTAGCAGGCAGTTGATTTACTGATAGTTTTCCTTGATTCTTAGGAAGCTTGGTTTTTAGCTTTGTTAGGGTGGATATAGAGAAGTCCATACTCAAGGATATGGCTCTTATTCCTAAGGCATGACCTTTTGGTGTTACAGTTGAATTCTCAGGATGTAATCAATGTCTTTCCACTTTGACTGGGCTAGAACTCCAATAAATCACGGTTCTGAGGGACTTGTATGATTTTCCTACTTCTTTTACCATGACTGAAAGCAGAAGTCCAAAGCTTTGTCCTGGAAGGGAGTTTTAATTTCCTATGTTCTAGAGTTCATTTGACCCCAACCACGTTAACTCTTTAAGACATTATTGCATTAAGGTCTCCTTCCACCTTCCTGCAAATTGGAGTCTGCTAGTTTCATTACTATTCTTTGATTGGAACACATAGACCTATGATAAGCCATAAAACAAGCCTCAGTAAAGTTCAGATGTTTGAAATCATACAGAGTATGTTCTCCAATCACACTGGAATGAAATTATAAATCAATAGTAAAAGGAAATTGGAAATTCACAAATAGATGGAAATTAGACAGCACACTTCAAAGTATCCAATAAGTCAAAGAAGAAATTTCAAGGGAAATTAGAAAATACTTTGAGATGACTGAAAACAAAATCACAACATACCAAAATGTATGCAATGTAATTAAAGTAGTGATTACAGGAAATTTATAGCTGTAAGTACCTGTATTAAAAAAGAAAGATGTCAAATCAATGGCTTAGCCTTTCACCTTAAGAAACTAGATAAAGAAGAACAGATTAAACTCAAAGCAAGTAGAAAGAAGGAAAATAGTGTCTGTCCCTAAGAAGATTTGCATTTGTTTCTGACTAGTCCATACTTTAAACTGAATTCATGACTTGAGACTGTTTAGTCCATCTTGGTTTTGTGAATCTGGACTGTAAATCTGTGTGAGGACTTGCTTGTGATTATAATTCTCAAGCACTGTTCTCTTCTGTTCTGTTCAGTACCAAGGCAACTTCCCTTACTAGTTCCTACATCTAGTATGCTAGAGGTAGATATGGAATAGCGTTATTTTTGGTTCACCACTGCCACATCCCTTGTAGGTAGGTGCTGGCTTTATCAAAGGAGGATCTCTTATCAGATGCTCACCTTAGGCAGGCCTGGGGTTTTGTCTTCTATTTCCAAGACCCACACAATTGAAGATCAAATTTTGTTTGGCAAAATTAAAGGGTAAATATCATCTTCAATGTTTGAATTACCTCTCTGAATTTCCACTTCCACTTAGATTGTAACTTAAAATTCCTTACTATCTTATCAGCTCTGCAATGCTTTTAATAAATTACTCTAAAATAATGTATGCTATGTAGGTTGTTTTCAATAAGAGAGTCAGTCTGAATAACTAAGCTTCATATTTTGGAAATGGAAAAACACCCATTCTCTTATAAACCCACTGAGATAATGGTTTCATCTCCACTATGCCATTAAAACTTTTCTTGACCTTCACATTCCCAAATGTAATGATAAATTATCAGTCCTCAACAGCCCCTTGGTGGCATTTCACATATTTGATACTTTTCCTTTCTTGAAACGTGCTCTTCACTGGGGCACCACTCTCTCTCATGGTTGTCCTACCATACCGTTTACTGCTTCATTGTGGATCCTGTCCATCTTTCCATTCTCTAAATCTTAGAATGTCAGAGTCCAGTCATTGATTCTGGTAGTGGATCTGTTGTTCAGTGATCAGTTCCTTCCGTCATGAATGAGACACACATTCCCTCAGCTGCTTAGAGTGATAGCTTTTAACTGAGACCTTCTTGAGGCATATTGCTCAGCCACCAATGACAACTGCATAGCTCAAGATCATGTCCCCAAATATAGCATCCCACATTCAGTGACGAGTCATTGTTGAGAGGTATACACAATTTTGACTCCTTTCTTCAACGCAAGGCAATGCTGAAGGGCAACTGCTTTGGTTCCAGAGCTCCCTGTAGGATTAGTTGATGCCTTTGTTGAACTTCTCCCTCTGCCCAATATTGCTTCTCTAGGGCACGCATCAATAAATTTCTTGCACATAAATATCAAAATCTCTTTCCTGGAGAACCAAACCTACATTTGATATTGGAAGTGGTCCTAGGAAGTAGTCTCAGAAACGGGATTTTGAGTTGGATTACCTGATGCCAACTGGCAATGAGGATTCAAGCCCTAGGGATAGGTAGAACACCTATATCTTTGACAGGAGGTTGCAGTATGATTGCTAAAATTTTCAATGGTGGTAAAGTAGGATAGGATATTGCTGGAAGGTAATGAACTTGTGGGTACATTATTTCAGGTGGGGTGGGTCTGGGATTTTATTTTATTCCACTTACAAACTAAAAACTAGCCTGTTAATGTTTCACGGATGATCTCAAAATACACAAGGTCTATGGTCAGAAACAAAAGACTTCATTATTCATAGGTAGCAAGCAGCATGAACATTCGTATATGTGCCAATTCCACTTGCCTCCAAATCTGAAAGAAGTTACAAGATGGTTCCAGATGGATGATATGCACACGAGTTGGCGTTGCATCTGGGGAAACCTAAGCTTAGGGAGTCTGCCACTTTTACAGCATGCAGTTAAGTAAGCTTGCTTTTTGTCCAGGGGAAAATGTTACCTCATCTTTCAAATTTACAAGCTGCATAAACAATTGTGAGAAATGGCTTGGGCAAAAGAATGGTCAGGGTTTTGCTTTCTTGGCACGTACTGAAAGTCGTGTACGAGCACAAAAGGACAGAGAAGAAATGTTTTTCCCAGTAAGGTTTTTGAAAATTTAGGTAGAAATATTATTTATGAGGAGTTTGAAATAGTACGGCTGTTGTTAGGGACAACTGAAGCACTAGATGAAGGCAATGGAATTCTGAGGGTGATTAACTACCAATATAAAGCAAAGTGTAAAAGCCAGAGGGCCTCCTTGGCTCCATATAAAGGCTAATCTCCTTCAACCAGAGGGCAGAAAAGGCTGAGGGTCAGACCCAGGATTAGCTGAAAGAGTAGCAGAGCTCCAAACAAGGTTATTATCAACCCCAGTAGGCCCACTAAGCCACAGCCAGAGAGCTGACTGGAAAGGAACGGAACTCTGAGACTTAGGATAGGGACTAAGTCAAAGCACTCGAGAGTCTTGAATCTCAGATTCCTCTGAAGCCTAGAGGCCTGCAGAAGTATCACATCCCTCCCTGTTACAAGCTAGTATTTCCTGCTTGCTTGAAGATGATGTAGAGCCTCTGCTTTGTAAGTAAGCATATGCCCCCGCAGGATCTACCTCACCTCCACACTTGCCCACTAGGTCAATTCCTAGGTTTATATCACAGCCAAACCTGACTGGAAAAGTACTGGGGGTCTGCTAAGGGAGGAAAGATACTATATGCTAAAGGAGCTCTAGGACTGATATGATATGTACTGTCAGGACATAGGAGTGTATATATGAGATTGGATCTGAGAGGGATGGATCAAAGAGGGTGGGATATCAATTTGGATAAGGAAGAGTGTTATTAAGGTGGAGGCACTCTCCCATGATATAGGATTTAATACCTTGGCAAGGGCCCTGGGAGATGCTGCTAATTAATACACAGATAGGTTGGCACTTGAAAGCATGGAAAAAGCAAAGCCTTTTACACAAAATTATACATACTCTATGATTCCAATTATGTGAAGTTCAAGAGAGACAAAACTAAACTTTGGTGAAAAAAATAAAAAGAGTTGTTGCCTGTAGGAGTGGTGGGGGAAATTACCAGGGAGTGGTATGAGGGAACTTTCTGGGATGATGGCAATGTTCTATATTTTGACAGAGGTTTGGATTACACAGGGGTATGCATTTATGCAAACTTAATGAATGTATAATTAAGATATACATATTTTATTATATGTAAATTTTACCTCAGAAGATAAGAGCTATAAACAAATATTGAAATCTAGTTCATGACATGCATGCTGAAATATTTAGGGGTAAGTGTACTGATTGATATCTGACATTTAATATGTATTAAGAAAATATAAATATATTAAGAAAATGAGATGGATTGATGAATGGATAGAGGAATAAACATGTGATAAAGCAAGTATAGTAAGATGATCATTGTAGAATCTAAATTATGAGCAAATGATATACTATAAAATTCTTTCAACTTTTCTGAATGTTTGAAAATGTTCATAATACAATGTTGGGGGAAAGAAGCAAGGGATTACAGTAAGTGAAGTAGAAACACAGAGGAGCTACTGCAGATGGTGGAGACAGGGAACAAGAGGCTCAGAGAAGTGTGCATGCTAGAGTGGATATACTATGTAAGGAAGGCCAGAAAACTCATGATCTGACTATATTCTATGGGAGTGATGGAGAATCCTCTATTAACCAAATTGATAAGGAATATGCTGGTGAAAGGGCACGAGCATCATTAAGAAGCTCTGTGGTGAGAGTCAGCTGTAGACCAGGGCTGATGGTAGGTGTATTAATTTTATAGAGCTGCCAAAACAAAACTAGGTGGCTTAAACAACAGAAATTTATTGTCTCACAGTTCTGGAGGTCCAAGATCAAGGTGCTAGCAAGGCTGGTTCCTTCTGAGGGTGATGAAGGAAGGATCTGTTCCAGGCCTCTCTCCTAGCTTCTGATGGTTTGCTGGCAATCTTTGGTGTTCCTTGGCTTGTTGATTTCTGCCTTCATCTTTGCAAAATGTTCTCCCCGTGTGCTTGTCTTTGTGTCCAAATTTCCCCTTTTCATAAGGACAAGTCATGTTGGATTAGGGGTCCACCCTACTCCAGTATGACCTCATCTTAACTCATTACATCTGCAATGACTCTATTTCTAAATAATGTCACATTCTGAGGTACTGGGGAGTTAGAACTTCAACACATGAATTTTCAGGTGGTACAATTCGATCCATAACAGTAGGAGATGCTGTAACAGAACAAGGTTCCCTGACTGCAATGGGGATGACAGGATACCAATATTATAGGCCAGGCGGTTATATATGCTTAAACTTCAGCAGCAATGTGGCAGAAATTACTATAGAAAACATCAAGTTTAGAGTAGCAGCCAAGGGACCTGACTCTCCGAAAACTCTGGAGATGGTCAATAGAATATAGCTTTCCCAGTGGCAAAACAGATGGGTACCCAACAAGGGTGTTGTTTGATATATATAACTTTAAAAAATCAAGGAGAAATGACAAGGCTGAGGGCAACTACCCCAATAAAAAGTCTCAAGTCATTATGCAGTTTCTGGACCTGACCTATTCTCAGAACTGGCTGTGTCTCCAAGAGGAAAGACCCTGTAATGCTAAACTGAATGTATATAGTATATTTTCCCAAGCCTTCCGCAAAGGGACTGTAGTGCAGGACAGCTAGTTCATTAGATGTATACTGGGGAAAGGGAATATCCAAAGATTTTTTAGGACTCTGACACAAAGTCTGAGTTGACATTGATACCTAGCTACCCAAAGTATTATTGTGGTCCCCTGTTAGAGTGTGGGCATATGGGGGACAGATAGGAAATGAAGTCATGGCCCAGACAGGGCTCGAACTGGGTCCACAGACACTCCCCTGCCTGCATTGGTCATTTTTCTCATCTCTGATTGTAAAAGAGATGAAATATACTTCAGAGATGGAGTAACCCCACATTAAGCCTTTGGACTAGGAGTTGAGAGCTACGTAATGGGGAAGGCAAGTGATAGTTTCTGAAACTGCTACCTCTTTCCCAGCCAAGAGAGTAACTCAAAAAAATTTTGAATCCCAGCAGGAGTGGAAAGGTTAATACTACCCTTAAAGACAAAAAGAATGCATCATCCTCCCCATCCCCTTTAATTCACCAGTCTGGCTCCTACAAAAACCAAGCAATCCTGGGAATGACAATTAACTACTGCAAACTCAACCAAGTAGTAGCCCCGGTTGTAGCTGTGATGCCAGATACGGTATATTTTCTAAAGCAGATTAACATGATCTCAGGCACATAATATGCAGTCCTTGATCTGGTAAGTGCATTCTTTTCCATCTCTCTTAGAAAAGAGGAACAGAAGTAGTTCATTTTTACATAGATGGACAAAAGTTTACTTTTGTAGAGGCTGTATTAGCTCTTTTCTCCTCTACAATATTATAGTCAGAAGGGATCTGGACTATTTGGACAATCCTAAGGACATTATATTGATTCACTCTACTGATGATATTTTCAGATCCCATGAGCAAAACATGGTATTTGGAGGCCTTGGTAAGATACAACTGTTCCAGAAGGTAGAAGATATATGCAATGAAGATTCAGGTGCCAACCACATAAAGTGAAGATATTAGGTATGTCTAGTTGCCTGGGATATGCTAGACCATTCTCTCTAGAGTGAAGAAGAAATTATTGCATCTTACACTTCTACTACTAATAAGGTAGCACGATGCCTGGTTTCCATTTTCAGATTCTAGAAGCAGCATATTTCACACTTGGGAAAAATTCCTTGACCCATTTACTGAGTAATGAAAGTGGCCAGACTTAACTGAGATCCAAGGCAGGGAAGGATTCTGCAGGAGGTCCAGGCTGCAGAACACGCAGCACTATTCCTTGGGCCATATGATAGGTATTAAGGGTATTACAGGTGTCCATTGTGGAAAACATTCTGTAAGGAGTTCATAGCAAGCCCTAAGAAGAGAATCACTACATAGACCCCTATGGATCTGGAGCAAGGCCATAACATACACAGTGAATTATACATCTTTGAAAAACATCTCCTGTTGGGCTTCTAGGTCTTGGTAGAGAAAGAGCACCCAACCATGTGATATAAAATGAGCATGTAGCCAGAGATGGCCATTATAAACTGAGTTCTATCAGATTCACCAAGATATAATATTGGATGGGTCCAGCAACAATGCATCATAAGATGGGAGTGGTAAGTACAGGATTGGACATGTGCAGAGCTGGAGGACAAGTAAGCTTTCTGAGAAGATGTCCCATACTCTCCTGTCATCCATCTCTGCTGCATTAGCACCTACCCCTCAGCTCATCCTTATGACTATATGAGTGCGTGATGATGGTGGTGGATGGGGGTTCCTTACGACCAATTGACAGAGGAGGAAAAACGCTGAGTTTGGGTCATAGATGAATTGGTATAGTATGTCAGTAGAGGAATTGCATCCAGAGGGCAGAGCTTTGGGTGGTGCACCTGGTCATTTATTGGGTAGAAAGAAAAAATGGCTACAGGTAAGAATATATATACATTCAGGGCAACGATGAATGTCATGGCTGGTTTGTAGGTCTCTGGAAGGAAAAAGATTGGAAGATCAAAAAGAAGGAGGTCTGAGTAAGAGGCATGTAGATGGACCTATGAGAGTGAGTAGAAAGTCTGAAGATCATTGCAGTACATGTTAAAGCCCATCATAGACCATACATCATGGAGGAGGTAATAAATAAGCAGACAGAATGACTCAGCTGGTTTATATCAGCCAGCCTTTGTCATTGGCCACCCAGTGCTGGCACAATGGACTCATGAACAGGGTAGACATGGTAGCAGAGAAGGAGGCTATCTATGGGCTTAACACCATGGGATCCTTCTCATCAATGGTGTATAGCTACTGCTGAATGTCCAACTTACTTGCAACAGAAATCAATATTGAGTACTTGATATGGTACCATATTATGAAGGGATCAATTCCATTGGTGGCACGTGATTACATAGAACATCTTCCTCTCTCAAATGGGAAGTGATTCATCTTGATTGGAATTAACACATATTCTGGGTATGGATTTCCTTCTCACAGGACTCAGCTAGCACTATTATCCAAGAACATACAAAATCTTTGATTCACTGACATAGGATCCTCATAACTTCACATTGATTCAAGGGAGGTGACTACCACACTTAACCACCAAGAACCTGCTGGCCAGATAGAGCAATGGAATGACCTTTGGAAAGCACAGCTGAAGTGCTAACTTGAAGATGATACTCTGAACAATGGTGTGTCATCTTCCAGAGCAAAGCATAGAAACCATGTCAATGATAATTAAGTAGCGTATATAAACAGGTGTATCCAGGAACTAAGGAATAGAAGTAGAAGTGGCCCTGAATTCTTTCCCTCCTAGTGACCCACGTGGGGAAATTTGTGCTTTCTACCCTCTGTGAGCCTAGAAGTCTTAGTTCCTAAAAGAATATCTCTACCATGAGAAACAGGGAGACTCCCTATAAACTGAAAGGTAGGGCTGCCGCCCAGATATTTTAGCCTCCTTTTTTCCAAGACATCAGCAGACAAGGAGAGGAGTCACCACTCTGGCAGGAGTTGATTGTCTTATCATCAGAAAGTAGGGCTGCTATTACACAATGGGGACAGGGAAGAAAATTTTATCACTCAGGTGATCCACTTGAATGGATGTCTCTTGGTCCTCCCCTGAGCAATCTTTATATTAAATGGACTAGTGAAGCAGCTGTAGCCTGAGAAGAGCTTAGTGACCAGAAGTTTAGACCTCTCGGCGATGAGTGTATGGTGACCCACCTGGAAAACAACCCAGACCATCAGAGGTAATATTTAAGGATGAGGGGAATGTAGAACAGGTAGTAGAGGAGGAAGAAAATGAATATCCTTTACAACTTTAAGAGGTGCTGTGTCAGTGGGGGCTGTAATTCTTCCTACCCATCTACGCTTGTAAATTTCTCCAGGAAGAGAGCAGAATTCTGTAGTAGTTGTTCCCATTCCTTATTATATCAAACAAATGGATCAGAGTGGTTCAAGGGTAGACAGTAGTGGATGTTGCGCTACACTACCCAAATGAGGCATTCCTTTTCCCAGCTGTTTGGAGAGTCAGTAGCTGATGGCTCTTATTTAAGCCTTTCTCTGGGAATTGATATCAGTCAAAGAGTTGCCTCATACAAGGGTACACACCTTCCACTCCCACACACCTTGCATCAAGGCAGGGCAATTCTAAAGGACCATCCCTCTTCATGAGCCCCTGATAAAATCAGCTGGACCCTTTCTTGTAACTGCATCACAATTCAACTACTTTGCCTAGTCTCGTTTCCTGAATCCCTCATGAGTGTTATTCCTGAAGACATATCTCAATAAAATTTCTGAATACAAATCTCAAAGTTTTGAGTCAGCTTCCTGGGAGCCCACTTTACAATTCTGTTCTTTTCTTCATAGATACTCACTTTCTATGTGATCTCATCCACCTTCATGGATTTATATACTGCCTTTCTGCTTCTTACTCTCAAATTCATATTTCCAGCCCTGACTTCTTCTCCGATTTCCAAATTCATATCTCCAGCTGCCTTCTCAATATCTCTACTTCAGAGTACATTCAGAAATCAGTCAGAGTACACTCAGAAAAAAGGAAGCACTCTAGGTATATCAAATACCAGGAATTTAATACAGAGACTGAGTTGTAAGGTGATGGAAAAGCTGAGGAGCCACACAGGAAATGGCGAGGCAACCCAGAGATCAGCAATAGTAGGAAACTGTTACCACCCTTAGAGCTGGAAGGACAAGGGCAGGCATGTTGATTCACCCAACTGAAGCTGGATCATGAAGAACTCTAAGTGAGAATCACAGAAGGAAGTATCAGAGAGAAGGAGTTAGAGCAAGGGGTGAACCACAGCTGTTGCTAGAGACACCCCCCCCACCCCCGCAAAAGCACAGAGAGACCATGGGAGAAATTCCCTGGCCTCTCTCCTCTTACCCGCCAATATTCTTCCCGTGACTCCCATTGGCCAAACCTATCCAGAAACCAGAGGGCAAAGAAGTCTGGGAAATGTTCTCTGAGATACGGAGGAGGGCAGAGGAAGGTGAGGAATGAATGTGAGAACAAATGGGCAAATGATTGGTCCAGCATGTCAAACTTAACCCGACCGAAAGCCACATATTGATTACCCCTCGCTAAACTTTCTCTACCCAATAATCTTCCATATCTCAGTTGATGGTAATTTCATCCTTGCAATTAGTCTAACCTTGTAATCATCTTTGAATTCTCTTTTTCTTTTACATCTCATATCCAATTTGTCAGGAAATCATGCTGTTTTTACCTTCAGAATATATCTGGAATTCTTACTACCTTCATAACTACCACTCTGGACTGAGATATCATCATCCCTTCGCCTGAGTACCACAATAGACTTCTTGGTGGTCTCCCTGCTTCTGTCCTTGCTACCCTACAGGATATTTTCAACACAGCAGCCAGAGTCATCATTTAAGTCAGAATGTTATTCTCTTCCTTGAAACTCTGCAAAGGCTCTCCATTTCACTTAGAAGCTCAAGTCCTTGCAATGACCCCCTTTATACAATCTGACCCCTGTTTTCTCCATGATCTTATCTCTTATATTCTCCTTGCTCACTCTTACCTCAGCCACCCCAGCTTCCTTGCTGTTTCCTCTACCAGGAACGCTCTTCGTCAAATATGCACAGGGCTAACTCCTTCATCTCTTTCAGATCTTGGCTAAAATATCATCTCCTCAATGTGACTTACACTGACTTTCCTATTTGATATTACAGCCAGCCCCCCTCCCATGCCAGGACTCCCGATCTCCCTACCTTGATTTTACTTTCTTCTTCTTTTTTAATCATAGTGCTCATCAACTCCCATTCTAATTTTTTTTTGGTCACTTCCCACTGGAACATTAGCTCTATGAAGGCGGGGATCTTTGCCCCCTTTTTTTTTTTTTTTGCTGCCATTGTATCTTGAGCACCTAAAACTGTCTGACCTGGAATAGTCACTCAATGGACATTTTTGTTTATGTACAAGAGCTCCTACAAGGTAAATACTTGGAAGCTGCTGGGCCAATGTGTATATCATGTTCAACTTTCCTATATATTTCAAAATTGCTTTTTAAGATGAGTGTACCAATTTATACTCTCATAAACTGTGTATGAGAGTTCCAAATTTTTCACAAATGTTATTGTTGAGGTATGGGTAAGAAATGGCTTAAAATCGGCCTTTCCTTAATTACTAATGATTAAGCGTATTTGCTTATCTTTATTGGTCATTCAAGATTCCTCTTCTGTGAATTGCCTGTGCATGTTTTTTGTCATTTTCTTCTGTTTGATTGCTGGACTTTTTTCTTATCTATTTATAGATGTTATACATCTATACATTAGCGTACTGGTCCTTTGTTGATTATACATGTTGCAAATATCTTCTCCCAGTCTTTCCTTTGTCTTTTCCATTAGATTCTGGCATCTTTTTATTTAGTTTTAATTTTTAATGAGGTCAAATTTATTTATTTTTTTCCTTCACAGTTTGTATGTTTGTGCATTTTAAAAACAAATCCTGCTTTCCTTGATGTTATAAAGAAAGGATCCTAAATTTTCTTTCAAAAGTGTTAAAAGTTCGTTTGTTGACTTTTAAGTCTTTAATCTTACTAGAATTGATTTTTGTGCATGTGTGAAGTAGGAACTCAATTTTATTTTATTTTTCCATTTGGGTATCCAAATACCACAGTACAATTCGTCAGTAGCTCCTTCTTTCCCCACTGACTTGTAATGCCACATCTGTCAGCAAACTTCCACACGTGTGTTTGTTTCTCAGCCCTTAATTCTGTTCCACTGGTCTATTTGTCTACAATTGTGCCAATACTACACTGTCTTAAGTACTATACATTTATAATAAATCCTTTTATCAGGTAGAGTAAATTTCTGCACCTCCATTTGCTCAAAAATTTCCCTGGATCTTCTTCACTCTTTCATCATTCCCTATGAACTTAAAATCAACTAGTTAAGTTCCAGGAACACATTCTTGGGATTTTCATTGAATTTGGATGCTAATTTAGGAAGAAACGACATCTTTATGCTACTCAGTTCTCCTATACACAGACATGGTATATGTCTCCATTTTCTATCCTTAACAAATAAAAGTTTACACTGTTTCCATTAAGTATCTTATGTCTTTCTTTGCTCCTATAACTGCTATCTTTTAAAAATCACATTTTCTAACTTGTGCTGGTAATGGGAAATGCAACTATGAATTTTTAAAAATTCCACAATCTTGCTAAACTCTCTTATTAATCATGGTAATTTGAGTATTAGATTATCTTGGACTTTCTATGTAAACAATTCAGCATGCTCCTTAAAACAGTTACGTATTTATAATGTTTTAATTAAGCAATACAATCAGCTCTAAAATTAGAAATATATTTAAAACATGTAGAATAACACTCTTCTTCTCACCTTTATCCTCCTCTTCACTGAGTTTCTACCTGTTCATTCCTCCAGGTAACTACTATTATTAATTTTCTTATGTGTTTTTCCAGAGTTTCTTTCTGACTACGAGAAACTATAATTAACTTTCCGACTGTAAGAAACTGTGATTTAAATGCTTTTTACTTGCTTCTATTCGCAAATGTAGCAAACTGTAGACAGAGATCGGCCCCTTGCTTTTCTCCCTTTGTTACAGCCGAAAAAGTCGTTTTTTAAAAGGCTGTGTAATAGCCAGAGGGGAGGGGAGAGGAGGGGCGGGGAGCCAGTAAACGACAGAGTGGCTGTGGGGAGGTGGCTAGAGAGGCCCGGAAGTGGCCTCTGTGCCCCGCCCCGCAGGTGGTCGTCTAGTTTCGGACGCTGAGTGTGGGGTGAGTTGGGGGGGCCCGTTGGACGCCCACATCCCGGTGCGGGTGTGGGTCACCTTTCCTGGCTCCGCCCGGGCCGTCCTGCCGTTGCTCTGTCCCCGAGTAGGGCTGTGCTGCGGGTGGGCGTGCGTGGAGAGGAGCCCCTCCCTCACCCGTCCCCTGCAGCCTCGTCTCCGAGGAGGGAGTCCCCTGGGAGAGGCCGTGGGACACCGAAGGGCGCTCTGTTGCGGTGCCAGGGGTCCCCGCCTAGAGCCCACTGCACGTGCGCCTTGTCTAGGGCCGTTTCTGGGTGTCTGGGTCGGTGCCTCAGGGCGTTGAAAGACTGCGATTCTTGGGTCACACTCACAGACAAGCCTTGGAAATGGGAGCCGTTGCATTTTTGCTCCGTCTGGAGACAAGGTCAGTACCAAGGTCCTTAAATTACTCCGGGGTACTGGACAAGAGCCTGGACTTTGGAGTCACACTGCCTGGTTTGATTCCTGCCTCTGCCGCTTAAAGGCTGTGTGACTTTTGGCCATTCCCTTAACCTCTCTGTGCCTCATTTTACTGCCTTGTAAAATGGGGATAATGATGTCACCTAACTCACTGGGTTATTGTGAAGATTAAATGACTTAAGTGTGTAAGGCCCTTAAAATAGTACCAGGCACAGACTAAGCACGATTTAAAGATTTACTATTATTATTGCTATTACTATTTCTAATTATGACGGCATATTATCTTTAATGAGTGGTCTTGGTGACTGGCTTTTCTTTCTGTGTCTTTCAATTTTAGTGTCATTCATCAGTTCTTTTTGTGATGGATGATTTTTGTATTTTAGGAGAGAAAAATAATATAATCTGGTTAACAGCCTATCCCAAAGCAAAGACCCAAGCCAGTGTGTGTTGTGTGTTGTGTGTTGTGATGCTCCCTAAGGCTTTAAGACTTGGGGATGCCTTTAATTAAGGCTGCCTGGATTCACAAGGAACAAGAAAGGTTTTAACAGTGAAGAAGGACTAGAACCCCTGGTATTAGCAGAAATCGTGGGTCCTGCTCAGTCCTGGGAGATCTGCCCATATTTTGACCTTCCAGAAGAGTCCTAAGTCCAGCCTGAGTGGGGATCAGATATATATGTAACTTCTATGTTTCTATACATTACTATAAATATTGGAAACTGAGTTTGCAGCAACACCCTTAATTCCAATCCAACATTACAGGGTTCACATTGGATTTCTCTTTTCCACATTTGTAACTGTCGTCTCTGATAAGGAGAAACTTTGCTCTCATTATCTTCAGTATATTTACTTATTTGATCAATACTTCCTGTTTGTAACCAATGTTCCAATCCAATACCTTCTCACTCTGCTCAGTTGGGCTCAGACCCCAAATAGGAGAGGGGTGAGACTTGAGTGGGGAATGTGGGATAGATGGTGGTAATGTATTTGTGATAATTTTCCTGCCATAGCCCATGGATACTCTCTTCACTCCACTTGGGCTCCAAACTCATTCTAGGCTGGGCTGTGGCCCTCTCTCACCTCCCTTGACCCCACCTAAATGCTTTTAGACTGTGTTATTCTGGAAGGAAGGAGGGTAGGATTCTGTTTAATTTTTTAAATTTTGGGGGGAAATTTCAAACATATGTAAGTGTAGTGGGAATATTACAGTGAACTCCAATATGCCCGTCATCAGCTTCAGTAACCATCGTCTTTTGGCCATTTTCTTTCATTCTTCTTTCCCCCTCCCTTCCCTTCTCTTTTCTTCCCTTTCTCTTCTCCCTTCCTTGTCCTTCCTTCCTTCCTTCCTCCCTCCCTCCCTCCCTTCCTTCCTTCCTTTCTTCCTTCCTTCCTTCCTCCATCCCTCCCTTCCTTGCTTCCCCTCCCCATTCTGTTTCTAGTATTTTAAAGCAAATTCAAGCTATCATATTAGTTCACCCACAAGTATAAGTAATTCAGTATTAATTTCTAAAACTAAGGATTTTATCTTAATGTAACCCTAGTATCATTATCACACTCAACAAAATTGACAGTAATTCCTTAAGATCATTGTGTGCAAGTTTTCCCCATTGTCTCAAATATGTCTTCTTAGAGCTGTTTTTTCTAATAGGGTCCAAATATAGTTTACCATTTGCATTTGGTTGATACGCCTTTCAGTCTCTTAATCTATGACAGTTCTCCTTCACCCCCTCTCCTCTTTTTTTTCTTCTTAAATGCCATTTATTTGTTGAAGAACTTGAGTCTTCTGTCCTACAAAATTTCTCACATTCTGGATTTGGCTGATTGCTTCTTTTTAGTATCTTTAACTCATTAGTTCTCAAACTCAGCTGCACATTGGAATTATCTAGAAAATTTTAAAAGTTATCAATCCCACCCCCAGAGACTGATTTAATTGATCTTGGTTGCAGCCAGGGTATCAGGATGTTTTAAAAGCTTCGTAATGATTCTAACGCATACCAAAGTTTGAAAACCTTTAATTTGCTTCTGTATTTCATCTATTCACTGGTATTTGGATCTAGAGGCTTGATTAGACTTAGGCTCACTTATTTTGGTGATATTCATTCACGTAACAGTGCCCCAGATCTCTTGTGGCAGCTCATTAGGAGGAAGTATTTTCTGGTACGTTTCATTTGTAACACCTGTGACGAGGTCACAGTTTCCTAAGTTCCATCCCTTCTCTGTCATTCTCTGAACTGTAGAGGGTCAGAACAGAAACTCAGGAAGCTATAGACTTGGAACTGTTTTTCCCCTAGTAACCTCTACCAACCTCACATTTTCTGTCCCCTTCATTCCACTGAGTAAAGAGGGACTTACTGACACCTCAGCCCAGTCAAATAAGTTTGCAGTCACTAAGGGTTTAAAATCTAGTCCCATCTGGTTCAGAGGAATCTCAGGGCTCCCTTCCCATTTAGGGCAGGCCCAGTCCCATGGCTTCTGGGAATGGCTAATGACAGAGAGGGAGTTGAGGTGTGGTGTATGTGTGCGTCTCCTGTACCTTACCTTCTCCCTTTCTCCCTGTCTCCCTTTTCTCACACTACCCAGTTCATGGTGGGGATGGGGGCACGGAAAGGAGAATTTTCTTACCTGTTTTGCTGAAGTTAGAGGGGACCAATCTATAATCCCATCCTTTACATTTTATTCAATAAATACTTCCTATGTGCCAGGCAGTGTTCTAAGTGCTTTACAAATATTAACAAATGTATAACAACTCCATAAAGCAGATTCTTTTATTATGTCCCTTTTAAAGTTAGGGAAACTGAGGCACTGAGTAGTTAATAAGTAATGTGTCCAAGGTCACACAGCAAATACGTGGCAGAGGTGGGATTTGAATCTAGGCTGTCTAGTTCCGGTGTTCATGTTCTAACTACGATGGATGGGAGCTTACCCAGCCTGGTTCTGGCATCAATTACGGTTAGTGCCAGCTCTCCTGGGAAGCACATGAGGCAGCCCCTGAATGCCTATTTGTCACTTATCTATGCAGCCTTCTAACGTCTGAGATTTCACAGTGAGGGAGAGACAGGGCATCCCTCCTTTCAGTCTTCATGGGACACCCTATGTACCTCCCCAGGCAAGTCTGCAGGGGACGTAGACCCCAGTCCCCATCTGCCCATCCTTCTGGAGCCCCATGTCCAACTATGGGAAACTTAGGAGTCCCTACGATGCCCATCTCTATTCCCTGGAAGCAGCTTTGCCCTTACTCACTTGCCAGGTGACTGACTCCCTCCTCCCGTCCCTAAGTTCCCCATAAGCTTTTGGCACTAAGGCAGATTTTGTAATTCAGAACTTCACATTTTCACTCTTTACAGCAGTGGTTCTAAGCCAGGGGCCCTTGAGCTCCCGAGGTAAAATTTAGCAATGTCTGGAGATGTTTTTGGTTGTCATGACTGGGAGTGGGTGGTGCTACTGGTGTCTAGTGGGTAGAGGCCAGGGGGCTGCTGAACATCGTGCTATTTACAGGACAACTCCCCCAGCCTCCCATAACATAGGATTAATCCCACCCAAAATGTCAACAGTGCTGAAGTGGAGAAACAGCGCTTTACAGAAATAACTGTTCACCTGGTACTTTTGCGTTCATTCATCCTTTCACTTAACAACAAACTTATTCTGTATTTACTGTGTGTCAGGACGTAGGGACTACAAAAATGAGTAGCTAAAGACAGAGCTGTTTTCAAGAAATGCACAGTCCAGCAGGGTGGGCAGATTTTTAAATAGAGAACAGGGATGCACAAGTGCTGTTGTTGTTTTTAATATGAAGTTTATTGAGCACTCTGTGTGCTCTTTCCCTAAGCTATCTTATTTATTTTGCAAGGAAGGCAGGAAGTGTCATGGGAGGAGACAGTTCATTCTGCCTAAGGGGCGGGGGGGGGGGGGGTGGTGGCGGGTGGCTGACAAAGGCTCTACAAAGGAGGGGACTTTTAAGCTGGGCTTTACCCTGCAGAGATGTGAAAGTGTGAAAATAAATACTGTATCAAGAGTATAGTAAACAGCCTGTCAGGGCAGCTGCTGCCCTCTTGCAAAGTCAGGGAGACTTTGTGCCTGTTGAAAAACAGATACTTCCATGGAGTGGTCACAGTCTGGAGGGCACAGGTTTGTAAGCCCTACCTGAGCCCCCACCGGCCCCCTTGGCTGGGGACACTGAGCAGTGCACAACCTGCATGACCGCAGGGCATGCTTCCAGAGTTTAGTTACCAGTTCATGGGGACAGAGGATCAGCAGTGGGCATGAGTAGAAACAGGCGCTTTATCTGGATGACAATGGGAGCATTAGTGGTTTGAGGCAGAGGAATGACTTGATTAGGTATTTGTACTTGAGCAAGAGCTCTCTGCTGCCAGCCTGAAAAGTGGGGGAGGACGGGACCGGTTGAAAGCACTTAGTAGGCTAGAGACAGTAATGAGGGCCCGGCCATGGCAACAGCAGTGAGAAGAGAGAAAAAGGAACAGATCTGAGAGACTTTCCACAGGTAGAACAGACTGGACCATGTGATCCAGTGTGGCAACTGAATGAGAAGAACAAGTCAAAGATGATTCTGAGGAAATGGGCAGATGGTGCTGCTGTTTCTAGAGAATGCCTACTGGGGAAGGAGTAGATTAAGAGGGAAGAAAATCAGCTTGGCGTGAGGCATATTGAACTGGATTTGTTTGCAAGATTTCCAGATAGAACTGTCTCGGAGGCAGCTCAGGACAGGGATCAAGAGTCTTCAGCCTAGAAATTAGAGTTAGAATCTTGCAAGTGATTAAAGACAGTTCTGGGGAAGATGTGGAGAGAGAAAAGAAAAGGTCGAGAACAGAACTCCACGGCCCACTCACACTTAAAAGGAGAAAGGCCAGTGAATTATACTATTCGCTGACATTTATATAGTACTTACCACAAACCAGGCACTGTTGTAAGAACTTTATACGCAAACTGAATGCTCCCAGTATCCCTATGTACAATTACTATCCCTGTTACAGATGGGGAAAGTGAGGCACAGAGGATGTTGAGTAATTGACCAAGGTCACCCAACAAGTAAGTAGTAAAGCCAGGCTTATGAACCCCGGCAACCTGGCTTGAGATTCTGCACCTAACCAGACTGTGAATGGGAGCTGGAAAGAAACAGGATGGAGGAAAGCAGGAGAGAATGGGGCCCCTGGATCCAGGGACATGATAGTTTCTGGAAGTGAACAGCAGCATCAGCTGCCTGAGAAGAAGCCATAGAAAATGGAAACTGAGGGAAGCATCTCTGATTACTTCTGCAGGAGCCATCTCAGTGGTCATTGCTGGCAGTTTGCTGCTCACAATAGGTTGAAGGATAATGGGAGGTGTGGACCAGAGTGGGGGTCTGGAGGCTTCCTTTCAAGAAGTTTGGCCTTGAAGGGGAGGAAATGGAGTGGCAGATTAAGGGGGTGGCAAAGACCAGGGGCAGCCACTACTCTCTCCAAGGCAAGGACTTGGTGATGTTTTCTGCTTCTTTGATGTTTCTGAAGGTCCCCTCTAGCCCAAAGCTCAGAGCGGTCTAGGGAAGCCCTACTTTCAGCTGAATTTGAGTGTCAGTTTTATGCCAGTTGTTTGGGCAAGCCTCACATCAGAGAGAATTGGGCGCCTCACTAGCAGATGTCCAGGGTTTAAAAATTCAGTCCTATTTCTTTTGACCCAGGGCCTGCCTTCTTTTCTTTCTTCTTCCCCTAACCACAGTGCCTTGATGGCAGATAAGGACCTGGTATTCATTCCCTACTGCTGCATAACAATTTACCACAAATTTATCAGCTTAAAACAACCGATTTATTATTTCCCGGTTCCAAATATCAGAAGACCAGGCAGGCTCAGCTGAGTTCTGTGCTTAAGGTCTTCCAAGGCCAAAGTCAAGGTGTTAGTAGGGCTGAGCTCTTATCTGGAGACTCTGGGGAGGAATCTGCTTACAAGTTCATTGAGGTTGTTGGTAGAATTCAGTTCTCCTCGCTCAGGCGGGGCGTGCTACCTCATCATATTCAAAGTCCTGGGGATTAGGGCAGCAATCTTTGGGGTCATTTTAGAATTTAGCCAGTCACAGACCTAGTTTCTCACGGGGCCAATCACTGAGAGGGACTTCATAGAGAGTCTAGGGAGTGGCCTGGGTCCGCACCAAAGTTCACACAGAAGTTCAGTCCAGTCTCAATTTCTCTCCTGATTAGCCTGGAGATCTGGGGGTGGGAGTGGGGGTGGGGGGCGGAGGTGGTGCCCAGGCCCACCCCCGGGATATCTTTGGGGAGCTTATTGTGGGATTAAGGTTTGGGGTGGTGCAAAGAAGGGAGCTGCAGACTCACTTGAACGTGGGGAAGAAATCTTCACAGCAGCTCCCCAGGGATGTCCTCGGGTTTCTGGGCGTGAGAGGAGGGGCCTGCTTGGTGGTTTTGCTGGTTAATAGTGATTTCCTACTTCCAGGAATCTTCTGCAGAAATACAGCTCCCAGCTAGAGTGAGGCCTGAGTACCGCCTTGGCCCAGGATGGCCAGAGAATCGAAGGAAAGCGCAGCCCTGGACGCCCAGTCTGCAGAGGACCAGATGGGGCTTCTGGTCATAAAGGTGGAGGAGGAAGACGCCTCTGCCTTTGTGGAGGAGGCCAGCGTGAGGGGCAGCCCGGTTCGGGGTTCGGAGCACTCCCGCCAGCGCTTCCGGGGCTTCCGCTACCCCGAGGCCGAGGGGCCCCGCGAGGCGCTGAGCCGGCTCCGGGAGCTCTGCCGACTGTGGCTGCGGCCTGAGATGCACAGCAAGGAGCAGATCCTGGAGCTGCTGGTGCTGGAGCAGTTCCTGACCATCCTGCCGGGGGACCTGCAGAGCTGGGTGCGGGAGCAGCATCCGGAGAGCGGCGAGGAGGTGGTGGTGCTGCTGGAGTATTTGGAGAGGCAGCTGGAAGAGCCGATGCCGCAGGTAGAGAGAACACGTTTAGTATCTGAGAGCTGGGGTCTGTCTCTTCCTGAAATCTCAAGATCGGAGTGAGGGGCATTTCTTTAAGATCAGAAGTTCTCATCTGTTTTTGTACCTTGATCCTCTTTGGCAGTAAGGTGAAGTCCCTGGACCCCTTCTCCTAATAGTAGTTTTAAATACATAAAGGAAAATATAAAGGATTACAAAAGAACTCAATTATATTGAAATACAGGTAACAAAGTATTAAATTTGTGATAAAGTTATATATGTGCTTTTTTATTGATGAACTAAATAATAAGACCTAGGGACAAGCCTAGCAACTGGTAATTTCAAAGTTGTTATGAGCGTGAATGATGTCGACAATATTTGCCTGGTTATAATGTGAAGTGAAAACACCTTTGCTTTCTATTGGTGACAAAGTCCCGGATATGCTCTGCCACATTGGTTTGTTGCTTCCTTTCATAATTGAAGGGAATGCTCAGTTTCTCTTAGAGCCTAGCAAAAATAAAAGTACTTTTTTCCTCTCCAAGTCTGTGGACCATTTGGGAGGGAGTCCATGGACCACAGGTTAAAAACCTCTGGTCGAAAATGGGTTGATTTTTACCTGTATCTTCTTGCCTGTTTTATGAGATTGTTTCCTCTTTGCATTATCTAGCATCTTTGTGCACGTTCCTTCAGAGGACGTGTGGCCAGAGCCTTCTAACCAGTGACATGAGGCCAAGATTCTTGACTTGTGTCTACCTGGTCCAAACCCTGTAACAGTGAAAAGTCATTTCAAGTCTCTTAGCTTCAGGCTCTTCATTCTTTATAGAGGAAATGAGCTGCACATGAGAAAGTAACTTGAAAACTCTAACTATAAATGTTTGGAAGGAAGCCCATGTTTAACAGGGACATACCACGTGCAGGGTCCTGTGTTAGGTGAGATCACATACTGTGATCTTATTTACTGGTCCACCAAACACTGTAAGCTAGAAATTATTATCCTCATTTTTCAGTAAGAAAAGATATTAGTATTCTCTTAGAAGTTAGTACCAATTGCCAGAGTTTTCATAAAAGCACAAATATATTTAATGAGGGAGCACAGAGTAAAGCTTAAGAGCATGGGCTCTGGAGTCATTCTGCCTGAGCTCCCATCCTAGCATTGCCACTTATTAGCTGGGTGACCTTGGGCAAACTGTTTAAACTCTCTGTGCCTTTGATTCCCCATCAGTGAAATGGGGATAATAATAGTACCCACCTTAAGGTTGTTGTCTAGGTTAAATGAGTTAATATTTTTAGTGCTCCTGGAAACAGTGCCAGGCACATAGAAAGTGCTACAGAAGTGTTTGATGAATAAATAAATGAATAACTTCTAGGTCCCAGGTGGTGACCAGGGGCAAGAACTGCTCTGTTGCAAGATGGCACTGTTGGCACCATCCCAGGGGTCACAAAGTAGCCAATTCCAGCCGATGAAGGCTCTGCTCAAGCACGAATCTCTGGGATCCCAGCCCTTACCAGACAGAGGTGAGGATTGTCTTCTGGGCAGTATGAATTCTGCAGACTTCCTCCAGTTTCACTTAAAGGTCATCTAATAGATCCATTGCCAGTGATTTTATATGCCCATCACTGATTGAGTCTGCTTTGAGACTGAGACTAAAAGGGAAATTTCAAACAATGGTGGAAAGCTTTCCCAACCAAGCCTGGACAAAAAAGATAAATAAATAAAATTTGATTTGGAAAGAATTGGTTCTCCATTGATTTAACATATAATTATGGAGGCCTCTTATGTGGTAGTCAGTGTTGTTGGTGCTGGGGATAGAGCCATCAGTGAGACGGAGTCCTTGCTGCAATGGAGCTTACATTCTAGTGGGGAAGATGGCAAATACACACATTAATAATATAGTTTCAGATAGTGGTAAGTGCCAAGAAGAAAATGAACAGAATCTGTAAAGCCAGTCAGAATATCCCAGATTGTAGGACTATTGGAAATTAAAGAGTATAAATCTTCTAAACCTTAGGTCTGTTGTTAAAATGGCATGAAATTCACTCCATAGGACATGGCTATATGTTCTGAGGTGTTTTCTCAGATGTGCGCTGAACATGTGTGTAGCTCTTCAAGGCACACAGCACTGGGGCACACCAGCCAACATGCAGTCTTCATTTCTCAACAGAGGTTCTAGTCTAAAGCAACTGTTTTGTGCCCCTTTTAAAGTTGGCCTCCTATAGGGGAACCTGAAGTTCTTTTTACTTTTCTCTCTTGAATCTGAGCAAGTTCTATATATACTCCCAGATGTCCATTTCTGCCTTTCTGGGCCCAGCTTTGTCTGACTCTTCTTAGTTTTTCAAAACCAAAGCAGAAAGCCCCCTAATAGCTACTAAAGAGATTTTAACCAAAATCTTATTTTTCTCTCCCTCCCTAGCAAAGTTCAAAGGATTTTCAGATGAAATGTTCTATGTTGCTTTCATTACACCATTTTTACTAAGGATCCTGCCTTTTTGTGTAGTTTTTGTATATCTGCAGAACACACCAGCTCTGTTTAGGCCCTAGGATTGGAGCTGGAAGGGATCAGGCATTTCTTGAAAGGAAAACACTATAAAACTTCTTGGCAGGAATATAGTAACCAAGTTTTTGAACTTGGATTCCACAGGGCAGGGAGGCTGACTGTCAAGGTAGATCTCATCCAGAGCTTCTTTCCTTCTTAGCTCTCCAGATTCCCGGGCTTGCCAGGGGAGGGCGCTGCAGAGAAGATGCAGTGGTAGCTGCCAGGCTCTCTCCAGAGCCCCAGGTGAGCTGGAGCCCCTTTCCCTCCCCCAATGCCCTTTACTACTGTCCTGCTTCCCGTGAAGGTCCCTCCCTCCCTACTACCCCTCTTTCCCCATCCTAGATCCTCCACCCAAATCCTAGATGAATTTTGAATTTTCTCATTTATGCCAAGGTTGTTTATCATTGTCGATTTCTTTTTGGTATCCAGTTAAGAGCCTTTTTTTTCCCCCCAAAAGTATGTTTAATGAAATTAAATGAAAGAGTAAAATTGACTCATACAGATGATTAATACCTTCTAAGTGCTTTATAGTCCATTATTAAGTAAATAACAGCATGATGTTCACTTTAAGTTTATAATGTGACATATAAAAGGATGACTTTTGTAACCAAGAGAAACCACTCAATGACAGATAGATACTCTGGGTTTTCCTATTTTATTACTAGCTTGGGGGGCTGTCTGTGCTTCCCAGATCTTTCCTACTCCTTCTTTTGGTCAGCCCCTTCTTCAGTGGGATTTTCTTCTTCAATAAGGGCAATTCAGCAAATGCAAACTGAAGCTTTTGTTGTGATGGTGGTTTTGTTTTGTTTTTTTAGAGTTTAAAAAAATGTCCTATGGATAGGAATGTAAACACATGGCCTCTGCTCTCAGGAACTTAAACTTGAAGGGACAGATGAGGCATGTCCTTTTATCTAAACCCATGTGATTTAAACAATCTTTATTTACACTCGATTTTAATTCCTACCCAGTTCATGTCCTTGAAGATCTCAGTGTTTGAGGCTCTGTAGTATCCATTTCCTTCCCTGACTTTCCTCACCTCAGACCTAGATTTCATTGTATTTTAATAATCATTATTGTAAATGGGCCCCTATCACTACTATGCCAAAAAAGCACACCACAAATCTTTTGGAAGGTTTCGATTTGGTTCCGTTTCTTTCACTATGTTGGCTTTTATTTTCCAAATTTTTTCTTTCTATTCTAGTGTCTAGATATTTATGTGAAGAGACGTCTCCTAATATGTTTAATATTTCTTTACTTCCATGGTTATTTTGTTAGTGAAGGTGATACTTAAGACTGGGTAAAGTACGAATAAGGATGCCACACGTGCTCTTTCTCACAGAGCCCCTTTAATGGGAAGTTCGTACATTGCATGTGCCCCTCACTGTAGTGCCAAGCTTTAGGAGTGATCCTGAGCAAGAGGAACTAGGTGGGATTACTTATTGTTGCAGAGGCTGCTGAAAATGGAAGATGTGGCTCTGACCCTCTCCCCTGGATGGACCCAGCTGGGTTCACCTCAGGTGAACTTCTACAGAGGTGAAAGGCAGAACTGCGGCAGCCTCATCTCCCTGGGTAAGGCTGATGGGCACTGATTTCTCATAAGGTTTCTTGGCCTCCTTTGTGTATCAGAACCCCCTGGGCTGTTAGAAGCTGTTTGAATTATGTTTGGATTCAGAACCACCATTTCTGAACCCCAGCTACTAACCAGCGGTGTGACTAGTTCATTAACCCTTCTGACCTTGCTTTCTTCTCTGCCCTGCCAGTGTTCCAGTCAGTTTAAGTGGGATCCAGTAGGTACAGGTCTGGCTCATAGTAGATGCTCAGTACATGTTGATTCCCTTCCTGTTGCTAGCCCTGACGGAGGAGGAGAGTTAGGGGTCTCTTCAGGCAATGGGCCATGGGACCATAGAAGTGACCTGGAGATTGACTGCGGAGACTGGCCTTAGAGATGAGGGTGCAGGGCCACACAGGGTGCCTGTCTTGTCTGAGTTCACATAGCTCATTGGGGCTATGTTCTCTGTTTCTTACAGAATGCTTCAGAAGTCCTTTCATTTGCCTTGTTTACTGTCACCTTCTGCTTAGCCCTTTTAGCATCTAATCCTAGGTGTGTGGCCCTGCCTTACTATCCTGAGAACTCAGAGCCTCTGCGTGTATCCCCAGCACAGTCCTCACCACCTTCCCTCCATTCCCAGTTTGTACCCTTCTTTCAATGGCCCCATTCTCATCCTCAGGTCTCCCTCCTCCCCAGCACCCCTGTTCTCCCTCTTTATTTCCATCCTTATTCTTGCACCTAAATCCTCTTCCATAGCATATACAGACCTCTGTAATTCTTGCCTCCCTGGGACCTGTCACAGAGCTTTCCCCTGTAGAGGACATAATTGACAGTTGCTGCCATTTGTTATTTCAGATGGTGAAATACAGACTAAGATCAGGGACTTGCCTCCAGATGAGGAACATCCAGAACAGGAGCCTGGGGAAATACCGTGCCACCCGGGTGAAGCCACTGCCCAGACTCCTACATGTGCAGAAGCTGGTGAACAGGAGGGCAGGGTACAAGGAAAGCAGAAAAATGCCACTGAGAGGAGGCGGCACATTTGCCATGAATGTGGAAAGAGTTTTGCTCAGAGTTCAGGCCTGAGTAAGCACAGGAGAATCCACACTGGGGAGAAACCCTATGAATGTGAGGAGTGCGGCAAAGCCTTCATCGGGAGCTCTGCCCTCATCATTCACCAGCGAGTCCACACTGGTGAGAAGCCATATGAGTGTGAAGAGTGTGGCAAGGCCTTTAGTCACAGCTCAGACCTTATCAAGCACCAGAGAACTCACACTGGGGAGAGGCCCTATGAGTGTGATGAGTGTGGGAAGACCTTCAGCCAGAGCTGCAGCCTCCTCGAACATCACAGAATCCACACCGGGGAGAAGCCATACCAGTGCAGCAGGTGCGGCAAAGCCTTTAGGCGGAATTCACATCTCCTGAGACACCAGAGGATCCATGGGGATAAAAATGTTCAGGATCCTGACCGTGGAGAGACCTGGGAGAGTCAGAGTAGGATGGAAAGCCAGGAGGGACATGTTGAGGTTCCTGTGTCTTATAAATGTAACGAGTGTGAGAGAACGTTCACTCAGAATACAGGCCTTATTGAACATCAAAAAATCCACACTGGTGAGAAACCCTATCAGTGTGATGCATGTGGAAAAGGCTTCACTCGGACCTCATACCTTGTTCAACATCAGAGAAGCCACGGTGGGAAAAAAATTCTGTCACAGTGACCCATGTCTTATCTGCCAAAGTTGGTGCTCATTCCTGTTGAACTGAAGCCACCCTGGAGCCCTTCCTGACTACAGAAATGGTGGGCTGGGCTTAATTTACCACTACACATCATCAGGTGTTTGTTAGAAAACATAGAGTCTGGCTGAGATGAATTATGTTCTGCATTCTAGAAGGTGATTGAAAAAAACCATATTTGATAGGAGGCTATGGGAGAGTTGTCTGGAAGACGTAGCATCTGAAATGGTTTGTTCTCACCTATTGGCCTTAAAAAGGCTTCCAGACTGGCTCCTCACCCTCAACCAGCACTTTATGACGTCTCCTGGGTGGAAGGCTGTGATTTCAGGACTGCTCCTCTATTCATTTTGCTATAATGAATCCTCCATGGTGGGTCAGATTCGTGAAGTCTTAGGCTCCCCACTGTGCCTTGTACACAGGTGCTAATAAACATTTTATTAAATATACCAGTGAGATTACCTTCATAGCTCTGTAAATCTGATCTCATCTAGATTTCTGAGGAATTTCTTACCAGAACTATTTGTGCTTGTGTCTAATTCCAAGGTTCTAGACTCTCAGTTCATCTAGTGCATTTTTTGCCAAACACACAGGATTGACAGAGTGGGGGTGAGGGTGGGGTTACTGTGATGGGGAGAATCCAAATTTCTTTCTTTCTTTCTTTTTTTTTTTGGTGAGGAAGATTAGCCCTGAGCTAAGATCTGTTGCCAATCCTCTTTTTGCTGAGGAACATTGGCCCTTGGCTAACATCTGTACCCATCTTCCTCTACTTTATATGGGACGCCTGCCACAGCATGGTTTGATAAGTGGTGCGTTGGTCTACACCTGGGATCCGAACCTGCAAACCCTGGACCACCAAAGCAGAGCACACAAACTTAACCACTATGCCACCTGGCCGGACCCTAGAATCCAAATTTCTTTACCAGACTAGGAATTCTAGTGTAAATGCCTTAAACAACTTCATTATCATTAAATCATTGTGAATATGTGCCAACCATGAAATTCCATTCTTCTGTTAATGTTTTCCTGATATTAATTTTGTTACCCTTTAGGGACAAAATGTTCCTATTCAGGCAGTGTGAAAATCAGTTATCAAGTCAGAATAAAATGGTAAATTCTCTAATGCTCAGCTTCTTCGTTTTCACGTTTTGGTTCTCTTGGGCCTAATCAAATGCTCTCTAAAGCTATCTTGCCCACAGACTGCCCCCTTCCTCCAAGTGTAGAGTAGACTGGGCATCAAGACTTATACTTGCTAAGTGCAAACTGGCTCCCATCAGTGGAGTCATACCAAATATTTAAAACAAACATCACTTATGGTTTCAAAACTCCACTATTAGTGTGTGACCATCTTGGTCTTCTTATATATTGATTCCCAAACCAGCTGTGTGCTAACATCTCCTCCATTATTCATGATGAGAATTTTAACCATTAACTCCACAGGCTATCTACTTTTCCCTAAACACACTTTGTAGACCATCTTTTTTTTTTTCTTCATGGTAGTCAAAATTGCAGTCTTGTGAATTCAAGTAAGAAAACTTTTTTTAGTTAGCATAACAAAAAGTATTTATTTTGTATATTTCTAATGGAGTTACCTCTACAAAAGTATTTCAGGATGACCATTTTCCTGCAAATTTTTTGTTGGTGTATCACTGCTCTTTATTATAGAAATATGCTTTTGTTTTGCATCTACTCACACTTCCCACATGGTTTCTGGCTCCAGCAATCTCTTCTCTATTTGCAATATCATTCTAAGACTCTGGAATTCATATATGGCAAGGTTTTCTGGTCACCTTTCACAATAAACGGTTTCTCCATTGTGATATATTCTTTCTTGCTTATCTAAAATCCATTGCAAATCTAGCCAAGTCCCTGTTTTCATGCCAGTTTCCAAGGCTTGTACTTCAAAGGTTTCAGAGATCTAGGGGACACAAATCTAACAAATCCTAATATGAATTATTTGTGTTACAGTAATAAGCCATATGGTTATTTATTTTGTTTGAATTCTTAAACCCATAAAGATGTGTGCATGCTTTCCAAACTTTCTGAACATACTTGTATTAGTCAGGTTCTCCAGGGAAAGAGCACCAATAGGGTGAACATATAGAGAGATTTATCATAAGAAATTGGCTCATATTCTCAATGAATATGGAGTCTGAGAAGTCCCAAGATCTGGGAGACCCAGGAAAGCCAATGGTGTAGTTCCAGTCCAAAAGCCAGCAGGCTTGAGAACCAAGAAGAGCCAATGTTTCAGTTTGAGTCCGAAGGTGGGAAAAGACTGATGTCCCAGTTCAGTGCAGTCAGGCAAGAGGAGTTCCCTGTTACTTGAGAGAGGGTCAGCCTTTTTGTTTTATTCAAGCCTTCAAATGATGAGGAGGAGGACCATCCACATTAGGGAGGGCAATCTGCTTTATGCAGTCTACCAATTCAAATGTTAATCTCATCCCAATACACCCTTACAGACACATGCAAGATAATGTTTGACCAAATATGTGGGTACCCTGTGGCCCAGTCAGGTTGACACATAAAATTAACCATCACAATACTATAGTTTCAGGTATTAGCTAAGCCTTAAAGCTTTTAACCATGCTCTCCCATTTTGATCTCTAGTTCTTACAATTGACAGGAGGAGCCTAGGAAATATTTGTAGCCTTCCTACCCAGCTTACAGATCAGAACAGAGAAGAGCTGGTAGAGGCTGGGAGACAAGAGATAAATACTGGCTCACCATTGTATCCTCAGCACCTAGTAGAATTCTAAATGAATGAATGATTCTGAAAATTGGTTGATTCTCCTTGCTCTCTCATATTAACATAAAATCCTGTGGCACTTACTACTAGAGACCAAAGTGTTCACATTCCTATTTCCAGAAATAGCAAGTTTTCTTCCCTATTTCTAAACAAGGTATGTATTTACAACCATTCATTCAGCAAACGGCATTGTTAGGTCATGTACTAAGGAATCAAAGATGAAGAAGACATTGTCCTTGCCTTTGAAGAGCATGAGAACTGGACTCTCTTCTATCTTCTAACTTAAGATATTCTATCCATGTCTGTCCTCATTTTGTGAGGCTGCCTGGCACCTTGCATGTCTCCATATGTGCCACGTGGACCAGGACTTAACAGCAGCTGATCTAAGCCCTATAATCCACCCAGAATGTGAGAATCGAGTAGAGGACTTGTGAGAAGGTGCCACTTCCTTCCCTATCTCCCATGGCGGCTGTCATGAGATAGTTTCCTCTGATGAGGAGGAATGAGACTTTCTACCTCTCCCCATTTAGGGTATGACTTCAAGCTATAAAACTACTTAGCTGCAGCATGACACCAGCTCCTCAGTAACAGAATGTTCTACCACACGCATTGCCGTCATATGGCTTCTTTGGGTGCCATCCTGTGGGACCCAAGGAGCTGACACATATGGCTACTCCTGCCTTTGAAGTTTATATAAATTTTAAAACTGCTTCAATCTAAAAAGAGCTGTTTGTTTTCTGACCAAATCTTTCAGACTTTCCTTGACAAATTTGGTGCCAAACATGGCACTGGTAAGGACACAGTGCCCCTTTGGAAGAAAGATGTGGCCATGCAGAACAGGATAGGATATGTGATAAGAATTCCTGGGATCTGGTAGCACATGTTCTTGCCTAAGTGGTGGAGAAGAGGGGAGGAGTAAGGGTCTTCCCGCTGTTGTACCTATAGAGCACTGGCTGAGATGCAGGATATAAAAAGATTCTCTGGAAGCCAATAGCATATGCTATTTGCTGATAAATATTTAGAGGTTAAGTCACTGAAGGTAGGATTAAATCCAGCTACCTGATGCCTTGGTTGTTATTAAATTTTTGTTGAGACTGAGTAGATGGCCACTTAAAAATGAAAGTCAGTGCAAATCTTTGCTTACTGGTGTGGAGCTGATCCTTCCATGTCTCCTGGTCTCTCCCTGCCCTATATCCCAACCTCAGTTACTACAAGGAAAGAAGGCTCCCAGTGCTCCAACCACCTATGCAGGATGGACTCCTCTACATCACTCCTGCCCTCCCTGAGCTCCCAGCCAAGCAGACAACGTGCTCTCCTGGCAGTTGCTGTTGTAACTCTTGAAGGGCCTGTATTAAACTTCTTTCTCTGTGTTTCTGTTGGCGAAAAAAAGAAATGTCTAAATTCAGCTGATAGAATTTAAGAAAAACTTGTAATGAAGAGAAAAAAGTTAACCTTGTGAGTAAGGGGTCCTGGGAGATGAGATGGGGCAGGGATGGCCCAGTGAATGACACAAGTGCCTGCCCATTGTTGGGTACTCTTCGGGAAAATGTTTGTTCATGACTTTTGCCCATAGCTAATTGAATTGTTTTTTGTTTAACTGTTCGGATTTGGTGAGTTCTTTTTATATTCTAGATACAAGTCCTCTCTCAGGTATATGGTTCGCAAATATTTTCCCCTGTCTGTAGCTTGTCTATTAATCGAGTCTTTCACAGAACAAAAGTTTTAAATTTTGGTGAAGACCAAATTATTAATTTTTCTTAATAAATTATGCTTTTGATGTCAATTCTAAGAATTTTTGCCTAACCCTGGGCCCTGATGATTTCCTCCTATGTTTTCTTCTAAAAGTTTTAAGTTTTAGGTCTTATGTTTTAGCCCATGATCTATTTGAGCTGATTTTTGTATAAAGTATGAGGTTTAGGCTGAGGGTTTTTTTGCTTTGTTTTTTGGTTTTTGCCTATGGATGTCCAGTTGCGCCAGCATCATTTTCTGAAAAGGCTGTCCTTCCTCCATTGAATTGCTTCTGCACCTTTGTGAAGAATCAGTTGGGCATTTTTGTGTGGATTTACTTGTGGGTTCTTCAGTCTGTTCCATTGAACTATATATGTATATAATACCACACTGTCTCGATCAAGGTAAATAGCAAACCTTAACACCAGGCATAGTGATTCTTCCCACTTTATTCTTTTTCATACTTTAGTTATTCTAGGTTCCTTGCCTTTCCATATAAATTTTAGAATAAGCTTCTCTATAGCTACAAAAAATTCTTGCTGGGATTCTGATAGGATTTATGTTAAACCTATAAATCAATGTAGAGAGAATTGATACTTTTACTATGTTGTATCTTCTAATCCATGAACACAGTATGTCTCTCCATTTATTTAGATCTTCTTTGATTTCTTTCATCAGCATTTTGTCATTTCCAGCATATAGATCCTGTACATGTTTGTTAGATTTATATCCAAGTGTTTCATTTTCCTTGGAGTGATTGCAAATGGCATTGCATTGATTTCCAAATATTCATTATTAGTATATAGAAATAGGATTGACTTTTGCATGTTGATTTTGTATCTTGCAACCTTGCTGAATTCGCTTACTAGTCCTAGCGGTTTTTTGTAGATTCCTTGGGATTTTCTAGGTACACAATCATATTACCTGCAAATAGGGACAGTTTTATTTTTTTCATTTCCAATATGTATGCTTTTCTGTGTGTGTGTGAGGAAGACTAGCCCTGAGCTAACATCCCATGCCAATCCTCCTCTTTTTGCTGAGGAAGATTGGCCTTGGGCTAACATCTGTGCCCATCTTCCTCTACTTTATATGGGATGCCGCCACAGCATGGCTTGACAAGAGGCATATCGGTCCGCGCCTGGGATCCGAACCTGCAAACCCCGGGGCCACCAGAAGCGGAGCGTGCGGACTTAACCGCTACACCATGGGGCTGGCCCCCCAGTATGTATGCTTTTATATCATTTTTGGCCTTATTGCACTGGCTTGTACTTCCAGTATTATGTTGATAAGAGTTCATGGACATCCTTGTCTTGATCCCAATCTTATGGGGAAAATGTTGTATTTCACCATTAAGTATGAAGTTAGCTGTAGGTGTTTTGTAGATGTTCCTTACGAAGTTGGGGAAGTTCCCCTCTATTTCTAGTGCGCTGAAAGTTTTTATCAAGTATGGGTATTGGATTTTGTCAAATGATTTTTCCATGTCAATTGTATGATCATACAATGTTTCTTTAGTTTGTTGTTATGATGGAATACATTGATTAGTTTTTTGATATTGAAACAGCCTTACATATTATAATAAATCCCACTTAATCATGGTATACAATTCTTTTTATAAATACATAGATATGATTTGCTAATATTTTGTTGCGTCTAAGTCCATGAGGGATATTGGATTCTGATTTTCTTTTTTCATCTTGTCCTTGTCTGGTTGTGGTGTCAGAGTAATCCTTGCCTCAAAAAAAGAGTTGGAAACTATACCCTCTTCTATTTTCTGGAAGAAATTATGTAAAACTGGTGCCAATTCTTCCTCAAATGTTTGGCAGAATTCTCCAGTGAAGCCATCTAGGCCCAAAGATTTGGGTATTTTTTAATTATGAATTAAATTTCTTTAATGGCTATAGGACTATTCAGATTACCTATTTCATCTTGATTGGATTTTGGTTGCTTGTACTTTTTGAAGAATTGGTCCCTTTCTTCTAAGTTGTCAAAGTTATAATTATGAGTGTAAAGTTGTTCCTAGTGCGCCCTTATGAACTTTTTAATGGATGCAGGATCTGTAGTGATATCCCTGATTTCATTCCTGTTATTAGTGATTTATATCTTCTCTCTTTTTCTTTGTCAGTTTTGCTAAAGGTTTACCTGTTTCATTGAATTTTTTTTTGAAGAAAAAGCTTTATGTTTCATTGATTTTTTTCTATTGTTTTCCTATTCTCAATTTCTTTGATTTCTGCTATTATCTTTGTTATTTTCTTCTTTCTGCTGCCTTGGGCTTATTTTGCTCTTGATCTTTAGTTTCTTGAGGCAGGAACTTAGATTATTGATTTGAGACTATTCTTCTTTTCTGATATGAACATCTAGTGCTCTAATTTCCCCTCTCAGCTTCTTTAGCTGTGTCTCACATATTGTGATAGGTTGTATTTATTTTCATTCAATTCTATGTTTTTTAAAAAAATTTCCTTTGAGACTTCCTCCTTGACCTAGGCATTATTTAGAAATGTTTTCCTTAGTTTCCAAATGTTTGGAGATTTTTCTATTCTTTCTGCTATTGATTTTTAGTTTGGTTCCATTGTGGTCAGAGAATATACTCAGTATGATTTCAATTCAACCTAAATTTGTTTATTTATTTTTTTTTTTTACAGGGAAAGATTCACCCTAAGCTAACATCTGTTGCCAATCTTCCTCCTTTTTTCTCCCCTAACCCCCCAACAAAGCCCCAGTACATGGTTGTGTATAGTTGTAAGTTCTTCTGGTTCTTCTATGTGAGCTGCTGCCATAGCATGGCTACTGACAGATGAGTGGTGTGGTTCCGTGCCTGGGAACTGAACCCAGGCCACTGAAGTGGAGGGCACCAAACTTTTAACTGCTAGGCCATCAGGGCTGGCTCTGTATAGGTTTTTTAATGGTCCAGTATATAGCCTACTTTTGTGAATGCTCCATGGATACTTGGAAAAAAAAAAGTGTATTCTGTTGTTGTTGGGTGGAATGTTTGGTAAATGTCAATTAGATCCTCTTGGCTGATGGTGTTGCTCAGTTTTATATCTTTGTTGATTTCCTGTGTAGTAGTTCTATTGATTACTAAGAATGGTTTGTCAGCGGAAGTCTCCTTAAAATAGATTTAAATAAGATCCAAAGTGTCATAATGTCCAGGATATTTTAAGAAATCCAGGAGACAACCAAAAAGTACTCATCACTCCACTAACTACGAGAATCTCAACTTGAAGGAGAAAAAAAATCAACAGCTACCAACACCAAGGTGATACAGATGCTGGAATTATTTGACAAGGATTTTAAAGCTGCCATCATAAAAATGCTTCAATGAGCATTTAGGAATATGTTTGAAACAAATTAAAAAATTTTTAAGTCTCAGCAAATAGAAAGTCTCAGAAAAAATTAGAAGATATAAAGAAGAATCAAATTAAAATTTTAGAGCTGAAAAATACCATAACTGAAATAACTCTCTGGGCAGACTCTACTGCAGTATTTTTGAGTTGCAGGCCTTTTTTTTTTTTCAATTTTTTTTTTGTGTGTGAGGAAGATCAGCCCTGAGCTAACATCTGCCAATCCTCCTCCTTTTTTTTTTTTAATTTTTTTGCTGAGGAAGACTGGCCCTGGACTAACATCTGTGCCCATCTTCCTCCACTTTATATGGGACTCCACCACAGCAGCTGTGCGTCGGTGTGCGCCCGGGAACCGAACTGGCAAACCCCGAGCTGCCGCAGCAGAAAGTGCGCACTTAACCGCTTGCGCCACCGGGCCGGCCCCGAGTTGCAGGCTTTTAGCACCCAATTCCTGGGGTCTCTGCTGACACCACAGGATATGTGAGGCAAAAGAAAAAATAAAATAAAAATACCAAGGGAACTCACCTCTGTGTCTTTCTTTGGGTCCCAAGGTTCCTATCTGCCTTCTCTCCAACTTTCAGAGTCTTTTTATGTTTGTTTTGTATATAATGTCTAGGGTTTTTAGTTGTACTTAGCGGGAGAAATAGGGAGAAATGTGTCTACTCCATCTCCTCAGGAATTATAAGTCCACACATTCTTTTTCAATTGTTCATTTGTCAACTGGCTTACGTCTCAGAATGTAAATGCTGTGAAAGCTGGAAGTTTTGTCTGTTTTGTTTACCACTCTAACAACAATATCTACAACATTTTCTGGAACATAACTATTTGTTGAATGAGTGAATCGGAAATTCAGATTGAGTGGCTGCTGAAATGAGAAGAATTCCTGTGATGTGGCTGATGGATTGTTACTGTAGCCATACGTCAGGCAATGAGAGTAAAAGTGTTCCTGGACCCAATTCCAACGTGTGTGTGTGTGTGTGTGTGTGTGTGTGTGTGTGTGTGTGTGTGTGTCTAGGCTTCCCCACACCAGGGTATCTGAGAATTCAACTGAATTCTGACATTATCTACCCAGAGACAGAATCCAATTCCACAGGTTAGGAGGTCAGTCCCCCAGACCACCCTCCACTTCAGATGCCAGTTGGAATTACAAAGGCTATTAAAGGATACAAAGCACAGCCAGATGAAAAGATACATAAGGCAAGGTCCAGAACAAAGGAGCTTCTGTCCTTGTGGAGCTTGGGGCCCAGCATGGTGGCTCACGCAAGTGTTCTGGCTCCCTAGCATGGAAGGTCTCGAAACCCCTTCCTTTTGGGTTTTTATGGAGGCTTCATTACCTAGGCATAATTGATTAACCCATTGGCCATTGGTGATTGATTCAACCTTTAGCCCCCCTCTCCTCCCTAGAAGTCAGGGGGTGGGACTGAAAGTTCCAACCCTCTATTCAAGGTTAGTTCCCCTGGCAACCAGCCCCCATCCTTAGGTGCTTTGCAAACGTCGCCTTAATGCACATAAACCCAGTTGTGGTGGAAAGGGCTTGTTATGAATAACACAACACCCATTTCACCTTTATGGCTCTGAAGCATTTTCAGGAATGGAGAACTAGAGGCCAAATATTATAACAAAAATGTTCCCCTTGCTATTATTGCTCAGGAAATTCCAAGGGCTGTGGGAGCTGTAAGCAAGGAACTGTGGAAGAAGACCAAATATATCTGAGAATATACTGGGTCATCTGAATGATGAAATATATGTATTTCTTATAAATCACAATATCGTATAGTGACTGCATTTGTCTAGTCATGCTGTTCTTGAATTAATAAAAAGTAGGAAAATAAGTTAGATATATTAAATAATTATACTTGTTTATCAAGCACAATATTCCAAAAATAGGGTGTGGGGTGAGAATATCAGTTCTGTGGTGAAATGGATGGGAATTCTTCTACCATCTCTAAGGACTGTTTATGTCTAAAATGACTAACTTATACAGAATTTTTTGTGGGGGAAAAAATTAAAATCAGTATGTTCCAGGCTAGAGAGATTATGTAGATTACTCAACCAATACAATAAAATTGAACTGGAAACAAAAACAGATTAGAATATCTAAATACAATTAGGCTAATTCGCTGTTACAAATCTTTACTGTTATCTTCACTGTATGAGGAGCTCGATAAACGTTCCAACTACAAAATAAGTTGACCAAATAACTCAATGTCGTAAGATATATATGATAGGTTAAGGGTGAAAATCAAAAGCTTCTAAGAATAGATAAATTCAGAGCCCACAGTAAAAGGAAATAAAAAGACCAGTGCAGGAAAATAAGCTGGAAATATTTCACATTTCTACAGTGCAAATACTTGGCAGGGGGTCTGCTGATTGATAAAATTAATCCAAAAGTTCGCATAAGATGAAAATAAATACAGCAGTTTAGCCGTACAAATCAAATCAACAGAGGTCGAGCTGCGGTCAGCACAGAACCCAGGCTTGGATGGACGACGAGAGTTAACTTAGAACGTGATCCAACTGTAAACAATCACGAAGTTGAAAACGGACTCGGGGCACGGGGAGGGTAGGGTGGGAGGCTTCTCCCCTCAGGGACTTGGAAGAAGAGTCATTCAGGGGTCCCTGGACCCCCACCCCCGACCCCGAGTCCTCTGAAGCTACCAATCCTCGGAGATCCTGGAGAGTCTGACACGAAACGGGCCGAGTTGGAGGGCCCAAGGGGCGATACCACCCCGCTCCCGCAGATGCGCACCGCCAGCACCAGAGAGCTCGGTCTTGGCCAGGGAACGGGAACGGCCCAGAACCTAGAGCTCCCACCTCGCCTACCCACCGGGAGCTGCAAGCAGCAGGCCCCCACTGCCGGCAGGTGCCAAGCCTGCTGGCCGCGGCGTCCCCTAGGCGCGCTCCCGCTTCCTCTCTAGGAACCGGGGGGCTGTCTGGACTCGGTGATCTCCTCTCCCACTCAGGGCACCCCGCGACCTGAGACGCTCGCTCGCGTGTGCGCCTCCAGCTTCATGCGCTTCCTTCGCTCAGCTCGGGCACTCGTCCCCCCGGCAGCAGAGGGCGGGGCGACCCCGGCCCAGGTGCCCTCTGCTCGTCCCAACAGAAACCTGCTTCGTCCACCATCCTCCCTATCTTGGGGGTTCTCATAACGCCTCAGCTAGCATCTCTTCCCCTTACCTCCCATTGGCCTAAATGTTCTTGGCCAGGATAGTATTGGGCTTGAGGAGCACAGACAAGACCCATTAAGGAAATCGAGAGGAAGAAAATCCGTGGTGGGTTATTGAACTACTAGGACCACAGAAAGGGAGGATTAGGATGCCTTCCCATAAATGATCCTTTCCAGATGGAAGGTAATTGAGAACCACTGGTCTAGATGCTTCACTTGGAGGAGATCCTGGGGGACCCTCCCCCACCGGAATTTGTCATCATTGTGAAATTGAGGATGAAGGAGTTAAAAGTTTCCCGGATTAGGATGAAACTGTGCCTATACTCACAAGGTTAATGTAGGAAACAAAGTAACCAAGGTTTCTGAGCTTGCCTGGCAGAACAGCAGGAGGACCGCTGATAAAAGAGTAGCTCACTGACAGCTCCCCGCCTGACTAAGCATCTCGCAGGAGAATTGAGAAGCTACAACGACCAATTGTAAGCTTCATACGTCATAAGAAATATGCAAGACAGTCACCCCTGAACAGAGGACTCTTAGAACTTCAGCCCCCAAGGCCACATACTCCCTTCCTCATCATATTCTCACAATGTGCTTTGGAAAAATGCTTAGAACTGCACGAAGGCAAGCTAATCTGTAACCAGTAGAAAGAATAACTTATTAGCAGAAAATTTATTTCGTCTGCCCAAACTGTTCCCTTTGTCCCAGATAAGGAGGAAACTGAGGTTTTCTTAGATTCTTCAGAAATGTTGCATTCAGCAGATCTGCTACCTACCGAAAGGCACCCAACCTTCTGCAGTCATCCATCACCCCACACTCCTGAGCCCGCTCTCCAACCCCATTTGCCTTATATGTCATTTCCAAATCAGCTCCCTTTAAGATGGGTTTTTTAGGGTGATAGTCCACCATCTTCCGATATGCTAGTTTATCACTTATTAAAGTTCTTTCTCTACTACCACATGCTTGGCCTTTTATCTTGGGTGAGCAGGTCGAGCCCTTGCTCAGTATCAATTGGATTAACTCTAAAACACCCAACGTTCAAGTATTATATTACTAGAGAGGAATAATGGCTTAGTTAGCTAACCTTTTAACTAATTCTAATTCACTCAATACTCCCTACTCTTATTAACCACGATCTCAGAGGTTACATGTTGGTGGTTTTCACAGTTTAGTCTGCACACAATTGACCTATGTAGTGTTTTAACATTTTTAAAATTTACTTTCCACTTCATGGAAAAGTTCTGATTTCCTGGTCCTCTTGAAAAATCTTAGGATCTGGCTTCTAGAGGTGGATTGCAACTTGGCGTAATTGTGTAGAACTGAGAAGAAGCAAAGTGTTTTTACCAGTCTCCACCACTCTCTATTGTTTCCTTGACCTGGCCCGCTTCAGTCATTTTTGTTATCTGCCTAGATAGTACTTAGGAAAAAGTATGTGACCCTTCCTTATCTGAAGGAAGCTAGAAGCAGGGAAGGTTGAAGCCATGAAGGAAGGGACAATGAGGATCTTAGAAAGTCTAAAGACAAAAGCCATACTTTTGCCGGGAGCTGGCTATGGGGCTTCTCCCCCACCTTTATTTGGACTCTGGTCTTTATTTGGACTTCCTAATACCCAGCTCAGTAATCTTCTCTCTACTCCACAAACTCATTAAGCTTCTTCTCCTTCAGAGCCTTTTTGCCGATTCCTCTGAAAAGGCTGAAAACCTGTCTCCACCCCAACTCCCACTCCAATCATTCTTTCAGGCCTCAGCTTAATGTAATTTCCTCAGAGAGGTCTGATTCTCCAGATCACGTGAGGTCCCTGTTATAAATTGCCATCACATCATCTGTACTTTTCCTTCAACTCTCTTACCACAGTTTCAATTATATGGCTATTTGTGTAATTTTTTATTTAGTTGTTTAATATTTGTCTTTCTCACTAGGCTATAATGTCCACAGGAACAAGGGGACTATGTCTGTAATGTTCAATTGCCTACAACAAATAACTTTTGAATGAATTCCTTCTTAATTTAAGACGGAAATTGGCTTTAAGATATCTTTAACCAAAAGTCCCATTTCTAACTTGCTTCTCTTGAAAACCCATAGGATCTAGCTCTCTGAGAGTGGATGACAACTTCCAGTAATTGGCTGGAACTGAGAAGAGGAGAAATGTATTAGCCACACTCCCCAGCATCCCTTATTGTTTCCCTGACCTGGCCTGTTTTAGTCATATTTGTTACCTGATTGGATAGTTGTACAGTAAAGTGTTAACTTAGCACACTCAGGTTGCTCAAACTCTGCACATTCTAAGGAAAAGTCCTTCTTTAGGAGGACTGACCCTTGACTGGCTCCTGGGACATAACCTCTGAGCCCTTGGAAGAGCCTGTCTGATAAGTGTTTTTATAAGCCTGAGGCCTTGGGTTGCACTGTATTAGTTTGACCAGATAGTTTATGCTAATAATGTGACTTATGGTGAACACTTGCTTTTGTAAGCCTGAGGCCCTGGGTCATGTTTTATCAGTTTAATCTCTGGGGGCTGGAGAATTAGTAGCTAGGGTCATTCATTCAGGCACTACATGCCTATATAACTGACCCCCAATAAAAACCCTGGACACCAAGTTGCAGGTGAGCTTCCCTCATTGGCAATACTTTGCACATGTTGTCATACATCATTGCTGAGAAGTGCTTCCCCACATGATTTCACTGAGAGGGGACACCACCTGGAAGCTTGTGCTCGGTTTCTCCTGGACTCCACCCATGTGCCTTTTCCCTTTGCTGATTTTTATCTGTAGCCCTCTGCTGTAATAAACCGTAATTGTGAGTAAAACAGTTTTTCTGAGTTCTGTGAGTCCTTCTAGAGAATCATCAAGCCTAAGAGTGGTCTTGGGGGTCCCTGACACACATGGTGTCAGAAGAGGGATTTGTTAGAACAACCCCGACTCACTGAAACATGGCAAATGCATTATTTAGGAAAAGGAAAGAGGACAGGGCAGGGGTTGATGAACTTTTGATGCCTGGATGGCTACTGAGTCATGGTATGAGACAGCAGCTGCTCTGTGATCAGTTATTAGAGGTAAAAGTTACCAATGGGATTTAGAAATCATAGACCCAACTGCTCAGAAGTTGACTCACTGAATATATAAGGAAATGCAAAACAATGACAATCCCTTGAATTCTTGAGTCCTTCTAGTGAATCTTTGAGCCTGAGGGTGGTCTTGGAGACATCTCATACAATAATACTTTAGGAAAAAGCATTTCCTTCTTTACCTGAGGGAAGATAGGGGCTATGCTGGAGATAAGCCAGAGGAAACTCATGAAAATCATCTTGTGTATTCCAATCTCAACCTGCAACTAAAAAATAAATGCTTGTTTATTTTTCCCTCCTCAAAACTATAAAAAATTTCCATGCGTGAATACATATCTTGGGGGTAAAAACTTTCTTTGGAGTCTTAGAAAAGCCCAACAGTATATGTGTATGTTTTCTCTTGAAAGAAGTCTTTCAGAGTGTTCCTTTTGTTTTTGGGAATAGAAGGTGGGTAGGACTTAAACTTAAACTGCTTCTCCTTATCTCTTTCTTGTTTGAGTGGGGATCCAGACATTACTTTTTTGTGTGTGTGTGAAGAAGATCAGCCCTGAGCTACCATCCATGCCAATCCTCCTCTTTTTCCTGAGGAAGACTGGCCCTGAGCTAACATCTATTGCCAATCCTCCTCCTTTTTTCCCCCATTTTCTTCCCAAAGCCCCAGTAGATAGCTGTATGTCATAGTTGCACATCCTTCTAGTTGCTGTATGTGGGACACCACCTCAGCATGGCCGGACAAGCAGTGCGTCGGTGCGCGCCCGGGATCTGAACCCAGGCCGCCAGTAGCGGAGCGTGTGCACTTAACCACTAAGCCATGGGGCCGGCCCCCCAGACATTACTTTTTGAGTTGGCTTTCCATCAGCACTTCTTGTATATGGCTTGAGGGCTAGAAAAAATAGCTAAAGTTTGTCTTATGATATTATTCAAACTTCAACTCACATCCTAGAGAAAACAGGGAGTATCCCCAAATAGGAAAAGAACCTGAACAATCTTCAAGAGTAGGTTCTGATTAGAAGAAAATAAAAAGTATATTGAACTCAGAGATTAGTCAACAACTCATGCTTAACATCAGGCTCAGTACAGTCACGTATTGCTTAACAATGGGGATACGTTCTGAGAAATGTGTCATTAGGTGATTTCATTGTTGTAAAAACATCATAGTGTCCTCAAGCAAACCTAAATGGTATAGCCTACTACACACCTAGGCTATATGGTACTAATCTTATGGGACCACCATCACATATGCGGTCTGTCATTGACTGAAAAGTCATTATGCAGTGCATGATGGCACCTTCCTTTCATTACTGGACCCTTAACTCCAGCCTAGTATCTACATTCCAGCTTTCTAAGAAAAAATCAGATTTCCCCTTTGCACCTGCTGTCCCCATTCATCCAGGTTTCTCTCTAAATCCTCCAACACAGTCACCACCTCTTGCCCACTGGGTGTCCTCTCACCCAGGCCTGGAGCTCCTCGGGCAGGATGGTCAGGAACTGCTCCAGCACCAGCAGCTCCAGGATCTGCTCCTTGGTGTGCATCCTAAGAACTCCCAGAGCTGGGCCAGAACCCCACAAAGCCCAGTGGTCTTCTAATAGCAGAAATGTACACAGTGTGAATGGAAGAGCTCTAGCCTCTGTTGTGAGTCCTAAACTCCTCCACCTTTGTTATGACGGACTCCTCCTGCTCCTCTGAGGTCTTAGGCAATGTGATTGCAGACATTCTGGGAAGTAGAAACACAAGAAAAGGCTCACTCCAGCTTCAGATTCACAGTCATTTTTCAGAGCCATTCTCTTTTCTATTTCCTGGGAGATAACACTTTATCAGGGAAAATTTCCAAACTCTCCTTATCAGTTCCATGCATAAGAGCAAAGGCTTTTAACTGGAGCACTATTCTGAATATGAAGACATTGTGTGTCAAGAATCAAAAACAGGAAAGAAGTCAGTGTTTCAGCAAGTCTTTTTTCTTTCTGCCAGCCCTACTGTGATAGCTCTTGTATATCTTCCCAGCTTATTACAGTTGCTCCCTTCTATGTTAACCGTCTTTGCAGTGATCTACAAAGGATAGGCTTCTGGCAACCATACCGCAACAATCTTAATCCCTCCTCCCTGGACACAGCCAACTAGTTTGGTGTTAAGTTTTTGATCTAAATTGAGCTAAGCATAGTCCCTTTCCCAGCAGTTTAGATTTGGAATCGACTCTCTCTTTAGAAAGGTGGACACACAGCAGTGCCTTGGGAAGCACTGGAACCCTATTTTCACCATCACATAGACTGTGAAGCACAGAAAGTCAGTTGGTATCAGAAATATTGCAGTGGGCCCCCCAGAGGTGGATAACAGTAAGTCTGTTCTTGAGCTTTATGAGATATTCTGGTATCCTTATACTACATTACCAGGTCAGCTCCCATGGGATTCTCTTCCTTGCTACCAAAAGAGCCCTCATAACCAAAGTGTGGTTCTGTTGTATCATAGGCAGAATAATGCTCTCCCCGCAAGTTGTCCACATCATAATCTTTAGAACTTATGAATATGTGTTAACCTGGAAGAAAACACTAACAGAGCTTCAAGGAAAGTTGAAGTTTATTTCGTCCAGTTACAGTCTACAGGCTAGGGAAGCACTGACCCAAGGAGGTCCTGAGTGGGTGTTCAGGAGAAGGTAGGGAAAAGATTATGGGGGCTGAAACCACAGGATGTTGGCGTCAGGCCAAATTCCATAGTGACCATTGACATAAAACAGGATCTGCAGACATGGTCTGGTGATCCGACTACTGGTGTCAGTCTATCTTTGTCTTTATCTTAACCAGCATAACAGGACTATTGGTAAAAGGTCAGTTACGAAACAGAATGTCACAAGTTAGGGATCAATGGCTACATATACATTGCTCAAGTTTCCATTCGCTTGAGAAACCGACCTGGGGTCAATAGAAAAGAATTTAGGCCTCATATAGCAAGAGAGAGTCCATTTTCTTTTATAATATTTAACATATGTTATGTTACATGGCAAAAGGGTCACAGATCTTAAGATAGGGATATTATCCTGCATTCTCCTGGTGGGCCTAATCTAATAACACAATCTCTTAAAAGAGAGAGCAGAGAACATTCTTTGGTTGTCAGCAGAAGATGTGCTTTGGATGTGGCAGAAGAGATGAAGCAGAAGGGAAGAAGTCGATTCAAAGCATAAGAAGGACTTAATGTGCTGTTGCTATCTTTGAAGACGAAGGCAGGCATGAATCGGTGAATGTGGGTGGCCTCTAAAAACTGAGAATGACCTCTAGCCAACAGCCAGCAAGGATATGGGGAACTCCGTCCTACAACCACATTGAACTGAATCCTGCCAATCACTTGAATGAGCCTGGAATTAGATTCTTTCCAAGTGCCTACCAAGAAAAGCCCAACTGGCTGACACCTTGATTTTGGCCTGTGAAACCTGGAGTAGAGAAACTAGCTGAGTTAACTGGGACTTCTGACTTAAAGAACTGTGAGATAATAAATTTGTGTTGTTTTAAACCACTAAGTTTGTGGTAATTTGCTAAGGTGGCAATAGAAAATGAATACAAGCAAAATAAGAATCACTTGGGAGCTTATTAAAAATTAAGATCCAAACCTACAGAATCTGAACCTGCATTTAACAAGATCCCCGGGTGATTTGCTTACGCTCATTTTTGAGAATCATTGTTTGGTAATACTTTGCCTGCTGTGGAAGTGGAGAAAAGAGTTGAAAAAGAACTCATGATTTGCAAAGAAAAATAAAGGAAAGAAAAAGAACACCACGTAAGAGATGTGGGCCAAAGAGTCCATGTTAAAAGAGAGTCTTATTTTCTCCTGTATCAGTCAGAGTTCAACCAGAGAACAAGTCCGTTCTATCTCTGCGTATCTATTTATCTATCTATCTATGAATAGGCTTATGCACTTGGGGGGTATCTATCTATCTATGAATAGGCTTATGCAATTGGGGGCTATCTATCTATCTATGAATAGGCTTATGCAATTGGGGGGCTGGCCAAACAGTCTCCACAAGGCTCCAAAGTCCACAGGCAGGCAGTCAGGAAGGGAAGATCACAAGCCGGCTAGGACCTACATCTATTCTTGTTGCCTCCAACATTTGTGACAAAGGTATTCTGTGAAAGCTGGGGACCTTTATCACGGAGTTAAACACAAACACCTGGATCAGGAGTCAAAAAACCAGGAGTACCCAGCAGAAGGGAGAATAATTTCAAGCCCAGATGCTGCTTCACACCAACCAGGTGAGTCGGCCGATCAGCAACAACATGTGTACGCTACACAATGGCCGCTGCCTTTCTCTTGCTCTCTACTCACCAGAGAATCTTCCTGCAGCCCACCCTAACTGGAAACATACTAGAAAGAGAATTCTGGGGAATGTAGTTCAGTCCGGCCAAGTTGACACATCACAAGCCATCAAAGTCCATCCCTTATCGACTTGGTACCTATACACATTTCCTTAACCATACTTAATCTCCTCATAAAGACAGTTACAAAATTATACTTCCATCTAACAGGATACAACTATATCCCATAAAACCACAAACACACTAACCCTTTCCTCAGAAGAGGCTACAAAGTCTTTTTTTTTATCCTTGGCCAATCTTCATTCATCTCCTAGCTGATTCACACTCCTCCTTTTGAAATCCTTTAACTTAAATACTGAGATATAAAGTTAACTACCATTGATATGTCTTATGTTACATGGTAAGAGTGCAAAAGAGGGAGAAAAAAAATTTGGCTAATTTATACAAATATATTCATATAAAAATAATATAGAAATAGTCATAACTATTATTGTGCTCTTTTTTTTGTAACTAGTCACATGGTCATAACTGTTATTTATAACAACCCTCTTCCACTGACCATTCTAAATTCCCTTTGCCCTCAGCAAGCACCTCAGCTGGTTGTAGTTCTTTGTCTGGTAGGGTAACCCAAGCCTTCATTCCTGAAGAGTCTGAGCTATTAGTAGTCCTGCCTGAACTGAGTTGTAGTTGTCCACTGACATTAACCACAGGTAGTGGAGTACTAAAATATCCCCTAAGGGATCTCCTGCAGTCCAGCCTCCCTACTCCTCATTGTCTAGTAGCAACTCGTTTCCTCCTTATCAATTAGGACCAATCGCACCAGACAGTTTTGTAACACCTTTCTTTGTCTATGGATCCAGAGGCATGTGGAGTCTCAAGTGGCTAGGTCAGGGTCTCAACTTCCAGTTCAATGGTATCCTTGTTGTGTCATCTGGTGGAAGCATTCCTCCCTAGACCAGCAGAGCCCAAGGTCAGGGATGTGAAGTAAAAATTTTGCTACTGGATTTCTACGAGGGCTAAGAGTGAACAAAATAACTTCTATGTTCACCCCTGGATTCCTGGACTCATGAATCCTGGCTATGGGAGAAACAGCACCATATACTGGATGACAATTTAGAGTATAAACTGCATCCTGGAAGACAATGCCAACTCTGCACCCAGGGGAATATGGTAAGACCTATAAACTCCATGAATATGAGCCTATTATCCACTGCCCATTTCATTTGCTGTCAGATGAGTTCTCCAGTCACAAGTGATGCTATGTGGAATACCATTGTTACTGCACAAAGGGCACGATCTGCTCGCCGCAAGACAAAAGCCAAGCCGTCAAGAGGCAAGATGGTGGTAGAGAAAGGATTTTTATTAAGTGATGAGCTAGCTAACTGGAAGATGGTAGACTAACATCCTAAAGAACAATCTTAAGGGGAATAGAGAATCTTGAAGCAGTTATATATGGCTAGTGGGCTGCAGAGGAGGGGGTCAGGAAATGTTGACCATCTGGCATTGTAGACTAGGAGTTGCCACACCAGACCTTTCAGCTGTCCTTGATAATGGATCCCAGTATAGAATTTCTGTCCAGGGTCATCATATTTATAACAAACTCAAAAGAACAAAGTTATTGTCTCATTACAGCTAGGATGTATATAGCTAAGCAGGGGTCATAAATCACGATGCCATGCAGTTTTCCTTATGTTTCAGTTATTTACTATCTAGCCTACGTGCAAGCCAGAATATGTCCAGCCGGGTTAGTTACTTAGAGGTTATCCATAGTTACAACGTGGCTTCCTTTCTATGGTATGGTTTCCCCTATGCCGAACTTGTGTTGAGCTGGTATCAATTCCCCACTGTCAGCTGCCCATTCTACAGTCTTGTGGGGTCAGGGACGTCATCTCAAATCTGGCTACTTCCTGCTGTATTGGCGCGTTGTAGGGGGATTATGGAACAGAATAACTTGACTTGATTACTAAAGTAATCCTTAGTGCTTCTTCTCAGTGGAGTAACTGTACCGGTAACTGTCTCTTTGTTACCCTCTTAAATCCTGAGTACTCTTGGTTTATCCAACAGAAAGTTATCTTCACAATTATATAAATCCCTAAGATGATCATGAGTATGGTTAAACCCATATTAATTATGCCACCCAGCACAGAACAGATGCCTGAGGGTATCCAAGAAAACAGACCAGAAAACCAATCTGTGTCAAGGCTGACAGGGGACCTATTATGTTCTCTGGTTTTTTTGAGCCACATAGCCTGTTTCCTGATTTTGTTAATACTAGTTTCTATTTGTGAAGAGGTATTAATGTAAGAACAGCAGGAGGAATTGGCCACTACACAGACTCCCCCTTGTTCTGCTAGTATATAATCTAGGGCAATTCTATTGTCTAGCACTACTTTACCTAAGGAATTGAGGGACTTCTGTAAATTTGTGAGGGATTTGGCGGTCTCATTAGCTATAATCATAAGAGTATGGGATAAATTTCGTAACACATGCTGATGGGCCGCTACTTCCCACTGTGGAAGTAGGGTATAACCAAAGAAATAGGCATCTCCAACAGATATTCCTCCTGGAAGGTCCCGGCTTACCTGGGAAAACAATTTAAGGGAACTCATCCAGTGTTTTGTTTCACTTGAGTTATGTACAGAGAAAGGACTAACTAAATATTCTAATAGGTACCTCCTATGCGCCAGCTATCAAGGCAATTATAGGCCCAAGGTTTATGATTGGCCAAAGACAAAGACGTACCCTAAGGGGGCACAGAGAATACCAGTCATGTTGTTAAAATTTAAGCCTTCATTTTTCGGAATTTTATCTAGGATCCGGTCAAGCCAGGGGTCAGTGTAAGGCAGTGTCCAGGAGAAAAAATTCAGTCTGCAAATTGGCAGCGAGGTGGGTGACCCTTGAAGGTACACTTGATATTTTTCATTAAAATCTTGACTTAATTGGGTGCACCAATATTTTGAAGACATTTTCGCGCATCTTTCACTGACCAGAGGGTAAGAGACAGGAAGTGAGGGGTAAATGCCATCAAGTAAACAGGTAAATTCAGTTTGTCCATTAGCTAATGTCAGGTTTTTATGGTTATAGGATCGTTCATTTTTACAGTTTTTCCTAGAATGCATTAGAGGTTGTCTTGTGGGGGGTGTCATAAAGAAACAGGGGACCGGAGATCCCCTGTCAATTAACCTGACCCTATAGGTTACATCTGGAGGTTTTATATCATACGTTATAGTAAAATCAGGTATATCTGAAAAACTGACTACTGGGATTACTATAGGGTCACCATGATCATGTACTGCGTAGGGCTTTGGGTGACAAATCCAGCAGTCAGTTGCCTTGGTGGAAGAAGCTATAGCTTGGGAAATTCATACCAAGGAGTTATCTTCCCACCCCCTGGTGACGGGTACAAAGACCAGTATGTATAGATTAAGCAGACTTATGAAATACATATCTTAAATCCTTTATGGGCTCACACGTCCACACAGAGGTTTTTGGCGGCTCTGGCGCTTCTACTGGTGGGGCTTGCTTTATTTGGGTATGATGTATCCACACTTGACTCCAGCGAGTTTGATGGACAAGTGGGTGGTCAGCAGCACACCAAAGGGACCTGTCTATTTAGTTGTCAGTTGATTTTCTGGTCCTTGTTCTCTCCAGTTCTTTAGTAGGACTTGGTCACCAGGACAGAAAGGGTGCAAGGACACATCAGGCAGGTAGGTTGACCTGCTGGAAGCAAAATCGTGAATAGAAGTTAGTATAGAACTTAAAGATTTAACATAAGTTATAATTGTAATATCTTTTAGGGCCTCAAGAGATTTTCCTGTGAAAGACAAAGTCTGAAATGGCCTGCCATGTAGAATTTCATAGGGGCTTAACTTGAGCCTACTATGGGGAACCACCCTAATCCATAACAGGGCAAGGGGTAAAGCCTTATCCCTGGTTAATTGTGTTCCCTGACATATCTTTGCGATGCTCTTTTTTAAGGTATGGTTCATCTTCTCTGTTTTTCCAGTTGATTGGGGTCTCCATGTCAAATGTAGCTTCCATTTGATGTCCAGCATCTTAGATACCTGTCGCCTGATTTAAGAAATAAAGGCAGGTCCATTGTCGCTTTGTAGAGTGTTAGGCAGGCCAAATCTAGGAAAAATATCTTTTAATAAAATCTGGACTATCACTGATACTCTTTCAGTTCGAGTGGGAAAGGCCTCTACCCACCCAGAGAAGGTATCCACAAACACCAGCAAGTATCAAAAGTTTCCGACTATTCGCGGCATTTGTGTAAAGTCTATTTGCCAATCTTCAGTTAGGCCAGTCCCTTTTATGTTGGGTTCCCACATAGCAGGGTCCCGGAGTTGTCTTAGGGTTGTTTTTTGCGTAAGTCATACAATTTTTAGTCACTTGTACAGTTTTCAGCAAATTAGGTCTCATGATGTACTCCTGGACCCACTGTTAGGTAGCATCTCTCCCATAATGACTGCTTTCGTGCATGCATTTTAAAATTGGGTACAGAAGAGCCTCATGAATTAAAACTATTCCCTGGGTGTTACTTTTCCAGTCTGAAGAATACTAAGAGATGAAACCCCATTCTTTTGCCCGAATTAGGTCCTCTTCTGAGTACATTGGCTGGTACTCAGGCAAATGTACCTGGGAGAGCAAAGAGCCCATCATAGCTGGGGCTCCTCTTTTTGCTGCCCTTTTTGCTGCTTGGTCAGCCAGTTAATTTCCCTTCGCTATGGAGGTTTCACCCTTTTGGTGGCTGGGGCCATGTACTATGGCCACCTGAGAAGGTTCATAGATTGCCTCTAATAATTGTAATATCTCTGGAGCATGTTTAGTTTTCTTTTTGTCAGCGGCTAGAAGCCCCCTTTCTTTCCAGATCACTCCGTGGGCGTGGACCACCAAAAATGCATATCAGGAATCCGTATAGACATTTACCCTTCTTCCTTGTGATAAGAGTAAGGCTCTGGTGAGGGCAATGATTTCAGCCATCTGGGCTGAAGTCCCTAGGGGTAAAGCCTTGGCCTCTATGGTTTTCTGTAAAGTTACAACTGCATACCCAGTATGCCTCCTACCTTGGTCCATGAAGCTACCACAGTCTGTGAAAAGTTCCAGTTGGGGTTCTTCTTTTTGGTTTGTTTGTTTGTTTGTTTGATTTTTTTGTGAAGAAGATCAGCCCTGAGCTAATATCCATGCTAATCCTCCTCTTTTTGCTGAGGAAGACCAGCTCTGAGCTAACATCTATTGCCAATCCTCCTCCTTTTTTTTTCCCCCCCAAAAGCCCCAGTAGATAGTTGCATGTCACAGTTGCACATCCTTCTAGTTGCTGTATGTGGGACGCGGCCTCAGCATGGCCGGAGAAGCGGTGCGTCGGTGCGTGCCCGGGATCCGAACCCGGGCCGCCAGTAGTGGACTGCGCGCACTTAACCGCTAAGCCACGGGGCCGGCCCCTAGTTGGGGTTCTTCTAATGGCTGGGCCTTCAGGTCTGGCTGGCTAGAATAGACTGTTTCTATAACCTGTAAGCAGTCATGCTCCAAAGCTTGTGAGGTTTCATTGGGAAGCAAAGTGGCTGGGTTTAGGGTTGAAGTGACTTGTAACCTGACATTTGGATTGTCCAGAAGGATGGCTTGGCATATGCCCGTCCTTCCTGAGGTGAGCCAGTATCCCCCTTTTTGTTCCAGTAACGTGAGGACATGGTGGGTACATATACTGCGGTGGGTTGGCCTAGGGTAAACTTCTCAGCCTCTTGAAGAATGTCACACATGGCTGTTACTGCCCGGAGGCAAAAGGGCCATCCCCTCACCATTTGATCCAATTGTTTAGAGAAATAGGCCACCAGCCTAGAGGCTGTTCCCAATTTTTGAGTTAATACTCCTAGGCTTATGCCTTGTCTCTCATGCACATAGATGCTAAAGGTCTTGTCCAGGTTTGGCAATCCTAAGGCCGGGGCTGAGATCAGCTTGGCCTTAATAGCGTCAAATGCTAGCTGGCACTCTTTAGTTCAGTCCCAAAGTTCTGAATCTAAATCCTTCAGAGCCTCATACAGGTTTTACTATAAGCCCATAATTAGGAATCCAAATTTTACAGAAGCCTGCCATTCCTAAAAACCGTTGCAAGTGTCGGCGAGTTTTGGGAAGACTCGAGCAGGCTATTTATTTGCCTTCTTCTGATTAGGCAACAACTCTCTTTCTCCCTTGGATATAGTAAATCCCAAGTATGTGACCTTTTGTTTACAAATCTGAGCTTTCTTCTGAGAGACCTTATATCCACATTCTGCTAAGTGATTTAAAGTCTTAATTGTGTTGGCCAGACATTGTTCACAAGTGGGGATTGCTATCAACAAGTCATCCACGTAGTGTAATAACAGTCCCCCCCTGTAGTCTCAGATGACACAAATCTCTGGCCAATGTTTCCCCAAATAAAGTAGGAGAGTTCTTAAACCCCTGGGGAAGGACAGTCCAACAATAAGGTTGAGTCATTTGAGTGTGTGGATCATGCCATTCAAAGGCAAACAACTGTTGGGCCTCCTCTGCCAACAGTATGCAAAAAAATGCATCCTTCAAGTCCAACACTGAAAATCCACCATATTCTCCCGATATACTTGTTAATATGGTGTAAGGGCTGGGCAACACAGGTTGCAAATCTTGAACCACCTCATTTATGGCATGCAGATCTTGAATGAAGCGATATTCATTAGAATTTGGCTTCTTCACTGGGAGAATAGGGGTGTTATATGGACACTGACCAGGTCTGATTAATCCTGCCTTCAAAAACCTTTTGAAAATAGGCTGTATGCCTTTTGGAGCCTCCTGTTTTAGCAGATATCGTTTCACATTGCGCTTTATTTTCTTTTCCTTTAAGGGTATCCATACTGGCTGGGCATTCCTTGCTTTCCGGGTTCTCATTTGCCCATACGCCGGGCCTTGCCTTCTCATAGATTTCAGGCGGTAATAGTTCCAGTTGCAACTCCAAGATTCCCAGCAAGGCCATCTGCAAACTTAGGGACTGCTCTGGAGGAACTGGTATATCAAGTTGTCCCGGCGCAAAGGTTACTTGCGCATTCCATTTACAAAGAAGATCTCGGTCCAGAAGTGGGATGGGGCATTCCAGCATACAGAGAAAACTATGTTTCAGGGCCAAGTCCCACACCTGGCATTCTAGGGGTTGTAGGAAGGAACGATCTTGGATTTCACCAGAGACTCCAATGACTGCAGTCAATCTTGATGTTTTCTTTGCTCATTTAGTGTTCAGGACTGAATAGGTGGCACCAGTGTCAACTAAGAAGTCAATCAGCTCAATCTGTCAGTTGTACCCAGAGCTCCCGTGGGGAAATCTAGATGGGGTGTTTTAAGTCCAGAGGAGCCCCTGGACCTCTTCAATCATCATCAGAATAGTCCCCCCTCCCGACCATCTGGGCAGCTTCTTTTCTCGTACCATTAGCACTTTCTTTTCCTTTCTTAGGGCATTCCCTTTTCCAGTGTCCTTCCTCTTTGAAATAAGCATATTGGTTTCTCCCCAGGGGATGCTTACCTTCCTTGATTGGCCTGGTTTTCCTTTTGGATCGTTCGAATTCTGCCCACTCAAGGTGGCAGCCAGGAAAGCAGCATTCCTTTTGGCATCTTCTTGCTTTGTCTGACGTTCCCTGTAGTTGTACACCTTAAAGGCAGTATCTGGGAGGGATTCATCCCTAATGCTCTGTCTAGTTTTTGCAACTCTTTCTTGATATCCGGAGCACTTTGTCCTATAAAAGTCATGTTAACCATTCTAAGATTTTCAGGAACCTCCGGATCTGCAACTGTATAGTGCCTCTAAGCTTGGTAAATCCTCTCTAGGAACTCAGAAGGGTCTTTGTCCGGTTTCTGCTGAATTTTCTAGATTTTATGTAGGCTCCTTTGCTTAGGGACCCCAGTTCTCAGGCCTGTTGAGATACATCTCTTGTAATGTTCTAGTCTGCCTCTCCCTGAGGCATCGTTAGGGTCTCAGGCTGGTTCAGTTATTGGGACAGCTGTATTAGCCTCAAGTGTACCGGTAGGGTTCTCTAGATGGAGCCGGTGAGCTTCTTCTCTGGCTCTGTCTATTATCAATTTTCTTTTGTCTCTTGTTAGGAGCATATTCATTAAAATATGAATATCCGCCCATGATGGGTAATAGGTGGCCAAGATGGAAGAGAACAATTTTGTCATCCACGGGGGATCCTCCCAGTAAGGTGGAGTATTATTTTTCCAATTAAATAAATCAGAGGTAGAGAAGGGGCTCTATGAATCCCACAGGTTGTCTGTGGGTATTAACCCCTACTGGATACTGTCGTAATGGAAACTGCCCTGCTCCGGCCAGGGGTCCCTGGCCAAATTGGGTTCCTTGTCTAGTGCCGAAGGGTGAAACCCAACCCAGAGCTCCTGGGCCCATTTCAATTTTCCTCTCTTAGGAGGGTGGAACGTCTGCCTCAGGTACTGAGGGTGCCTCCAGGGGTGGTGGCACCAGTGGGGGCAGCTGCAAGGGCTGGTGCCTGTGCAACAGGGGGGTTAAGGGTTTGTAATGCCATTACATCATCATCATCTCCTCTAATATCCTGCATAACAGACCCCTTTTGTTCCTTCTCTGCTCTCTGTACCATGAGGAAATCCTTTCCTTCCATTTTTTCGTCTTGGTATAACAAAATAAAGTCTTGTACATAAGGAACTTCATCATCTTTTCCAGTTTTTTTACAAAACAATTCTAACTTCAAGATAGTATAATAACCTAGTGAGCTGTTAAATGGCTAGTGCTCGTTGGGTTCTAAAGAATATCGTGACCATGTAGTACTACAATAGAAAATTGTCCTTTTCTTAGACATAGGCTCATAACTATAATCAGACCATTTATTCAAAATCAGCTCCAATGGGCTCTGCTTGGGGACAGATGGTGCATTCCCCATTCCGACACACAGAGACGGACCAGACACAGACAAACTAGACACCAGTGAATCTGTTCCCAGATTCCAGGTAAAATCCTACAACTATTCCCACTCTGGCAGGGCACCCTATCAACCAGACAGTCCTTCCTCTCGAAGAGGGGAGGACCCCAGATGGAGGGGGAGGGGAGTTTTCCATTGTACACACCGGGGAGACTTATCCTACTCCAGACGTGAGTCCATTGACTCACCCAAAGCAGTCGTTTCTCTTTCCATCATGCAGTGTTGGAGGCAGCTGGCAGTGGAGGGAAGCCAACAGGGCCCGTCCCCGAGCCAAAGAGAGCCTCAGCAGCTGCTAGGGACTTTCCCAAGAATTTCTCCCGAAGTCAGCTAGCCACGGGAAGACTCACGGGCTCCTTCGTGGTTGCCAATTTCTGTTACCGCACAAAGGGCATGATGCTTGCTGCAAGACAAAAGCCAATCTGTCAAGAGGCAAGACAGTGGTAGAGAAGGATTTTTATTAAGTGATGAGCTAGCTAATTGGAAGATGGTGGACTAAGGTCCTAAAGAACAATCTTAAGGGGAATACAGAATCTTGAAGCAGTTCTATATGGCTAGTGGGCTGTAGCAGAGGGTGTCAGGAATGTTGACTACCTGGCGCTGTAGACTAGGGGTCACCACACCAGACCTTTCGGCTGTCATTGATGATGGATGCCAGTACAGAATTTCTGTCTGGGGTCATCATGTTTCTAAGGAACTCAAAAGAACAAAGTTATTGTCTCATCGAAGCTAGGAGGTATATAGCTAAGCAGGGGTCATAAATCATGATGCATGCAGTTTTCTTTAAGTTTCAGTTATTTATTATCTAGCCTATGTGCAAACTAGAGTACGTCCAGCTGAGTTAGTTACTTAAAAGTTACCCATAGTTACAATATGTCTTCCTTTCTATAGTATGGCTTCCCTTATGCCAAACTTGCATTGAGTAGGTATCACCATAATGGTGGATAAGGCAGAAGGCAAAAACAGAAGGCAGTTTTGGCAGAAACACTATGGGCTAGGAAGGCAAATCCATATCCAGAATAAGTGTCTATTCCAGTAAGAACAAAGTGCTTCCCCTTCCATGATGAAAGTGATCCAATGTAATCGATGTAGCCAGGTAGCTGGCTGAGCAACCCCAAGAAATGGTGCATATTGGGAGTTCAGTGTTGGTATCTGCTGTTGACAGATTGGGTACTCAGCAATGGCTCTAACTAGTGTTGACAAAAATAATCCATAATTAATCTATAAATCAAAATTGGGGTGAATTTATTATGAGCCAGGTTTGAAGACTATAGCCTGGAACCTTCTTTCCCCAAGGAAGGAAGGGCACCAAAGAAGTGAGGTGTACAGAGTGGTTATATACCATCTTGTAACAAAGAGCACACATCACATGTAACAGGAATATCTCTTTTACTACTGTCACAAGATGCTTAGCTGGCACAGCAAGTCAGTGTTTAGCAGGTCGGTGGTCATGAGGTGAACACAGCAGGTTGGTAATTAATCCTGAGTTTCCAGGAAGAGATGCTTATTCTTAAAGAAATGCTGATATGAGGGGAAGTTACATCCCTATCTTTAAGGGCATCATTCTTGTCTTTGGGACATAGTAAATGTTTAAAGCAGATGTACAATGCATGCTTAATAGGCCACGTCAGGCCCTTCTGGAAAAACAAGGTCAGGCTGAATTAGCTTTACAGCAAATGGCTTCCTCATATACTCCAGTATATCCTATTGCTTTTCATTTATTTATCACTAGGTTGGCCTTGGTGAGTGGAAGTAAGCCCTTGCATAACCTCAATCCCTGCATCCATGGCCACTTTGTTCGTGGTCTCATTAAGCAATGACAGGAGTGTCTAGGGAAAGGCTGACTGATAGCTACAGAACTGGTTATCCTAACCACCTAATTATTAAAATCCTCCTCTGTTGAAGTCACCTTTGGTAAACATCAATGGTACACATGTATCTTCTGCTTCTGTGCTCATTACTATCCACATACTATTTCCCAGACCTCCTTGTCACCAATATTCCAATCATGTTCCATCCAAGTCCTTAATCATTCAGCCAAACCAACGGCCATAGCCCATGATGTGTTATAGACACATACTTCTGGCCATCTCTTCTTCTAAGCAAAATGAACAACTAGCTGCACTGCTCAAAGTTCTGTCTCCTGGGAGGATTTCACTTTGTCACCATCCTTCAGGGCCGTTCCAGAGTAGGGCTCAAGTGCTGCAGCTGTCCATTTTTGGATGTTGCCTGTATGTCATGCAGAATCATCTGTAAACCAGTCCCTAGTTTTTTTCCTTCCTCAGTCAACTGGTCATAGAGAATTCCCCATGAGGCCATAAGTTCAGGCAGATAGAGAGGAGGTAATGTAGCAGGAATAGAGGCCTTGGGTACTTGGGTCACTTCCTCATGCAACTTATTTGTGTTGTCAGGGCCTGCTCAAGCCTGATCTTATATATACCAAGTGTTGCTATGCATGCCCAGTTTTATGGCTTGGTATATGTGACAACATTCAGTTCATGATGGGCAGGTCATCATGGCCATTGGTAAAGGCTGGGCGCTGCTAGATGTCTAATGGGAAGGAGAGTAGATGAAGAGATAGTTGCTAAATTCATTGAATATCCTCTCTGTGCCAGGCACTGTGCTAGGTAGGTGCTTATATTTATGATTTAATTCCTATAAGTGACCAATTTTGGATTATAATCCCTGTTTACAAATGAGGAAACTGAGGTTCAAAATAGTTCAGTGACATACTCAAGAGAAAAAAGGGGGTAAACTGAAGTTTTTGATTTAAATATAGGTCTCTAAGTCCAAAATTCATATGCCTTTCACTACCTCAGGCTAATTAACTGAAAGGAAAAAAGCAGTTATGGTCGGCAGTGAGGACTATCATTTAGGAACAACTAGATGGAGGAGGGAGGAAAGATGAAAAGGAGGGTAACAAGGGCAGATGGGCACTAAATGAGCAAGGTGACTGCTCCTCAAGAAATAAAAGCAGGGCAGAAGTTAAAAGGTGGTCATTCTGAGTGCTGGCCTCCTATACCTACATACGTATGTAATTTGAGGGAATTAGGAATTTTAAAAAAACAGTTAGGCATGCAAAGTTTTATCACCATAAAACTGAAAGGCAATGAATGAATCTAAGAGGAAAATCCATAAAGGATACTTCAAAGTATGATTTATATGTACATGCATAGTCAGACTTAAGAACGCACAGAATAAACAAGACCAAACAGGGCACCAACAAGGATACGCCTTCCCATTTGAATGCCATCTTTTAGGAGAGGTTTCACCTATATGGAGCTATAAAGTAAAACACATTGATATCCAGACCCCCAAATAAACACATTTTTGAAGATAGTAAATTTTGGACGATATAAATAATTGACTGAATCTTGTGATAAAGTATAAATTATCCTTATTTGAATATATACAATTGGTATAATTTTTTTAAACCCTCAAGGTATTCAGTGGATGTCCCAGAGTAACTAGATTTTATTCCTGTGAAGAGAAAAGGTTATGTCCTAGCAATAATCCTATATAATTAATGCTTTCTTCCATCTCTAAAAGATGTGCTCTTCAAAAGAAACAAGGGATTAAGGACTGTAAGTATGTAGAATTCCATCTTTGGTGAATAACACTGTAAAAATGTGAAGAGCATGAAAATCGAGTTGCTGAAATGTCAATAAATAGAAACCGTGAATCTCATCTATCTCATTCCACGTCCAAGAGCAAATATCCCATATCCTATATCCAAGTAAGTCCCAAATGCCCATACAAAAACAAAACAAAACCAACCAACAAACAAAAACAACCTAGGTAAGAGTGAAGTATGTATGTTACAGCTTTCTCAATGTGATTAAAAGCACTTAATTTTCCTTTTAATTCATTTCACATTTTAATTTATACCTGTATCTCTCAAGAGAACAGAGCGCTTCTTTCTCACCCCTTGAAGGTCTGAGATGTGGTTTTTGGTTCCATATTCATTGAAAAATCCAAAGAAACCTAAACTCATTTGGCCATTGATGTCTGTGGTGCTGAAGCTGGATACTGGATATCAATTAGAATTATAAAACAACCGAGAGTGCCTACTGGCAAGAACCAAAAGTGATTACAGAAATAGCACCTTCTGTCACTGCTAGCTATGGAGTTATTTCCTACGCATCCTATGATGCCTTTTTTTGTTTTCTTTAATCTAGCTATTCTTTCCTGTTGACTCAGAAGCCTCTCTCTGCCAGCAATCTTTGTATCTTCAGGGTTTCTCTTGCCCTGCTCAGAAGCATTTATTATACAGCTTAGCTAATCACAGAAAATCTGTTTCCTTCCTTTGTCACAAGGTTCTTGCAAGAACCTCATTCATTCGAGAAACACTGAGTTCCTGCTAACTGCCAGTCCTGTTTTAGCTCCTTAGGATGCTGCAGTGAACAAAATACTAACAGCAAACACAGTTATTAATGCGTGCCAGGCACAATTTTGGGCACTTTACATTTATTACCGATGAGTTAAAGAAAACAGACACAAATCTCTGCCCTTGAGGATCTTATAGTAATGTTAGGGTGGGAGTGAGTTGGCAATTGAAACAATAAACCTATGTTGAGACAATAAAATTAGGCAAAGAAAATATGTAAATTATATAGTGAAGCGATAAGAGCTACAGAAGAAGCAGACGGGGAAAGATGCTGAGGGTGTACGTGGCAATTTTAAATACGGTAGTAAAGACATGCCTCACTGAGGCGACATCCGAGTCCTGTCAGAGAAGTGAGTCAAGCTGGCCACAGAATCGGACCCAGATTCTCCTGCCCAGGGTCGAATCTTTCCAAAGGTCCTCCGCCTCAGCCTCCCAACCCAGAAAGGCCCCACCCACCACGCCAGTCGCCTATCTGGGCCGATTTTGCGGCAGAGGCAGGTGGGAAGAGACAGCAGGAGAAGGAATGTGGGGGAGGCTGCCCCGCCCAGAGAACCCGGCTCCGCCGCCCCTCCCTCCGTATCCCACCCGGTCCTAATCAGAGCCCTACCTGGGGTCTCGAGGACGACTCCGAGGGGAGGAGCGCAACAGTGGAGTCCAACCGTCCTAAACGGCCCTTCCGATCCCCTGCACAGCAAACCACTAAAGCTTGAGGTTTTCACGAAGCGCACCTCTGCGGGCACCGGCATTTCCCTCACCCCGGATGCACTTCCTGAGCCACTCTAGGATCGTAGGAAGGTCAGCAAACTCCGTGGTTGCTCTTGAGAAGACTGAAGGGCTTTGGCTACATGGGCCTCATAGACCGAATGGACCTGCGCTTCAAGCTGGCCTTCCATTTCCTTGCTGAAGGAGGCACTGGATACGCCTTATCCGCCCTACAGACCGATCTCCAGTATTGGTGGTGGTTATGAGCGTGGACTCAATTCTCTTTATCTGTAAAATTCAGACACTTTCCTTATAGGGTTGTTTGCCGACCTTACCGGACTTATATATATAGCATCTAGGGACAGGGCCTGGCTCAAGTAAGTACTTTGTATTTGTTAAATAAAAATAGTACCTTACCCCAACTGGTCTGACCCTCATCCCTCCGTCCTTTGATCACTGACCAGCCTGACGGTCTCTGGGAATGTGTCCGAGTTTCTGATCTCAGGGCTCAGGGCTCAGTTGAAAGAGGAATGCTATGTGGTAAGGGTGGGAGAGAGTGGCATCTCTTACACATAAGTATTTCTTGCCCTTATTCTGGGCGTTTTTTCCTGTTCTGATGACATAAACAGCAATTTTGCATGAAAATGAAGCTATCTGTTCCTACAAGGCTATGCTTACAGATAGCTCCTAGATATAAGGAAGAAAACAAAATTGTGCAAGTGTCTCACTGCCTATGTTTTAAATTGTTTTTTCATTCTAACTGTACCCAGGGTCACTAGTAAATATTTACTCTATGTGAACTGAGGTTAATTAGAAAATGTATATTAAAGGAAGAGTTCTGACATTCTTGTCCACTGCCACGTACTGAAAGAGTATTCTGAATACAGAAAGTCAGTGTCTACCTTCAGAAAGCAGCAGCAGGGCAGGAGGCATCTTGAGAAACCTGTACTGTCAGTATCCAGAAGTAGATTCAGGCATTCAGGACACCTGAAATGATCAGTGCCCAGTGGTATGCTCAGAGAAACACTAAGTCCAGTCCACCAGCAATCCAAAGGCAGGTTGAGGATCTAAGAAATAGAAGGTACTTCCAGATGCACCTGCTGGGGCTGGCACTAATCCACACAGGCAGCTGTTGCTATAGGAGGACAACATGGGGTTCTCTCTGCTACCAAGGCACAGCCAAGATCCAAAGGAAATGTCTGACTCTAGGAAGTGGGCAGACTGTTGATTTTTTTTTTTTAAGAAAACTTCCCACAGGAAAACTTTGTGGTGTGCTAAATTAATAACAGGGTGGGGACTTGAATCAAAGGATGACAATCTTGGCCCTTTATTTCCTGGTCAAGAGAATGAAGCCCAAGGATCAGGTAGCACATTTGAAAAGCTAATCTAGAAATGTAATGGAATTTCAACCAAGAAAACATGTATTTCATTCCTACTCCATTCCTTGTCAGTTTCATTTTTTTGTGTGTGTGAGGAAGATTAGCCCTGAGCTAACATCAGTTGCCAATCCTCCTCTTTTAGCTGAGGAAGATTGGCCCTGGGCTAACATCCATGCCCATCTTCCTCTACTTTATATGTGGGACGCCTGCCACAGCATGGTTTGATAAGCGGTGTGTAGGTCCACGCCCAGGATCTGAACCCAGGCCTCCGAAGTGGAGCAGGTGAACTTAACCACTACGCCACCGGGCTGGCCCCCAGTTTCCTTCATTTTTAACAAGGGTCTCTCAATTTTAGCACTATTGACATTTTGGGCAGAATAATTTTGAGAGAGGCTATTCTGTGCATTGTAATGTGTGTAGTAGCATCCCTGGCCTCTACCCACTAGATGGCAGTAGCTCCTTCCTCTCTGCCCCCCTGCCCATGCTAAGTGTGAAAACCAAAAGTCTCCTGACATGGTCAAATGTCTCCTCGGGGACAAAAATCACCCCTGGTTGAGGAATACTGATTTAAACCAAGCCTATTTATTAAATTTGAAAACACTTATCAAAGACCTACTTCATATAGTCTGCTCCCATCTGCATCTCATGGCCATCCTCTACCATCCAGCCAGTCTAAGCAGCCCTTTTTTCCTGACCATTCAAAATCTAGTAGTCCACATGAAATCTAAGTTACCTCATTTTTAGCACGAAGTCTAATGATGTATTACCACTCTTTACCTCCTTTGTTACGGCTGGCAGCATTGCCCACGGATCATTGGCCTTTCCCCCAAACAAGGGAAGGCTGTTATGATGAGACATCATTATTCTATTTTGCAGCGTAAATATAGTAGAATGAAACTATTAAATAAAGTGTCAGGGCTCCAAATCATGAGCCTACAGCACCTATAGCCCAGTAAATAAAATTATATCATGAAAGGCTGTAGGGAGTGAGGAAAAGATGGTCATTTCTACATGATAGCAGTAGCTCCATAGGTATTCTTGAGGTATAACTTATTATAAAGTTCTCTCTTCCCAATTAGTAAGTTCCCTGAAGGTTTGAAAGTAATTTTTTTTCTACTTGGTTTTTGCATTTAACAAATGCCTGATCCAGCACAATGTACCCCATCAAAGTTGACTGACAAAACAGTGCTTCTTTGGGACAAATATGATAGAGGGAAACTGAACAATAAAAAGTCTGTAAAGAGTGAGGGTTCAGAACCATTGATAGTACAAGTTGAGAGGGGCCTGGGAAATGATCTAGTGCAACATTCTTTAAACTATTTTGAATATGACACAGTACACACCCAAAAATATAATACTGAAACAAAAATATCATAAAACAATACTTATCCTCAGTATGAGTGAATTCTGATATTCTCTGTTCTAAATGCTTCTATTTCATTTAGAAAACCTACTGATGGAGGATAATGGTAACTGCTTAAATCTGTGTCTCTAAACATATCCTCCAAAAATAATAAAAGAACAAGAAAAACAAATAAAACTATACAAAAACTATGCCCTCAAGACTACTAGAAGACAGGAAATGCCTAAAGAAATTACCTGGAAGTACAAAATGACAAAACACCAAAATCTTCCTATGGTAAGCCTTTGTGGTGAGAAAGGGCAGTCTGAGAAAAAGTTCATAGAGAGAAGAGGGGAGCTAGCAGTGAGCCTAAAAATTGCTGTAAAACCACCAATAGAAGGAGGAAGTCTACCCTAAGTGTGCAAACTGGGAAAAATATACTGGTAGATGAGAACACTGATTACAGCAAGGGCCTTAAAAGGGCATGCAATTCAAGGTGGCAGTCTTCAAAAAACATAGCTTTTGAGGGGGAGGGGGACAAAGAAGAAAAAAGCAGCACTGTTTGGGAAACGTGTACTAAAAGGCATACAGAGTGAAAAAGGAAAATTTTCAATTCCTGCACGATATACACACAGAGAAATCTCAAAACCAGTAATCACACAGTCCACACACAAAAAATCCACTAAAGAAACTGGATTTTGCTACATTGACAGAAGGGACCATTGAATAAGGAATCTTGTACATACCCTAAATTCATAAATAGGAAAAAAACTTGAATAAGTCTAGGCAAAGTTACTAATGGAAATGGAAAATCAGAACCAATACACATCAGTTAATAAATGCCACCTAGCCCACTCCCCCTAAAATACTTGAAGCAAAAGAAAAATGAAACAGAATACTCCAAAGTGAACTGAAATCTCTCAAGTAAGCACTGGGGATATGAAAAACACTGTAGCTCAGAAACTCAAAAATTAAAAACAAAGATGGACAAAAAGCCAGAAAGAAATGAAGAGAGAGCTGATTGAACTCAGGAAATAAATAGAAGAAAAAATCATGTCAGAAATGAACACTATATGACAAGATGCCTAAGGAAGAGTACCCTAAATTTAAAGCTTAAAAGGAACACTGACAAAAGGCAGGACAACAAAGAGAAATAAAGAAAGAAATTTATCATGTTTATGTGTTAGAACACTCAGTATTCTTAGGATGTCAGTTCTCCCCAAATTGATCTATAGATTCAATGCAATCCAAAATAAAATCCCAGGAGATTTTTTGTAGAAATTGACAAGCTGTTGCCAAAATTCATATGGAAACGGAAATGACATACAATAGCCAAAACAACTTTGAAAAAGTTGGAGAGCTAATGCTACTTGATTTCAAGAATTTAATTATAAAGATCTGGTAATCAAAAGAGAATGGTATTAGTGTAAAGGTAGACAAATCATTTGGACAGAATGGAAAGTCCAGAAATACTCACATGAATATGAACTGATTTTCAACAAACATTGAAAGGCAATTCAGTAGAGAAAAAACTATAAAGCATCTAAAAGTAATCATAGAATAAAATTTTTGAGACTTTGGGTTAGGCAAACATTTCTTAGCCATATCACCAAAAATATGACCTATAAAAAGAAAAAAAGATAAATTGGACTTAACAATTAAAACTCTGCTCTTCAAAAGACACTGTTAAGGGCCGGCTCTGTGGCTTAGCGGTTAAGTGCGCGCGCTCTGATGCTGGCGGCCTGGGTTCGGATCCCGGGCGCGCCCCAAGGCACCACTTCTCCGTCCAGCGCGAGGCCGAGTCCCACGTACAGCAACTAGAAGGATGTGAACCTATGACATACAACTATCTGCTGGGGCTTTGGGGGGAAAAAAATGAATAAAAATAAAATCTTAAAAAAAAAAAAAAAAAAAAACAAACAAAAAAAAACAAAAGACACTGTTAAGAAAATGAAGACAACCCGCAAACTGGAAGAAATATTCACAAATCATTGCACTGATAAAGTACTGGCATCCAGAATATGCAAATTAAGAAAACAAACAGCCCAAGAAAAAAAATGGGCAAAAATTTCAGCAGATACTTCAGCAAAGGCTGATAGGGATGGCAAATAATCCCATGAAAAGATGCTCAATATCATTAGTCATTAGGAAATGTAAATTAAAATCACAATAAGGTACCACTGCACAACCTATTATACGTCTAAAATGAAAAAGACTGACCATACCAAGTGTTAGCAAGAATGTAGAGTGATGGAACTCTCATACACTGCTGGTGAGGATGTAAAAGAGAACAAACCCTGGAAAACAATCTGACGGTTTCTTTAAAAGTTAAAAATATTCTTATCATCTATATCCAACCATCCCACTGATAGGTATTCACTGAAGAGAAATGAACGCATATGTCCATACAAAGACTTGTACACAAATGTTCATACTAACTTCATTTTTAATAGCCCCAAAGTGGGAATAATCTAAATGTCTATCAATAGGTAAATGCATAAACAGTTTGTGGTATATCCACACAATGGAATACTACTCAACAACAGGAAGAATGAATTACTGATGCATGCAATATGGATGAATCTCAAAATAATTATGCTGAATGAAAGAAGCCAGACAAAAAAAACAACATACTGTACGATTCCATTCATACACAATTCTAGAAAATGCCAACTAAATTTATAGCAACAGAAAGCAGAGGTTGGATATGGGGGCAGGATGCAGGGAAGGGTGGGAAGGAGGAATTATCAAGGGACATGGGCAAACTTTTTGGAGTGAGAGTGATGTTCACTATTTTGTGGTGATTATTTCACAGGTGTGCCCATGTTAGAATTTATGTACAACTGTACACTTAGCAGTTTACTGTATATCAATTTCCCTCAATAAAGCTGTTTAAAAAGTCATAACAGATTATATTGCAGATTCTAGGCAAATAATTTGAAAATCTAGATGCAATAATAATTTGAAAATCTAGATGATAATTTTCTAGGCAGATAGTAGATTACCAAAATTGACCCCCATGATAAACAGAAAGCCTAAATAGACCATTTCTGTAGAAGAAATAGAGAAAATTACCAAGGAATTATTCCACAAAAAAGCACTCAGCCCAGAAGGTTTTATGTCAGAAATCCAATCTTCAAAGACCAGCTAATTCCAAGGCTTTATAAATTGTTCTAGAGCATTAAAAATGATCAAGAACTTAATTCTTTTTGTGATGCAAATAAAATACTGAAACATATACCTGAAAAATATAGTACAAAAAAAGAAAATTAGACCAATTTTACAGCAATATGGAAGAAAAATGTACTAAATAAAATATTAGCAATTAGAACTCATTAACAAAACATCATGACTAAGTGGGATTAATTCCAGGAATGCAAAGTTGTCCTAGTATTAAGAAACATTTTCATATAATGCAAGCCAATAATAAAGTTAAGGAAAAGAAATGGGATTTCCATAGATGCTGAAAACACCTTCTAGAAAATGCAGTCCATCTTTTAAAATAGGGACTATAATGCTTTTTCAGAAAAATCTAGGGATACATAGCAGATACAAACTCAGAATTCTGAAACAATCATTGCAAAGTTTTGAAATCTGTGGGTCCTACATTTAGTGAGCTACTATAAAATACACAAACCTTATTCTCCTAGAGATTGGGCTATATTACCAACTTGCTGAAGAAGAGCTTCTAAAAATTCTTTCCTCTTTTAGCCTGTAGGTTTTAGAACTGAAAAGGATAACAAGCAAGTCACTTAAAGTATTAGCCTTCACAATATTATATTATGTGTTATCTATAAGGGAAAATATCTCTAGCATTATCTGTCAATAGGCTATATGCGAAATATCTTTTTCTGTCTTAAAAAAATAATCAAACCAAAGCTGGAAAATATATACTCTCTGAAGGACACCTATATGGCCTTGTGTTGAACACAGAGGCAGTCCCAAATTTAGGAAAGTATCCAACAATTCAATGATGTGGTTCCTTTCTTTACATTTACCGAACATTATAAATGTGATTTTTGTGTCCCATGGTACTCATACAAGCTTATTTAGCCCATCAATAAAATATATTTACAACACAGTAAGACAATAATACTATAGTCTACATTTGTTGAATGAATTTAAGATAAGAGATTAGAGCAGGCATGGGGAAATAACATGTCCTCAATACACAGATAATCATCCAGGAGACAGTATCACAAGTCCAGGGGTGCAGATAGAGTTTATTTCAAAAGTCCTGGTTGCTTACACATAGACTCCCCTAGGAAATGAAAGAACTTCCGACATTACCTTTTCTTGACCTGAGACATTCAGTGAATGTTGTACTGGCTAAAATGGTCAATTTAGAATACTCATTCACCACACAACTTGCCGATTTACACTAATCATGTTAATTTTCCAATATTGTGGAGAGACTGTTGTTGGGGCTTGATCTCTGTCCATATAACTTCTCACAATCCTCTCATTTATAAGAGCTCCTCTGATATGGATCTGTTGATGTTGACCAAGATCCAAACTCTTTTTTGTGTGTGTGAGGAAGATCAGCCCTGAGCTAACATCCATGCCAATCCTCCTCTTTTTGCTGAGGAAGACCGGCCCTGAGCTAACATCTATTGCCAATCCTCCTCCTTTTTTTTCCCCCTTTTTCCTCCCAAAGCCCCAGTAGATAGTTGTATGTCATAGCTGCACATCCTTCTAGTTGCTGTATGTGGGACACCGCCTCAGCATGGCTGGACAAGCAGTGCGTCGGTGTGCGTCTAGGATCCGAACCCAGGACACCAGTAGCGGAGCGCGCGCACTTAACTGCTAAGCCACGGGGCCGGCCCCAAGATCCAAACTCTTATCTGAAGACTTTTCCATACTCATCACACTGTCAGGGTTCTCTTTAGTGTAAATTCTCCAATGCTGAACAAAGCTGGTGATTCTAGGGAAAGTATTTCCACATTCATCACGTTTATAAGATCTCTCTCCTGTGTAGATTCTCTAGCACACAGTCAGTCTTGACTTGCCTTCCTATTTCCTTCACATAATGTTCTATAAGATTTCCACGCTGAATGAAGGCTTCCTCACAGTCACCACATTTATGCAGTCTCTCACTTATATGGATTCTCTGATATCAAACGAGGCCACTATAGCTGAAAGCTTTCCCACATTTCTTATACTGATAGCATTTTTCCTTGTGGTGGATCTCCTGTTGGCAAAGGAGGGACGCATTATAAACAAAAGCCTTTCCAAACTTATTGCTCTCAAAGAGATTCTCTTCGGCGTGGACTCCCTAATGCTGGGTAATGACTCACCAGTACCTAAAGCTTTTACTACACGTATTGCATTGATAATGCAGTTCTATAGAGATTCCCCCAACATGATTTAGCATCTTGAGAATTTTTTTGTGTTGGAGACAAGTCCTTATTTTCATTCTCAGTAACACCATCTAAAAAAAATGCACAGACAATTCAAATGTCAGTTGTCTCTTCTGCTGAGATAATGAGACTTATGATGAGGAACACTGACAAAAATAAAACCCAGTTTTACCTAAAGTGCATGCCTTTTCTGCGTCTCAAAACTGCCATCTCAATTTTATAAAGTGCCCAAGAAGGCATGTGAAGTTCCAGTTTGAGTGAGAAAAAGAGATAGCTGGGCAGAAAGAGACTGGAATAGCGTGCAGGATTTTCTCACAAAATGTGACAAACAAAGAATCAGAAAGGTATAATCAAAAAAGTTAAGGGGAGATCAGTTTGAATCCAGAGACGAAAAACAGGGAATATCATGAAACCAAGAGAAAGTTTAATTTGCAAAGGATAGTTAAAAGGACCATTTACACCAACTGAAATGTACCTAGGCCACTCTTATAGACAAACAAAATGCTCCATAAATATTTGTTGAGTGGATCAAGAAACAATAGGATATGATAAAAGTTCTCTTGAAGTGATAGCGAGACCAGTTTCAAAATACATACTATTTTGATGTGGGGAATGAAATAGTATTTGATGCTATTGTGCATGGAAAAACTGCAGTGGGGAAAATAACTTTCCCAATAATGTGCAGGACTAAAACATAAGAAAAAAATCAATATTTGAAGCTAAAGGAGTTGGACAGGTCAAAACAAAATAACAACACAACAAAACACAAAACCCCCCACAAATATGGCTGAGAGTTTCTACCTAAAGAATTGGGTAGAGCCAGCCCTGACGGCCTAGTGGTTCAAGTTTGGCCCGCTTCGCTTCAGCAGCCAGAGATCGATTCCCTGGTCGTGGAACCACACCATTCGTCTGTCAGTAGCCATGCTGTGGCAGTGGATAACATAGAACTACAAGTACCTACAACTAGAACATACAACTATGTAGTGGGGCTTTGGGGAGGACAAAAGAAAAACAGTAGAAGATTGATAACAGATGTTAGCTCAGGGCAAATCTTTCCCAGCAAAATAAATAAATAAGAATTGGGCAGATAATGAGAAGGACATAGGCAGGGGCAACGTTTCAAGGGAGAGAACACTACTAACAAGAGTTCTAAAAAGCTTCCTTTCCAGGATCTCTTCTTTCTCTGCAGAAATCCTTTCTCATCAGCTTTCCATTTCAAAAGGCAATAATTCTGAGAGTTAAACTAAGATATGGTTTTAACAGGCTGGACCTGAAACCTCTGATCCCAAGGTACTATTTCTGCCATAAGCATATCTTGTTCTATCCTTTAGCCTGGGCCCTAAAGGCAATAGGATGAAGCTGGTCTTGGAAAACTGATTTTGAAGCTAAACTCTCAGTAAAAACACTCAAAAAACCCAATATAGAAAGAGAAGGTTCCAGAGGTGCACATGAATACCAGGGGGAATTAAAGGCCATAGTGGAGATGCTGGGTTATGGCTCCAGAGTTATCCGGTGGATCCTAAAGTCCAGTTTTGCTGCTTTCTGTGCTATTCCAGAAGGCTTTCACTAGTCAAGCCATAAGTGATCTCCCCAACCCTTCCCACCTGACGGCTTGTTCTTCAAGCTGTCTGTTCAACTTCTCCAGCATAACCGAGGCCTCTTCTCCACATTCTAGATGATGTTATCCTACCTATGTCTGCAGCTCTCCAGGCAGGGGTCAGGATCTGCTTCAACACCTGCTCCTTGGACTGTATTTCTAGTCTCAGCAACTGTGGGCAGAGCTTCCTGAGTCTTCTGACAGCCCTGTGAGGTCCAGGTTTCTATCTCCTGATAGTAACAACTTAAAGTTTGAAGAAAGTTTGAGTTCTTTGCCAGCCTGATTCTTGGTCTGGCACAGCCCTCTTCCTTTACCATTAGTCATTATTAGAGATCTTTCCTGCAAGAGGACTGCCATTCTGGAATGAGAGAGCTCAGGAGAAGATTCACGCCAGCTTGGGGTTCACACTGATTTTTCAGAAGTATTTCCCTGTAGCTAGTCTTCTTCCTAAGGCATAAAATAACACCGTTAGCAGAAACTCTAAATTTTGTTTAGCCCTTTTATCCAAGAACTCACTTACCTGGACAACGCACTGAAAGAAAAAGGATCTTTGTCAGGAGGCTAAGTAAATTAGGAGAGTGGGAGTGACTTTGCAAATTATTAGCTAGCACCATCTGCCAAAATCTCTTATTTCCTAAATGTTTATGTTAATAAAGCTTGAGAGAAAGACCATGACCCTCTTCCCTTTGGTTCTCCCCTTCAGAAAATCCCAAATAAAGGATAAAGAAAAGAACATCAGAGGGGGCCAGCCTGGTGGTGTAGTGGTTAAGGTCAGCGGGCTCCGCTTTGGAGGTCCGGTTCCCCGGCTTCCAATCCCTGGTGCAGACCTACACCACTTGTTGGCCGCCGTGCTGTGGCAGTGTCCCACATAGAAAACAGGGGAAGATGGCCACAGAGGTTAGCTCAGGGCCACTCTTCCTCAAGCAAAAAGAGGAAGATCGGCAACAGGTGTTAGCTCAGGGACATCACAGATGAGAAAATAATAACAGCTAATATTTATTTAAAATTGACTACAAATTTATTCATTTAAGTAGATACTATTACAATTCCACTGACAGATGAATGATACTGAGGCATCAAGGGATTAAGTAATTTGCTAACAGTCGCACAATCAGTAACTGGATCTATGTCTTTCCTTGCACTCACACGTCGTCCTGTCTGCTCTAGTGAGAGTCTTGGGTCAGATCACCGCAAACGAACGCAACTTCCCTCTTACCAAACCGTGCTTCCAGACTTTCCTCTTTTTCTCAACAGCCCCAGTATCCTAATACAACTCAAAACTTGTAAGCCCTCCCCAACTTTCCCCTGTAACTCTCAATCATCAGACCCAACTTCACCAGACTCCCTGAAGGGCCAGATCAGACACTGAGCCGAATCCGGAGGCGACGAACCTGCGACATCCGCCTCCAAAGGTACATCACAAAGGCTGTTAAGAGCTCGAAGTTCTAAGCCGGCCCTGTCACCAGCAGCCTCATCATTCGGTCTTCTCTAGGAATCTGGAGGTTTTCTGCTCTCTGTGGTCGCCTGACAGTATCCCGCCCCCGCCGAGCCGCGCTGGCGCCGTCAGGCAACTTCAGGCCTACGCTCTGAGGCTGGGGCGCCGCAGGCCCGCCCCGGGTCGCTTTCCAGCTGCAGAACATCAGAAGTGCCACTCCAAAGACAAAAAGCGAAAACCTGGGCTACTAGTTATCTCTGGTAACTAACAGGGGCGGATCCAAAAGATGGGGAAATCTCTCCTTGCCAGTTTAGGCAATATCTGATATCTGTCGCTTGCCGGCCACTGTTTATCAGTTCCCAAGGTAAGAAAGTAGTAGACCTGGGTGGGAGCTTTAATTCCAGGTCCTGGGGGACCATGCAGCAGTCCTGGGAAACCTGTAGCATGGTTGGTTACAGGTAACTTTTGGCCTGGGATGGAGCATCTAGAGCCAACACATTTGGGAGAGCCCATGGTAATAAAATAGGAAATGGCTACAAAGCACTTAACCATGTACTGAATACTGTTCTAAGCACTTTATATATAACCCATTTAATCCACATAATTGCCCAATGAGGTAGGTACTATTATTATTGCCATTTTACATTTTGAGGAAACTGAGGCACAAGGAGATTAAATTGCTTGCCCAAAGTCACACAGCTAGCGTTTGGCTACAACAAGCTGTCGAGTTCCTTATCAGGGATGAAATGGTGAGATACTTACTCCTCAATATTTCATTGAAGTAGGCAGAACTGAGACACTAGATCAAAAAGATATGCATATCAACCTTAGAGAGGAACAATGAAGATCTAACTATGAATTAGAGATAACAAATGGCCTCCACTTAGGAGTCTTTCTGGGAACACCTAGGACCAGGCCATTTGGACTTCAGATGATTGGTAGAGCATACATATATATCCCCCAAAGACCACCATGAACTGTGATGGGTGAAAGCTCTGGGAGCCTTGAATGATGGGTTTTCAGACCTGGAAATGGTCTTTTATAATGTGTGCAAAGACAATCAACTGTTTTCATGAAATCAAGGGAAAATTGCTGGCTCTCAATGACGGTCTTACAATGTGAGCTAGGGAGTTAACTTAGAAGTTTAAAATACCTATGGTTGGCTTTGTCAAAATCAAACTATATACATAAAATTAAATGTATAAAATAAAAATTACAACATATTTTATATAAAATATATTCAAAAAATATATTATATATATATAAAAATACTATATATGTATAAAAAATAATGTGCAAGGTAAGGACTCCTTACCAATTATACCCAGAAACATTTAGAAGGAGAGAGGATCCAAAGAAATTCTAATACATTCATGAACTGCTGGAGGAGCTGTGATATGTGAACTTTTCAGTGTGAAAAGATCCAAGTTGAGAAGATTCAATTAAAGGCTATCAAATGATTATCCCTAAGTTGAACAAGCACTTGTTGCTCAAATAAATTCTGGGCTTGTGGAGTCAGGAGGGACACCTGAAAGAACTATTTTATATAATTATCTATGATTTTCTTAATCCAAGAAGTGTTACTCGCTACAGATATACAATGACTTTTGAAAACCCTCATCAAAGATAGATCCATAATGAGTTATTGGATAGATTCATAATGGGGACATCTCTATAAATCTTCATGATCTGTATTAAAGATGGTGGCCAAATATCCCTTATTCTGTCAGAACAATGCAGAGTAAATTATGGTTCTAAGCGAGGAGGGTGATCCTTTCATATAAAGATCCCATTTTTAAACAGGAATGTCTCCAGCAGACACCCTCATTGTGCTTAGGGCTGATGTGTATGCTGACCCAACCTCATCCAAGATTTCTTAGGCAGAGAGGATGGTGATATTATTACTTTTGATGTTTGGACCCAGGACTCTGGGGTTTCTTAAGTATTTTCCAGAATAATGATAGAAGTTGAAAAGTTTCTAGAGATAATTACTCAAAACACTGAATACCACTGCAACACAGGGTTCTTTCAAGTGAAATAAACAGAGGAAGTGTGGGCTCTGGAACTGGGCTGCTTGGGTTCAAATCCTGGCGCCTCCACATACTAACTTTGTGACCTCAAGCAGCTTAATTCATCGATTTCAGTTTCCCCAGCTCAAAGTGAAATAACATAAGTAAAGCATTCAGTAATGTCAGGCCCTTAGTAAGCAGGTAATAAATGTTAGGTATTGTTAATAAATCCTTTTCTCGATTCCAAAAGATGACTACTACTAATAAGGGGTTTGTTTTAACTGTAACAACTTTATAATCAATAAATACTGGATATTAATGGAAGAGACTACTTCTGTTCTGAGTACAGGAGTGCAGAGCTTTTCTAAGTGCTTGTATCTTAGTGCTCTCCACATCCATCCTCACCATACAGATGGCATTTCTCACTTCAGAGCCCTGCTCAATCCCCCTCTCTTTCCTCAATAGGTGTATCTCATACCTCAAATTCCAGCAACCTCTTCATACAACTGGTTTTTTGTTTTGAGGGAGCCCATCTTTCTTCCCTTTGCAGTCCCTTTCTATTGCACTCTCTGGAACCCCTGTTTGTCAGGTTACTTTTTCACCCAAAGCCCATGTTTAAGCTCACTTCACTTTTCATTGTTTCATTGTTCATTCTCTTCCCACTCTCCAGGTGCTTTTTGCAATATCTTGTTTTAAACATGCAATATCTTGTTTACCTTGAATCAATTAGAAAAGAGAAGCCAGTCAATCTTATTCTCATCCTTAATGTTATTTCTAAGCTGCTGCTTCATGATTTATTTGAGTTTTACACCACTCTTATCTGGCTGTTGTTACTACTATTGGCTGCCATTACTTCTACCTTGGACTGACTTCACTTCATATTCTTCCTTTCCATCCTGCCTCCTGTTTTTGCTGGTGATTTCAAAATCCACGTAAATAAACTGCTTCAAAGGACTCTGATTTCCTAGATCCTGTCATTGTCATACCACATGCATCCTTTACACATGAAGATGTACTCTTGACTTCATCACAAGGCAGTCTCTGTTCACTGCTCCCCAATTCCATATCTAACATCTGTCATGTCCTCCACTTGCCCCGTAGGGCCTTCAACTTCTCTGTGTTGGCAGTTTAGTTCCAATTAGTAACCTTATTCCACTATATTTTCTCCTTATCCTGGATAACTAGTTTGATCCCCTTTGATGCCTACCTGGAAATTCCATGCCACCCCCTCCCCCTTTTTGGTACTACGACTGTATTTAAGCACAACCACCTGAACAAAATCCCCACATTTATTTTTAAACAAGTTATGAACTGTATCCTTATATGTAATAGGCATATCCGATTGTTTTGGGTCTTTGTTTATGGTTCCTTTATAATATTAGGTACTTAAGAGAGTTAGAGGCAAATGGAGGAAAAAGTGTGCGTTGAGAGAAGATGTTAAGCAGAAGATGAACTAGAGAGACTGCAAGTAATGGCACTGAGAGTAGAAACCAAGTAAAATAAGGATTGCATTCCAGACAGCAGTCAGATTAAAGAGAGAGGCTCTGAAGTTAGAGTAACTTCAGTTTGGATAACGTCTGTGAAATCAGATTAGATGCCAAGTATGGCGAGCATCAGTTTGGTAAAGAGGACATTCTCATAAAGGTTCTTGTCACTAAGTCCCCTCCAATGAGAAGAGTTTGCATGAGAGTAAGAAATTTGAGGCAGGATAAGCTTAGGTAGGGAATAGGCCTCACACACTTATAGCTCCAGAGCTCTCAGGCTCACTCTGGGATCCTTGTTTGTTTCTTAGACGTGAAAAATTAGGTTTCCAATCCCAGCTGCCTCAATGCCTTGTGTGTGCAACTCCAATTTTGGTCATGTGAAAAAGCCTAAATAAACAGTTTTCAACTTGTGAATGAGGTGTTTTTCAAATGATCACTTGCTTTCCTCTGTTGTGAACTCAGAACGTTTTCCCACACCGAGTCACGTAAATTCCAATCCCAAGAGTCAATTTGACACATAATTTGTCTAAGTTATAGTACTAAAACTATTATCATTTTTATGGGAAAATCTGTTCACACTTACAATTTAGAAAGCTAGGAACATATGTATTTCTATAGGACCAGGGACTCATCTGGTTCAAAGCCAGTGACGATATTCTTGTGTTCTATACAGGGATTATGGATAGAGGCACAAGAGACGGGGCACTAGGGAAATGGGGATACAGTATATTACAGGGGTGGGGAGAAGATGGGATAACGACAAGGCTGGACAGAAAGGTAGTTAGTAGTAGTTAAAGAATGGTGGTTGCCCCTTTTTTCTCCCCCTTCCCTTCTGTCACTGTCTCACCACTTCAAATTTATTGACCAGCTAGAGGTGAAGGGAGAAGAGGGGACTGGAGTTGGGGGTGGGGGCGGGGGTCGGGGAATGGAAAGGTAGTCCCAGAAATTGTGGTTTGGAGTGGCAAGATAGAAAGGGAAAGAAATAAGAGGACATCTCAGTAGAGATTTAAACTGATCTCAGTAAATAAAAAGATAAACAGACCAGGAGCCATGTATATGTCTGTGTGGCTTGCCTACTTTTTGACTACAATAATCATCATAGGTTCTCATCCAAAACAGAACTGTTTACTCAGTAATGTAGGGGTTAAGTCAACCAGTTGATTTGTTTTTTCAGAAGCCCCAAGGAAGAGAATCACTAATCTTTGGGTCTTTTATGTGCTCAAGAAGGTATACAAACCAAAAATTGTAAGCCAGTTCTCAAGAGCCATTTTTAGGGAATTCAGAACATAGTAACTATAGAGTTGGGAAGAAAGGGAGGTTGAGTAAAACAGAGAAGAGCACCAGCACTCCTCCCCTAACTAAACATGCACACACACACAAAGGGCTTGTACTGAGAAGACTCTGGAGCCTTGGAATGTAGGTCAGTCTCTTTTTTTGAAACACTTAAATTTGAAGCAATGGAAAGGCCATCCTGAAGCCCTAGTTTTTGGGCAGGATGGTGGTCTAATTCACTGTTCACTCTCAAGAGCTGGTGGCACATGTCCCATGTAGGGTTTTCCTTCTGCTAAAAGTCTGCAGTGGTCCCTTGTTTACAGGACTGTGTTCATGCTTCCTCACTTCACTGGCAACCACGAAGGCAGCTGTGACTCAATGCAATGTTTCTCATATTTTAGTCTAACATCAGGTGACTGTGGAGCTGTCAAAATGAAGATTCAAGCCCATCCCAGACCTAATGAAGCAGAATATCTGTGAGTGGGACTCAGGCATTTTAATCGAGCTCCACTGACGTTGAGGAATCACTATTGTAATGGAAAGGACCTGAATGAAGTTGGAGACCTGCACTTAAGTTGCTGGTCTTTTCCTTTGTGTGATATTGTAGTTATGTCACCATCTCCATAAACAAGAGTATCCTCAGTTTTAAAACGGAGAATAATTTTAATTTTACAGAGATATTTTAGGAATTAAATGAGAAGAGTGCGTTGTGTCAAAGCGTTATAAAGTATTAGGTAAAATTATTGGCATTTTAGCCCTTCCATAGTCTGTCCCCACGCTATTTCCAACTTAATGTCATCAACTGCCCAATTTGAACAAGCTCTCTACTTTAGGTTGGCCAGTCCTGTCGCTGATTATTTCCAAACCATATGCTTGCCTCTGCTTCCATTTTTTTTTGACCCTAAATGTTTTCTTCCTTTTGCCTTTCAAATCTGCCCATCAAACCCTTATCTTCAATTAAATCTTTCCTGACCACCTTAGGCAACAAGGATCTGTCCTTCAGAATTTATAGCACTTACTGTCTGCCAAGTGCCACTTTAATTCTACACTACTTTGAGCATCAATTCTACCATTCTGTAGTCTTATTTAAACATGTGGATCTTATATATTCCAACCTAGATGGTAAACTCTTTAAGAAAAAGAATTTGGTGTTATGCTTCTTGTTCTCCACAGCACCTATTAGTGGATTCTTTATAAAATATCTGAGGTTTCCTCATAGCAATAGTGACTGACATTCTGCCCCAAATCATTTCAAACCTAGTATTTCTCTCCAGCCTGCACTCGGTGAGATAGCTTCCCTGTAGTTATCACACAGAAAAAGATTTTTCTCCTTTGTGGATAGTCTGATGTTGAATAAGAGCTGAGTTCTGCCTGAACGATTTCCCACACTCTTTACATTTACAGGGACCACCTCTATTATGGATTCTCTGGTGTTTACTAAGATCTGACCTCTGTCTGAAGCCTTTGCCACATTCATCACATTGGTAGGGTTTCTCCCCAGTGTGGATTCTCTGATGCTGAATGAGGCTGGTGATTCCTCGGAAGGCATTCCCACACTCATCGCACTTGTAGGGCCTCTCTCCAGTGTGGATTCTCTGATGTTCCGTGAGGACTGATCTTTGAGTGAAAGCCTTCCCACACTTATCACATTTATAGGGTCTCTCTCCAGTGTGAATTCGCTGATGTCCTATAAGACTTGTCCTCTGAATAAAGGCTTTTCCACAAACATCACACTTGTAAGGTTTCTCCCCAGTGTGGATTCTCTGATGTTGAATAAGGCCACTCTGACTGAAGGATTTCCCACATTCCTTACACTGATAGCATTTTTCTTTGTGGTGGATCTCCTGATGGGAAACAAGGGATGAGTTATAAACAAAGGCTCTTCCACACTCGTTGCACTCATAGGGCTTTGCCCCAGTATGAACTCCTTGATGCTGAGTAAGTATTGAACGTCGACTAAAACTTTTATTACACTGAGTACAATGATACGGTTTGTCTCTTGTGTGGATTTTGAGATGGTGAAAGAGGCCTGCTTTTTGGCTAAAGGCTTTGCCACATTCATTACAGTGGTAGTGTTTCTCTCCTGTGTGAAGTCTCTGATGTTGATTAAGAGCTGACCACCGCCCAAAGGCTTTGCCACACTCATTACATTTGTATGGTTTCTCTCCAGTGTGTATTATTTTGTGACGAATAAGCACAGTTCTCCCACGGAAAGTTTTTCCACATTCTTCGCATTTGTAGGGCCTGTCTCCAGTATGGATCCTCTGATGTTCACTGAGGCGTGAGTGCTGACTAAAAACTTTTCCACAGTCATCACATTCATAAGGTTTTTTTCCTGGACAGATTCTCTGGCGTTCAGTAAGGTCTGAGTTCTTAGTCAAACTTACTCCATTTTCATCACATATAGGTTGTTTATCTTCACTACAGTGTCCAGAAGGCTCTTCTGTTTTTTCTTCAGGTTCATAAGTTTTTCCACACCTACCAGACTGGGACATTTCATTTTCAAATCTGCTAGATATACTCCCATATGGTTCCATTTCTTCAGAAACTTCTTGCTTTAGAGTTAAATTCCTGTACTCATTTCCAGTCTCAACATCTGAAACTACAAATGGATCACAAATTTAACGAGTTTCCTATGATAGCAAAGAGCAACTTCATTAGGCAACATAAAATTCTTCAAATGAAAAATACATAAGAACCTAGAGTTTCTGCATGGCTATAAAATGGCATTAGAATCTAGGACAGACCTAATATATAAAACATTCCAAAAACTGTTAAGGAAAAGACCAATAATCCAATAGGAAACCAGGCAAAGGGAAAATTCATGGTTTCCAGGAAAGGAAATACAATAGCTCTTAAACATAAGACACGATGTTCCACCTCAAAAGAAGAGAAAAGCAAATTTAAACAATATTGAGATATAATTTTAACCCATCAGATTTGCCATCAGTTTGATATAACACTGTATGCACAAAATGGATATTACACATTGCCAGTGTAAATTGATCCAAGCATTATAGAGGGCAATTTCACAATATCTATCAAAATTACAAATGTATATAATTTTTGACCTAGTAATTCCACATATAGGAATTTATGCTATGGATATACTCACACATGGTTATTCATCAAAGCACTATTTGTTATAGTAAAACACTGGGGACAACCTAAATGTCACCAGCAGGGGAATGGATGAGTAAAATGTGTAGTATGTCCGGACATTTTAATAGTAAGCTGCTGTTAAGAAATAAATATGCAAGATTGTACTACCTTAGTGATAAAGAGAGGAAAATACATTTGCTTGAATATGAAAAATGTATATGCATAAAAAAATCTCTAGAAGGACAAACAAGAAACTAATAACAGTAACAACCTATTTTAGAGCAGAGAGGAGGAGACAAGATGGCTGGGGGAATTGAGTGGAATGAAAACTTTTCACTGGATAACTTTAAATTTTTGTTTTTGAACCATATGAATTTTTACCAATTTAAAAAAATTAAATGAAAAAGAAAAAATATAGATAAAGTAAAGATAAGGAAGATACAGGGTCTTTCACCCATTCACCAACTTTTAACATTCTGCCACATTTGCTTTATTACTCCTTCTCTTCATAAGAGTACACACATATTTTTTTTCTCCTGAACCATCTGGGAGTTAGTTGCAGACATCATGGGGCAAACGCTTATTTACTGAAGGAGGAAGGATATAGTCAAAGTAGAAGATAGTGGTATTATCTGGTAGGATAAAGGCTAGAAATAGCAGGGAGGTCAGTATAAAGGAAAACAACTATCAGAAGGCCTGAATTAAGTGATCGCAAATAAAATAAAGACAGAATTTAGAAAAATATTAATATAAAGAGAAAAACACGATTGAAGAGTAACAAATTAGGCTGTCTGAGAGTCTATGCATGAGCCATAAGATTCCCAGAGAGACTTTCCTGACTTCAATGATGAGAAACAGTATGAAGTACAAAAGAGTCCCATGTCCTGTATTAGCCCTGCCTTCTCCTTCCCCCAAGATGGGTCTTTCTTCTTTACCTTGCTTCTGTTGGGCTTCAAGTTCTGGAGATTCACACTTTAGCTGGGCTTTCACACACTGGAGGGATGTACTGGGTTCTTGTTCTCTTCCTAGAGGTGCCATCTCCTGCAAGAACATTTCCTGTTCCTCAGCATGGACTGAGACCTGAGGTAAATGAGATATATGTGACACACTTGCTCTGACAACAGAAAACAAAAAAGTATATTATTCATGGCAGTGGCACCCAGCTCTCTGAAATATGAATGAACTTCTTTCCAGATATCAGCCGGCCATCATCCTACTTCAAGGCCAATATAAATGTCACCTCCTCTGAGAAACCTTCCCTTCCCCAGCTGGAAGTGATTTCCCCCATACTTAACAGCTAAAGTATGTTGGCTGTGCCACTTTTACTTCTTTGTCTTATGCTCAAAGAAGTGGAGAAGGAAAGAGAGAAAGAAAAAAGAGAGGAGAGAAGGAAAAGAAGGCTAAAAAGAGGAAGAAAGGAGGAAAAAAGAACTTAGGGGAAAACAGAAGAGAGAAAGAAGAAAAGGAAAGGGGATAAGTAAAGGGAAATAATGGAAAGAAATGAAGGCAGAAGGGAACAAAGAAGAGGAAGAAAAGAAACAGGTGGGAGGAGGAAGGAGAAAGAAAGAGAAAAGAAGGAAAAGGAGAGAAATCTCTTCCATATTCACTCCAGAATCTGTTTCCAAGACTCTGCTCTTCCAAGGTTTCCATCCCACTTCTCTCTGGGAAGATGATCTTATTTTCTGTTTATCCAAGATCACAATCATCTAAAAAATCATCTACCCACTCATACTCTTTCCTTCCCTCCTATCTTATAGGAAGATGTCTTTTCTTTTTCAAGGCTCATATCTCCACTTTTGCCTTCAATCCTATCCCTCAATTAACCCATTTATTCAGCAATTTCAGCTACTCTAGCTTCCATTCCTCCATGGGCCCATTCCCTCTTGCATTTAAAAATAACAGGTTTCCCCAGTACAGTACTGTAAAAAGCAGAATCACTCTACTTACTTACTATGTTTCTTAGTTTAGTAGCTCTGTGAACTTGGGCTAGTTACCTGAGAATATAAGACATCATGTCTATAAAGCACCGAGCGCAGGGCCTTGGCATACAACAGGCCCTCAAATTATTCCCCTATCCCCTTCAATGGCTAAATTTTGTAAATAAGAAATCACCATACACTGCTTCTATTTCCCTAACACAGTTTCATATCGTAACCTCTGCCTCCTGAGTAAGAGCCAAAATCAACAGAATGCTGTCTCAGATGTACAGAAAAGAGGTTTTGATGCTTCAAATTTTGAAAAAAAAAAAGGCTAGTACAGTGAGCTGTGCCCTCTATCCCTGGATCTCTGGCTAGACCTCAGAAATCAAGCTGTAAACTCCACTAGTTGCCTCCAGCACGCTGTAAGAGAAAGGACTGGTTGGCAACACAAACTCAACATGTTTAAAACCAAATTACTTTTGCCTGCACTCAAGAATCCCATTTTTCTTTTAGTTCTCTTCCTACCCGGCTGGCCACTTCTCAGCTACCACTGCTGGTTACTCTCCTGATGATCTCCTTTTGTCTCATAGCTTTAAATATCCATATTATGATAAGTGTCAAATTTATAGTTCTAGCATAGATCCCTCCACTGAATCCCAACTTGTTATATCCAATTGCTTGCTCAACTTTTCCAATTGGATTCTAACAGGAATCTCAAAATTAACAGATCTAAAACCTAACTCTTGATTCCTGTCCCTCCACTGCAAATCTACTTCTCACCCAGTCTTTACCAAAGGACAAATACATTCTACCTGATGTTCAGACCAAAAACCTTAGCATAAGCCTTAACTCACTTTCTCTCATATCTCACATCCTATATAAAAACAAATACTGTCAAGCTTTACCTTCAAAATATACCCAGAATCCAATCACATCTCACCACTTCCACTGCTACTACCGTAGTTCAAGCCACCATATCTCTTGCCTGGATTATTGCTTATAGCTATAGCCTCCTAAACTGGTCTTAACCTCTATGCTTTCCTCACCCCAATCCCCAATGTAGAACTTTCCCAGCATAGCAGCCAGAGTGATTATTTTAAAATTTAAGTCAGATTAAATCTCTCTTCTGCTCAAAACTCTCCAACGACTCTCCATCTCAGAATAAAATCCAAAGTCTTTTTAATGGCCTACAAGTTCCTACATGGTTTGATCTCCTTATAACTATTTGATTTCATCTCCTCCTTGTCAAACACAACTCCACCATGACAAGCATATTCTCACCTTAAGACCTCTCCACTTACTGTTCCCTTTGCCTGAATGCTCTTATTCTGGATGGCTGCATGGCTTGCTCTTCTAATTCAGATCCCTGCTCTAAATGTCACCCTATCTGAGAAGCCTTCCCTGACTGGTCTATTGAAGTTAGCACAATCTGCATGTCATTCACTATTACTTTTCTTTGCTTTATTGGTTTTTTTGTTTTTTGTTTTTTGCTTGAGAAAGATTAGCCCTGAGCTAACACCTGTGCCAATCTTCCTATTTTTGTATGTGGGTCGCCACCACAGCATGGCTGACGAGTGGTGTATGTCCGCACCTGGGATCCAAAGCCACGAACCTGGGCCACCAAAGTGGAGCGTGCCGAACTTAACCAATGCCATGGGGCCGGCCCCTATTGTGTGTTTTTTTTTAACATATATAATTTATAACCACCTGACATGTTTGTTCATTTTTTGTTTACTGTCTGTCTCTTCTCGGTAGACTAGAATCTATCTACACGAGAGCAGCAACCTTCTCTACTTTGTTCACTGCCATACTCCCAGTGCCGAGAATCATGCCTGGTACAAAACAGATATTCAATAAATATCTGAACGAATGAACTCTTCCCCAATCCACTTCTTCTACAGTCTTGAACTCTGTTAGGAGTGTCTTCATTACGCTAGTCTTTCAAGCTTGAAATCCCTAGTGCACAGCCTAGAAGAGATTGCTTAGTAAAGAGTTTTCCGTTCATTCTTCCTTCTTCGTACATCTAAGTTGTCATCATTTCCAGTTAATTCTTACCTAAGACATGCCTCATCTTTTGTAACCACACTTTCATAACTCTATTTCAAACTTAAGATCTTTTTGCCACAGGCTCCTTCCCTCTCCAGTCTATTTTGTACCCCAACGCTAGATTACACTTTTTGTTTTATTATCTCACTGTTTCATACTCTTTATACCAAGGGTTCCTAGCCTTGGGTCTATTGACAAGTTGGGTCAGATAATTCTCCTTTGTATAAGGCTGTCCTGGGCCAGCCCCGTGGCTTAGTGGTTAAGTGCGCGTGCTCCACTGCTGGTGGCCTGGGTTCGGATCCCGGGCGCACACCGACGCACTGCTTCTCCAGCCATGCTGAGGCCGTGTCCCACATACAGCAACTAGAAGGTTGTGCAACTATCTACTGGGGCTTTGGGGGAAAAATAAATAAATAATTATTTAAAAAAAAAAAAAAAAAGGCTGTCCTATGCATTGTAAGATGTTTAGCAGCATCCCTGCCCTTTAGCGACTGGAGGCCCCCATTATGACAACCAAAAATGTCCCAAGATACTGCCAAATGCCCTCTGGGGCACAAAATTGCCACTGGCTGAGAACCACTGCCTTTTATCAATGTTAAACCAAAACAAAAAGGTCCTACATAATTTGATTCTCTTTCATATCTTGGGTTTAGTAAAGCTCATTTAGACTCAAAGAGAAAAGGTTAGGAGTCTCTGTCCTACAGAATAAAATCTAAACTCCAGGGGCTGATATTCAAGGTCCTGGACTGTCTGTTTTCAACTCTTCTCACAACTCACCTTTCCAACCTAACTGGGCTTTCTACCACTCAAACAAACATGGATCCTCCACCCTGCCCCTCCCTCCTAACTTTCTACTCTGCTCCCATATCTCATTTCTCTGAGATGGTGATTAACTTCTCCACCTTTTATTCCTTTAATGGAGACAGAGCAGTGGATATATCTGCAAAACCTTATTTCTTAATTATTTGTATTGAGCAACAGAAGTGATGCCCCTTTCAAGAGGCTGCTGTCATCTCTCTAACATTTTCTCTCTGTCCTAGAAGACTTCTGTTTCTAAATCTTCTGTTTCTAATGTTTCTGAGCAGCATTTTATCAGAGACTTTTGTATCTTAGTACAGAAATACATGATCCTTCCACAGAAAAGGTATAATTAAGTTAGGACTACATTAACCAGTTTTTCATGACACTCAGGCCCCTTTCTGATGCACCAAAGTGTCAAGACCACACTTTACTGTACTTCACTCTGGCCTAGAAATCCATAATTCATCTTTTCTCAAACAGAAACCACATCTGTTTTCTCACCTGATATCCTGGCTCATCCAACTCTTTCTCTAAATCCTCCAGCACAGTCACCACCTCTTCCCCACTCTCTGGATGCTGTTCCTGCACCCAGGCTTGGAGCTCCTCGGGCAGGATGGTCAAGAATTGTTCCAGCACCAGGAGCTCCAGGATCTGCTCTTTGGTGTGGGTCTCCGGCCTCAGCCACTGACGGCAAAGTTCCCGCAGTCGACTCAAAGCCTCACGGGGTCCAGATGTTTCCTGGTAGCAGAATTGCCTGAAGTACTGTCGGAAGACCTCTCTACTATGCATGTTGTTCTTTTGCAGGTTCTGATCCTGTCTGGTGGTATCCTTATATTCCTCCTCCCTCTGCTCCTCCTCCTCTATCTTTACTTCCAAAAGTTCATCCTGGTCCTTGCCGGCCTGGAGAGCCCAAGTAGATGCCATCACAGCTTTGCAAAAGCTGTATCAGTGCTTCAAGCAAGATCTCCAGTGGTAAGTTTCTTCCTGGGTGGACTTGAGGAAGAAGCCATCATTGTTAACACAAATTACACCATAGTCAAAAATTGCCAATTCTAAGAATTTAAATACGTGCTTTGAAACCCGCCTCCAGGTTAATTGACTATACTCAGGGAAATACTTTGATAAAAAAGATTTAATAGACTAATTTAAAGAGAAAGATTAGGTAAAAGGTGTTAAGTTGTTTCAGGACTTTAAGAAGAAAGAGTAAGACTTGGTAGGAACATTTCCCTTTAGTTCTAGAAAAAGGACAATTAAATGGAATAAAACCAACATTCAGAGCAAATAAACAATGATAATAAAAAGTTGAGACATCCTTGATTAGTTGTTTTTATTTTTTAAATGCCCAGATGTCTGGTGAAAACCATGATGTCATGAAACAGCAAAGTCACATGAATTTACTCCCTCGGGAACTTAATCTCTCCGCTCCTCATTCTTCATTTATAAAGCGAAAAGGCTGGAGATGGTGATCTTTAAGGCCCTCCTCTACCCTCACGTTCTATGATTCTAAATCTGAAGTAAGGCAAGCCCAGGAAAGGGGCCCTAGGCCGCCGGTCGGCGTCTGAGACCCAGGAAGGTCCAGAAATGTCGGGAGGCGCCGAACTGAGAACGCTACACGGCCCCAGGCGCAGCCGGACTCCGCAGAGACCGAAGGCGGGCCCCTCAGCCCCGGGTTTCCGACCCACCCTCCGAGGGAGGAGGGATGGCCTCTGTGTTCGGGAGCTTCTCGCGGACCCGCCCGGGCCAGCGACAACCGGAGGGCGCCCCGCTCCAGCCTGGGCCGGCCAGAGGGGCCCAGGCGCAAGAACGCCGTGATATCCCGCCCCCCACGCCCCGCCGCGGCCGAGCACAGACTCGCTCACCAGCAGCCCCGGAGCCAGGAGAGGAGTCCCTCCTCCCGGGACTACGGGCCGAGGCCTCGAACCCCTTCGGAAGCCAGAACCCAAGAAGAGCGACCCACAAAGGCCGCAACGGCCCCCGAGCACGAAGGGCCGGCTAGCCGGGTCGGCGCGTAGTGCACTTCCGCCGCTGCTCTAAGAAGGAGGAGGGAGGGGCTCTCCACTCGGTCGTCGTCCCCCCACCCCCGCCCCGCCCTCGCGAGAGGACGGCTGAGGATTCTCAGGCCTGCGGTTACACGGAAGTGTCTTCTGTTTCTCCTCCTGTGTGCCTGGTTGTTATCCCCGCTTCGCCTGACCCGAAGGGTGGTCGAGGCTTGGCAAGTCGATCTGAAATAGGGAAATCCCATGCTGCTTCACTCTCATTTTTATTTGGGTTTCTGCACCTTTGAGGTTCAAGGTGCCTCAAAGGGATGTTCTCCCCAAGTCCTTCCCGACTCGGCAAGGCTTCACGATGATGAAGGGACCAAGATTTTCTACACACACTAATCAAGGGGCAACCTGATGGTTTCTGCCTGCTTTTTCACCTTCAATGATTCTCCTCATGTTCTCTTTTATGCGTTGATATGATTATATATCCGAAAACCCACGGAGTTCAATGGGAAAACTACATAAAAAAGATCATTTAGTAAAGCAGCAAGATATAAAATTAACATACTAAAATCAATTATCTTCATATACGCAAATGACCGGTGATAAACAGTTACAAGATATAATGGAAGACTGTATTTATAATAGCAACAACCAAAATTACTAGGAATAAACTTAATCAGAAATGTGCAAAACCTATATGGGGAAAACTTTTTTAAAAAACTCTTGAAAGGCCAAGTGTAAACTTAAACAAATAGAAAGCCATATGCTGTTCTTGGCTAAAAAGACTCAATAAAGAGGTCAATCTATAATAAAAGCATCAACACATTCTGTTGTAGAATTAGACAAATTAATTTATAAAGTTTGGGAAAATAAGAATAGCCGTGAAACCCCTTGAAAAAGAACAAAGGGGAGGGACAACCTTATCAGATGTTAGAACATATTATAAAGCCTCTACAGTTTAGAGCGGGGTATGGTGCATGAACAGACCCAAAATAAAGCCAGGTACATATGGATATTTAGTATATGGTGATGATGGGATCTCACATCAAACGGGGAAATGAAGGACATACAAATAAGTTGTATTGGGACAACTAATAGACATTTAGTCAAAGGTAAAATTAGATTAATATCTCCCACCACACATCACAATCGGGGTAAATTCCAAATGTGGAATTTATTTTACATTTTTACACAAATGTAAAAAATATGCTCAGACATGTATTAGAAGAAACATAATAATTCTAACACCTAGAAAAAGGGTAATCTTATCTAACCATGATTCAAAATCCAAAAGCAACAAAAAATATTGATAAATCTAACTAAATAAAAATAAATGTATTGCTTGTCAAAAAACATCATAAAGAAGTCAAAGACAAATGACAGGAAAAATGTTTGCAACGTATCACAAACGGCTAATATCCCTAATATATAATGAGCTACTAAAATATTTCCTAAAAAGAGAATAACCCAATGGAGAAAATGGACAAAAGAAATGAACAGTTGGCAGAATAAGAAATTGTAGCAGCCTTCAAACGTCTATAAATATGCTCAAATTCACTCGAAATATAGAAATACAAATTAAAAACTACACTGAGGTGCCATTAGTCATTTTATTGTATTGGCAGAAAAATCCAGAAGTTTGACAATATACTCTATTCATGAGAAAAGATGCACTCTCATACATTCCTGATGGGAATACAAAATGGTACAACCTCTATTTGGAAAAGTAATAACATATAGCAAAATTACATATGTAAGTTCACCCTTTTTCCCTGCAATATCACTGCTAGAAATCCACCCCAAAGATATATTGACAAAAATATGAACTGACATATGCACAACGTTATTCATTGAGGCATTCAAGCCAAAGACCGGAAACAAACCAAATGTCCATCAATAGCAGACTGACTGAATAAAGTATGACATTTCTACCCAGTAGAATACTAGGTAGCTATAAAAAGAAATGAGAAATATCTTGATGTATCGCTATGGAGTGATTGACAGGTGTTTATAGTATACTACCTGTGGTAGGCAGAACAATGATACCCCCAAAATGTATACTCCTAATCCCCAAAACCTGTGAATATATTTTGTTACATAGCAAGGGGGAATTAAGGTTGCAGATAGAATAAATGTTGCTAATCAACTGACCTTAAGATAGGTTTTCATAATTCAGGACCAACTTTTTGTTTGTTTCAATAAAACTTGATTTATGGACATTGAAATTTGAATTCAATGTAATTTTCTCATATCACAAAATATTATGCTTCTTTTGATTTTTTAAAATTAAATTTTTATTTTAATATAATTGTAGATTCACATGCGTTGTAAGAAATAATGCAGAGAGATCCTATTTACTCCTTACCAGCTTTCCACGGTTAGTAACATTTTGCGGAACTATAGTACAATGTTACAACCAGAATATTTACATGGATAGAGTCAAGATACAGAACACTTCCATCACTACCAGAATCCCTTTTATCAACACACTCACTTCCCTCTCACCCCCATCTTCTCATTAACTCCTGGCAACCAGGACTCTGTTCTCTATTTTTATAATTTTGCCATGTCAAGAATGTTATATAAATGGAATCATACAATGTGTAACCTTTTCAGATTGACTTTTTCCATTCAGCATAATTCTCTGGAGAATCATTCCGATTGTTCCATGTATCAATGATTCATTCCTTTTCATTGCTGAATTGTGTTCTCACTGGGTTGTTTCCAGTTTTTGGCTATTACAAACAAAGCTGCTCTCAACATTCCTGTACAGGTTTTTGTGTGTCTTCATTTCTCTGGGATAAATGCCTAAAAGTGCAATTGCTGGGGTCATGTAGTAGTTGCATGCTTAGCTTTTAAATAAACTACCAACCACTTTCTATATGGCTGTGTTATTTTACATTCCCATCAGCAATGTATTAGTGTCTCCTATTTCTCTACATCCTCACAGCATTTGGTGGTGTCACTCTTTCTTATTTTAGCCTTTCCGATAGCTGTGCTATTTTACTGTGGTTTTAATTTGCGTTTCCCTAATGGCAAATGATTTTAAACATCATTTTATATTTTATATGTTCATTTGCCATCAATATATCTTTGGTAAATGTCTCTTCATGTCCTTTGCCCAAGTTCTAACTGGATTGTTTGCTTTTTTACTACTGAGGTTTGAAAACTCCTTATGTATTCTAGATACTAGTCCTTTGATATATGGTTTGCCAATATCTTCTCCTGTTCCGTAGCTTGTCTCTTCATCCTCTTAACAGGGTATTTCACCGAGCAAAACTTTTTAATTTTGATGAAGTCCAATTTACCAAATTTTCCCTTTATGGATTGTGCTTCTAGTGTCAAGTCTAAGAACCCCTCGTTCTTAAACCCTAATATTTAATCCTATGTTTGTTCTAAAACCTTTATAGTTTTGTTTTACATCTTAGTCTGTGATCCATTTTGAGTTAATTTTTGTATAAGATGTGGCACTTGGATCAAGGTTTTTGTTTTTGTGTTTTTTTAGTCTATGGATTTCCACTTGCTCCAGCACTATTTGTTGAAAAACATACCTATCCTCCATTGAACGCTTTTGTACCTTTGACAAAAATCAGTTGGGCATATTTGTGTGGATCTAGTTCTCAGTTCTCCAGTCTGCTCCGTTGATCTATGTGTCTATCCTCCACCAATACCACATCCCTTCATTACTATACTAGTTATATGAAGTCTTAAATCAAGTAGACTGATTCCATACACTTTATTTTTGTTTTTCAAATCATTTTAGCTATTTTGGTTGCTTTGCCTTTCTGTGTAAATTTTAGAATAATTTTGTTTATATTTACAAAAAGTCTTGCTGAGATTTTGCTAGGAATTGCAATAAACTTGTATGTTAATTTGGGGGAAATTGTCATCTTTATTGTATTGAGTCTTCCAATCCATGAACACGGTCTCTCCACTTATTTAGACCCTCTTTGTTTTCTTTCTTCAGCATTTGGATTTACACTTAAGTAATTTCTTTTTTTTTTTGAGTCACTGTAAATAGTATTGTACTACTAATTTTAGTTTCCATGTGTTCATTGCTAGTATATAGAAATACAATTGAGTTTTGTATGTTGATCTTGTATTCTGCAAACTTGCTGAACTCACTTATTGGTTTAGGAGTTTTTTATAGATTCCTTGGGATTCTCTAAGTATATAATCATGTCATCTGCAAATAGGGATGGTTTTCTTTTTTGTTCTGTATGACTTTAATTTCCTTTTCTTGCCTTATTGCACTAAAACTTCCTGCTCTACTTTGAATGAGAGTGGTGATATTGGAAATTCTTGCAATGTTCCTTGTTTTAGGAGGAATGTATTCAATATTTCACCAGTAAGTATAATGTTTGCTGTAGGGTTTTTTTGCAGATACTCTTTAACAATTTGAGGGAAGTTCCCCTTTATTCCTAATTGCTTTTTATAAAAATCATAAATAGGCATTGGATATTGTCAAATGCTGTTTCTGCATCAATTGATACGATTTTTTCTTCTTTAGCAATTTCACGTGGCAGATTACATTAACTGATTTTCAAATGTTGAACCGTCTTTGCATACTTGGAATAAGTCTCACTTTGTCATGATATATAAATTATTTTTATATATTATTGGATTCAATTTGGTAATATTTTGTGGAGGATTTTTACATCTATGTTCATGAGAAATACTGGTCTATAATTTTCCTTTATGCAATGTCTTTATCTGGTTTTGTTATTAGGGTAATTTTGGCCTCATAGAATAAGTTATCCAGTGTTTATACTACTTATATTTTCTGGAATAGATTGTGGAGTATTGGTATCATTTCTTCCTTAAATGTTTGGTAGAATTCACCAGTGAAACCATCTGCACCTGATGCAGAGGTTTTCGGAAGGTTACTAAAGATTGATTCAATTTCTTCAATATATAGGCCTATTCAGATAATCTACTTCTCCTCGTGTGAGTTTTGGGAGTTTGTGTCTTTCAAGGAATTTTACCATTTTATCTAAGTTATCAAATTTGTGAGCATAGAGTTGTTCAAAGTATTACTTTATTTTCCTTTACATGCCCATGAGATCAGTAGTGACAACCCCTTTTTCATATGTGATATTGGTAATTTGTGTCTTCTTCCCTTTTTTTCTGGCTAGTGCTTTGTTAATTTTATCAATATTTTAAAAGAACAGCTCTTTGTTTCATTGATTTTCTTTCCTCTATTTTTTTCTGGTTTCAATTTCCTTGATATCTACCCTTTCTTCTGCTTGCTTTGGGTTTATTTTGCTCTTCTTGTTCTAGGTTTTTGAGTTGGAAGATTTGGTTATTGATTTAAGACTTTTCTTCTTTCTAATGTATACATTTAATGCTATAAATTTCTTTCACAGAACTGCTTTAGCCACGTCTCACAAATTTTGCTATGATGCATTTTCATTTTCTTTCACTTCAGTGTATTTATAAACATTTCCCTTGAGACTTCCCTTTGACTCATGGATTGTTTAGAACTGACCCACCAATTATTGAGATTATTTAAAACCCATGGATTATTAGAACTGTTATCTTTCTGCAATTGATTTCAAGTTTGGTTCAATTATTTTCCAAGAAGACACTCTATATGATTTCAACCTTTTAAGTTTGTCGAGGTTTGCTGAATGTGGTCCATCTTATCATATGTTCTACGGGCACTTGAAAAGAATTTATATTCTGCTGTTGTTGGGTGGAGTATTCTATAAGTGTCAATTGGATCCTGTTGGTTGGTGGTATTGTTGAGTTCTTCTATACCCTTGATGATTCTGTCTTGTTCTAACAGTTGAGAGAGGGTTGTTGAAGTCTCCAACTATAATTGGAATGGGTTTGTCTGTTTCTCCTTTCAGTTTTTGCTTCACATATTTGAAACTCTGTTGTTCAGTGCATATTTATTTATTATTTACATATCTTCCTAATAGATTGGCCCTTATTATCATTACATAATGTCCCTCTCTGTCTCTAGTAATTTTCTTCGCTCTAAAGTCTACTCTGATATTAATATAGCTACTCCTGCTTTCCTTTGACTAATATTTGCAAGACATATCTTTTACCATCCTTTTACTTTCAACCTGCCTATATCATTATATCTGAAGTGAGTTTCTTGCAGACAGCATATAGTTGAATCATGTTTTTTAATTTACTCTGTCAATCTCTTTTAATTGGCATATTTTACCATTTATGTTTAATGTATTTATTCATATGTTAGGGCTTTGCTCTGCTATTTTATTTTTTGTTTTATGTTTGTTTTGTCATTTCTCTGTTTTCATTTTCCTGCCTTCTTATAAGTTATTTGAGCATTTTTTAGAATTGCATTTTGATTTACCTATAGTATTTTTGAGTACATCTTTTTGTATAGCATTTTTAGTAGTTGCTCTAGATATCACATTATAGACACATAACATCACATTCTATTGGTGTCATCATTTTACTGGTTTGAGCGAAGTGCAGAAGCCTTGCTTTCCCTTACGTTCCTTACCCTCTCCATTTATAATATAATTCTCTTAAATATTTTCTCTAAATACATTTAGAACCACATCAGATAGTGTTATAATTTTTGCTTCAACAGTGAAACATAATTTAGAAAACTCAGGAGGAGAAGGAAAGCCTTTTGTATTTACCCATATTCCTTCTTCTTTCCTGATTCTTTTCTATTTAGAGAATTTCCTTTTGCCATTTTTAAAGGTAGGTCGGCTGGTGTCAAACTCTATGTCTTATTTGTCTCAGAATATCTTGATTGTCCTTTCACTCCTGAAGGATATTTTCACTGAGTATAGGATTCTGGCTTGACAGTTCTTTAAAAATGATGTGTCAATTCCTTCTGGCTTCCCTCATTACTCATAAGAAATCCACTGTCATTTGAACTGTTTTTATCCTATAGGTAAGATGTCATTTTTCCCTGAATGATTTCAAAATCTTTTCTTTGTATTTAGTTTTGTCATTCCTTGAGTCCTGAGGTCCAAGTGGGTCTGCCTTTTTCTTTCTACTTTTTAGAGTCTTATATTTGTTATATACAATGTCCAGGGTTTTAATTGTACTTAGCGGGAAGAAAAGAGAAAAGTAAGTGTACTCGACCTTCCTCAAAATGGAACTCCTCTTCAGGACCAATTTATATCTTGAAGTTCTAGTTTAGGGTACACTCATCTTGTCTGTAGCGTAAATTCAGACTTCACACTGAGTGCAGGCTCCAGGGTTAGCTCTCTCATGGAAGACATCCTCCTTAAGTGCACAAGCTTTGCTCTGTTCTGGCCTCATCACTTCTCTCTCACCTCACCAACCCAGCCATTTACTAAGACCAGATATCTTGCTGCTTCTCTGACCCAATAGGTGGAGTTTTCCTTTCATGGAAGGTGTTATCCTTCTAGACATCCCACACCACGTCACGGTTTCCATTTCAGCTATGGCTTTGTGTCTTGTAAACAGAATGTTACAACAGAGGAATGTGAGAAGCATTAAGATGGAAGAGGCACTGGTGGAGCTCTGGCTACTCAGAGAACGGGTAGACAGGAGGTCCTAGACATCCCAGAGAGTCTCTGGGAGAGCTGACACTTGGGTTGAGTTGTAAAGAAAGTATAGAAATAATCCAAGTGGAGAAGCAGGAAAAAGCCTTCTAGACAGAGAGAGAACCAAACCCTGGAAAGGGCATGTTGATATAAAGTATGTAGATATGTGTGGAATGCTGGGATATAGGGCTAAAGGGCAGGCAGGACTGGAAAAGGAAGGTGCTTCAAAGCCAGGGTAAGGAGCTGAACATTAACTTGAAGGCCATGAAAGGCCATGGAAGGAATTTAAGCCTGGCAGTAACTGGCTACAGGGAGACTAGTTTGTTTAGTGTTGCAACAAATGAGGGCAGGGTGGGTGCACAGGGAGAGGAAGTCTGATTAAGAAAGTGCGAAATATGAGGGGATAAAATTGAGAAATACTCAGGCGGAAAAACGGATCAGGGCATGGTAATTGATTATGCGGGAGGTAAGAGAACAAAAGATCTAGGTATAATTACAGGATGGTGGTTCCCTCACCAAGAAAGGGAACACTAAATAAGAAGTAGCATTTTGAGAACAGATTGAAGAGATCAGTTTGGTCATGTTAAGTTTGAGATCCTAGGAGGCATTAGACTGCAGATGTTGCTATCTGTTAATGGATCGGTTTAAGGATTTGTGGGTCTAGGACTCAAGGGGAGAGAGTTAGGCTCAAGAGCCATATTCTGAAGCCATAGACTTTTCAGAAATGGTTAAACTGATTACGATATTTTATGAAGTGTGTAGTGCTAAAGGATAGCCCAGGAGGGCTCCGGTGGAACACTCCTCATGCTCTTCACCCCAGCCACTGTAGACCCCTCTTCCAGGACATCTGGGGAAAAGAGGGAGAGGGATCCCTTCCCATACTTGCCAGGGCTCAAATCTCACCCCAACCATGGAACATCTCAGAAAAGAACAGACACACAGCAAGTCTTGAACAACAACTTGAATCCACGTGGAAGTGAACCTTAAGCTGACATTTGGGTCCTTTTCTAGGAACTTTGAAAGATTGTGCAATTCAGAAGTTCTTCAAGTCCCACTGAGCATGGCTTCCTTCAGGAGGCTAATATGAAAGTCTTCAATAAGGAGTCAGCCTGCACCAAAAATGACTGACTTGCCACAGGTCCCGTGGACCAAGGTGAAGCAGCTTCCTGTCACAGATGCAATGCAGCCACAAGAAACGAGCCTCTAAGCACAAAGAGAGAGCTTAAGACAGACAGAAGGCTGCGTAACTGCATTCTCCATATTTTGACACTGGAGAAACACAAGGATGTAGAGACAGAGAATAGACACAAAACGTAAAAATGGATCTCTAGAAAACTTCTATTTCTCACACTTTTTGTCCAAGTTTATTACTAACACTTCTTGGCCATTTTATTAACCTAATAACTCTAACATTTAAAAAGAGACGGTTTCTTGTGATATTTGATAAGCCTTCTAATTACTTCTAACATCAAAAGAGGGGAAAAAAGCAGACTTTGAGATCTAGCACTCAAGAAATAAGAAAAAAGGAGAAACACTAACATCAGAAGGTCACTTTGGGGCCGGCCCTGTGGCTTGGTGGTTAAGTGCGCGCGCTGCGATGCTGGCGGCCCGGGTTCGGATCCCGGGTGCGCATCGAGGCACCACTTCTCTGTCCATCCTGAGGCCGAGTCCCACATACAGCAACTAGAAGGATGTGCAGCTGTGACATACAACTATCTACTGGGGCTTTGGGGGCAAAAAATAAATAAAAAATCTTTAAAAAAAAAAAAAAAAGAGAAGGTCACTTTGTTACTTTGTGAAAATAAAAGCAGATATAAACTTGATTAGCTCTTAATCATGTTAGGTGTATTTGGGAAGTTGAAAAGGGGCCAAGAAACAATCAAGAAAAATGTTGAACAATTATTTAGGAAAAGAGAATCCAAAAAGAACTCCTTTATTTATTCATTAATTCATTTTCCAGACTTTAAAACTGGGTGGATAAGGGTGTAGTGGAAAATTAAAGATGGCTACAAATTCTTTGACACTTTTCCCATCGAGAGGTGGGGTCTTCATCATCTCCCCTTGAATCTGAGTGGGCTTTATGACTACTCTGACCAATAAATGCAGCAAAAGTTATGCTGTTTTAGTTTCCCAGCCTTTAGAGAGCAGCAGCTTTCCCTTTTTGCTTTTCGGAACAATTGCTCTTGGAGCCCTGAGCGACCATGGAAAAAGTCTGACTACCCTGCTGGAAAGAGCACAGGAGGCCCTGAGACTATGTAGAGAAGAAAAGGGGCTCAGCTGAGCCCACCCTTTTAGCTGTCCCTGCCAAGGCACTAGGATTTCTTGGATTTTCCAGACGAACCAGCTGCCAGATGAATACCACCAAGTGATGCTAGTAGATGCCACATGAAGTGGAAGAATCTCCTAGCTGAGCCCTCCCCAAATTCCTGGCCCCAAACCTCATGGGGTGGTTAATTCTAGGCCACTGTTTTCGGGGTAACTTTTTTTGTGCAGCAGTGGATAACCACATCAGGTGTTTACTAGACTGTATAACAGCTTGATTAGACTACTCCCTCAAAATATTACATTTCCTTAGTTTAAATGGTACAGTCTACAAGCAATTTTTAATTTGCAAGTGATTTCTTGATTTCCAACCAGGAAAAGGCTTGTTGAGGACTTGTGCTAAATTTTCGACTAGGTATAACTCCAATTGTTAATGGGAATTTTAAGTATAAGACAATCTTTTATGGGTAATAGTTACTAACCAATTTTTTTAAAGTGATTACACTGGACACTAAAACTAATCAAACCATGGGATCCTGAGGTAACTGTACTGAAAAAGTTGTTTTCAAATTACATTTTTGTACTTCCAATAGATATTTCTCATCTTGAAAAATGTTAGTAGCTAAACTCAATATAATAACATTTAACACATGCCAACTTTTTAAATTCTTGTATTTAGAAAGAAAATACTAATTCCTTAATCTAAGTCATCATGAGTAATAATAAAGGAAGTATTTCATTTGCACATTTGAAATCAGAAGCCAAAAGCAAAGCAAGGTTTGGTGATGTGAATCTTGTGAGCTTTTAGAAACTACATGGTTGAAAACACAGGTAAAATATGTCAATAAGGGAAGAACTTTCAGGGTTCACCTGGAGACAATGGAATGTTTTGCTTCCTACCCACCGTTCTAATGGGAGAATCCACAACCAGTGGTTTTTAAAAAAGTTAACTTGTATCTAATTGATGAACCATTGATATAGTTCTTTACTCAGGCCAAGAAACTCACCTTTCTTTAAAATATGTGAAACAGACTGAGAAAAAGGTTCACGAATATTTAGACACGTCTATGCTGATAAGCAAAAACTGAGCCATGCAACTAGGCACATGCTGTGAGCCAGAATACACAATGAGTAAACTCTTGCTTAAAAAATGAGTAAAAATTGAAGCTTTTTTACCCCTAAAGTGACAGTTACATTATACAGCAATATAAATATATTTGGGGGATTGTAAGTGACTTAAATTCCAATCTAACATAGCAAGTATTCAATAGGCAATGTGTAGAGTAAGTAAACCAAAAAAATAATAGAAGCATATTGCTGATAAGGAAGTGACTACTAGAAAAACCAGGGATAGAAAATGTGCCCCTCAGGAGTATCAGGGAGTGTGGTAAGTGGAATAGCAAGATCTGTTGCTTTTCACCACAAAACCTGGTGTGTGCGTATGTCTTGACATAAGTACAGCCGTGTTTGGCCGTTCCATTGACCTATAGCCACCAGCACACAAAGAAATATAAAGCTGCTTTCTCTGTGGCGGGAACTGGCCCTTCCCCCATGGAGAGAGTTGCAAGTTGTAACATTTCAAGGCTCTTTGGGCATCATAGCACAGGATGGACTGGCCATCTGTGCCGGGCTGGGAAGATAACCAGAGAGAACAATGCACGTACACAACTACTGCGCTGGGACGATAGCCAGGGGGCTCAGAGCACGTACGCCACTGATAACCATTTGTGCATGGAAACACCAAATGCTTGCTCTGCAAAACTCTGTAACTGCTTACTCTGGAAATTACTGATGTTATAAAAACTGCTGGAAACTGAGGCGTGGCGAGAGTTCCACCTGTGGAAGGGACACCTTGCCCAGGACGTGTGATCCCCGCCCAGCTGTGTTGATTGACAGGACCCTCCTGGCAGTGGGGTGTGGATGTTGTAATTGATTTATTGTGAGCAATTCATTTATTGTGAAGTAATTGATCTGATGTGTTCTCTTTTCAGTCAACCTGCTGTTTCTCTTTCCAGTTGATTTGTGTCATTCCTCTTCAGTCGATGTGGATGTTTTCCCTTTCCAGTCGAGCTGATGTTTTTCCCTCTTAATATTTGACCTATTCAGACCTGTTTGCAGACTATCGCCTTTACTATCCTCTATATAACAAAATATACCTTCAGTCCATTTGTTTGGAATGAAAAGTTTCTTTACGTCTCCGACCAAATCCCCCAAACCTCTCATAACAATGTAGTGGCCCTGAAGTATGGGAGCCTGATAAGTGAAGTGGTTGGAGTAGGGGCTTAGCAACCTGCCTGCGAAGGGGAATTGAGACTTTTTGGCAATGACTTCAAAACTGGGTCAAGACTGCACTTGTGAAATATTTTATTACAGTGACCTTGAGCAAATGACAACTCCATTGAGCCTTAGTTGCCTCACTAACAAAATATTTCATGTGCATATACTATATAGTATCCAATAGTACCCAGTCATGATGGATTCCCAATAAATGGCATTAGTTACAATAATACATTATGATAGAAAATTTTCTCTGATACCTGAAATTAGTTTACTCAACTCCTTTATTACTATCTGGGTGCTAGTTAAGGTATTAACAGTGAAAGCTGATCTTCCTACTCTCACAGCAATCATAAGGTCTTTCATAAAGTCTTTCATAAGTGGACCTTCTGATGTTTAGTACTGAGTGTCTACTAAACCTCTTACTACACAGATTACACTGAAAAAGTTTTTTCTTCAGTGCGTACTCAGAGACAGCAAAACAGACTCTAAATGAGAGGAGTCACTAGTCATGAGTCAGTGTACATCTAATGGAAGAATAACAGTCTGGGATACAGAGTCCCAAAATTTATTATCTTGCTGTCTAGCACTGAGTATGTTTAACTCTCAATTTCCTATTAGCAAAATGGGAATACTTGTCCTACTTCATAAGGCAACTGTGAGAATCAAAGGTATCAAATGAAAGCACTTTTTCAAGGCTGTTAGAAGTGTAAGGTGGTATAATGATGAAGAGCACATAACCTTGAGTCAGATCAGCTTCACCTCTTTACAGCTGTGTGTTACTTACCTTCTCCTGGCTTCAGTTTCAAAACCAGACTAAGGAATAAACAGACTGAAACGCCCCTGGAAGAATTTATGCTGATGACCATTTAGAGAGATGTCTGACTAGGTGATTTTGGTATCAAAGACAGATTATTTCTCCAGAGCTTCTCATTTATTATTTTCCATTTACAAAGGAATACAAATTCTGTTTATGATAACAAATGTTAATGATGAGTGTATTAGTTTTATATTGCTGAAATAAATTACTACAAACACAGTAGCTTAAAGCAACACAAATTTATTACCTTACAGTTCTGGAGTCAGAAGTCCAAAAATAGGTCGTCTTACAGGGCTAAAATCAAGATGTCCTCAGGGCATCAGGGCTGTTGTCCTTTTTTTTTTTTTTTTTGGTAGGGCAGGATTTGCCCTGAGCTACCATCTGTTGCCAATCTTCTTTTTTTCCCTCCCCAAGGCCCCAGTGCATGGTTGTACATCCAAGTTGTAAGTCCTTCTGGTTCTTCTATGTGAGCTGCCACCACAGCATGGCAACTGACAGGCTGGTGGTATGGTTCCACGTCTGGGAAATGAACCTGGGCCGCCGAAGTGGTGAGAACGCCAAACTTGAACCACTAGTCCATCAGAGCTGGCTCAGGGCTGTGGTCCTTTCTGGAGGCTATAAGAGAGAATGCTTTCTTGCCTTTCCCAGCTTCTAGAGGCTTCCTGCATTCCTTGGCTCATGACCCCCTTCCAGGAATGACATCTCTCTGACCTCTTCTTCCGTTGTCACATCTTCAGACTGGCCCTCCTGCCTGCCTCCTATAGGAACCTTGTGATTACAGTGAACCCACCTGGATAATCCAGAATAATCTTCCCACCTCAAGATCCTTAATTTAATCACTTCTGCCAAGTCCCTTTTACCATAGAAGGTAACATATTCACAGGTTCTGGGGATTAAGATGAGGATATCTTTGGGGACCATTATTCTGCCTACCAAAATGAATTATTCAGATTTCCAAGTTTAGGATAGAAACTGAAAATAGTGCTTTCAATCAGGCTTTTATGCTCTCAAAAATCCAAGAAATTGGCAATTGTCATCATTAAAAGTTGCTCTTTAGAGCTTTATATGTGGCTGGAAGCAAGGAAAACAGAAAAAAATCACTCCAAAATTGAGTTTTCACATACATATGTATGCATGGATAAATAATTATTGGATTATGAACTCCTTATAGGAAGTACCATTTTAAAAGTACCTAGCATAAAATAGGTGCTGAACAAATGCTTTTCCTGACAAAATTAAATATAACTTTGTTAACCATAACATTGTTTAGTTAAAAAATAAATTTAAAAAAATTGGCCACACAATGAATTCTCGCAGTTATCATTAAACAACTTACTTGCCTCCTCCTGAACCTAGGCTACAGAACTAGAAACAAGAGTGCAGGCTTCAGAGTCACACTGTTTTGGTTTGAATTGCAATTCATCACTTGCTATGCAGGTCATTTAACCTCTCGTTTTCTCATCTATAAAATGGGAATGACTGGATCTACCTCATAGATTCACTGTAAAGATTAAGTGAAATACATATAAAGCACTCAGTAGTGCAGACCAATGATAAGTCTTGTTACCCTTTATCATGTCCTGGCTGGTATTTCAAATACCTCACTGGCCTGAGTTGAACTTAGCGAAAAGGAAAATATTTTTTTCCCATTATAGCCCCAGGCTTACATGCTTATGGGACTTAAAAGACAGAGCATGAGAAGCTTAGTGCTTCCTTCAAGTGGTCCTTACACCAGGGAAGCTAACTCCTTCATTCTTGCAGTGAGGGAAAGTGGCTACCTAAGAGCAGGCAGATCTCTGCTGGGAGGAGGCACTGAGGCAGAGATAAGCTGGTAAGCAAGTCATTTTAACAACTCTGTTGAGCAGTCTGTATCAGCAGTTGGTAATCTCTAGGCCCAAAGGCACTAAGAGCCCATGAGCATACAAAAGTATCATGGCACTCATCTTTATACTTCCAAAATCATTGTTAATAATTACAACAGTCTTCTGGATAAAATATGCATTTTTAAAAGTAGAGTTGATAAACTGATAGCCCATGGGCAAGTCAAGTTGTCCTAAAGTTTTTTTAAAAAAAAGGGGGGGGGGAGCAAAAGACTAAAAGTAGGGAGAGTTCATATATATACGAATAAGGTTTGGAAGACGTGGCAACACTGGGCATGTGTTCCACATATAATAATCATGTAAAAGCTTTTCCACAGTTATCATATTCATAGGGTTTCTCACCAGTGTGGATATCTGATGATGAATAAGGACAGAGTTCTGAATGAAATTCATTCCACATTCATCACACTTATACTATCTCTCCGTTTGGTCATTTCTGGATAGCTTTCTAGTCTTCTCTGGTATTTCTGGACTTCTCCATAATCAAAGTTCTAAGAAATACTGCCATCAAATCTGACAGTGTTTCCCTGTTATTTCTTCAGCTTTCTTCTACTTGGAAGCACCTTCTCGTTCCCATTTTGATCAAATCTTCTGAAAGAAGAGATTAAAAATTTCAGCATAATTAATTCACTCCTTCACACATACCTTACTTGATTACATGCTCATTAAATAAGCACTTATTGGAACTACACGCTGGAAGAAAGATAACAGAACAAAATGTTTCACATAAGATAGATGTGCATTAAATTTATGACTTTTTATAGAGTGCTATCATTTTAAAAACAGAGTCGTGTGTGTATGTACACATCTGCTTATATTAAAAGAATAAATAATAAAAGGATAAACCATAAAAGTAGAGAGCAAGAAAAGGTTACCTATGGGGAAGAGAGAGAATAGAAGGAGGGAACAGGTATATAACTGAAAATATCTTACTTTGTAGATTTCACATTTAAAATTTTACATTTTACATAATTAAAAAAATGAAACATTTTAAATAAAATAAAATAAAAAAGTAATCTCTAAATATTGAAGAAGAAGAAATGAAAAAAACTGAACTTAAATGTGTCCCTGTTGGTGGCATAACCAACAATGGCATAACCACAAAAAAGAGGAATTATTTCAAATGTCCTTAATATAGTAATTTTTTTGTACATCCCCAAGGAGATATACCTTAAGGAAAAAAATGAACGGGAAAACACACACATGCTACCGTTATGCTGTTTATAGTAATCATATTTGTTGATGGTAATGCTAATATTTTTATTCTAAGGCTATTGTATATATATTGTGGGATAAAGCAAATGAGTATTTGATATTCTATCATTCCTGGTGTCTTTGAGAATTCTCCTAAAGGAGATACAGATGAAAGGTAGATTAAGACCCTGAGCTACTGAATTTAAATTGGAACTATCGGTGTGAACCCATAATACATATTTTATCTTAAATATTTTCCTAGCTCTGAGCACTGAAAAGGAACAATGTCCAACTAAGCAATGAGCACTCATAGTACCCTATTTTGGGGTTTGAAATACTATTTCCCATTAAACAGAATCAAGGGTCCTTGGAAAAATGACTAATTCTAGGAGCAGGGAAGTAAAATTATAAGATGGGCCTCATACATCTTGTCATACCAGAGAGCAAGAAAGCTATTAAAGCTGACTAGGTTCATGTCATAAATTCAGGAGTCAAACTGAAGAGGCTCCTACTGCCCAAAGATGAGACAAAGGAGCTTCAAAAGGACAGTCAATATAATGGATTGAAAAATATCAAATATGTTTAAATCCATGAATTCTTAATGATATTATTACTAATAATAACACTAGCCACTGTTGTAGAGGATGACAGCAAACTAATTCATTGTTCTGAAACTGATTTAAAAAAAAAAAAAACATGGTAGGGAGGGAGTTAAGTGATTGTCTCGTCTTTCCTATACAAACCATTGGGTAACCAAATAAGAAATCAGAGGAAATATCTCTTTATATAAATATTCCAGCTTTAATTAAGTGAAGAAAGAATGACATAATATCATCATTTTGGGATCCTCTAATGGATTACTAGATGTAGGTATTGAGGATCAAAAGCTAGTAACATCACAGAAAAAGAGACAACCAGACATTATAGGCTCCTAACAGAACACCACCTTGCCAAATTAAACTTGTCTTGCCCAAAACCCTTAAATTTGATTTTGGTCAAGCCTCTAGATTTACTACAATTTATAGAAAACAGAGAGGACAACAGAAGATGTTAACTACAGCACAAGATGCAAGCAGCAAAACCCAGAGGGTGAGAAACTCCATAAGACAAACAACCTGATTTCTTTAATAAGTGAGTTGTAAGGAGGGAGAAAAGAAGGAATGGGGACCTACATATTTAAAGAAACTTAAGAGACATATCAACCAATTGCAGTGTGTTTTCTTCTTGGGGTTTCAACTCAAATAAGCTAAAAACCAAAACAAACAAAAAAGTTTATGACATCTTTAAGACAATTGGAAATTTGATATTAAGAAATTATTGTTAATTTTTTTAGGTGTGATAACAGCATTATGGTTATGTTAAAAAAATTCATGTCTTTTAGTTATGCCTCTAAGAAGTCATCTTTTAGAGCTATATAATGAAATATTTACATCTGAAAGAATATGATACCTGAGATGTAGTTGAAAATTATATGGAGGGGCCAGCCCGGTGGCGCAGCCATTAAGTGCGCGCGCTCTGCTTTGGCGCCCCAGGGTTCGCAGGTTCAGACCCCAGGCGCATACTGACGCACCACTCGTCAAGCCATGCTGTGGCGGCGTCCAATATAAAGTAGAGGAAGATGGGCACGGATGTTAGCCCACGCTCAATCTTCCTCAGCAACAAGAGGAGGATTGGCAATGGATGTTAGCTCAGAGCCAGTCTTCCTCAAACACACACACACAAAAATTATATGGAAAAAATAATATGGGAAATGAGTAGGATTATGAATAAGACTGGCCATGGGGCCGGCCCCGTGGCTTAGCGGTTAAGTGCCCGCGCTCTGCTGCTGGCGGCCCAGGTTTGGATCCCAGGCGCGCACGGAGGCACCGCTTCTCCGGCCATGCTGAAGCCACGTCCCACATACAGCGACTAGAAGGATGTACAGCTGTGACATATAACTATCTACTGGGGCTTTGGGGGGAAAAATAAATAAATAAATAAAATTATTAAAAAAAAAAAAAAAAAAAGACTGGCCATGATTTGACAATGTTGAAGCTAGGTGACAGGTTCATTGAGATTCACTATACAATTCTATTTTTATATGGGATTATATTTTTTCATAATAAAAAGTAAAGAAAAAAGAGTTTATGTATTTTAGTTGGTAGTATTTAAAAAAAAAAAAAGAATCAATTTAAAAGCCCTCTAGGGCTAGTTAAAAAATAATTTGATACTCATACAGTGAAATGTATGTCAGCGATATGTATGTATTACACGTAATTCTCTTGGAAAGATGTCCATAATGTAATATTAAATATAAAAATAGTGGCATTTGATATGTATAGTATAATTACATTTGGGTATGAATGTGTGCTTTTCCAATAACCACACACTTACTAAATAAAGTTTTGTTTCCCACACTCATTTTTTAAAAATGTACATTTTAAAATTTCTCTATTGTATGTAACCTTGAGTAGTTTTCTATTGGCTTCAATGTAGAAAAATGTTCTCCTGCCTTTGGGATAAGAGGTCTGGGTCAGGGAAGTTGGCAGTATTAAGTTAGAATGGAGAAACCATGTGATATGAAATAGCAGAATTTTTCAACAATTTTAATGCAAAGAAGTAAAGGAAGAAAAGAATCATAATCGAGGTTAAAACAATATGCTTAAAGGAATAGGTTAAAAGTGGAACAGGCATCAGAGATCAAGTAAAAAGTAAGCAAAGATTTTAGTGATGAGGTTCACTTGGAAAACGCAAAAAAACACCCGCATTTCCTATCTTTTCGAAAACCTAGTGGAATTTCCTCCTCACCTTCTCCAGAGAAAGCTTCCAAGATTCAGAGTTGAGCTGACCCTTTACTGGCTGGAGCTGGACCCCAGGTGAGTCCTCTGCTGCTGCCAGATAAACTATTTGCCCTTGGGGCACTTCCTGTCCCTGTAGGAGGGCTACGACCTGGGGACAATTAGATACAGTTTAACCAGGGTAATATTTGCTGAGGGTTCTAAGCTTAAGATCCCAATATTAATGTGGAACACAGGACAGGAGGGCAGAAAGCAGTTTCCCTTAATCTGCAAGGACAGGGGATAAAAGGACAGAGAGGAAAATACACAGGGGAACATAACTCTCCAACACACATTAGCCATTTTCCTTTCATTGCACTTGAGAGAAGATCTCAACTCTCTTCTCTCTCTCTGAAGATAATACCTGCTTTATGATAATAGATCATTTCTTCCTTATCTCACCTTTCCTTTTGGATTCTCCAGCTTCCTCTCCAAGGGCCTCCAGTACAGTAACAGCTTCCCTCCTATACTCTGGGCTGCTCCTGCACTCAAGCCTGGAGCTCTGGGCAGGATGGTCAGGAACTGCTCCAATACCAGCAGATCCAAGATGTGTTCCTTGCTGTCTATCTCTGGTCTCAGCCACTGATGGCAAAGAGACTGGAGCTGGACTCTTGAGGCCCAAAAGAATCCTCCTAGCTTTGTCTGAAGAACTCCTGGCCAGAAGACCCAGTTCTATGCAGGCTAAATTCTTTAACTATTTGACATTCCTTCTGTTCTTCTGCAGCCCAAAAGCACTGGGCTGAATCCATTCCTGTGTGAAACAGCTCAGAAAATTGGCTCACCGCAGCAGTAGGAATGCTTCACGCTGGTGCCAAGGCATAACCCATTGTTGTTCACAGAGATCAACTCCAAACTAAGAACACATTTACTTGGAGCGAATGGCTGTGATCAAGGCAATGATCTGAAGGTAAAGAAACTCTGTAAAAGATAAAACAAGCAAAAAATGGCATAAGAATAATGGCATAAAATTAACTAAATGACAATTCAGTTACTTTGGGATTAAAGCTTTAGAAGACTATTAGCTTTTAGATCTACAAACTTCAGTGAAATACTCAGATAACGTGAAATATTCAGATAATGAAGAAAAACAATGCAAACAGCTTTGCCTGCTTATATTGCATGTCAGAGATTTAGTCAATTAACATTTATAAATCAACCTCTCTATGCCAAGATTTGCACTAGATGCTTTCAAAGGCGTTTTTGGTGTTAGAAAAGAATAGTGTGCATGGTAGTCGAGGAGTCCCACATTTGAGTCATGGGTCCCAAGTCAACTAACCCAAGCCCCCTTGGTGCACAAACCCAGTGCGTATTATTCAGTCCTTTTCTTACCAGATGCCCCTACAGCACCTAACACTGCTAAGCACTCCCTGTCTTCTAACGAACACTACACTCCTCTGGCTGTTTTTCCATGAGTCAGTTTTTGAAAAGTGCTTAGACCAAATAAATATATGTCTCGGGGCTGGCCTTGTGGCCTAGCGGGTTAAGTGCGCGCACTCCGCTGCTGCCGCCTGAGGGTTCGCAAGTTCGGATCCCCAGTGAGCATCGATGCACCACTTGTCAAGCCATGCTGTGGTGGCGTTCCATATAAAGCAGAGGAAGATGGGCACGGATGTTAGCCCAGGGCCAATCTTCCTCAGCAAAAAGAGGAGGATTGGCATTGGATGTTAGCTTGGGGCTGATCTTCCTCACATACACATACTAACTAACTAACTAACTGAAAAATAAATAAATGTCTCTAATGGCTCCTTCTTACATCTACTTGATGGTTCTTCTTCTGCCTGCCAAGAAATGGTCTGGTTACCCTAACTTGAGATTCAGCCTTCTCATTCCACATTGATTCTCGGCAATCTCATCCATTCTATAGCATCAGTTGTCACCTGAGAACTCCTAAATCTGATCCCCATCTTCCTTATCTCTTATCTCAATCTTGCTTTGGAGCTCCAGACCATTATAATCCAATGGTATATTAGACCCTTCCACTTATATGTCTTACGATCATCTTCTACTCAACACCACCGAAAATTAACTCATCATTTCCCCCTCATAACCAATGCCTCTTCCAACCAATATTACCCATTTCTTTTAAAATGGTACCACAGGGGCCGGCTCCGTGGCTTAGTGGTTAAGTGCGCGCACGCTGATGCTGGCGGCCCGGGTTCGGATCCCGGGCACGCCCCAAGGCACCACTTCTCCGTTCAACCCGAGGCCGAGTCCCACGTACTGCAACTAGAAGGATGTGAACCTATGACATACAACTATCTACTGGGGCTTTGGGGGGAAAAAAATGAATAAATAAAATCTTTAAAAAAAAAAAAATAAAAAAAAAAAAAATAAATAAAATGGTACCACATTCACCTAATCACCCAATCCAAAGCTTGCCTAATTATCCCTGACTACATTTATTAAACAACAAAAAACACTTATGTAGTACTTAGTATGTGCCAGGCATTGCACTCAGCACTTTTTTTTTTTTTTATATCTTTCTTCCTTTCATCCATCTAATTAGTCATCAAGTCTAGTTAAATCTACCCTTTTAACATAGTTCCATTCCATCCCCTCTTCATTTCCATAGCCACAGCCTTACTTTCACCAGCTTACAGTATTGGTTCTTTCTTTGACAACTACAAGTCTCTTGTCTCTCTTGCTTCCAGTCTTGCCCCCTTCCAATTCATTCACCACAGTGCTTTTTGAATACTTCTAGAAGGCTAGTAAGATTATGTTACTCCCCTGCTTAAATCCAGACAGAGACTCTCTGCTCTGTAGAGTATACCTTCCTGTCTTCTGTGCAATGCCACAGTTCACTGGGTGCCTCAAATGACTTACAGCAGTCCCAGAATATTGATCTCCTCAGCTCCTGAAGTGGCTAGGCAGATCTGGGATAGCCAAAGCCCTTGGCCTGGTCTCTTCTGCAAAGCAGCATACACACATTTTGTCTTTGAGCCATTACATTAAAAAGATGAGGAAGCACACTTGCCCTATAAAGTCTAAATTCCTTGCCATATCCCAATTACTAACTACTTTTCCTCTTTGCCCCAGCTCCACTACACCTACCTTCATCTACTTGTAGTTTTCCAAAATGTCACATACTGTACCTATCCCCCAAGGTCCATTTCCTCTTTGCTAACCAATTTCTGTTAGTTGACAAACGCAGCTCTGCTATTGCCAACTCAGGGAGGTTATCTTTAACTCTCCACTCCCCACCTCAAAGGCCCTTCTATGTATGACGTTATTTTCCTCAAGGCACTTATCACATTATATGGTAATTGTTTATCGATCTTTCTCATGACACTCTAAGATAGAGAATGCCTTTTTTATCTGGTTTATTCACATTTTTATGAGAGAGCCTGGCACATATTTGGCACTCAATAAATGTTTGCTTGATGAATGTGCTAACTTCTGAATCAGTTTTCCTAGCCATAGAAATTCACGCAGCACTTCCCTTTGTTTTGCAAAAACGTGAGGATCACTTGATGGTAAAGCACTTTTTAAAAGTACTAAGCCTTTATAGAACAAGTATGCAATATCATGACCATTATTATAGGGGATTTTAACTAAAAACTGAAAAACTGCTCAGGTAAAACGGCCGTAGAACTCAGGAAAGGTGTAAAAAAATCACCTTTTAGCCTTAAGGATCCGTCCGCTGACGGACCCCGGTAAATCTGTGTCCCCATCTGAGAAGCGAATGGTCCGCACAGACCCAGCTCTGTATAACACTTGTGTCCAGTTCCCTGCATCTCCAAAACGTCCGGAAGCGCCGACACGGAAAAGGGAATCGGATCCTGAGGGATCTATGTAAGAGAGAGAAATCCGAGGCAGGCCTGCGAAAAGGGGGAAACACCTCCAAGTCGCGAAATTTCTGCGGAGGTATAGAGCATACTGCCTGCGGAAAGACAGCCAGCCAGCCAGCCAGCCAGCCAGACAGCCAGACAGCCAGCCAGCCAGCCAGCTTCCCACCCACACCCACTCAGTATGTATATAAGGGGTACTGAGGGTAAGAGAAGACTTGCGCCACAGCTCGCACCAGAGACCGGAAATACGTCACAAGCTCGACCGCGTCTAGGCCGGCTCCTCAGCCGCCTCTCTAGGACACTTGGCGGACCCGTCATCTCAGTGGTTGGTCTGCGCCCACCACCTGACCAGCCTTCGAGTGGTGAGAGGCTTCCATCGAACAGCTTAGGCAGGCAGGTCCACCAGAGCTCGTAATCTCTGGTGTCCAGCAGCCCCTCAGTCTGAGCTAATCTCTCTCTACCCCGCTGAGGACACCTGGCCGCTCTTACTGGATCCTGCGGAGCCCTACGTTCCCTCGTCCTGCGAGGCCCCAGCCCTCAGGGCCCCTGTCCCGTAGCGTCCCTTAAGATACCGACTGTCCAGTTACCTTCACTCTGGCCCCAGGGTAAGCAACAGTGATCTACACCCACCTGAGGAGAGCAGCAACAAGAGGGGCAGGTGTTGGCTTGCTCTCCCCTGTTTTAAATCTTTGTTTAAACAACTCAGGTCCCTCTGAGTAACCTAACTACTAGCAAGTTTGGGGTTTATAGATCCCTAACTGTGCTGAATTAGCAGAAAGCTGAGAGACAGCAGTGGTAGTGATGGGAGGTCACCCCAACACACACACCACCCGACTCTGAACGATCTTGAGGCAACAGTGGAATACGGAGGCAGGGTCAGTTGTAGCAATCTTTGGTACCTTGTGGTGGTAAGAGGGCTCTGGCTCCACAGCCAATGAATTGTGTGCATTAAATGTAATAATTAATGAAACTATTTGGCACAATGTCTGGCCCCCATGCATCCTAGGTACTTGCTTAAAATGGCTCACCCTCTGCCTTATCCCTACAAGCTTCTGACCCAGTGCCCTATCTTTCCACTTTTCCTCTACAAGTTAAGGCCGAACACCCTATACAACTCCATCGGTCCTTATACCACTGAAATGCTCCTGAGTTTCCAAGACGTCCTCCATCTTGTCTGGTAAACCATTCTTGCAATAGGTTCATCTTAGGTAACTAGATATTTTAACATTGGGTTTTTTTTTTGGGGGGGGGTGTCTCTTTGTTGGTTTTGTTTTTTGTAGATGTCCCACCCTTTCTTACTTGATAGATCTGTTAATGGGGATTATTATAAACCAGGCAGGTGGTGGCTACCTTGGTCTAGGTGCCTACACCTAAATCTCCAACAGCCTCCTTCATGTATGTTCTGCCTAGCTTTCATGAGAGAACACTGTATTCTTTCTGATTCTCTGTCTCATCTTCTATCCCCTCAGCTGGAAGAGTCATGAGTAGGGAGACCATACATCCTGATTTATCCCTATTGTCTGGGTGTAATTACTAACAGCACTCCGTTTCAGTCTCAAAAGTGTCCCAGATTGGGGAATAAATTATATAGTTACCTATAGTCTGAGAACCACTAATATGTTAGCTAAAATACAGATTCCCAGGCCCTGCCCTCAGAAACTGATTCAGTTAGTCTGGGGCCCAGGAAACTGTGCTTCAGACAAACAGCCCAGGTGATTCTGACAGAGGTATACATTGTGAAACAGTGGTTTCATCATAAGCTGAGGCAGTTGGCATGGAAAACTAGGTGTGGGTCCCAAGAGACCTAAAAAAAAAAGTCACACAGTGATTTATAGACAGTGATTTTCTCCCTATTCTCCTTTTTATGGAAAGTACTAAAACAAGTTAGGACTAAAGAGTAGTGAGATTATTTTCACTGCTTAAGACATCTGTACCTAAGACAGTCGGACCAACTGAGAGACAGATTTCTAATAAGTATTAGAAGATGAAGCACATTTCTTGGTAACACTATTTCTGCACCTATCTTTTTATTTTTCCCTCTCTTTGGTCACCATTTGTTGGACTAATCCAGAGCTCTAGCATCTAATTTTACCTTCTGTCTGATTCTTTTTTATGTTCTCACATTTTGTTCTTCCATCCCATTTTGTTGTCATTGTATGTAGATGCCTGGTACGTGTCTCAGGGCTCCAAGTCTAAGTGTCTATGAAACTACATATAATTCACAATGATTTTTGCTCATACTTTTGGTTTTAAAATTTTTAATGTGATTAAACAATAGAAAGATCACTACAAATGCTTAACCATTTGGGCTTCACTTTTCTCGTGAAGGTATAAAATGGGCTAAACTCCAAAATCTCTTTTTAAAGCTAATACTGTCTGATTCTACGTTAAAAAGCTCCTATAGCATAACAAAATACTTTCACTGATTTCACACTGATTACCAAACAAAGACTAAACTCATTAAGAGAGTGTTCACGGCCCTCTCAATCCGACGCCCACCTACCACCTTCCACTCCTAGGAACTCCATGATCCAGCCAAACTGGAAAACTCCTGGCTCTTGAGTATATTTTAGATGGGCCTTGCCTCACTCTGTTCTCTCTGCCTAGAACACTTTCCTCTATCCTCCATCTCCCTCTGCAGAAAATCTACTTTTCTCTCAATTACCAACTCAACATTTAACCAATGACACATGTATACTGGTATATATTTTATATTTCAAAATTCCTCCACAGAAAATATTTCATATTTTATAATAATTTTGACTTTACATATACTTTTATATTAAAATCACCTCAGAGATAATTTTTGTCTTATTGGAAAAATATAAAACAATTTTCCACTGTAAATTATAATTACTTTTTAAAGGGCAAGTATTGTCAGATATAGAAAATACGAGTCATTTCCAAATACAAAATATGGACAGAGACTTGATTCTCCTGGAGTCCTGACCTTCAAATCAAATTACAGTGAAAGAGTGTCTTCAAGGCTCTATCTACAGCTCTAGGCAGGTTTTGGTTGCAAGATGCTGAGCCATTTCTTGATGTACAGTGTCCACTCTCCTAACGGTGCTAAAAGGGGTGCTGGACTATCCTCAACAACCAATAAGGTTATTTAATTGGATTTGAATCAATATTTCTTACACCTTGCTCAACCATAAAACACTGACTATTCTGCTCTTTCAGATTGGACTCTTCAAGGGGATAAGGACTTGTCTAGGAACACCTGAAAGGAGATCAAGGCCAGAGACTTCATGGGTTGAATAAAGGAGCCAAGGTGGAAAAAGAGAAGAGAGGAGTGAGAGAAAGTTAGAAATGTGAAAGAGAGACAGCTAAGGATTTCTGGCTGGGAAGACTAGAATAATCACAGAAGCAGCAAAGGTCTACATGCCATTGTCTATAAGTCGTCAACTATTATTTTTCAACTAATGAGCAATGTGCATCCTAGATAAAAGAATTAGCACAATTAGTATCAGAAAACAAGAAAAGTTAGTTTGGTGAACTGTCAGTCATTTTAATCATGTTAACCATCATTACATTCTAATGGTACATCTGTCTCTACAATACATATAATGCCTTTTATATCTTTATGTTTTATCAGTTGTTGAGAAAAATGAGAATTTTTGAGACGCTGTAAAAAAAAATAAGCACAAAACAAACATCCAACCTTCAATTGCAGGTATAAAAACTCAGTCCGTTAGAAATACATCCTTTAAAATCCTGATCTGTTCATATTTTAAATCTTTTAAGAGCTGATATAATGGAATTATCCAAACATGCTGCTTAAGCATATGGAGAGGCATGTAAGATACTTATGAACTCAGATTATGACAGTATATATATTATATAACTATATGGAATATATATTTACTTGAGAGTTGATTTTATTTCAAATTTGTCTACTACATTTTCTTTAACATCACTCTAAAATCCATATGTATTTCTCTCGGAAATAACCTCAAGACACAATAAAATATACTCTTGAGGAAATTTAAGATTGTTGATAATACCTACAATTAGCCACAGTAGTGACACAAATAGTTTGAAACATTAGGTCTAAGAATATATAATAGAACCAAATACATGAAACTGAAAAACAACACCCTTCACTTTTCCATTTCTCTATAGAAGAATTATGTGCAATTCTATTTGCCTAAACCCTGTTTCCTAGCTCATGTGGAAGTTGTTAGCTTTTAAATAGAACAAGCTTGACTTGGACTAAATTGGGGAGAAGAATGAAACACAATATATAACATATTAAAATAGTGATTTTTCATCTGTAGGAGTACGTTAAACTATGGAGCACCAAGAAATGAAATATTATCCACTTGTAAACAGAATGAGGAAACTCTGTTATGATATAGAAATCTCTAAAGATTATACTGTTTCATGAAAACAGCAAGGTGTAGAAGAGTGTAAATAGTATGCCATCTTTCTGTGTAATGGAGGAATTAAGATTATATAGTCATATTTTCTTTTATTTACATAAAGAAACACTGAAAGATACATAAGAAACTAGTAAAATGGCTATCTGTAAGAGGAAAGATAGGAATCTTTCTTTATGTTGTTTTGAATTATCTTCTTTAAAAAGTTCCTCTAAGTAAATTAAATTTTAAAAGTTAAAAATAAATGAGCACTACAAAAATAAATAAAATGCCTCAAATGAAGGAGAAGTGGGAGGAGTCTTTCCTGGAACTCCACTGTAAATTAAATGGAGGAGTTTTGCATTTACTGAAACATATAGATGGGAGGGTTTGTTGATCTAAAAAGTCAAACCTCAATGACTTATAAATCCTGTAAGTTGCATATACTTGTAATTTCTATTTAGTGATATAATGTGTCCAGTGGCTTAGTAGAAAGCCCATTGCACTAGGAATGAGACAGGATTCTAGTTCCAGCTCTATTAACTAGCTGTATGATCTTACACGGTTACTCCCCAGAGCTCTGTTGCCCTATGTGTCAAATAAGAATGTGCAGGGTGATCTCTGAGGTCTCTTACACTGTTTCTGTCAATCTTAAGTTACTTGCTGTATATTTGGTATTCCAGTCCAGATTATCATCACCATAGATTTTCCATTTCTTTGTCTCCTGGGCTTAGAATAAAGCCTGGTAAACATTCACTCAATCAATGTCAAGGGAAAGAAATTTTTGTATTTATGACCTTGGTGGTAATCACTAGGTAATGCTGAGAAGTGTGGAGGTTATAAAAGCAATCAACATGGAAGATTGATCAGACTTTTCTCTCTACTTTTGTGTATGTTTGAAATTTTCCTTAACAAAAGGTTAAATAAGAAAAAAAGCAAAAACCGAAATGTCACAGGAAAAATGCAAAGAGGCCTACATTTTTATAACAAAGATCTGAAGGGAGATACCAGATTTTTAGCTAAATTTCTTGGTCTTTGCACAAAATTCATGAGCAATATCTGTTATGACTAGCCTCTGAGCTACCAGTAACATTTGGTTGCTTCCATTCCTTGGTTCCTAACTGAAGGCTGAGTTACTAAAACTCTATAAGGAGAAGCCTTTTGTACATTTATGGGAGGATTCATCTGCCCCCTTTTGTAGGTTAAAAAGCAAATTATCGTATCTTATGAGAAAGGAAAATAGTCAAGTAGTTTACATTACAGATTTTACTGCAATTATTTTTAAATCAATTTTTAAATACTCAGTGAACTACCTTTGACATTATTTTGTATTCAGGCTGCATACAATTTTCTAAAACTTTTTAAAAAAGTTTTTAAAAACTAGAATGAAGTTTTCCTGAAGTATACCTACAAAACTTTTGCACAGGTGTCTGTGAGACTATGTCGATGAAATCGACACAACAATATTCAGTATTGCAAAGTCGTGGATGTCACTGACCACAGAGAACTCAACAGATGTATTTAAGATATTATTATGTTTCTCTCAGCATAAAAATAAGGACATTTTCACTGGCTTTCCTTGGAGCTTCCTATACTAGAGGATTAAACTATTTTTCTTCTTCCAGGGACAAAGTAAGAACCAGGACCATTGCTATTTTGCCTAGTGGTTGACGGCAGGAAATTTTGCCCTACCTGTTCCAAGGAGCTAGCTGGATTCAGCCACAGCGTGGACTTTCCGATGCTGGATGAGGTTGCAATGGTAAATGAAGTTCTTGCCACATTCTTCACATTCATAAGGTCTTTCTCCAGTGTGAATTCTCTGATGCTTAATGAGGACAGAACGTCGACTAAAGCTCTTACTGCACTGATTGCACTGGTAAGGTTTTTCCCCAGTGTGGATCCTGAGGTGATGGAACAGCCCGGCATTCTGGCTGAAGGCTTTACCACAAACGCCGCACTGGTAGCGCTTCTCCCCAGTGTGGAGTCTCTGGTGCTGGAACAGGCCTGACCGCTGGCTGAAGGCCCGCCCACACTCCTCACACTCATAGGGCTTCTCGCCTGTGTGCGTTCTCTGGTGCTCGATAAGGATGGAATTCTGGGTGAAGCTTTTTCCACATTCACCACAGATATAGGGTCTCTCCACCGAAGAGCTTACCCGTTGCCTTTCCAATCTGCCCTCATGGTCACATTCAGGCATCTGAATAATGTCACCATTCAGTTTTCCAGGTACTTCCACAAGAGATTTAATTTTTTCAGAAAGCTCCCTCTTTGAGGCTAACTCCACATTCCAAGTCCCAGCCTTATTATCTGAAATAATAAAAGGATCACAGGAATATATATTTCCAAAGATAAAAGACAAAAAGTGGCCAAGAGAGTGGGTGGAAGGGGATAAGTAACCACATTTTCTGTGTACTTTCCCACTATAAACAAGAATGCCTGGACCTCAGGGAGAAGATGCACTGTATTGTACCTGCTTGTTTACTGTCTGCCTCTCCTCTCCCACCAGACTGTAAACTTCCTGAGGGAAGGGACCATGTCTACCTTGCTCATCACTGTATCCCTAGTACCAAGCACAGTGCCTGGCACACAGCAGACACTAAAAAAATTATTGAATTGATGAACATTCAGGGAATGACATAGGCTTCCTGAGGAAATCCTAATCCTCACCAATCTCCTGAACCGGGCACACGTCTTGGAAGTTACACTGATGCTGTTCTTCTGAGGTTTGGAGCTGGCCACTTGATGACTCCTGGGCTGCTCCTGGAGTTGCTTTCTCCTTCACAAGCTCTTCCTGTTCATAATCGTGGGCTGGGACCTGGTGGAAATTAAGAACAGTTGGGAACCAAATATCAGAGAAGACATTACAAGGGCTTTCTCAGGGCCATTGGATAGGAAAAGAAGGACCAAGAAGCTGGCAAAGAAAAAAAAAGGCAGAGAGATTAAGAGCCTCCTACAGATCAAGTCAGGCATAAAGAAATCCTCCTTCTCCTCCTCTTCCTCTTGTGGCACTCAAACCCCATACTTGATCATACAGGTACAAATCCCTGTTCTCCCATCTTCCCACCTGCTCTCCTGGTTCATCCAGCTCTCTCTCCAAATTCTCCAGCACAGTTACCACCTCCTCTCCACTCACTGGGCGGTGCTCTCTCACCCAGGCCTGGAGCTCCTCGGGCAGGATGGTCAGGAACTGCTCCAGCACCAGCAGCTCCAGGATCTGCTCTTTGGTGTGCACCTCTGGTCTCAGCCACTGATGGCAGAGCTCCTGGAGTCTTCGAAGAGCCTCTCGGGGCCCAGGTGTCTCCTGATAGCAGAACTGCCTGAAGCGTCTACGAAAGATCTCTCTGGTATGAGGGTTGTTATCTCTTGATAGGCCAGACTCTTGCCCACAGGCATAGTCCCTCTCTTCCTTTTTTACTTTCACTGCCATAAGTACCTCTTGCATCTCTGGAGTCTGAAGGGCCAAGGCTGTGGCCATTTAAGGCTTAACTATTCAAAAAAAGAATCTATTCTTGATAATTCCCCCTTGATCTGTTCTTCTGGAAATCCCAAAACCTAAAAAATAATTTGCAGAGAAAAAAATATTAAAATGAGAAAATATTTTCTGTTGGCAGGCACTGGGAGTATTTATACCAAAATCAATCACTTTGTCTAATGAGAAACATGAATGCATGATTAATGATAAGGACCACGCAAATACTTATGCAGATAATATAGGAATGAAAACAAAAACAAAACAAACCCACCCACCCACTGAAAGTTTTATTGAAGGAAGGGACCATTTGATCATCCCCAATGAATCCACTCAAATAAATCAGCTTGAATATACTGGGTTTCCAACTGAATGGCAAGATACTGGACTCAGAGTAAGTTTTTAGTTGAATGGAGGTAAACAAGCACTTTGGGCCCAAGTGGTCACAGATGACACTAAGAGTCAAGGAGAAAAGGGAAAGAAAATAGAGGAGGGAGGGAAAGTAAAGAAGATAAAAAGACAGAATGAGGAGCAAAAGAAATGTATTTGGAGGAGAGGCAGAGTCCCTCCAGTCAGGTGAAGTGTGGAGGAAAGAGATCTATGTTTGGAGTGGAGAAGATCTGGTCTTACGACTGATCCTCCAGGTACTCCCTGCATAGTCTTGGGCTTCACATTTTGAGCCTTAGTTTACTCAATCTGTAAAATAGGAATCCTAAAACCAACCTTGCCTATCTTTCTAGGTTGATATAGAGATAAAATAAGACCATGGATAAAGAGCACAAAGAAGGTGGCAGCTTGGTAAACTCTAAAGTATTATAAATTACCACCATTGTTATTTTTCTTATAAATTTTATTGAAAGATTAAATGAATATCCTAGTGATCTAAACACTGCGGCAAACAAAATCAGAAAGTAGTCACCTAGAGTGGTCTTGGCTCAGAGATATTAAAGTGAAGGAAATATTAGTTCTAATATTTTAAAACAGGGGTACAGTTTGAGCTCTTTTTTGCCCTTAATTTCTTGGAAAGTGTTTCTCTTTGAAGCTCCTTGAGGATGAAGAGTGGGCAACTGTATGTAAAATGAGTGCTAATAAAGAGACAAATGTTTATGACCACTTAAAGCTTATGAACAATCTTAACCAGGATAGTAATTAATGAGGGCAATTTTCTAAAAGAAAAATAATTATGTGACCTAGTGATTTCCAAACACCATTTTTGGGCAGAGGCTTTCAAACTTTTTTGACCAGGACTCTGAGTAAGAAATTTTTTATATTGTGACCCAGAACACACATACATGTGCATATGAATGTTTGTGCATGTGTGAGATACACACCCACTCACACACAAATAACTGAATAATTTTACAAAATACTGTGTATCCTTACCTTATGAGATATACATATATTTTCTTTTGAGGAAGATTAGCCCTGAGCTAACATCTGTTGCCAATCCTTCTCTTTTTTGCTGAGGAAGATTGGCCCTGGGCTAACATCTGTGCCCATCTTTCTCTACTTTATATGGGATGCTGCCACAGCATGGCTTGATAAGCGGTGCATAGGTCTGTGCCCAGGATCTGGGCCTGTGAACCCCAGGCCACTGAAGCCGAGTGTGCGAACTTAACCACTATGCCACCGGGCCGGCCTGTATGTTATTATTTTTATTTTTTATTTTTTTGTGAGTAAGATCAGCCCTGAGCTAACATCCATGCCAATCCTCCTCTTTTTTTGCTGAGGAAGACTGGCCCTGGGCTAACATCCATGCCCATTTTCCTCCACTTTATATGGGACACCGCCACAGCATGGCCTGACAAGCGGTGCATCAGTGCACACCTGGGATCCAAACCGGGGCCGCTAGCAGTGGAGCGCGAGCACTTAACGGCTATGCCACGGGGCCAGCCCCTATGTTATTATTTTTTAAATCCTATTTCATAAAAAAACAAACAAACCCTGGTCACTGCCCATTACATAGATTTCATGACCCATATATGGGTCATGACCTATAGTTTAAAAATGTTTTTGTTTTGATTTTAAGTAAAATTATTGTTAATTCACTGTAAAAATAACTCTACACTGTTTTTAGGTATTGGCATGCATTGCAAAATTTAAAAAACTAAGGATAAGGTATTTACATTACAAGTGGACACTGATCACACTACAACTAAAAGAAAAGTTATTAAACTCATATTGCCATTATTGGTTATAGTTATCAAAGAGAAAAAAACCACTGGTGTGGGATAGCATCCTTCTGGATAACCTGCAAACATAATCCTCTTAACAAATTTCTAACGTCTTGGGCTTAGTTGACTTCTATAGACCACCCCAGGAAGAGTGGAGAGAGTTTTTACTCAAAAGACAGGATCCCTGAGTTTGTGTTTTTCCCCCAAGTTTTCTTGGTACTGACTCACCACCACTGTGACCACCACATTATCTTTTTCTGTCAAAACTTTTCATACACCACTCACTCATTCAGCAAATATTTTGGGTACTGTTCTAGGCACTGGGGACAAGCTACAAACGAAAGAAAGTCCCTAGTCTGATGGAATTTACATTCTAATAACAATATTAATAATAACTGACATTTAAAGTGCTTTTAATATACCAGACACTGTTCTAGATGCTTTACATACATTAATTCATTTAATCTTCAAAACAACTATGAGTAAGGTACTATTATTACCCCCATATTACAGATGAGAAAACTGAGATACAAAGAGTTTAAGTCATTTGCCCAGGGTTTCATAGGTAGCAAATGGTGAAGCTGCAATTCAAACCCAGGAAATCTAACTTCAGAATTCATAGTCTCGGGCTGGCCCTGTGGCGTAGCGGTTAAGTGCTCGCACTCCGCTGCTGGCGGCCTGGGTTCAGATCCCGGGCGTGCACTGAGGCGCTGCCTGTCAGGCCATGCTGTGGCGGCGTCCCGTATAAAGCAGAGGAAGATGGACACAGATGTTAGCTCAGGGCTAGTCTTCCTCAGGAAAAAGAGGAGGATTGGCATAGATGTTAGCTCGAAGCTGATCTTCCTCACCAAAAAAAAAAAAAAAAAAAAGAATTCATAGTCTCAACCACTATACCACTATCTCTCCTCTATGTGGGGGGAAGAAGGGGACAAGATAAAGAAAGGGGGCCATAAGGGACAGACAGTAAATATATGTCAAATGGTGATAAGTGCTATAGAGAAAAATAAAGGTACAGGAGATAGGGAGTAAGGGGGAAGAGAGGTTTCTATTTTATGTGGGGTAGTCAGGGAAGGCCTTGTTGATAAGGTGATATTTGAGCAGAGACATGAAGGAATTGAGGAGCAAGTCACATGACTATCTGGAGAAAGACTATTCCATGCAAAGGGAACATGGAGTGCCTGGAGGCAGGAGCATGCCTGGATCCTTCAAGAACAGCTAGTTGAACAACATGGCTGGAACAGAGAAAGCAAAAGGGACGGTAACAGGAGATGAAGTCAGGGTGGGAAGAGATTATGAAAAGCCATCGTAAGGGCTCTGCCTTGTACTCAAGAGATGTGGGAAGCCATCAGAGGTTTTTAGCAGGGGGTAACAAAATTTTACTCACATTTCATATAAAATCATAACTGGCTGCTATGACAATAGATCATGGGGAAAAGTAGAAGCAGGCAGGGAAGCTGTGGCAATCTAGGGGAGAAATGATGGTGGCTTGAACTACGGTCTGCTGAGTTCATTCTACGGTGAGAAAGTTTTGGGGTACAGATATCAAAAAGGTAAATTAAGAATATGTGCTCTCACGTTACTCAGTTAACCTAGCATGGGTTCAAAGGATTAAACAACCACTCACGCTCTCTTGTTTTCTTAACCTTCTAGGCCCCTGAAAAATGTCTTTTTCCTATTTGATGCCCACCCACCTTGGTTTCAAGTCAAAGTTTTTCTTTTCACAGACACAACAGCTGAAGCTTTGAGTTCTGCCCACAGAAAATCATTTCTGGTATGTGGTATTTCAGATCTTTACCCAGTTTCACTGACATCAATTCCCCTCTATTCTCCATATATCCTAGGTTCCCTTTTGCTTTCCCTCTCTTGATTTTGCTTTTATCTGGTGGCCTGAATACCCAGGTCTTCACACCAGCACAACTTAGTTCTTCTTTGAACCCAGCGTCTCTAAAAGGCTTCCCAAGTTTTTTATAATCCTGCTCTCCTGGTCACAAGCATAGTTATTAATCTCCCCCATTGTATATGCCAGGTATATAATTAGCATAATAATCTCTCTCACCTTAAAGAAATACATCTGCATTTTAAAGCTGGTTTCTCCTAGAGCATCGGCATGCTCAACACCCCTAAATCTACCATCATTCTCTTGGAAGGATGCTCTTTACCAAGGATATGCATGTAGGTGAAGACTAAGCAGCACACCATGCAAATGTGCCTTTATCATAATACATCCCCCGACTCTCACCCCTGCTGTTACCATCTATGGCTCCCCACTACTTATTGGATGAATTCCCAAACTCTCAAGCCAATCAGACCTCTAGCTTCCATTGTCTGATCCCACTCTTGCTTCTATTTCACATGCAAAAACTGCCAGATCCACCTAGGCTTTTCTTCTCACTACTTTTTAATCAGGCTTTTCTCATTCCTGTTCCATGTCCTTGGTTGCCTTCTGCACTTATTCAAACCCTACCCAATCTCTGCAGCTTGATTCTCATCTCACGTCCCCTGTGAAGTCTTCCTCATCCACTCCAGTCCACCCTCTTCCTCCTTCCAGCTCTTATATCATGAGCCCCAACTTTTACTCTCAGCCACACTCTATCTTGCAGTTACTTCTCTCCTTTTAAAAAAAATCCAAAAAGTACAGAAGAATATAGAATTCCCTCACCAAGTTCCACTCCTCAGAAACAGACACTGTCAAAGATTGGAATGTATCCTTTCAGACATTGTCTATGCATCTGCAATCTCACACACACACACATACACACACACACACAGACATGACAGAGCCAATATTTTTGCTATTTATCTGAGACAAGTAGAAAGTAGCACAAGGTAGCAGAGAACATAAGCAGATCTGGGTGGGAAATGTGATCTTGGGCAAGTTACCTAATTGATTTTTCTGAGCCTCAGTCTCCTCATGTATGAAATGAGAACAAGTACCTTGCAAAGTTTTTGAGAGTATTAAATGAGATAATGCATAGAAAGTGGTTTTGCACAAAGCCTGGCATATAATAAACATGCAAATTAACCACATTTTAATGAGATAATGTACAATTTTTAGTACAAAGCTGGCTTAATCAATAGCTGCTACTTACCCTTGCGGCCAGGACTGTAATGTTTTCTATTGCCCAAAGCACTACCAATGCGTGAGTGGGTGGGGAAAAACATGGGCACACACCAATAAACTGGCTGTTTCATCAGCTTTGCAGACACACTCAGCCACACATGCCTTCAGGTGTATACTTCTCTCTAATCTTAAATCCTAACTAGAAGCCCAGGACTACTGAGGTCCAAAAGGGGAAGGACCAGATTCAAATGAGAGAAGTAACTTCCTGGGTTGTGGCTGTGCAGCTAATACAGAAAAAGAACAGAGTCAGCATAGAAAAGGGTTTAAGAAAATGGACTCGGGCCAGACTGCCTAGATTTGAGCCCTGACTACATCCCTTATCAGCTCTATGATCCTGGGCAAGTTACTTAACCTCATTTTCTTCCTGGATGTTAAAAAAAGGGGCGAGAGGGCAGAGGTTACATAATAACAATGCTTACCTCATAGAGTTAATGAGAAGTAAATAAGTTAATATCTGGAAAGTGCTTTGAACAGTGCCTGGCTGGCACATAAGTGCTATTTAAATACTCAAAAAAAACCAACCCCAACAGATGACAAGAGCCTTTACACTATGTGAATCAGACTGAGGCTCTGGCATATTATAAAACTATCCTTGCTCATCGTTTACAATGTCTCCAGTAGAGAATAACACATGTCGGAAAATACACACATTCCTTGATATCCGACTCTATTCTTATCCTAAAATGCGGAGAGGAAGAGTTCAGCGGGGCACCGGTAGTAGGGCAGAGTGGCTGAGGAGCTCAGGTACAGACGAAGGGGTTGGGGGTGGGGCAAGGAGGCTGACTTGTACTTAAAAGGCCCTTCTAGATTCCGGGGCAGCCTCCTCTGCCCCTCACCTGTCCGGCCAAGCTCTGGCCAAGAAGCCCCCGTTGCCTCCTCCCCACACCCAGTCCGGGGTCGCAGCACACAGACCGGCCCTTTCGGAGGCCCTCGACGGCATCCCGACTCCGACGCTCACCGGGCATCCACGGGAGGAGAGGCCACCCAGCCCAGAACGCACCACCTCTGAGTCCTTGACAATCTCAGCCCAAAGACAAACTACAAAGGCCGGAAGTGCGTCACACCCGCTGATCTCCAGGATAACAGCTGTTCCCCGCGTTCCTTCTAGGAAGCCCGGGGGTTTCCACACCTCTGTGGTCTCCTCGCTGAATCCCCCTCTAGGCGTTAGGGAGGCGCTAGGTGGCATATTCTCTTCCAGGGGGCCAATATAATAACAACTAACATACTGTTTTACACAGCACTGTGAGTTAGGGATGGTACAGTTATCCCATTTAACACATGAGGAAATTGAGGCACTTTCCTTCAGCCACATTTATTAGTTGATATTTCCTGCAAAGAAACAGTTTTTGTGCACTTTACTTTCTCGAACAAGGTATTCCAGGCTCATTTTACACTTTCCCTGCCCTAGACCTGGAATCCACCATTGTTCCCTGAAGCTATAGTTCCTTTTACTGGAGAATGATATATAGAAGCCAAGATCTGGGTTTGGGGCAATAGATAGGCTCAGGGCTACTGGGATGTAACATTGCTTCTAGGCCCTATCAGTGGACCTAAGAGCTGGAATATATGTATGATCAGGATTTTATAGGATATCTCCAACTCAAATACAACTCCACAGAATTTTTTTCATTTTCACTATTGTACATGTGTTTTTCCTTTCTCCCGCAGTGAAAACTCTGGTTCCCAACAGCATCAATATGTTTACTCAATGTTTTCTATCTTACAATAATAACAAAATACTTTCAGAATTGTAATAACTATCACCAGCAACACACCTACTATATAGAGTTCAAAAGTTCTTTGCTTTATTTTTTCTTGAATTGTATCCCTTAAAGGAGTCTGGTCAGAGTACTGCATACATACCTTATTTGAATTCTTTCTCTGTATAGTTATGTTACAAACTTGATATACAGTTAAGATCATTTGTTTCTGATTGTATTCAATTTCAAGGTTTGCTTTCCTTTCATCCCTTTTCATTTCCTTTCTGAACATGCAAAACACTTACTTCAAAATCAAAATTATATAAAAAAGGTATATTCACAGTTTCGCTTCCGTCTCTAGTCCCTTTACCTCATATATACTCATGCCCCATTTTCATTAGTTTTTAATTTATCCTGTCCTTCCTCCCTCTCTCCTTCCCTCCTCTCTTCCCTTCTCTACTTTCTTTCTTTTGCAAAAATAAGCATTTACCCCCCCTTACCTCTATAAATTTTCATATTATATATACTCTTTTTCACCTTGCTGTATCATTTAACAGAATAACCTGGAAATTATTCTAAATCTGTCCAGAGAAATATCGCTTTTTCTTTTCTTTTTACAGAGGCATAGTACTTCATTGTGTGGATGAACCATAATTTTTTTTCAACCTGTATCTTCCGAATGGGTATTTGGATTGTTTCCAATATTTTGCTTTAACAAATACTGCTGCAATGAACAGTGAAGAGAGAGAAGAGAGGAGGGAGAAAGAGAGGTGTCTTTGTAAGGGTTGCATCATTTTGCACTTTCAACAGCAGTGTGTGAAAGTGCCTGTTTTCACACAGCCTCCCCAGCTGTATGTTTTCAGGCTTTTGAATTTTGCCAATATAATAGGCCATTAGGTATTTCTTAAGGAATCACAAACTTGATGCCGAAATCTCTGGTAAAAATGGATTCGCAGTGCCAAATGTTGGCCAGTATTATGGAGCAATGGGAATTTTCATACACTGTTGATGAGAGTGTAAATTGGTAACACTGCTTTTGGGAAACTCTGGTCCATCTACCAAAGTTGAACATATGCATATTGTGTGACCTAGGAGTTTCACTTCTAGTTATATAGCCATCAGAAATATATATATGTTTGCATCTAAAGACATGTCGTAGCAGCATTTTTTGGTGATAGCTTTAAACTGGAAAAAACCCACATATCCATTAACAGTAGGATGGATACAAAAATTGAAGCTTATTCATACAACGGAAAACTAGGCAACAATGAAAATGAAAGAACTACGGCTACAAACCACAGTGATAAATTTCACAAACATAATAGTGAATGAAAGAAGCTAGACACCAAAAGATACACACTGCATGATTCCATTTATGTAAAGTTCAAACAGGGAAAACTAATATCTGTTGTTAGAAGTCAAAACAGGAAGAAAGGAATAGTTTGGGAGGAGCACAAGTGGGGTCTTCTGGGGACCTGGTAATGTTATACTTCTTGACTTTGGTGGTGGTGATGTAGGTAGTTTCACTTTGTGAATTTCATTTAGCTGTACACCTATGATTTGTGTACTCATTTATATATGTATATTATATTTCAATAAAAAGATTTTTTAAAATTCAGACCATTTTACAGTTGAAGAAACCAAGGTTCAGAGCATTGAAGTGTGTTGCGTAGGTCAGCAGAACCAGGACTCAAACCCAGGTTTCCTGATCAGCCAGCTCCCTTGGCTCTGAGTGATCAGTTCACTAGGGATCCTCACATATGGGTCTTAAAGGGGCCATTTCTTTGGTTGTAAGTTTAACACAGTGTCCATTAGACAAAAATGCAGTTGTTAGTGATGCTTAAATATATATGTATGATAATCCTCTTACTCAGCTATTATACCTTATGTGACATGTATCTCAAATAGAGATAGAGGTGGCTCTCTCTATATATATTTTAAAGGCTAAAGTGACCTAAAATTATTATACAAACCATACAGTGATAACTATGATATATAGAAATATGGAGTGTATTTTTTTTAAATAAGGGTGTTTGATAAAAGTAGAACAGAGCAGAAAAATTCTAAATACACTTAATAAAAATTATGTAAAATTAGCTATCTCTTTATGTCTATCAATCTCTCTAAATAGACAATGTAAAGAAATGAAAATAATTCTTAAATTAGGAAAGTAGGATTCTAGAAGAATTTTTTTTAATCCTTCGATAACCATTTAAAAATGGATTTAAACTATTTTTTTCACAAGGCTTTTTAATATTCTTATTACTGAAGGAAGGTTGGTGAGTTTAAGGATCCTCCAACTCACGAGTCTCATCGATTCTCATTCCCCACTTTCCTCTTTTCCTTCTCTTGCTCTATTCCTCCCCTCTTAACATCCACTAGAACACCACTGTATCTCCTGGTTCTAATTTTGTTCCTTGCACCCTTTTATCATTCATTCATTCATTCATTCATCTGTTTATTGATCTTTCAGCATACATTTATTAAGAGTTGGTACCTGCACTTTAGAACTCAAAATGCCATGCCTTTATTTGGGGCTATTGTTTGGTTACTAAATAAGTATTTTCTCCTTTTTATTAGACAACAGAACTCCAATTTTTATCTATGTGCACTGGCACCTGGTATAAAGATTACATTTCTCAGCTACTCTCGCAGCTGAGTGTGGTCATTATGTGACTGAATTTTTGCTAATTAGGTATTAGAAGAAATGTGTGTATTCTGAGATGGCTCCATGAAAGATGCTGACTTATCTGGAAGTCCCGTTTTTGCCCTTCCTGCTGACTGGAATGCAGAATTGATGGCTTGTGCTTCAGCAGCCATGGGAAAAAAAGTGGCATGTGGAGGATGGTGACAAGGTGAAAGGGACCCAGATCCCTGATGATTCCATGAAGTAAAAGCAACAACCCTAAACTATCTACCTTTAGACTTCTTTTACATGAGAGGAATACATCTTGTGTATTTTTCAGATCTTTGTCACCAGCACCTGATCATAAATTCTGATATAGGGTGTTTGTACCTTGACTCCCTATATTGGGTTTTCTTCTCCTTTTTTTTCTTAAATGTGATCTCATCATCTCTGATTGAACCCACTATCTCTGCTCCTCCCCCCGAATACTGATATTTAAGAAACACAAGTTTGGAGGGAGAGCAGATAATTAGAAGGAAATGATGTCTATGTTGATAGAAGTAATGTAAATAGAAAAAAAAGGGAAGTGAGATTCCCAAGAGATAAAAGAAAAAAGAGAATAGAAGGGAGAAAAAGTGCAGAAAAAAGGTAAGAAAGAACAGGCAAGAATGGCATTGCATTAGGTGATTCACCAAACATTCAGTAAATTATAATGTCCAAAATACCACAATGTCGTCCCAGAGTCTTAAGTGTCCATAGCTTGATTACCCTTCAGGGTTGTCATGTTTGGAGGTTTAAGCTCTCCCTTAGAAACCTGGGGGGAATTCGAGGTCTGTCCACTTATAAGTACACTGGCTCACATATCAAAATGATATCTCTATTATTAACAGATAGTAATATATCAGACTCCACAGAAATGACATCCAATACCTTCGTTGTCATTCTGAATGAAAAAAATCAACTTTTATGTAGGAGGCATGCCAAGGGAGAGTATTTCTCTGGTTTACCTAGTCTACCCATCCTAAGATATACTCTTGTCCACTAATGGCTTTCCCTGCTTTGAGCCCTGCTACCTATCTTCTAATCCAGTGACATTTCTAGGATATCTTTTGATTTGAATCACTCTCCACCCTCTTCAGGTCCAAACCATTTTATTTTTACCCTCCAGATCCAACCCATTTTATTTTTCTCTGCACTAACATAAAATAAAGGTACCTAAACAAGGAGCACTTCCTCCTAGGACCATCCTACCTGGATATGTAGTGCACAGTTGCATCAGGAATTTATAGAGTACCATTGGAAAGGAGTTTCCTCTGACTCCCATTGCAGTCTGGTGTCTGCTGGATCAGCATCACAGCCTTTTTCTTAGGTAAGGTGACCAATGCCTCTTTGAGCACCAGTTTTTTCCCAGTATTCCAGAAAGAGATTGTCCTTCTCTTCCCCAAGGAGCAATATTTTAGAAGGTAAACCCAATTGTTACAAAGTTAACTGAAAGCACACAGGAAAACCTTCCAGAGCTTTTAAGGGTAGGTACCCAACAGGGTCAGTGGTATTTTTTTTTTTTTTTTGGTGAGGAAGATTAGCCCTATGCTAACATCCATTGCCAATCCTCCTCTTTTTGCTGAGGAAGATTGGCCCTGGGCTAACACCCGTGCCCATCTTCCTCTACTTTATATGCGGGACACCTGCCATAGCATGGCTTGATTAGTGGTGTGTAGGTCCGTGCCCAGGATCCGAACCTGCAAACCCTGGGCTGCCGAAGTGGAGTACGTGAACTTAACCACTACACCACAGGGCTGGCCCCCCCAAGCCTATTTTTAAGTGACACATTAGCAATACTGGTACGCAACCTCTAGGAGGTTCAGCACTCAGAAAGCTTGTTTATTTTAAATGGGGTTACAGTAAAACATACATAAAATTTAGTTGGGGAAACAACAAAGATAAAGTGGGCACTCAGGGTGTGAAGGGGGAAGAATGGAAGACAAAGACATGGAAGCTTGAGTGTACCTGGGGTGCCTGGGGAAAGTGAGACCTGTATAATAGGAGCATGGAGCTCCTGTAGGACAGTAAAGGAAAATAACACTGGAAATATTGGACACATTTGTGGAGCAGGCTCTTGAATGTCAGGCTAAGGAATTAAATATAAAGGCTTGATGGCATTCACAAAAATCATTTAACTGTGGAGCTGGAAGGGACCTTCGAGAGATTACATATTCTAATCCCATAGTTCACAGATGGAGAATCTAAGGCCTAGAATGTGTGGGCAACTTGACTAAGGTCACTTGCCACGCAGTGGTGTAGTGAATACTAGAACCTAGTTCTCTTTACTCATCTCATGTCAACTCCCTTTTAAAGCAACATAATAATAAGTTACTAAGGTGTTGATCACCACACATATATAAAGCAAAGGAAGAAAAAGTGAGGAAGAAAAGCAATGCCTAAACCTTTAACTCTTCACTTAAGATATGTTATGGTACTTTCAACTCTGGGTTGTGGGTATGCATTTTTTTCTAAATTTGATTTAATTGTGAATAGGATGAGACCAGCCATTCTGAAGCTTTACATTTTTAATTAGCCAGGCCTGAAGCCTAGAAATAGAAAATCTGACTTAGCTTACTCTGAAAAAGGAAGAATCTAGTCTGTGGGTACTTTGATGTCAGAGGAAATTGAGATGTTGACAGATATTGAGAGTGCTCACGTGGCTTCTCTGAATTCTGCAAGGAATAAATGCTGCTTAACATTTTTACTATAATACTTAAAGCAATGTGATTTTGATTAGTTGTGTTTTTTTTTATGTTGAAAGAGACCTGACCTCTGAAAGATCTTCTGCACTTACTACACATATAGAGTTTTTCTTTGCTGTGGATTCTCTGGTGTTCAGTGAGATGTGAGCTCAGACGGAAGGCCTTCCCACACTCATCACATTCATAGGGCTTCTCCCCAGTGTGAATTCTGTGATGTCTAGTAAGGTCAGAACTTCCACTGAAGGCTTTTCCGCATTCATCACATTCGTAGGGTTTTTCTCCTGTGTGAATTCGCTGATGTTTAGTGAGGTTGGAATTGTCCCTGAAAGCCTTCCCACAATCACTGCACTGGTAACATTTTATTAAAGTGTGATATCTCTGATGCTGAGCAAATCCTGTGCTGTTACTGAAGGTTTTACCACATTCACAGCACTCAAAAGGTTCCTCCCCAGTGTGATTTCTCTGATGTTTAATAAGGACTGAGCCTCGACTAAAACTTTTACCACACTGATTACACTGATACGGTTTCTCACCAGTGTGAATTATGAGGTGTTTAAACAGGGTTGTGTTTTGACTGAAGGCTCTCCCACACTCTTTACACTGAAAGGGTTTTTCCCCTGTGTGGATTCTCTGATGTCCAATAAGACTGAGGCTGTGCATGAAGCTCTTCCCACACTGATCACATCTGTGTTCTTTTCCTTCCTCTGAATTTCCTTGATGCCTTCCCAACCTGTCCTTGCATTCACGAAGGTCTCCAAAATGAGTACCCCGGAAAATGGTGCTGCATCTGCAGATTCTGTTGAGTATCATCTTCTGTGATGCCATTCCTTTGGATACTTTCTGGTTTGGACCCAACTTCCCAGTCTCAGGCTTGGTCTCACTTTCTAAAATAAGAAATGGATCATTCAAATGTCACTTTCTTTTTAAACTTTTTATTATGGAAAATTTTAAACATATGTAAAAGTAAACAGAATAGAAATGTCACCTTTTTGAACTGATGAAATACTAAACTCCTAAGGGATCATTTACCTCTTTTTCAGTCATGCTCTCCCAATGATCAATAAATATCTTTTCAGCTCAAGTAAGGAAGGAAAATGCTAGAAAGGAAAGGTAAAATAGACATATACCAGGAATAAATAACCTATGTAATACCTACTGAGATTGGGAACAATCTTTACCACCAAAAAGGGCACAAATCGTTAAAGCCTTAGAAAAAGTCTAAGTGTATAAAAAGTACTTTAAATTGCATTCAAATTCAATTGTAGCAGAAAGGCAAAAGTGTATTTAATGTATTGCTCGGAAAGAAAACTCTTTGTCTTAATCTTCCCCCAAACAGCACATTGCTTGCAGATTTGGTCTAAACCAAGAATTCCTTTACATAAACTACGGTCAATAATCCTTTACAAACACAATAAAAAATACATTTTTAGTGAAATCTAACCTGAAGGAGATAAGTTAAATGTCCCATCAAGATAATTAAAATGAAGATTCCAGTGGTTGCCAGAGGCAGGGAGTAGGGGGTGGGTGAAATGGGTGAAGGGGGTCAAAAGCTACAAACTTCCAGTTATAAAATAAGTCGTCACAGGGATGTAATGTACAGCATGGTGACTATAGTTAACAACACTGTATTGTACATTTGAAAGTTGATAAAAGAATAGATCTTAAAAGTTCTCATTACAAGAAAAAAAAAATTGTAACTATATGTGGTAATGGATGTTAACTAGACTTATTGTGGTGATTTCTCAACATATACAAATATCAAATCATTATGTTGTACACCTGAAACTAATATAATGTTATGTCAATTATATCTCAATGAAAAAAATGGAGATTCCACCTGAACTCACAGGAAATACTGGAAAAGGACTGATTTCTTCGCTTTCCTAGTCACTTTATTGCTATTTTCTGGAGACAGATTCTGAAGGGGATCAGGATGTAAAAAGGGGGATGCTTTGTAAATCGAAAGCACATTTGACACGCAGAGAATGTGGAAAGGAAAAGGTGTACCCATCCTAGCCTGGAGTGACAAGTAGGGGAAGGTAGTGACATGAAAAGAGAAAATAATTCAATGTGGAAGAACATAGGAGCAATGTAGTCAAAGTGAAAGGTTTAAACAGTGACTTTATCATTGATGGCTAGAGAAAACTTAAAGGTAGGACAAAGAAGACATTTAAGAGGTCATTGTAAAAGAGAGGTGATATAAAAAGCAACAGAATGATGTGATAATTTAATAATTTAATGAAAAGCAAAGATGTGTATAGGAAAACAAATAGAATAGAAATCTTTAGCTTAAAAGGCCACGAATAAAGGTTGCACTTTGTAAAGAGAGAGTAGATAAGCCAGGGAGGATTTTAGGGGCAAGTCTGAGTTAGAAACACTAATGATTATGCTGTAAAGGATGGCTTTGATTGGCCAAGCAGGAGCCCCCTACCCTAACCCACCTTTCCAGAGATGACTCCTCTTCCTTCTCACCTCTCTCTTGTAGGGAATGGGGTTCCAGAGAGTCATGCTTGAGCAGGGTCTCCCTGTGCTGGAGCTGATACCTTGATGACTGTTGTGCAGCTCCGAGAGAGATCACTTCCTTCCAGAGTACTTCCTGTCCACCTGCGTGGGATGTGCCCTGGAGACAATTAGGGACCATTGGGCTTGAGAGGAAACTGCTGTGAGAACTACAGCTAAAACCTCAAACATCTCCCATGGAGATAGGACAGGCAAAAAGGACTCAATGGGATTAAGAGAGATAAGACACAAAAAGGAACTGACAGAAGCAATGAAGCCTGATAGCGATAAAAGCTCAGTAATGTTGCTCTCACTGCTTTCCTACTGACCTAACCATTAAATGCTGTACTATGCCATCACAGAACATGCCTCCTCTTCCCACCTGAAATCCTGGATCATCAAGTTCTCTCTCCAAATCCTCCAGCAAAGACACAGCCTCATCTCCATTCAATGGATGATGCTCCTGCACCCAAGACTGGAGCTCCTCGGGCAGGATGGACAGGAACTGCTCCAACACCAGCAGCTCCAGGATCTGCTCCTTGGTATGATTCTCTGGTCTCAACCACTTATGGCAAAGTTCCCAGAGTTGGCTTAAAGCTTCCCTGGGTCCAGGTGTCTCCTGGTAGCAGAACCATCTAAAGTGTTGGCGAAAGACCTCCTGGCTGGACTGGCTGTTCTGCTGCAAGTCAATTTCTTGTACAAAAAAGTTATCTTCCTCCACCTTTACTCTCAACGGTCCCTCCTGTTCTTCTCCATTCTGGATGATAAGACCTGTAGCCATTTTCTCTCAGGAGAGGGGTCTCTGCAGATGGGTCGATACTCCAGGGAGACTCCCTTTGACAAAATATAGAAAGTATTAAGATGAAAAATTACCATCAGTTAATAAAAAATCTACATGTACTATTAAAGGCTGCCTATACCACTTTAAGCACAACAGAAAAGGTTTTTGAAATTTTGCTAACAGTGATGTAGATGATTTGAGGATCTGACGTTCTTGGTAATGGAAATTTATATGACTATTTTAGAAATGAAAAGAGTAATTTTTTTCCTACCAATCTTTCCTGTGCTCACTCTACTCCAATTAAACCCTTTTCTATTTTAGACATGTCAAATGCGTTCTATCTGAGGGCCTTCACACCTTCTTAGAATGCTCTTACCCAGATATTAGCATGGGATGTTCCCTCATTTTATTAAAGTAAGCTCAAACATCATTTCCTCAAAGAGACATTTCTAGCCCATGCTATATAAAATAGTTCTTCTATTGCTATCCACCCTCTTACCCTACTATATTTTTCTTTGTAACACTCATCACCGCCTGACAATATGTTTACTTGCTTTTTGTTTCTTACTCTCACAATACTATAAATGCCATAGGAGAAGGGGCTTTATCTATTCTGTACACCGCACTATTCCCAGTACCAAGAGAGTGCCTGGTACATAGTAAGTCAAGAACTACCTGTTGAGAAAACGAATGACTAACAAAAGGCATTAACTGTAAGACCTTCTCAAAACTTGTTCAGGAACTGTTTGCTTTATACTGTGTGATAAATAAACAAACATGATTTGAGAAATAAGGCAGCAAAAACATTAAATAGAACAGGTCCAGAATCCCTTTTCCACAATTTTGAAATCCTCCAAAGCTCTGAAAACCAAGGGTATTTTCATAAGTCATCTGATGGCAATATTCAAAGTGACATAAATTCATTTTGTAGCAAAGCTTGGCTTGAAATGACATGAAGCTATTTATGGTTTTAGAGTGATTATTCATATTTTGTTAAAGAAATATTAATGTTTGAGTATGAGGCTGCCCCAGACTCCTGGGATGTTATTCATTCAATATACCATATACGTACCATAAAGTTTTTAAAAAATCCTTCAAAATCTGATTTTGAAAACACTTCTGACCCCAAGGATTGGAGTAAAGTTCCGTTTTCTGTGTCAAGGACCCACCAGATTCCAAAAAAGCCACCCCTCTTACACTCAGGAGTCCTCTGCTTCTATGAAATTTCTGGAGAAGAGGAGCCTGATTCAGTCGCCGAGGCGGACGCGGTGGGGGTCACAACCCGGGGTCGGATCCAGGCACAAAGCCCAGTCTCCCTCGTCAGGGGTCACTCCAGACCACCTCACGGCACCCAGGATTGGAAAGGGGGTGGGGTGGTTTCTCACACTCGGTCCAGAGTCGGCCTGGTGCGACCCCAAGCCGCGGCTGGACGACTCCCGCCGCCACCGGGCCCCGGATGCGATCCCAGGCCCCACTCACCCGGAAGCCCAGAAAACCCCATCTCCTGGGACCAGCCGACATCTCGGAAGTGTCGCCACGCCCCTCTAGGAATATTCATCTCTATGGTTTGTGCTGCCCAGCCGGCGTCCTACTTGCTACACGTTTCCAAGGTTGATGCATATTTCCCGAGAATTCCGCAGCCGAACAACTCCCTCCCGAGTCATCACCTGGTTAGTCCAGGAATGACCGCTCGGTCTGGAGATACTGATTTTGTTTTCTCCTCCCCTCACCCCGGTTTTATCTCCCTCTCTTCACCTCCGCCATCCAAAAATCAGCAGCTTCCCATTCCCCCGACGTATGTCATTCTCCCAGTATGCATTCTTCCATATTTTTCTCTCTGCTCGCATAATCATATACAGACACACACATGTATATGTAAATATAGAAAGACAATGTGGTGCTTAACAGCTTGGTTTCTGAGCCTGACTTTGGAAATCTTGTAAGCTTTGTGCTATGGATCAAGTTATTTAATCTCTCTCTGCCTCATTTTCCTTAGCTGTAAGATGAGAATAATAACATAGACATCAGAAAGTTATTGTGAGTATTGAATGATTAACATGTAAAGAGCCTCTGGAGCACAGTAAGTACCACACAAATGTTTGCTAATTATATACATACATAGGTTTTTTTGTAGTGCTTAATTAAGGTTCGGTGGGCCGGGGTTTGTTTCCCTGTCAGGGAACCACACCACCCCCCTGCCGGTTGTCATACTGTGGTGGCTGCATGTTGCTGTGATGCTGAACGCTATGCCACAGGTATTTCAAATACCAGCAGAGTCACCCATGGTGGACAGGTTTCAGCGGAGCTTCCAGACTAAGACTAGGAAGAAGGGCCACCCACTTCTGAAGAAAAATCGGCCGTGAAGACCCTATGGATAGCAGCCGAGCCATCGCGTGATATAGCGCTGGAGGGTGAGAGGATGGCTCCAAGAGGAGGCAGTGTTCAGCTCTGCTGTACACAGAGTTGCTAGGAGTTGGAATCCACTCCATGCTACTAACAACAACAAAATAAGTTCTTTGGTGGGAAGGGGGAATAATTTTATGTTTTATAAAAATAAGACTATATACATTACCTTATAATATATATATAACATATATTCTTGCATATTTTATTTATACCATTAGGATCCTACTAGAAATCCTTACAAGTCATCTGGAATAATTGTTAAGTATTATTTTTAATGGTCCCATGGTGTTTATTTTAATAGCTAATTTACAGGCATACCACAATGTGTTTCTAGTTTTTTGTTAATATGAACAAATCTGCAATATATATTCTTATACATGATCTCTTCTGCACAGATGATTTTGTTTCTAGGGGATAGGTTCTCACAGGTAGGATTGCTGGGAGGAAGAATATTTGTATTTTTGATTTAAAAAAATGCTGTTAGATTGCTTTCCAAAAGGCTGTAACCACCTCACATTTCAAAGAGCAGCAGGTGTTACAGCTTTTCAAAATTTTTGGCTGAAATTTAGTGGTTTCTCATTTTAATTTTATTCTCTGATGTGTTGCAAATTCATATGTCCAGATTTTTTTTCTGAAAGCCATGATTGTTTATCCTTCTATACTTAGATATCTCAAAGGCACTTCAAACAAAACATGTCTAAAGACAGACTCATGGTCTCTTCCCCCAAACCTTATCCTCTTCCAATGTACCTTTTGTCCACTTGTCCAAATCAGAAACCTAGGCATCTTTCATCTTTGCCCTCATATAAAACCCACCAAAGTCCTATCAAATTTATCTTCAAAATATTTCTTGGATGCATCCATTTCTCTTTTATTCTCTGCCTCCATCTCATAAGCTGCCATCATATCTCTCCTAGACTATTTCAACAATCTCCTAACTGTCCCCCCACAACCACTCTTGTCTTCCTCCAATTAATTCTCCACAACACAGTCAGTCATCTTTCAAAAACATTATTTAAGTTTCTTTTGGACTTTCCTACATCCTTAAATCCTTGAGTGTCATAGTCCTTACTAATCCAAATCAAAATCTCAACAAGTTTTCTTGAGAAAATTGACAAGCATGACATTTCACACCTAAATGCTCAGCATGCCTCTAATAATAGTAATAATATCCCAGATAACTGTAATATCATTGTCATGACTGTAAAAAAATCCAGTAATTCCCTAACATCTAATAATTAGTTAATATTGAAATTTCCCCAAATATTTTTATAGCTAAATGAGTATTGGCTATAAACTAATGTCTTTGGTTTGAATCAATCAATCTATCTATCTATCTATCTATCTATCTATCTATCATCTATTTCAAACTAGGATTTAATCAAGTTTTATGCTTTGTATTTGGTTATGTCTCCTTAGTCTCTTCTCATATAGAACAGTTCTCTACTGTTTTTTTCATGATATTGAGCTTTTGAAGAAGCCAGACCAGTTTCATCATGGAATATCTCATATTCTGGTTTTGAAGATCCTTTTCTCATGTGCATTTAACTTGTTCCTCTAGTCCATAATTCTTATATGCTGGAAATGTGGTCTAGAGAAGTAATTGGATTTAGTTGTCTTTGCCATTCTTTTAGTGGTTACCTTGGAGATTACAACATGGATTTTTGACTTATTGAAGTTCAATGTGACTTGGTACTTACACTGCCTTCCTGGACAATGCAAGACTTTACCTCCTGGTTTACATGTTATTGTTTTCCTGTATTTTATATTTTATAACTCCTCAAAACATTATTTTAAACTTTCTATATTTTAAACTCCTCAAGACATTATTATTCAATATTCATTTAGTTTTACACCAATATTTATCATTTTAATTCCTTTCTGCATCTCCCAACTTCGATCTTGAATCAATTTCCTTCTTCCTGAAAATCACCCTTTAGTATTCCTCTAATCTGTTAGTGATAAATTATCTCAGTTTTTGTTTATCTGAAAAAGTTGTTATTTCACTTTAATTCTTGAAGAATATTTTCACCTTCATTTTTGAAAGGTATTTTCTAGGTTGGAAGTTAGTCGTTTTCTTCTTTTAGAATTTTTAAAATATTTCATTTCCTGATGCTGCCACCAATTCTATTGAAAAGTCAGTATAATCATTGTTCATTGGACAGTAAACTATCTTCTGTATCTGGCTGATTTTATTATTTTCTTTTTATCTTTGGAATTCAGCAGTTTTCCTATGGTGTACCTAGTTGTGGTTTTCCTTATATTTGTCCTTCATGGAATTCATAGAGCTTGAATCTGTGACAACGTTTTTTTGTTAGTTTTACAAAATTCTTAGCAACTATCTTTTCAAAATTTTCTTCTGTACCATTTTTTTCTCTTCTTCTTCTTGGATTCTGATTATACATGTGTTATGCCTTCTCACTTTATCTCTTTTTTCCTTACCCTTTATTCAATATTTTTTCTTCTTTATTTGTCTCACAATATGTTATTCTGGTTATTTTCTTCTGTCCTATTTTCAATTTCATTCAGTTTCCCAAATTCTCTTGTTATGACAAATTTGAGGCATGCAAAAGTATAGTAAGAGTCTATATCTTTTAGAGATGAATCTTGAACTATTAATACATAAACTTATATGATATCTGGGATTTACTTTGAAATAATCCAGAGGGTGGGAAGTTGGGGATGGTGGTAAAAGATTAGCCTCAAGTTGGTAATTATGGAACCTGGGTAATGAGTACATGGTTGTTCATTAAACTAACCTTTCTACTTTTATATTTGTTTGGAAATATATATATATATATATGGTGATTTTTTTTTTTTTTTTTTTTTTTGGCGAGGAAGATTGTCCCTGAGCTAACATCTGTGCCAGTCTTCCTCTATTTTGTATATGGGACTACACCACAGCATGGCTTGATGAGCAGTGTGTAGGTCCACGCCCAGGATCCCAACCCACGAACCCCAGGTGGCTGAAGCAGAGCACATGAACCTAACCACTACACCACCAGGCTGGCCCCTAGAAATATTAATGAGTTCTAAAAGCATGGATTTAACAAGTACCTGCATATCCACCACTAAGTTTACAAAATAAAATACAGCAGATAAAATTGTATTCATAGGTCTTTTCTTGATCCCATTGCTCTCCGGCCACAAATATTAACCACTATCCAGAATTTGGTGGTTTTCATCCCCATGAACATTTTAAATTATATATCTGTAATTTAAAAAAGAATGTCTATAAGTAATACATATATGTATATATAATTTCTTACATATCCTTTTATAATTTTTTTGCTTAACATTTTACATATGAGATTTGTCTGTCTATCTCTAGATCATTTATTTTCACTGCTGTACACTATTCCAGATGGTGAATATACTCCAATTTATTCACCATTCTCCTTTTGATGAGAATTAAATTGTTTCCTATTTTTAACTGTTACAAACAATGCTGCAGTATAATTGTACATACTGTACAAGAATGTACATCTCACATGTGAACATGTGTGAGAGCTTCTCTTTTGCATTTAGCTTTTCCTTATATCATGTACCCAGGAGTGGAATTTCTATGTAATGGGATATGTTCATCTTTCAATTGTATTGGATGTTGTGTTTGACCTATTTGTGGCTATCCAAAATACTTTGAATACCCTTCCTATAGCTGTTACTTTTCTGCATCATAACTCCTACCTCTTCCGGGTAGGTGCTAGAAAAACTCATTTTCCAACTTCCCCTGTGGTTTATGTGCAGGCATATGACATAGATTTTGCCAATAAGATGCATCCATGAAAGACTTTAATTTAGAAGAGAGTGTTGTGAGGAAAGGGATACTGTGCAGAATTGTGTAAATGAGGGTGACAGTGTTTGGCCAAATTAAAAACTTTTAGAGGTAAAAGTAACCAAGATCCCAGCTCTAGTATACTTTGTTCAGTGTCCATATTGAAAATGGTAGTGGTCGTCTAATGTGGGATTGCTTATATGAACAGTCTGGGACTGTAATTTGGGCATTTTTCCTGAATGCATGGCCCTAGGTTCTGTTTCTCTGGTGTTTTAGGATACTCTGTATGTCATCTGATATTCTTTAATAAATTCCTCTTCTATTTTATCTGTAGAGTGGATTCTAATGTTTGCAGCTAAGAATTCTAACTGATACACTTAGTTATTCTGAATCCTTCTAATGTAATGGTGTATAAGAAAATGATGATAATTATATAACAAACTGGGATAAACATGAGGCTGCTTATGGCTGGAGGCAACCAGCTCTATAGTTATTAATTTCCCTTTGTCTTGCCTGGCTACTCTGAGGAGATCAATATCTTAAGAGCATACCTGTCACACAATCATGGCACAACCATGTGCAACAATGCACTAGTTAGTAATCTGTGCACTAGATGTTGCCAACTTACTTTCAATTTATACCCCTCCAGTAGTGCATGCGAGTTCTTGCTGATCCACATGCTCTCCAACATTTGATATCACTGGACTTTAAAAAAAATTGTTCCAGTATTATTAGTATAAATTTATGTCCTATTGATCTTAAATTTGCATTTTTATATTACTAGTGACAGTTTTCTAATTTGGATTTCCTCATTTCTGAATTACTGGCTTCATATCATTGAGAGCTTTCTTCTTAGGCTGTTTATTTTTGTATTATGATTTATAAAAATCTCTTTATATACCCTGAATATTTAAGGCTCCTCACTTGCCTGGGTTGCTTTAAGTAATTATATATTCATAACTTTGTATTCTAATGAGGTGACTCTGGGGGGCTTCTGGAGACCTTCAGGATGGGGAATGGTCCTTTTCTCCACCATCTGCCATGGCAACTTTGGCATTTCAACTTTGCTCACTGTTTCCTTCCTCCCTTCCTTCCTTCTTTCCTTCCTTCCTCCTTTCCTTCCTTCCTCCCTCCCTCCCGCCCTCCCTTCTTTCCTTCCTTCCTTTCTTGCTTCTTTTCTTCCTTCCTCTTTCCTCTCTCCTTCTTTCATATTTTAGTGTAAATCCCTGGAATTATGTCATTTCACTCCTGAAAACTGCTCTTTGTGTCTTTTTAAAAAATACATTCTTACAGAAGCACAATACCATTAACATAATTACCAAAATTAACAACTCCTTAATGTCATATAATACCAAGCCCGTATGCAACTCTGTCAAAAAAGTCTTTTTAAAGCTGGTTTGTTTAAACAGGATCCAAATAAGATCCACACCTCATTGCATACGAATACGTTTTTTAAAATTTATTTTTACCTCTAAAGATTTGATTAGGTTCAGATTTAAACTTTTTTTCTAAAATCAATAATACTTCTAGATATTCCCTCAATCAAGAGAAATGTAATGTCTGGTTGCCCCATTTTTTTGTAGTGCTAAGTTTGATCAGCGGGTTCAGGTGTTGACAGCTTGATCCCTCCATTGTTAAGTTTTTTATCAACCTCTTTCTTAGTGGTTTATGTATACATTCATACTCATTGCCTAAAGCAAGTATTTCTTTAGGGTATGCAAAATAATGATTTTTTAATTCTTTCATTCTTTCTATATTTATTAGCTATAATTTATATAAAGTAGGCCTTTCCCTCATCAACTAGGCTATTTTAGATCATATTTGCTATGTGAATACAATTCATACCAGATAGGCAGTAAAATGCTTACTCCTTTTCCTTTAATTATCAGTTATCAGGGTATAATGTGGATACATTATCTACCTCTAGCGGTGACCAATGAGTCCTTTTATTTATTGGTTTATTTTTTAGCTTTTTCTCTCTTTTTTAGTCCCATTATGAACTCATGAGTTTTTATACTCAATGTCTTTTAATATCATATATTCTATATTATGCTAGAATTATCCCGTCTTTGGCTGGTAGAAGATCCTACAGATTGGTCCCTGTGTCCTTTTTACATAACTCCATTAGTGTGTGATAGCTTCTTTCCTCTCTGATACAAACCTTATACCCTTTTTTTGGGATTACCATTTGCAAACCACTGTGCTAGGGGAGTTCATAGCTACTATGTTGTCAGTGTTTCTAGGCTGGTCACCAGAAAGACCAAGCCATGATTAGAAGCTTGGACATTTCAGCTCCACTCTCCCATCCTTTGGGATGGGAAGAGGGGCTGGAGATTGACTTAATGATCGATCATGCCTAGTGATGAAATCTCCATAAAAATCTCAAAAATATGGAGTTCAGAGAGCTTCTGGGTTGGTGAACACATTCATGTGCTGGGAGGGTGATGTGCTCCAACTCCACGAAGACAGAAGCTCCTGAGCTTGGGACCCTTCCAGACCTTGCCCTATGCATCTCTTCATCTGGCTATTCCTAAATTATTTCCTTTAAAATAAACTGGTAATCTAGTAAGTAAACTATTTTCCTGAGTGCTGTGAGCCACTCTAGCAAATTAATCAAACCTGAGGAGCAGGTAATGGAAACCCCAATTTACAGCTGGTCAGTCAAAGCACCAGGGACAACCTGGAACTTATGTCCCCATCGGGAGTGGGGACAGTCTTGTGGGACTGAGTCTTTCACTTGTGGGATCTAATGCTAACTCCAGGTAGATAATGTCAGAACTGAATTGAATTGTAGAACACCCAACTGGTGTTGGAGAATTGGTAGGTGTGGGAATAAACCCACACATCTGGTGTGAGAAGTGTTGTGAGTATAGTAGTAGTGTGAGAGTAAAGAAATAACAGAAAAATAGTGTATTTTTCCTAGACATAATGAAAATGGATACCTATGGGCATAAGAAGAGAATATGGGAGAGGGATAGAGATGCAAGTGAGACATCTCTAAGTATATCTTACTATATAGTTTGCACTTTAGTATTTACATAGGTGTTTCAAATATTTGAAAACCAACATTTAGATAAAAAATTTAAGAAGTCCCTGAAAAATGAAAACAAATTGAAACAAAAAGCCTCACTATAGCATCGATAACATAATATATAACGGAACATCGCTATAACATATGGTTAGTGACATAACCATATAGAAAAATAAAACTATTTCAAGTGACTCTAGAACACAATACGGTATACATTCTTTTTTTAAATTTTTTAAATTTTAATTTTTATTTTTTTTTGTGAGGAAGATCAGCCCTGAGCTAACATCCATGCCAATCCTCCTATTTTTCTGAGGAAGACTGGCCCCTGGGCTAACATCCGTGCCCATCTTCCTCCACTTTATGTGGGACGCCGCCACAGCATGGCCTGACAAGCCGTGTGTCGGTGCGCGCCCGGGATCCGAACCCAGGCCACGAGCAGTGGAGCACACGTGCTTAACTGCTACGCCACAGGGCCAGCCCTATACATTCTTATGGTGATATATTCCTAGGACAAAAAGTATGGCAAAGTAATTGTCTACTTCAATCATTATTTTACTATTAGTAGTAATATTTGTATTATTATTTTGGAATCATTATATGTATACTTATAGGATAAAGCAAACAAGCAATTATGTCAATATTCTTAGGAACCAATATAAAATAGATACAATTTAAAAATAAAAAAAATTACATTAACCACTACATTGCTAAATTTGAATAGGAAATATCAGTATGAACTCAGAATTTTTTTTCGTTTCTAAGAATACTTGCTAACTCTGTTCATTGAAAAGGCCTAGGAACTCTGTATTCTATTTTTAAAGAGCCCCCCCCCCAACACCCCGTCAAATTATACAAGATTCAGGTTCTACAAAACCTAGATCCATCCCTGCTATCCTAATCTGAGGCCCATTTCTCCACGCTGCTTATGGTGTCATCAGATGCACAAAAGATTTTATGGTTGATTTAGTTAAATTTATCTCTTTTCCTATATGGATTATGCTATTTGGATGTTGTTTAAGAAATAGTTTCCTAACCCTAGAAGATAAAGATATTCTGAATTTTCTTTCAAATTATTTAAAATTTCAATTTTTTACATTAGAATTTTTACATTTAGGACTGAATTTTCTGGGGGGAGTATGACATGAAGCAGTCATAGCAATAGCTCTTTCTGCCTTGTAAATGAGAGTCCATTCTGTTGCACTCCTGTGTAGTCTTCTTCTCTGCCACCTTGGCTACTCCATTGATGTACCCATCTTGCCAGTTCAATTTGTTGTCTTCCTCTTAAAGTGCAAGTGTTCTTCAAATGTTTCATGCTTTTGTTCTGTAGCTCATATTCTAGGACATCAGCAATCCCTGTTGCTAATGTCCACCTGGGGGGAGGGGTAAAATTTCAGGCTCTAATGTGTACCCCTCCTGGTGAATTCAAGGAGTGGATGGTGAGTGGTGGGGGATGTGCCTGGGCAGAGGAGCATCTAATGTCAACATTTTGTTTTAACCACATCTTGTTTTCTCTCCTAGCCACCATGGGGTCTTGCTTATCAAGGAATGCCCATATCTGTGCTTCAAGAAATGATCTTTTACAACTGTTGCCTCTGTGTTGTTATAAACTAGCCCATGGAGTGGAGTGAAGAAGGGAATGTGTACAGACTGGCCTTTCTTACTTCATCTGTTGTAATTTGTTTCCATACTTAGCCAGAGTCTGACATCACCCTGAAGCGCCCAATTTTAGACTCGTCCAGTTGAGTAGAAGGCTGATTTGCTCTTGGTGGTGATGGGGGCAAGGATCCTCTCATGTCGTATGGGAGCGAGAAAGGTTTCCCTAGCTTATCCTCTAGCTTTGGCCCTCAAACCTCTTTCTTTAGGGTGCTGTTTTCCTCTAGATAACAGGACTCAGCTAATTTCCGTATTCCAAAAGATTTCTCACATTTTTAAAGTGCTAGTTTCTGAGATCCATTAACTTCTTTCATATGTCTATCACATTTCCCAGCTTGGATTAGCAGAAGGGGCCAGGAACCAATGTCAGTATAGAATCTTGCCTACATTTTTTAAAAACTTGTTTGTAAGACTGAGTTTTGTCACATAATGATATACTGTCCATGCTTCCTCAAATATAAAGTATTTGTATATTTATTTATTAGCTGTTGCTTAGTTAGTGATTTCAGGGTATTATACATATATATCTGTTAAGTCTTTCTATATTTCATATAGAAAAAAATATAATATTGGCTATATTTTAAAAACAACAACTTTACTTTTGATGTTTATTTTGTTGTACACATATTTATACCTTCTATTCATCTTGTTTTAGCCTTATTTTCCATTTATTCAGTTGTCAGAAATGTATTACTCTTCCACAACTGTGACAGCAAAATATTTCAACTTTTAATAAAAAGCTTTTTAAATTTTTAACTTTTCTGTTTAAAGGGGAACATCGTTTAATATTATTTATTTTTTTTGCTGGGAAAGATTCTCCCTGAGCTAACATCTGTTGCCAATCTTCCTCTCTCTCTCTCTCCTTTTTTTTTTTCTCCCCAAAGCCCCAGTACATAGTTGTATATTCTATTTGTAAGGCCTTCTAGTTCTTCTTTGTGAGCCACCACCACAGCATGGCTACTGACAGACAAGTGGTGTGGTCCTGTGCCCAGGAACCAAACCCAAGCTGAAGTGAAGTGTACTGAACTTTAGCCACTAGGCCATTAGAGCTGGCTCATAAATTTTTCACTTTTTTATTTAAATTTAATTTGTTATAATTTTGTTACCACACAAAGGGCTCAATCTGCTTGCTGCAAGACAAAGCCAATTAGTCAAGAGGCAAAACAGTGGTAGAGAAAGGACTTTATTAAATGATGAGCTAGCTGATTGGAAGATGGCAGACTAGCATCCTAAAGAACCATCTGAAAAGGGAATAGAATCTTGAAGCAGTTATATAGGGGCAGTGGGCTATAGAGCAGGGAGTCAAGAATGTCGACCATCTGGCATTGCAGACTGGGAATCGCCACACCAGGCCTTTTAGCTGTCATCAATGATGGATACCAGTATAGAGTTTTCATCCATAGGTGGTCACATTCCTAAGGAACTCAAAAGAACAAAGTTTTCTCCTAATCACAGTTGGGAGGTATATATGTAAGCGTGGGTCATAAAACCTATAGAGCATGTATATTTCTTGAAGAGTAGTTATTAATCATCTAAACTATGTGCAGCCTCAAGCATCCCCTATGAGGTAAGAGAAACAAAAGTTATAGAGAGTTATAAGATGGGTTCTCTTAGGCCAAATCTGGTTTAGCCTATAACAATTTGTTGTATGAAGTATAGACTGAAATTAATTATTCACCATACCAACATCCTACAGCATCCACATTGTTTAATAGTAGTGCTTCTTTTTCCTATTGTTGAAATACCTCTGATTTGATAAATTCTTAAAATAATTAATTGTAAGAGCTTCTAAAAATAATTTTATATTTTAAAGAACATTTCATACAGTTTTGATAACTGTATTTTAAGGTTTTTAAAATTCTAACATAATGAGACACTTTTGAAGGTAATTCCTTTCAGATATGTTTGTTTCAGAAATTTACTTGTGCTTGGCATTTTTCACTGATAGTATACTAAAAGTTTCAAAGCATTTTCAAACTAACTTTTAGGTGTAACAGTAAGAAATATGTATGTATTTGGTCTTTGCCCTCCATTCCTGACACAGAGTTTCTAAAACCCTTGGAATTTCCTGAGTGATAGGGGTGTTAGGAGCATCTTTTGTTATTCATAACAAGCCCATTTCAACCAGACCTGAGTTTATCCTAATAAGGTGACTCTTGGTGGGCCCTTAGATAGCTTCAGGTTGGGGGCTGACTGCCAGAGGAACCAAGCCTGTGATTAGACAGTTGGAACTTTCAGCCCCATCCTCTGACTCTGGGGAGGGGAGGAGGCTGGAGATTGAGTTAATGGCCAATGACTTAATCAATCTTGCTTTTATAATGGAACCTCCATAAAAACCCCTCAACAGTGGGGTGTGGAGAGCTTCCAGGTTGCTGAGGTGCTGAGAGGGTGGCACTTCCTCAGAGCGAATGGAAGCTCTGTCCACTGAGTCTCTCTGCCGTACCTTGCCCTGTGCATCTCTTGCGTTTCACTGTTCCTGGGTTGTAATTTTTTATAGTAAACCGGTGAAAGCAAGTAGAGTGTTTCTTTGGGTTTTGTGAGCTGTTCTAGAAAATTATCAAACCTGAGGAGGGAGTTGTAGGAACTTTCGACTTTATAGGTGGTTGGTCAGAAGTACAAGTGGCCTGAACTTGTGATTGGCATCTGAAGTGGAGACAGTTTTGTGGGATTGAACCCTTAACCTGTGAGGTCTATGCTAACTCTGGGTAGTTAGTGTCAGAACTGAATTGAATTGTAAGAAACCCAGTTGGTGTCAGAGAATTGGTTGGTGTGGGGAAAGAAGACCCAACACATTTGACATCAAAAGTGGTGTTGATAAACACAGCACATAAAGCTTTTCTTGACTTTTGAGCATGATTTCGGGGGAATGTATATTTAAAGGAGGATATGTTTCAGGTTATTGTTGGGCTTTCCCATTCAGAATAAAGCATCATTTTCTCATATTTTCTTGGACGAAATAGCCCTCCTCAGGAGTCTCCTCAAAGCTCCTTTAACATCTTTGTTCCTCAGAGTGTAGATGAATGGGTTGGCCATAGGAGTAATAACACAGTAAAACAGCGTCAGAACTTTGGTAAGGTCTTGAGGGCTATCCCCTGAGGGCTGCATATAGATGTAGATGCCAGGGCCGTAAAATAAAGATACCACCATTAAGTGTGATGAACAAGTGTTGAAGGCCTTAAGTCTCCCATCAGCAGAAGGGATTCGAAATACAGCTTGGGCAATATAGCTGTAAGAGACAAGAATCATGGAGAGGGGACCCATTATCAGGAAGGTGGCCACCACTGCTAAAGTAACCTCATTGACTGTGGTTTCCACACAAGCCATCTTAATAAGACCAGGCAGCTCACAAAAGAAGTGGTCCAGTACCTGGTTCCCACACAGGGGCAGCTGGACTGTGAGTGTGGACTGCAACAGTGAATTGGCTAGACCGATGAGCCAAGCTGTGTTGGAGAGCTGCAGGCAGAGCTTGTGGTCCATGATTACTGAGTACCTCAGAGGCTTACACACAGCCACATAACGGTCTAATGCCATGACACCAAGCAGAACACATTCAGTACAGCCTAGCCAGTGAAATACATAGGCCTGGGCCACACAACCTATATAAGTGATGTTCTTGTTGGGCCCCCCTAAGTTGAACAGCATTTGGGGTACAGTCGTAGTGGTGAAACAGAGGTCCAAAAAGGAGAGGCTGGTGAGGAAGAAATACATGGGACTTTGGAGTTGAGAATCTAGTTGAGAGACCAGAACAATAGCAATGTTTCCCAATAGTGTGAACAGGTAGGACATCAGGAGGGCAAAGAAGAGGGGAAGATCCAGCCATGGATATTTGGTAAAGCCCATGAGAATGAAATCCTCTGGAAAACTTTCATTCATGTGCTTCATGGAATTTTGATGGGAGATACCTGCTAAAATCAAGGACGATAAGGGTGTTTAAAAAAACCCTGAGTTGGCAGAAGTTTTGAAGATATTAAGAAAAAACACACTTTTATGGGAGAGAGCAGGGGCAATCCTCAATAGAAATCATAACAACATTAATTAATATTATAAAGTAAAATTTGAAAAGTCCTTTCAGTAGCGAAAGTGGCTTCAAATATTTTTTTAAAAAAATCAAAGCCCTTTGTGATAGGTTAGTAGACATGAGTTGTTATGGCTCTTCTGTATGAGTAAAGAAACAAGTGGGAGGTGGGCACTGTATTCTCATAGCTACCTTGCAGCTAAGGCAGTGTGTGACCTAGGTTTGGTCAGTCAGATGCTTCTACCCAGGATTTGTCTTGGTAAAATGATGCAAAATAATGAGGAGAGGGAAAGAGACTGACGGAAATTCAGAGCAGCTACCTTCCTGATTAATATCCCATGTGACAGCACCAGAGAATGTGTCCTACCTAGTCTCTTTTTGGAGTGAGATCTTGGCTATGTCCTTCTTCTCTTCATTTCTGTTTGTTTGCCAAGTTGGTTCTTCACCATTCCCATTGATTCTATGAACTACCACTCTTTCAGTATTTTCTTTCTGCTTAAGTTATCGGAATTGTTTTCTTTGTTTACAACCAAGGACTCTGACTAATACAGAACATGGTACCAGAAAGTGGGTTGAAATTTTCTGCACATCTCTTGTAAGTTGGGTCACTAATGAAGAAAGAGTGGGACTCCAAGAATTGAAATGAGGATATATGGGACATCCAGAGTGTTCATGGTACTCCACCACCCACACTCCCATTCTGGCCAAGGCAGACTTCCTCTTTTGTCTAATAAAGCCACCTTGCTTGAAAATGCTACCTATCAAGAGAATGAAAAGATAAGCCACAGGCTGGGAGAAAATATTTGCGAAAGATGTATCTGAAAAGGACTGTTATTCAAAATATACGAAGAACTCTTAAAATTCATCAATAAGAAAACAAGTAATCAGATTTAAAAACAGTCCAAAGACCTTAACAGACACTTCAACAAAGAAGATATACAGATGGCAAATAAGCATATGAAAATAAGCTTTACATCAAATGTTGCTATAGACTAAATATTTGTGTCGCCTTAAATTCATATGTTGAAATCTAATTTCCAATGCAATGGTATTTGGAGGTGGGGCCTTTGGGAGTTGCTTAGGTCATGAAGGTGGAGCCTTCATGTATGGGATTGGTGATCTTGTAAAAGAGACTCCACAGAGATTCCTTGTCCTTTCCACCAGGTGAGGTTACAGCTAGGAGGTGCTATCTATTAACCAAAAAGTGGGACCTTACCAGACACTGAATCTGTCGGTGCCATGGTCTTGGACTTCCCAGCCTCCAGAACTGTGAGATAAATGTTATTATAAGCCACCCAGTCTCTGGCATTTTGTCATAGCAGCCCAAATGAACTAAGACATATGTCATCAGGGAAATGCAAATTAGAACAACGAGATACCACTACACACCTATGAGAGTGACCAAAATCCAGAACAATGACACCAAATGCTGGCAAGGATGTGGAGCACCAGAAACTTTCATTCATTGCTGGTGGAATGCAAAATGGCACAGCCACTCTGGAAGTCAGTTTGGCACTTTCCTACAAAACTAAGCATACTCTTACCGTACCATCCAGCAATCACACTTCTTGTCGTTTACCCAGATCAGCTGAAAACTTACATTCACACAAAAACCTGCACACAGATGTTTATAGCTGCTCTATTCATAACTGCCCAAACTTGGAAGCAACCAAGATGTCCTTCAGTAGGTGAATGGATAAATCAACTGTGATACATCCACACCGTGGAGTATTATTCAGTGCTAAAAAGAAGTGAGCTATAAAGCCATGAAAAGACAAGGAAGAACCTTAAATGCATGTTACTAACTGAAAGAACGCAATCTGAAAAGGCTACATACTGTATGATTCCAACTATATGACATTCTGAAAAATGTAAAACTATGAAGACAGTAAAAAGATCAGTGCTTGCCAGGGGTTAAGGGGGAAGGAGGGATGAATAGGTGGAGCACAGAGAATTTTTAAGGCAGTGAAACTACTCTGTATGATAGTATAATGGGGTATACATGTCATTACACATTTTTTCAAACCTGTAGAATGTACAACACCAAGAGTGAAGCATAATGTAAACCACGGACTTTGGGTGATTATGATGTGTCGACATGGGTTCACCGATTGTAACAAATGTACCACTCTGTTGAGGGATGTTGATAATGAGGGAGGCTATGCATGTGTGGGGGCAAGGGGTATGTGAGAAATCTCTGTTCTTTTGCTGAATTTCGCTGTGACGTAAAACTTTTAAAAATAATGTCATTAAAAAAATTACAAAAGCTCCTTAATGAGAGGAATGCAGGGTAAAAGGAAGCCAGTTCTCACAGCTCTCTCTTTCCATCGGGTAAACAGGGTTAGACTGCACCAGGCTCTGTCAGGGCCAGTTAAAAAATAAACACGAGGAAATGGGTCATGCATAAGAAACATTACAGGTCTTTGCTAATTTGGTGCAGAAATTTGGAGACTGTATGTGGTAATGAATTCTGAGTGTTCAACCTAAGAAATTAGATATGAATTTGTCATAATGGTTACCTTTACGAGAGAGACTTGTTTCAATTTACTGGCTGGTTTTAATTGTTTTCTCTGTTGGTTGACTAAAACCTGGTTTTAAAATAACCCACCTAAATGATGTTGATTAGTCAGAATTCCCTTCGCATATGGTAAAGGGACCTTGAAGACATATGTGGGTTATGTAATATTTGAGCTAAATCAATTGATGAGAACAGGCTGGTCATAAGGACAAGATCATCATTGCATGTGGCTCAGCTGGCTTCAAAGGGAAAGGATCATATCCACAATCACAGACTACACTCCTATTATAAGACAACTGTTTTAAATGGGTGACATCACATGATGATGATGATCAGTATCCTTGCTCCTTAAAAAGCAACTCAAAGTACGAGAAACCTTGACTTTGTTACCAATTCTACCTTTATAGTATATGAAGGAGAATATTTTATATGAAACATAGGTAATAGTGACACACACTTATGTCATGTAAAACAAGAGACAGACCTAATTCATAATTAAATGAATGAACTTGACCTACAAATACAATTAGAATGAGGAATTCTCAAAATGAGTACACTGAGAGAGGTTTCTACTTGTTCTAGATCTAGGCCTCTTACCTTGTACTTGGAGCTGGAGGAGGCTTTTCTGTAGAAATTCTATACCACTTAACCAGCTGGTCGGTTCTCTATCTAGCTCTGAGCCAATATTTATGTCTTATTTTATTAATGCCACTTTGGACAACTATGTCAAACCTAAGAAACTCTCCAGAGTAATTCTACTCAAATCTGCTCATTCTTTTCTTTTCTTTTTCTTGGTCACCTATGAACCCATGCATCTAGCCTTCATTATGTTACTTTGCTCTTACTGGGTTTTGGCTTTATGCACTTATTTAAGCCATTTCATCTTTGTGATGTAACTGTTCAGTTAAAAAGTGCAAAATACATATTCATGTTTCTCATTTTCATAGATTTTGATTCTGTAAGCCTTTGGTGCGACCCAGGAATTGGCATTTTCAACTAGTACTTCAAATGATGCAAGTGGCCTTTGGATAATACATTAAGAAATATTCATACTTTAGAAAATTTAATAAGTATTTGAGCACCTACTGTGTATTAGTCACCATTCTAGATGCTGGAGATACACCTGAATAAAATAGATAGTGTCCTCATAGATCTCACATTGTAGTTAAAGGAGACAGAAACTAGACTCATAAGTAAATAATTATATAATAGATCATGTGGTGATAAGTACTAGAGAAAAATAATGCAGCATAAGGCGAGATAAGGCATGCTGAAGGGATTTGTTATTTTATGTAGGGAGATTAAAGAAGCCCTTACTGATATAGTGACATTTTGAGTAGAGACCTGAATAGAGGGAAGGAAAGTGTCATGGGGAATTTGGGGAAACAGCATTTCAGTCAGAGGGTACAGCATAAATCCTGAAGTAGAGGAGTTCTGGATGTGATTGAGTAGAAGCAAAAATATATTGCAATAAGAGCTCAATAATTGTGGACTGCCTAAACAAACAAGCAAAACTTTCAGTGGTCTGTTTAGAGAAGAAAATGAGAATGAGAAGAATGGATAGAAGTTCATAGGTCATTTCATTTTCTTTCTAAACCATAAGGCTTCATCTACTCACCAAGAGTAGCCTAATGTCTCCAAACCCAATTTCCAGGTGGCATGGGTGTCCCCCAAGATCACCCTGTAAATGGGAGACCCAAATTTGCCTTACGTCTCCTCTACCTCCACCTGGAAAAAATTAATGACTGAGTACTTTGTATCTGAAGAACAAGGTAATAACTGCAAAAAATGATATAAAAGAAATAAAATACATGGCTCCTTCCTTTAAAGACCCAACAAATTAATTATGGAGACAAATATTTCATAAGATGAAATGTGTACTGAAGAAAATTAACATACCTACAATTCCCAAAGATAGAATATAGTCTTAATATTTAAATTCAGAGAATATATTGGTCGATTCATTTACTGAGTCATTTATCTATTCACTCATTAAATTAACATTACTTTGATGCCTCCCAAGCAGAGGGCACTGTATTAGGCACTGAGAGCAGGAAAACCAACAGACCTATCCTCTGTTCCAAGAAGACTATACCCCAATACCTCTCTACATGTGCATAAATAACTAAGAGTGACTAGAAATGTGCTAAGTGCCATCCTAGATGTATGAGTAAAGGACAAAGAGAATTTGGAGGTGGAAGAAATTATTTGTAGATGGGAATCAAGGAGATAGTGGTGCCATGAAGGTGAGTGCTGTTGAACTAGACCTTGAATATTAGATATGGATTTCAGGTTAAACACAGCATATACAACACATGCATTTGTCTCTACCTACCAACATGGCAGTAAAAGAATTAAAAAGGGTATAAACTCACAAAGGAAATTAGGACGAGAAGGGGGATGATGGCAGAAAAACAATGTCAACAATATTTTGGAAGCAAGAAAGCATATAGTTGGGTGGTAATTGTCTTAAAAGACCTGAGAAAACAGAAACTTTAGACAGTAATGGAGGGAGTCAACAAGCAAGTATATTCATACAGGAGAAACCCAAAGAGGTATAGGCAGTGGAGGAACCAGATACCCTGAAATTGGTGGGTGTGGCATGGAATTGATAACAAGGGGATTGTCCCAGAGACTGTATTAAGAACGGTTAGATCCTCAGATCTCCAGGTTCTTCAATGCTACGAGGTGACTGCTCCTCTCCTGCCCTGGCAGAAGGCAGTAGGTTTACTCCTCTGTGGGGGTGAACTAAAGGCCTCCTAGACCTTGGGATGCCAGGCAAAACTGAGAACAGCAGTGAGGGAACAGAATGAAAATGAACAATTAAATGGCATTCTGTTTATTGATTTGTGAGACTCTCAACCTCTCTCAATGATCAGAACATTGGCAGCCATGCCTTTACAGCCCAAACAGGAATTTGGAAGATTTGTCATTTGAGAAACAGTCCTAGAAAAGACCTACATTTTGAAATGAAGATTTAAAAGTGAAAAGCTACATCCATGCTTGATCACCCTTATAGTGAAACCCACCCATCACTAAGCTCTATACAGTCACACGAAGCTACCTAGTAGCATTGTGGTGTCTCATTTTTAAATATGAATGGGCCAGGATAACCAAACTCCTAAGGAAAGCTTCTAACTGTAATAGACAAAAAAGTATATGATTTAAAAAAAAAAAAGAACTCGAATATAACAGAGACAACACAGGAAGGAGAAGACCTCAGGTAACATAAAGAAGATATTGTAACCTTGAGACATGAACAGGATCACTAAAAACTTGGGGGCATATTTTGAGAACATGAAATAGTAGTTGAAAATTGAGAATATGACATAAAGAAAAGATTAAATAAAAGGGCTGAAAGGTTGTGGAAAAGTCTTAGAAAGTAGAACAAAAAGAGATAAAAATGGAATAAAATAGATAAAAAAAAATTAAAGGATCAGACCAGGAGACTTGTCAGATTTTAGAGGAGTTAATCAATAACACTCTGTCTTCTCTTCCTGAATTTAGAACAAAATGAAAAATCGACATAGATGACAGAGAGACAGAGATAAAAATATTTGCATTATTGTTGTTAGAGCTGTTTGGAGATCATGGTTTTACTCATGCAATCAAATCATCTTTCTTTTTCTCCATCCCTGAGAGGACTTACCCATCAGTCATTGGCGTAATTGGACGGCCACATCCCCAACACACACACACACACACACACACACACACACACACACACTATCACATAATGAATCTGTGCCTGTAGTTCAGGGTGTGGAGAAGCAGAGCAGGATGAATCCTGAAGATAGATTAGACTCAACTAGAGAGTGAGAGTGGTTGAGTCAAGCATGCTCTGTTCCATTTGTCGAACTTACCGATCTGATAAATTCTTTTTTCTTTCTTAAAACTATGAATGGGAGAGTTGAGATAAACTGGAAACATGCTTCCCATACATTTCCTGCCTGAAAAATATAATAGAAATTCTTTCATTCCATAAAAATGGGGATTAGAAAATAAGTGTTCCTCCTCCCTCATCAAAGTTCAGATCTGATTAGATCTGATGGCAAGAAAGAATAAAGAAAATATAGGGGAGGAAGTTATCAAAGGAATTTATATATATAAAGGACATGAGTAGCCAGATATCCAGACATTGAAAGGAAAAAGATCCACATCTGGTTGCATTATTCATTAATTTCAGTTAATCAGGATGAGAAGATCTCGAAGACTTCCAGAAGGAGAAAAAAAATATGCGTATAAAGTAAAATAAATCGAAATGGTACTGGACTTCCTAACAGCAATGGTGGAAGTGAGAAGGTAACGAGTAATGATTTAAAATTCTGAAGGAAATGATTTCTATCCTAGAATTCTATCCACAACCAATCAAGTGTGAAGTTAGAATATGATATTTTAAGGCATGTACAATCCCCCAAATTTTATTTCTTAGGAAATTACTGGAGGTGTGTGCCACCAAAAGAAGGGAGTAAAAGACTAAAAACAAAACAAAACAAAAAAAGTAAACAAACTAACAAAAAAGTAAGGAAAAAAAAAAAAAAAGAGAGACATCCAGGAAACAGGGAACCCACACAAGAGGATGAAGGGAACTTCCATAACAATGGTGAAGGGAGGTCTCAGGAGCCTGCTAGAGAACAACAAGGATTGAACAGACACTAGGAGTCATCTCAAAAAAAAAAAAAAAAAGAAAAGAAAGAAAGAAATTGGTACCATTTGTCACACCTAGAGCGACAGAACTGAGAGGAGATTTTTAGGTAGCCATATTTCATTACATGGTTTCACTGTGAATAATGTTTACACAATCACGAAAGTGTAAACCCTCAATGCTGATCTAACCAGAAGTGTGAAATAAGAGTATTTGGAGGATGAGGCATAGATCTCTCTCTTTTTCACTTGCTCTTGCTTTCACTCTCTCTTTGTTATATGAGTTAAAAGTTTTCATTTTTTATAGTAAGTAATAAATAAATAATATTTAAAACTAAAAAACCCAAATAGAATAAAAGTTTGCTACTAAGAAATATGAGTAAATAGAAGAAAACACTGAAATTATTAAAAATTTGTTACCTCAGGAGAACAGGTATTGAGAGAGAGGAATGATGAGGAAGGGAACTGCTGTTTTTCATTGCAAGCTCATAGTATTTTTTTTTTAACTTTGAACATATATGTCTTTAATATAAATGAAAATTAAATAAGAAGGAATGGAAGGGATCTTAATATTTATAAATGATGGTAAAGGGCATTAGAGGGATATGCATTGTTTGAAAAGATGAAAATCACACATTATCAATTATCACAGTATAGGGTGCATAAAGTGGTACAGCGCAAAACCAGGTTGTAAAAATAACTTGGATCCAGGATACAGAAAATCTTTAATACTAGGTTAAGGGGACTGATCCAATGAAGATTTTTTTCAGAAGGGGTGTGAAATGATTGGAGCTACACTTCAGAACATTTATTATGGCCACATAATGAGGGCTTAAGGAAGAGACTGGAAGTTAGGAGGTCAGCTGGAAGGCTACTGCAAGAGTCTAAGGGAGAGGCGGAGAACATTAGCTAGGATAGCGGCAGTGGAAATGAAGAGCAAGGTATGGGTGTAAGAAAGAGGAAGGAGTTGAAAAAAACGTTCAAGTTTTCATCCGAGGTGCAAAGAGAATAGAAATTCAATTAACAGAAAGGGGCATACATGTGAGGATTGACAGGAAAATATGATTTAATCAAAAAAGAACACCTTTCAAAAAAGATAAATTTAAAGCTTGACCTATAACACATGGCCTGGAGGGTCCATTCACCAAAGGATGAATTCTTGCTTCTCCCAGACACCTCTAGGTCAATTTAACTGACTACTCATTCAGAAAATATCATACAATTTCCTGAATCCATGACTAGGATGGTTTGTTGCAGCTGTTTAACCACCAAAGGTAGGGACCAGGACAGATAACAGATGCAGAGGCAGTGGCCAGAGAATATGTTTCCAAAGACAGAGAAGATAATAGACTACATCTGCCAGAAAGTTAATGCATTTGCATATAAATTGACTGAGGATAAAAGTAAAACAAGATCCCACTGCCCCCCAAAAATCCTCAATGTTTTGGCTTACTAGTCATTGTTTACATTGTTTGATCTTCAAATCTATCTTCAGAGTATTGGCTTTTAGAGAATTGATTTTTAATGACTTGACCTGCTCTCTCATTCCCTCCTGTCTCCTAGGTAACTGGATCTTTTGGACATAATTCTGAGATAGAGGTGAACAAGTGACAGCCATTGGTCTGACATAAAGAGAATTCATTTAGTTCATGGAGACATCTTACCCTGCCTGATCTTGTCCAAAACTCAGAACCTTCATTTTCTGTTTCAAAACACAATAAAACCAAACAAAGCCCAATGCCTTCTAGGCTGGTGTGAATAGAAAGAGACATCACCAGAACATACCTCTTCTCGTTTGAACTTGTATTAAGCAAGTGTCTTTAGTTATAGAAGCTTGGTTAGGAAAAAGGTTGCAAAAGGGTTGGATTCCAAAAGTCCTGAGAGAGGGAGGCAGGTGCAATCAGGCCAGGGCTTCAATAAGAGTCACCAAAGGTCTTGATGTGGCAGATTGGGTGAATGTAATTCTGGAGGCCGAGGTTAGCCTCTCCTGATTCCAAGTCTGACTCAAAGGTAGATAAAATCAGTTCTCACCTGGTGTGGCAGTGATCCTGTGGGGCTGTCACTGGAGAATCAATTTCCCTGGAGAAACAGTATTCGTGTTTTATTTACAGTTTTGGTTATGATTATAGATTGCATCAGTTCTTCCACTCATTAATCCCAGCTTAATAACAAGGGAGAGCAGGATTTACCCCAGTAATTTTTAGAAAGCCAAAAAATATTGTGTTAATAATGTTAATGATGTTAATAGTAGCTTAATACATCCTAGACACTTTACATGAATTGTCTCATTTAATGCTCCTAACAACTCCTTGAGGTGGGTACTTTTATTCCCCTCATTTTATAGTGGAGGAACTTGAAGCTTAAAAAAGGTAAGTAATTTGTCCAAGCTTTACATATTTCCAGAGTTCAAACACCAAGTGAATGCTTTGCAAATGTCACGAGTGAACATTGGTTTTCTTATGTCTGTAGTGTTTGGGGTTTGTGCTTATTTGTTTTTTTCAACCATATTGAAAACTCCTTGGGGACAAGGTTTATGTCCTCTTTTTCAACTGGCATAAGCACGTGCTAATCAAACTAAGATCCTCCTTTTGTTTCTTATAAATGCTAGTACAATTTCTACTCATCTCCATCACATGAAGACTGTCTCAGAGCAGGTCACTCCTCAGAACAAGGTAGAACTAAAGAAGCAATTTAAAAAGTGCTTTAAGGGCCGGGCCCGGTGGCCTAGTAGTTAAGTTCAGTGTGCTCTGCTTCAGTGGCCCAGGGTTCGGTTCCCAGGTGCAGACCTATACCACTCTGTTAGCAGCATGCTGTGCTGGTGGCCCACATACTGAAAAACAGAGGAAGATTGGCACAAATGTTAGCTCAGGGCAAATCTTCCTCAGCAAAAAAAAAAAAGGAAAAAAAAAAGTACTTTAAAGACCAAATCCTTCCTTAACTGTCTGACAATACTTTTATCTTAACACTCTCTTCACATCCAAAAAGCTGCTCTTCAGAAGTTGTTAGATGCTGTCATGACTAAGTTGTTACTCAGAACTAAGGCATACAATCCTCCCTCTCCTACTTGTTATGGACTGAATTGTGTCCCCCAAAATTCATATGTTGAAGCCCTAACTGGCCATGTGACTATATTTTGAGATAGAGACTTTAAACAGGTAATTAAGGTTAAATGAGATCATAAAGGTGGGCCCCTAATCCAATAAGACTGGTGTCTTTATAAGAAGAGGGCACAGCAGAGCTAGTGCTCTCCCTCTCCTTCCTCATGCGCACAGGGCAAAGGCCTTGTGAGGCCACAGAGATAAGGTGGCTGTCTACAAGGCAAGAAGAGAGGTCTCACCTAAAACCAACTCTGATGGCACCTTGATCTTTGACTTCTAGACTCCAGAACTATAAGAAAATAAACTTCTGTTGTTTAAGCCACCTAGTCTGTGGTATTTTGTTATGGCAGCCCCAGCTGATGAATACACTATGTTTAAATTGAAAGAATGAGGGCCGGCCCCATGGCTTAGCGGATAAGTACGCGCACTCTGCTACTGGTGGCCCGGATTCGGATCCTGGGCACTCACCAACGCACCGCTTGTCCGGCCATGCTGAGGCCGTGTCCCACATATAGCAACTAGAAGGATGTGCAACTATGACGTACAGCTATCTACTGGGGCTTTGGGGGGGAAAAAAATGGGGAGGATTAGCATGGATGTTAGCATCCTCACAAAAAATAAAAATAAAAAATAATTAAAAAACAACAAAAAAAGAAAGAATGAGGGGATGAAGAGAGCATGTCCAAGGCAAAAGCAGATAGATAGAGCTTAGGAAATGGAGAAACTTAATTCAGTTTGTTCACATGGCCTGTTCATTCTTCATGGAAAACCTCCTACATAGATTCCTGAGGTTTTATTTTATATTTTCCTCCCCCATGAGTTAAGTGAGGTAAACAACTGTTCACTGGGCTGGTATTTTTCACAGAAAACAGAAAGTTGTCTCAGGCTCCCTAACCCATAGGACAAGGTTTGAGATCAGTCTAAGTCACTTAATTTGGTTTAGCTCAGTGGCCAAACATTTCATTCTTGACTTTAATCAAATACAATACAGATGTCATGAGAGAAGCATGGGTCCCAAAGTCAGACAGACATGGTTTGAAATTGAACTCTGTCACTTGCTAACTATGTTACCGTGAACATTATTGAGCCTGTTTCCTCTTCTTCAAAGAGCTGATTATAACACACATTTGACAGATTGTTGGGTTGGTTAAATGAGAGTGTGTCTGGAATCATCTGAAATATAGTGGAATTCCAATAATGCTACCTTGATTAGAGTGTAAGTGGATGTTCATGGATCAGTACAAAAGCGCTAATGTCACAGGTGGGCCTCATTTTCAGTTCAGCTGTGTGTGCAATATTTTAAGCCAGAGTTTTGCAAAGGTGATTCATTTGCTTCAAAATTACTTGGAGTGCTTGTTAAAAATACACATTTCTGGGCCCTTCACCAAACCAGAATTAAAACCTCTGGGGATGAATCCCAAGAAACTGTATGTTCACTAGTTCCCCAGGCGATTTAAATGCACACTAAGCTTGGGAATCATTGCATTATAGGATCATTCTGTTTTTTAAATTGCAGAACTAAGGTTCAGTTTCCAGTGGGGCCAATTTATTTATTTCCTTGGGACCGAAACCCTTCCTTGAAGACTGAGAACGTATAAGCAAATATAAATTACTGTTTTATAATGTAGTAATATTCGGAAAATCATGTGTAAAACAGATAACATAATGCTGGATTCTCTAGAATCACTAATAAATTAAACTGGCGTTCAGAAAAAGCCCCACCCCCACAAAAAAAGAGAGGACGGGGAAGAGCTTTAGCAAAGAGGTCACAAAGAAAGTTACTGACTTCTGGGCCTCCCAGCTCTCAGGGCCATCAAGAATCCATTTTCCTTCTCTCTGTTTCCTCTCTTACAGTTGTGATCACTTTGAACATAAAAAGACCCAGCAGTTTTTCTTTGAGAATGAGAATTTTGCAATCACAACTGCTTATATAAGTGATTGGATCAGAATTTACAATAACACTGAATACAGCAGGGAATTAGGAGTAATGGGGGGTAATGAAGAGATTGTGGTTTTCCAGAAAGAGGAAAAGCGAAGGCCCCACTGGGATTCGAACCCAGGATCTCCTGTTTACAAGACAGGCGCTTTAACCAACTAAGCCATGGAGCCCACCTGCACACGTGCGACTATAATAAACCTGTCCTTACTGTTAGATTAAATATGTTTGACATAGTCTCTACGATTCAGAGCAGTTTACCCTGAGAAAATGGCAAACTCCAAGAAGACGTTTTGCTTACTTCGATGCGCGGCGGAGCTAATACAAGCGGGAAAAGTTTCAGGTAGCTTGCGTGTTAGGACCAATAACACTCCAATTTGTCCAAGGATAACCATCAGTAAACGTCGAGGCTACCCACTCTTTCCAAATGTTCTAAAAGCAAACTTTGCTGGTAATGCACCTCGTCTTTGGTAACTTAGATTCTTCACTCGAATGTACTAAGTGAGGATCTCTAAAAAAGGAACTCCACTGAAAGCCTCTTAGACTGCCGGGTTAGGGCATATAGTGTCCTTACACATCCCTTGCACTTTGCAAGCAGAGATTTGGAGGGGAGGGGTAGGGAGCGGACAAGAGGAGGGCTGGGTGTGTAGACTTCGGCTAGAGTCAGGCAGATCGCTCTCTTAAAATCCCACAACACCAAGGTCAACGGCGCGGTAAACACTCTGATCAGACAACCACAGATGAGAGACTTTTGGGGAAAAAGAGGCGGAGTGGGCCCCGGGTGGCTACAGATGTTCCCAGGGTCCAGGTACAATCCTTCTAAGGTGAGGAGCCTTACGGTTCCAGTGAACCACCGCTTTGCCCACTCCTGCTCAACCAAGGCCTGATTTCGAGTGCAATGTCATCAACTGGCAAAGAAAGTAAAGCCTTCTCCCCCCTAACCTGGTCTGTGCACCCCGCGGTGACCCGCCCTTTTCCCCTCGGGGATCGCATCGTCCCTGGGGACGTGCAGAGAGCCGGGCCCGCGGGCGGCCCACCTGATCGCGGCTGCGCGCCCCCAGAAGGCCCCGCGTAGGGTCGGGGAAGGGCCGTGGGAGTCGAGGTGTCTGAGGGCCCCGGGGCCCCTAGGACAGGCAGGGACTGAGACGACTGAGGCGAGGAGAGCAGGTAGGCCCGGACAGGGGAGGGGAGACACGAGGACCCGCCCAGACCGCGTTGGTGGTGTTGGAGCCGGCAGGATCATACCCTCTCAGGGCCCGGGAGGACGTGTAGATCCGCATCAAACGCAAACGGAGCCCCTGTCCTGAACTTTTAGTCGCTCTGTCTGTCTGTCTGTCTGTCTATCTATCTGTCTCTCTCTGTCTCTGTCTCTCTCTCTCTGTCACACTCACACACACACCCACGACTTCAGTTTCACTCCAATTCCTGGTGGGGAGGTTGGGAAGATGGGGTGGGAGCTCCTCTGACTTCTAGTTGCAGGCGTTAAAAATAACTTCCCGCTGTCTATCTCCTGACGCAATTGACAAGGGACCAAAGACTCGTCACCTCAGCTAGTCACTGTCCTGGCACCGTGTCCGCCGTGGTGATTTTTAATCATTTTCTCAAGAAATGATCTCCTCTCCTGCCCCCAGAGTTTAACGGATTTTGTTCTTTGGCTGCCTTTACACTGGGTATCATAAAGAGACAGAAGAGGAGGCGAAACTCAGGTCTCCAGGGTCCCTACTTGACGGACAGAGGGGCAATAGCCGCGTGAGGGTGGAGGAGTGCTCGTTACGCGGGAGCTGTCGGTAGGATCCAGCAGGTGATGCTCGCAAATGGGACTCGGATATTCCTAGGGGTAGGAATGGAAGCTCCTATTTTGTACAAAGAAAGCAGGAAAAGTACAGTGCATTTAAAGATACAGACAGACTGCAGAACTTTCTTCATATCTTTTGGAAACGAGAAAAACGTTTAATTAAAAGCCCCTTCCTTTGGAGGTAGTGTGGGAGTCTTCTAGGATGCGAAATAAGTCTCCAATTTCTTTAGAAACGCCGGTTCGGATCCCACTGCCACCATCCCGGCTCGCTCGGGGAGGCAAATAACTAGTAAACAGGCTCTTCCTCAAAAGCTTGGGGAAAATTCCCACTTCGAGGAAATAGCTTACCAGAGGACAGTTCTTCCAGCCAAGAGCAAGTAGTTAAAGGCGTGGGAGTCTCTCCTAATCGTCTTTTCTTCTGTTCTAGTTCGTGGAGTTTCCTAGAGACATCCAAAATGAAACTACAGAACTACAATGAAATAATATTTTTTATTTATCAGATTGGCAAACAAACAGAAACAATTGTTTGTGGTAGAGTTGCCTATTAGCACTTAAATACATTGTATTAGGTTCCTGTAGCTTCTGTAACAAATTACAACAAGCTCAGTGGCTTAAAACAACTGAAATTTATTTTCTCACAATTCTGGAGGCTAGAAGTCCAAAGTCACTATCACTGGGTGGAAAGGTGTTGACAGGGTCATACTCCCTATTGAGGCTGTAGGGGAGAATCTGTCCTTGCCTCTTCCAGCTTCTGGTGCCTGCCAGCATTCCTTGGCTTGTAGTCCCATCACTCCTATCTCTGCCTCTGTACTCACATTGCCTTCTCCTCTTCTGTCTCTCTGTAATCTCCCTATGCCTTTCTTATAAGGACATTTGTGACAGCATTCGAGGTTTATCTGGATAATCCAGGATAAATTCCCCATCTCAAGACCTTTAACTTAATCTCTTCTGCAAAGACTCCTCAGTTTTTTTGCCATATAAAGTAATATTTACAGCTTCCAGGAATTACAATGGAGATAACTTTTGGGGGGCCGTTTTTCAGTCTACCATAGGCATTAACATCCTGCTTCCTCCACATACAAGCAAGGGATTAACTGGTTATAACCAGTTTCCTTTTCAGTAAAATGGAATAATATGAACTTCCTTATATACTATCGAGAATATTAGATGACTTAATATAGTTAAAGAATTTATGACAGTGTCTGGGGCTTAATTGGAGCTAAGTGGCTAATTGTCATTATTACAACGTTCTGTGCTGGTCAGGGTGTCAAGGAAACAAGCCCTTCCCCAGCGCTATAGGAGGATAAATTAGTAGCATTTAGGGAACCAAAATGACCATCACACATATGATTTGATTTAGCAACTGAACTTTTAGAAAGTTCTCTAATCCCACACACTTATGGAATGTGGCTATAACTTACTGCAACATTGTTTATATTGTTAAATGTGGCTGGTGAAATAAATGAAGATATATCCATAAATGGAATACTAGTGAGACAAAAGAAAAAGAAAAGCTCTTTCTGTGTTGACACGGAAACCACTGCAACACACATGACGTGATAAAGGCAAGGCGTGGTAGCATAGGTTCGGAAAGTATAAAATAGGAGGAAAATAACGGGTTTCTTTTGGCTTGTATATGCAAAAAGCATACCTTGAAGGTAACTCCAGCCTCTAATATGTTTTCTCAAGGAGCCAGGATCGGGTGCCGGGGTGGAAAGAGGTGAGGTGAGGGTAGACTTTCACTGTATAAGTACTCTTACATTTTTGTAATTTTGAGCCATGTGAAAGTTTTACTTCTTTCTGTACAAACATTTAAAAAACATTAAAAAGGAATTTCCCCATGGTCGCGAAATCCTGTTCTTAGATATAAATAATTGGCAGTCAGACTATTTTTTTTTTCCTGAGGACTATAATTGGTCTCAGAGTACTGGTACAGAGATAAACACCTGTTGCGCCCCTTAGTTGGGAAAATGCTCTCCCAGCCTCAAGCAATCGCTACAGAGATTGATCCGATCGAGTGGGCATAACAATAAAGTTGGCAGCGGTGGGATTCGAACCCACGCCCCCGAAGAGACTGGAGCCTTAATCCAGCGCCTTAGACCGCTCGGCCACGCTACCACATGCCTGCTACCTTCAAACTCCTCTTAATGGTTTAGAACGCACAAGACTGTTGCGCGCGTAATTTTTTCTAGAGCATTTTTTTTCCCCCACAGACAATTCTGCCATCCCAACCACCAACAAAATCCTCAAATAGGTTCCTAGTCCCGGCCCTTTGTCCTGAACTGGGAGACCTACGTTTGCCTTTTGTGCTGTTTCTGGTACCCGAGGGTAAAGGGAGAGGCAGCCAATGAGCAATATCCATCAAACGGGAAGAGAATCAGTCCTCGGGAAAATGATTAGAAATCAGCACCGCCAACGCAGCATTGGAACTCTAAGGACGCTGAGATCAAGAGTCGCCCGTTTGTCAGCTGCGTTTGGGGGTCGGCAGCGGAAAGTCATTTTTAATGTCCGCAACCAGAAAACAGAGGAGCTCCCCTTCCCTCTCACCCGGAACTCGAGTCCTGGTTTGTGTGTGACTTCTTGTGAAAGTCGTGGAAGGAAACAACTTTGCAAACAGACCTACTTTTTTTCCTGAATGTGTTCGTGGTCTTAATTTACGAAGTTCAGGGCGGTAATCAGTTTGCATTTGGTGCGGAGCATTTCATCCTCTGCGGGCCCGGAGAGAACGTGTCCTGCCCTCTCCAACCCCACCAACGCGATCTGGGCGGGTCCCTTGGGTCCTTTCTCCCAGGTCTCGGCTTCCAGACCGCTCATCCTCTCACTCAGTCCCGCCTGATCCATAAGATTCTGCCTCCTTTGAGTGAGCCTCAGTTCCACTTTTTCAAATCCCGGCGGCTCCACTTAATAGCCATAGGCCCATTGGCAAGTCACTTAAAGCTTAAGCGGGTCTCACTTTCTTCTTATGTAAAATGGGGACAATAAAACTTACCTAAAGAAATGAGAGATTTATCTCCTTATTTTTAAGCCAATACATGTAAGCTGCTTAAAAGAGTATCTTGTCTATAATAAGCACTTAAAGTTTACTATCATTATTTGTGTCACTTATTCATTGAACACCTTTTGGGCTGTGTTCAGTCTTTTTAACGATACTGTGAGATCTTATCCCATTTTACAGATAATAAAGCTTTTAAAATTAAGTAACTTATTCGCAAAAAAACCAAGTGAACTTTTTCCCCCTAAATTAATAGATGACACATGGAAGATTGACACTCCAATCCTACAATTTTAAAATAAGGACATTTTCTATTTTTCGTGATTGTTTTACCTTGAAATCCAGTATATTCATTCTCCATTCTCAATCATCTCACCTCATCTCTTCTGCCTTATCTCGCCTCTATTTACTTCTAGCCGGGATAGAGCGGCCTTCAGATGTCAAGGTCCGGAATATCAATTGTAAGGGGAACATTGGCAGGCAGGGAAGCTTCAGAGTCGGGTAAAGAGACCACAGCTCGGCTGTCATCAGAGCTAAACAGCTTTCTGCGACCGACATCGGTGAAGTGTGGAAACCTTCATACCTGTGGACTCAGCTCAGGCCCCTTGTATCCGTATGTCACCTTCTACACATGTCATTGTAATGTGGGGCAGTGTGAAACTTAATTAAGTCTAATGTCTCCCAGCAGTAAGTGGTGTTTACCACATAGTGGAAAAAATCCAGTGTGTTGCATGTTTATTTAATCAAGGATAAAAACTGAAATGATTTTGACCAATTATTGTGACATACTCGGAGCAGCAGTAAACATATGATACTCTTATTTTGTACTCGATTGTAAAAATCTAGCTTCTTAGAAATGTCCCCTAGGCTGGAGAGGGTTAAAGTCAGTAGTTCTGCTGAAAAACCCTGAGGGGAGTGCCTTCTTAGCGCAGTAGGCAGTGCATCAGTCTCATAATCTGAAGGTCCTGAGTTCGAACCTCAGAGAAGGCATGAGAGTTTTGTCACTTCCACAGACTTTCATTTGAGAAAGAAGGATGATAGCAGAGAAAAGTATTTCACTAATCAAGTTCTCTGGTACGAAATCTAGATTCCAGGACTAACTCCCAGTCAATGTGGTGTGATGTGATTATAAATGGGGCTGTAGACCTTCAAAAACTTTACATCTAGATTCCAGGACTAACTCCCAGTCAGTGTGGTGTGATGTGGTTATAAATGGGGCTGTAGACCTTCAACAACTTTACCAGTTTCTTTTGGTACCTGCTTGCTTTGGTGGCAAGACAGTTTTTCAATTCACCGACTACAATGCACACAAATACATGTCTGTATTAATTGCCTATTTGCTGCCCTAGAAAATTACAAAAAATGTGGTACCTTAAAATAGTATAAATTTATTATTTTACAGTTCTGGATGTCATAAGTCTGAAATGGGTCTTATGGGGCTAAGATCAAGGTGTGACAGAGCTGCCTTCCTTCCAGATACCTTACAGGAGAATTCATTCCTTACTATTTCCAGCTTCTAGAGGCTGCCCACACTCCTTGGGTCATGGTCACATCACTCTGACCTCTACTTCTACTGCATCTCCTTCTCTGACTCTGACCCTCCTACCACCCTCTTATAAGAATCTTGTGATTATACTGAGTCCACCTGGGTATCCAGGAAAATCTTCCTAAATCTAGATCCTTAGCTTAATCACACCTGCAAAGTTCTTTTTGCCATATAAGATAACATATTGACTGGTTTTGGAGATTGGGAAATGGGTATCTCGGGAAATGGGTATCTCAGCAAATGGGTGGAAGACATTATTACACCTACCATAGTCTGCTTACTGGTCCCCAAAGATTCACATCTGTCCTATGGGAAAAAAACATTCACTTCATTCCAATTTCCCCCCAAATCTCAACTCATTTCAGCGTTCACTCATCTAAATCTTATCAGTTCAAAAATTACAAATATCATCACCTAAGTCACCCAAATTCAGTATTAGTGAGGCTCTGTGTATAATCAATTCCGGGCACAATTCCTCTCCATCTATAAATCTGTGAAAATCACAAGTTATCTGCTCCCCAAAATACAATCGTGGAATAGGCATAGGATAACAGTTATAGACATTCCAACGAAAAAGGGATAAAATTGAAGGGATAAAGGAGTCACCAGTTCCAAGCAATTCCAGAATGGATTTTCCAAATCCCTTCTTGATTTTGGATTTTCAAAATGCAGCCAGGCAAACAACATTGGCTTTCAAGGTCTGGGAATAATCCTCTGTAGTTTGAGGCTCTGCCCCCAGACTAGTGTTTCTGCCCTTGGAGTCACCCCTCTACTTTTGTGAAGGGTAGTACATGTTTGCAGCTGAGTAGTTTGATCAACCTGTTTTCTGCCTAGAGAATTTTGGGAGTTCAACCTCTTTCTTTCATTTTGTCCCCTCTCTGTCCTTCTCAGTCCAAGTTGGCAGTGTGTCTGCTGGTATAACACTCTCAAGACCATTGTGGATCTCCTGTGTATGTCATGAAGATTGTATGATGTACACAGAATGACAGTGATATAAGCATAGGGAGGGTGCGGGCAGTAGCTCTTTCCTGAAGACACCAGGCTTGCACATTGCCCTTTTTCCTAAAAGGCTTCAGTTTATCTCAAATCCCTACACCTCTTAGAAGGTGGTTTGAAATGTCAATAGTAAATTATTATTGAAATGCCATGTTTACATGACTTTTTCTCAGAATCCATTTGGCATAAATAATGAGTGGTAATATTACCACCACTTCTGATTCTGCCTTTATTTCTTTCTTGCCATAACCATTCCATACCATGCAGGCCTGGGAAAATCCCACATTTTAGGGAAATGTCTTCTCTTCATGTAACTGAAATCTGCCTCTCTTCTGAGGAGATCTCTCCACTTCCTTTCAGTTATTCTTTTCTGAAATTTATGCTATGCCAGATTAGATACCTCTACTTGGAAGCCAAATGCCCTAGCACGGTCCCAATGATTGTGGCCCAGCCAGAAGGGGGCTTGTTCCAGTGGAGAAAAAGGAGAGCCAGACCTCTGATATCTCATAGCCATGTCTATCAAGAAACTTTCTGAGCATCACACTCTATGGCACCAGCTGAAACTTCTTAGCACCTTCCAGGTCTCTCTGAACTTTTCCAATCACAGAGTCAAAGACCTTCAGAGTAAGGTGTTGCCTGGAATTCCTCACTGCCGTGCTACTTCTTCTGCACCATTTCCTAACAGGAACCACATTATTGGCTTCTTTTTAACATGAACAACAGGTTTTGAACCCGTTAAAAGAATGCTAGACTAATGGTTTTCATTTGGTATGTTATCACTAAAAAAGGACATTTTTGGTTGCCAAAATGATCTGGGGGACATTACTGGCATTTGTATTGGAGATACAGGGATGTGAAAACATGTTTTTCACGGTCTTAGTATACAACAAATTTTCAATGAATATAATTGCCTTATAAATTGAGGGATATTAATCTTTTTGTTGTTGTTGTTCAGAAACTCGCCAAAAAGTGTTCACTATTTCAGAAAACCAGGTCGCTAATGCCAATACTAGTGTCTGGTATGACACACCTGCTTCGTTTGCAACTCTTGCATTGTTCACGAATCTGAATCAGTCAGATTCCACGGAACATCTTTCTGCCTATTTTATTTTCTTGTGTTTTCAAGCTCAGGTATTTACATATCGAAAAACAAATGGAATCATTATGAAATCCTTTCTTTTTATTTATTTTATATTATAATTTGGTGTTCTTGGGAAATTATTTGTATAAGTAAGTTATATTATCTATGCATTGTAGCTGATGAAATAATGTGTTAGAAAATATAAAAATAGGTCATTGGTAGGGTTGAGGACCACTGTTTCAGACAACAAATTTCTTGGGATAACAGACTGAATTCTGTATCGCTAGAGCCTAGCATAGCGCCTAGGAAATAAGCAAGGTCGAGGACTAAAAACATTTAGTTGAAAGAATGTTGTTTCAACCTTCTGTGAATAGGTCAGCTCTTAGTGTGGTAGACAACTGATCACTTTCCTACTTTTGGAGATCCTAAGAGAGCCTCAGAGAAGGCAGTCCTCCTTTCCCCGCTTTGGAGAAATGTGGTGGCAAAGAAGTTGTGTTCCTGAGGAGCAATGTGTTTTCTGTCTCCTTCAGTGAGTGGAAAGGTGTAAACTTGTGTTTTCTTGTGTTGTTTTGCATTGTTTGTAACCACAGCATATCTTAGCCCATCTTAACTACTAGACTTCTCTGTAATGTATGTGTTCAAAGGTATAACTGTCCCTCATTGACAACTTATTTTTTTATTAAGGGAACTTATGCATACAGTAAAGTGCTTAATCATTAATGCACAGCTTAAAGGCTTAAAAAAACCTCAGTTTTATTTGTATATAGTTTACATACAATAAAATTCGCCAATTTTAAATGTATAATTTGATGAATTTTGGTAAATTTATACACCCTTAAAATGACCACCACAATAAGATAAAGAAAATTTCCAACAACTCAAAAATTTCCAGTCAATCCGCTTCCCCAAACCAAAGTCGTGATTTTTTTTCTTGTTTTATGCTAAAAGTTTTATAGTTTTAGCTCTTATGTTTGGGTCATGATCCATTCTGAGTTCTTTTTATATATGGTATGAGGTTAAGGTTCTTTTTAATCATACGAACATCCTATTGTTCCAGCACAATTTGTTGAAAAGATTTAATTTTCTCCATTGTATTACCTTGACCCTCTTTGAAAAATCAATTGATCATAACTGGATGGCCTATCTTTTCACCAATACTTCACTTTCTTAATTACTGTAGATTTATTCTAAGCCTTGAAATCACGCAGATTAAGGTGTCCAACTTTGTTCTTCTTTTTCAAAATTGTTTCGCCTACTCTAGATCCTTTGCTTTGCCATATAAATCTATAAATCAGATTGTCAATTTCTATTTTTAAAAAGCCTGCTGGGATTTTAATTTGGCTGGTGTTGAATCTTTAGACCAATCTGGAGAGAACTGCTGTCTTTGTAATGTTGAGTCTTCTGATTCATATTTCCCTCATTTATTTAAGTCTTTACTAATTTATCTCAGCTAACTTTTGTAGTTTACAGTGTACACGTCCAGCATATATTTTAAAATTTATCCTGAAGTATTTCTTAGTTTTGATGCTCTTGTAAATTATATCTTTAAAATTTTTTTCAATTTTTCTTTGCTATTATAGGGAATTGTTTTTAAAAAATTGACCTTGTATTCTGTCATCTTGCTAAACTCACTTGTTATTTCTATTAGTTTTTTAATAAATATTTTAGGATTTTCTATGTAGCTGATCATCTCAAAATAGAGACAATTTTATTTTACTTCTTCATTTAAACAATTTATGCCTTTTATTATTTTTTTCTTGCTTTATTTGCAATGGTTAAGACTTCTGGAACAACGTTGAATAGAAATGACAAGAGTGAACATGCTTGCCTTATTCCTGATTTTAGGGCCAAACATTCTGTTTTTGCCATAATACACAATGGCAGTTGTAGGTTTTCCTTATATGTCCTTTATAAGATTAAGGATGTTCTTTTCTGTTCCTCATTTGCTGAAAGTTTTTATGTATTATGAGTAGATGTGGCATTTTGTGAAATGCAATTTCTGCAAGCTTTGAGATAGTTATGTGGCTTTGTTTTTTACTTGTTAATATGATTAACCAATATTAATTGTTGTTGTTGTTGTTTTTTCCTAAGGAAGATTTGCTGTGAGCTAGCATCAGTTGCCAATTTTCCTCTTTTTGCTGAGGAAGATTTGTCCTGAGCTAACATCTGTTGCCAATATTCCATTTTTTGTATGTGAGCCGCTGCCACAGCATGGCCACTGACAGATGAATGGTGTAGGTCTGTGCTCAGAACTGAACCCCAGGCCACGGAAGCAGAGCACATCGAACTTAACCACTAGATCACCGGGGCTGGCCCTAATTGGGTTTTGAATGTTACACTACCCTCGAATTCCTGGAGTTTATTCCTGGAGTTTATCCCGGGAATATCCTGCTTGGTCATGATGTAGTATCATTTTATAAACTACTGGATTTGATTTGCTAGTAATTTTAATGATTTTTTTCTTTTTATGCAAAACATTTGTCTGTAGTTTCTTTCCTTGTAATGTCTTTGTCTGGTTTTGACCTTAAGGTGATGCTGGCCTTATAAAGTGAGTTTAGGTGTGTGCCCTCCTCTTTTACTTTCTGAAAGAATTTGTATAAAATTGGTATTATTTATTCTTTAAATAGTTGGTAAAATTCACCTTGAAGCCATCTAGGCCCGACTTTTTTTGGTGGGAAGATTATAAAGTGTGAATTCAATTTCTTTAATAGATATAGGACTATTTGAGTTATCTATTTTTTTCTTGAAAGAACTTTTGGTAGTTTGTGTCTTTCAGGGAATTTTTCCATTTCACTTAAATTGTCAAAGTTATTGGCAAAAGAATTCATAACATCACTTTATATCATTTTAATATTTGTAGAATCTCTAGTGATATCCCTTTGTATCTCCTCTCTCTTTTTTTCCTGAAGACTATGGTTAGAAATTTATCAATTTAGAGAGGGAGGGAGGGAGAGAGAGAGAGAGAGACGGAGACAGAAACAGAGAGAGACTTCAGGAACTTCAGGTTTTCTAGTGCCCACTTGTTTGAATCTTCCCAGTCAAGGCTCCACGCATGTGATAGCATGATAATTTGATTCATGGAGCAAAATAAGTGATGATTATTTTTTAAAAGGAAACGTTTGGGGATAGGTTGTTATGTAGTAATAGTCAAGCAAAATGCAAATTAAAGCCAGAATGAGGTATCACTAGACACTAGGATGGCTAAAATGAAAAAGATTGATAATTCCATGACTTGGTGAGGCTGTGGAACACTTGAAATGTTCACGTGTTGCTGATACAATTATAAGATGGTGCAACCACTTCTGAAAATTGTTTTGTACTTTCTAATAAAGCCACACATATACCTCTCTTATGATCCAGCAGCCCCACTACATACTTTGTCATAGCCAGGAGAAACTAGTGCATATATCCACAAAAAGTCATGTACAAGATTTACAGCAGTTTTATTAATAATAGCTTCAAATTTGCAACAAAATACAATTTTGATAAGTAGCATTTTTGTTATTTTTCAATTCAAAATATTTTCTAATGATTTATTTTTTGGCTCATGGATGTTTTAGAAGTGTATTTCTCAATTTTGATACATGAGGGGATTTTCTAGTTATCTTTTCTATAATTCTTAATATCTCATTCATTGAATTGTGGCATTGTGTTCAAATAACCTGTTTCATATTGTTTCTCTTCTTTGAAATGGGTTGAGGCTTGCTTTATGGCATTATATGTTCAATTTTTTAAAATTCTGTATGTATGCCTTAAAATATTTTATATTTTGCAATATTGGGAACAATATCTTCTATAGGTCCATTAGGTCAGATTTTAAATTATTCACTTTTTCTTTTTGTGGAATTTACTTTTTGCTTGCATTAATTATTGAAATATGCCTAAATCTCTTAATCTGATTGTGGATTTACCTATTCTGCCTATAGTACTGAGAATTTTCACTTTATATGTTTTGAAGCTATATAATTAGGTATTTACAAATATAAAATTTTTATTCTCTTTCTGAATTGAAGCTTTTATCATTTTGAAGTGTCTCTCTTTATGTCTAGCAATGTTTCAGCACCAAATTCCATTTTATCTGATATTAGTATATGAGTTTTACTCTGGTCAATGTTTTTAGGGTTTAACTTTTGCATCTGTTTTCTTTAAATCTTTTTGTATTCTTAAGTTTTAGACGAGTCTCTTGGAAACGTCGTATTATTGCATTTTTATTAACTTAATCAGTGTCTTGTATAAGAAAATTTATCTATTTTGGTTAATGTTATTGCTAATGGAATGGGACTTTTTGAGCTACCTCTTTTTGTTTCTTGTTGGCCTTCATTTAAATTAATTTTTAAAAGGATTCCTTTTTCCTCCCACTTGTTTTAAAGTTATAAATTGTATCTTTTCTTTAGTGGTTACTCTACATATTAGAACAAGTGCACTTTACTTCTTAAACTTTAAATTTAGTCAGCATCCTTTCCTTTCCTCTGGATAGTAAAAAGGACCCTAGTACGTATTAAATTTGTTTACGTTTCTCCTGACCTATATAAAATTGACATGTATATTTTAAATATATCTTTTTTTGGAAATCCTGTTAGATATTATCATGTTTGCTTTACATGGCAAAATTCATTCATAATTATTTGCATCTTTATTAATTTTTTTCATTCCTTTTTTAAAGGGGGTACAGCCTTATTGAGGTACAGCTGATATACAATATACTGCATATATTCAAATGAACAAATTTTTCAGTTTTGTGATATGATTACACACATAAAACCAGCAGTACCATCAAGGTTATGAGTTTACCCATTATCCCTAAAAGCTAATTATGATGCCTGGTAATCAATCCTTCCATTGCCCCCCACTCAGTCCCCAGGAAACCACTGATCTGTTGGTCATTATATTTTCTGTTACTATAGATTAGTTTGTATTTTCTAGAATTTTTAATAATGGAATAATACATTATATATCCTTTTAGATTAGCTTTTTTCACTCATTATAATTATATTGAGATTAATCTATATTTTATGTGTATCACTAGTTCATTCCTTTTTATTGCTGAGTAGTATTTCATAGTATAGATGTACTACAGTTTGTTTAACTATGCACCCATTGAAGGACATTTGAATTTCCAGTTTTTTGCTCTTATAAATAAAGCTGCTATAAACGTTAGTATACAGGTTTTGTGTGAATAAAGCTTTCATTTCTCTGAGATAAATAACCAGCAGTGCAATTGCTGGTCATATGTTAATAGTATTTTTAATTTTTCAAGCAAAAAATATATTGTTATTGTTTTTGCTTTTAACAGTCCATTATCTTGTTTTGAAAATTAATAAACATTATGTTTTTTGAGCAATTTTAGGTTTATTGAAAAAACTGAGCAAAAAGTACAGAGAGGTTCTATAGCACCTCTCATGGCCCCTCACCAACTTCCCCTATTATTAACATCTTGCAATAGTGTGGTGCACTTGTTATAATTGAGGAGCCAATATTGATATGTTATTATTTACTAAAGTCTATAGTTTCCATTAAGATTCATTCTTTGCATTAAACTTTCTATGAGTTTTGACAAACAAGTATAATATGTATCTGTCACTACAGTATCATACAAAATAATAGTTTCATTGACCTAAAAATATCCTGTGCTTCACATACTCATGTCTTCCTCCCTCCCCTGGAACCCCTTGCAACCACTTATCTTTTTACTTTCTCCATAGTTTTGCATTTTCATAATGTCATGTAATTGGAATCATACGGTTTGATAGGCTTTTCAGATTGGCTTCTTTCATTTAGTAATATGCATTTAAGTTTCCTCCATGTCTTTTTGTGTCTTGGTAGCTCATTTCTTTTTATCACTGAATAATATTCCATTGTCTGAATGTACCACGGTTTGTTTATATATTCACCTATTGAAGGACATCTTGGTTGCTTCCAAGTTTTGGCAATTATAAATAAAACTACTATAAATGTTCATGTACAGACTTTTGTGTGGATGTAAGTTTTCAATTCATTTGGGTAAGCACCAGGAATCATGATATCTGGATCATATTGTAAGACTATGTTTAGTTTTGTGAGAAACTGCTAGATTGTCTTCCACAGTGGCTGTAACTTTTTGCATTTCCACAAGCAATGAATGAGAGTTCCTGTTACTCCACATCCTCACCAACCATTGGTGTTGTCAGTGTTTTGGATTTTGGCCATTCTAATAGGTATGTAGTAGTATTTTATTGCTGTTTTAATCTGCAATCCCCTAATGACATATGATGTTGAACATATTTTCATATGCTTATTTGCCATCTCTATATCTTCTTTGTTAAGTTGTCTGTTCAGATCTTTTGCCCATTTAAAAAATTGGGTTATTTGTTGTCTTATTGTTGAGTTTTAAGTGTTCTTTGTATATTTTGGATAACAATCCTTTATCAGATATGTGCTTTGCAAATATTTCCTCCCAGTCTGTGGCTTGTCTTTTCATTTTCTTAAGAATGTCCTTTGCAGGACAGAAATTCCAAACTTTAATCAAGCCCAGCTTATCAATTTTTTTCTCTCATGAATTGTGTTTTTTGTGTCTTATCTAAGAAGTCACCACCAAACCCAAGTCACCTAGATTTTCTCCTATGTTATCTTGCAGGAGTTTTATAGTTTTGCGTTTTACATTTAGGTCTATGATCCATTTTGAGTTGTTTTATGAAGGATATAAGTCTGTCTCTGGATTCATTCTTTTTTTTTTTTTGCATGTGGATGTCCAGTTGTTCCAGCACCATTTGTTGAAAAGACTATCTTTGCTCCATTGTATTGCCTTCGCTCCTTTGTCAAAGTTCAGTTGACTATATTTATGTGGGCCTATTTCCGGGTTCTCTATTCTGTTCCACCGATCTATTTGTCTTTTCTTTTGCCAATACCACACTGTTGTGATTACTGTAGGTTTATAGTAAGTCTCGAGGTCGAGTGGTATCAGTCCTCCAACTTTCTTCTTCTTCAATTTTGTGTTGGCTATTCTGGGTATTTTGCCTCTCCATATAAATTTTAGAATTAGTTTGTCAATATTCACAAAATAACTTGCTGGTATTTTGATTAGGATTGTGCTGACTCAATAGATCCAGTTGGGAAGAACTGACATCTTGATAATATTGAATCTTCCTGTCCATGTATATGGAATACCTTTCTATTTGTTTAGATCTTCTTTGATTTCTTTCATTAGACTTTTATAGTTTACCTCATGTATCTTGCACATATTTTGTTAGATTTATACTAAGTATTTCTCTTTTTTTGGTGGCAATATAAACAATATTATGTTTTTAATGTCAAATGCCAATGGTTCATTGCTGGTATATAAGAAAGCAATTGATTTTTGTATATTAACTTTATCCTGTATCCTTGCTATAGTCTGCTTGTTAGTTCCAGCAGTTTTTGTTGTTGACTCTTTGGGACTTTCTACATAGACAATCATGTCATCTGTGAACAATGATAGTTTTATTTTTTCCTCCCTATTGGTATACATTTTATTTCCTTTTCTGTCTTGTAAGACAGTAGCTAGGACTTCCAGCACAATGTTGAATAGGAGTGGTAAGAGTGGATATCCTTGCCTTATCCCTGACATTAGTAGGAAAGCATCCAAGATCTTAGTTTCTCATCACTAAGTATGATGTTAGCTGTAGGTCTTTTGTAGATGTCCTTTATCAAGTTGAGGAAGTTCCCGTCTATTCATACTTTGCCAAGAGTTCTTATCATGAATGAGTGTTGGATTTTGTCAAATGCTTTTTCTGCATCTATTGATATAATTATATGATTTTTCATCTTTAGCTTGTTGATATGATGGATTACTTAATTGATTTTTGAAGGTTGAAATAGCCTTGTGTACCTGGAATAAATCCCAATTGGTTGGGTGTATAATTCTTTTTACACATTGCTGGATTTTATTTACTGATATTTTGTTGTGAATTTTTACATATACATTCATGGCTGATACCGATTTTTAATTTTCCTTTCTCATGAGGTCTTTGTCTGGTTTTGGTTTCAGTATTAGGATGACACTGGCCTCATAGAAGGAGTTAGGAATTATTCTCTTTGCTTCTATTTTTTGGAAAAAATTGTAGAAAACTGGTATAATTTCTTCCTTAAATGTTTAGTAGATTTTGCTAATGAATCCATCTGGGCTTGTTGCTTTCTGTTTGGAAAAGTTTAACCATTGATTCAGTTTCTTTAATATATATAGACTGTCTTACTCCATTCAGAGTGCTATAAGAGAGTACTATAGACTGAGTGGCTTACAAGCAACAAACATTTATTTCTCAGGGTTCTGGAGGCTGGAAGTCCAAGATCAAGACGCTGGCAGATTTATTGTCTGGTGAAGGCTTGCTTACTCACTCAAATGGCCATCTTCTTGCTGTGTCCTCATATAGTAGAAGGATGAAGGAGCTCTCTGGGGTCTCTTTAATAAGGGCACTAATCCCATTCGTAAGGGATCTGCCCTCATAACCTAATAACCTTCCAAAGGCCCCACCTCCAAATACCATTATATTAGGATAATAGGTTTCAACATATGAATTTTGGTGGTACACAAATATTTAGTCTACAGTATAGACCTATTCAGGTTATCTATGTCTGCTTGTGTGAATTTTGGTAGATTGTATCTTTCAAGGAATTGGTCCATTTCATCTAAGTTATTGAATTTGTGAGCATACAGTTGGTCATAATACTTTTTTATTATCCTTTTAATGTTTATGGGTTCAATAGTGATGCCCCCTCTTTGACTTCTGATATTATATTTAGTGACTTCTCTCTTGTTTTCTTAGTTACATGGCTAGAGATTTATCAATTTTATTAATTTTTTTTTCAAACAACCAGCTTTTGGTTTTGTTGATTTTCTCTATTGATTCCCTGTTTTTGATTTCATTGATTTCTGCTGTAATTTTGATTATATATTTTTCTTCTGCTTACTTTGGGTTAATTTCTTCTTTTTCTACATACCTAAGGTGTAAGTTTAAATTGATTTTAGATCTTTCTTCTTTTCTAATAGCTGCATTCAATGCTATAAATTTGCCTCAAAGCACTGCTTTGACTGCATCCCCCAAATTTTGAGAATTGTATTTTTATTTTAATTCAATTTGAAATATTTTTACGTTTTTCTTAAGATTTCTTCCTTGAGCCATGAGTTATTTAGTTGTGTGTTGTTTAATCTCCAAGTATCTTGGGGTTTTCCAGTTATCTTTCTGTTATTGATTTCTAGTTTTATTTCCTTGTGGTTTGAGTGTAGATATTGTATGATTTCTATTCTTTTAAATTTGTTAAGATGTGTTTTAATGGCCCAGAGTGTGGTCTATCTTGGTGAATGTTCCAGGTGAGCTTGAGGGAATGTGTATTCTGTTGTTGTTGGATGAAGAATTCTATCGATATCAATTAAATCCAGTTCCTTGATCATCCTATTGAGTTCAACTGTGTCCTCACAGATTTTTCTGTCTTCTGTATCTGTTCATAACTGATAGAAGGGTGTTGAAGTTTCCAGCTATAATATGGACTCATCTATTTCTTCTTGTAGTTCTATCAGTTTTTGCCTCATGTATCTTGATACTCTGTTGTTAGGCACAAATACATTAGGTATTGTTATATTTTCTTGGAGAATTAACTCTTGTATCATTATGTATTACCACTATTTATCCCTGATAATTTTCTTTGCTCTGAAATGTGCTCTGATATTAATATAGCTACTCCAGCTTCCTTTTGATTACCGTTAGTGTGATATGTCTTTCTCCATCTTTTGCTTTTAATCTATATGTGTCTTTATATAAAAAGTAGTTTCTCTGTAGACAATATGTAATTAGGTTTTGTTTTCTGATCCATTCTGACAGTGTCTGTCTTTTAATTGGTGTATTTAAACCCCTGACATTTAAAGTGATTATTGATAAAGTTGGAGTAATACTTACCATATTTGTTACTGTTTTCTATTCATTGCCACTGTTCTTTATTTCTTTTTTTGTCTTCCTCTCTTTTTCTGCTTTCTCTGGTTTTGAGTATTTTGTTTGATTCCATTTTTTTATCTTCTCTTAGCACTTTAATTATGTCTCTTATTTTATTTTTTTTAGTGGTAGTGGTTGCCCTTGTGTTTGCAATATACATTTACAACTAATTCAAGTTCACTTTCAAATAATACTATAGCTCTATGCAGGTAGTGCAAGTACCTGATAACAGTGTGGTCTCAATTCCTCCCTCCTATTCCTTATAAAATTTTTGTTACTCATTTCATGTATCTATAAGCTATAGTCACTGAAATATTGTTGATATTATTTTGAACAAGCTATTACCCATTAGATAAATTAAGAAAAATAGAAATACAGAGTTTTATTTTCCTTCTTTTATTTCTTCTCTAACACTCTTTCTTTCTATACATTGATCCATGTTTCTGACCTATATCATTTCCTTCTCTTGAAATAACTTCTTTTAACGTTTCTTGCAAGGCATGTCTACTGGTTACAAATTACCTCAATTCTTTTTGAGAAAACTTTTATTTCTCCTTCACTTATTTTTATTGAAGTATAGTTGACATACAGTATTATATTAGTTTCAGGTGTACAACATACTGATTCAACATCTATATACATTATGAAATGATCACCATGACAAGTCCAGTAACCTTGATATTGTTTTCCCTAGTGGCAGCACCAATTTACCTTCCCACCAACAGTGTACAGTGTTCCCTTTTCTCCTCGCCAACACTTGTTATTTGTTATCTTTTTGATAATTGCCATTCTGATGGGTGTGAGGTGATATCTCATTGTGGTTTTGATTTGCATTTCTCTGATGATTAGTGGTGTTGAACATCTTTTCATGTGTCTGTTGGCCATCTGTATGTCTTCTTTGGAAAAACATCTGTTCAGGTCCTCTGCCTATTTTTTAATTGGATTTTTTGTTTTTTTATTCTGAGTTGTATGAGTTCTTTATATATTTTGGCTATTAATCCCTTATCAGATACATCATTTGCAAATATTTTCTCCCATTCAGTAGGTTGCCTTTTCATTTTGTTGGTGATTTCCTTTGCTGTGCAAAAGCTTTTTAGTTTGATGTAGTCTCATTTGTTTATTTTTGCTTTTGTTGCCTTTGCCTGGGGAGACAGATCCAAAAAAAATTTTCTAAAACCAATGTCAAAGAGCTTACTGACTATGTTTCCTACTAGAAATTTTATGGTCTCAGGTCTTACATTTAACTATTTAATCCATTTTGAGTTTATTTTTGAATATGGTGTAAGAAGGTGGTCCAATTTAATCCTTTTGCATGTACCTGTCCAGTTTTCCCAGCACCAGTTATTGAAGATACTGTCTTTTCCCTATTGTATATTCTTACCTCCTTTGTCATGGATTAATTGACCATATGTGTGTGGGTTTATTTCTAGGCTCTCTATTTTATTCCGTTGATTTATGTGGCTGTTTTGTGCCAGTACAATACTGTTTTGATTACTACAGCTTTGTAGTATAGCTTGAAAATTAGACAGCATGATACCTCTAGCTTTCTTCTTCTTTCTCAAGATTGCTTTGGCTATTTAGGGTCTTTTGCGGTTCCGTATAAATTTTAGAATTATTTGTTCTAGTTCTGTGAAAAAAACCATTGGTATTTCAATAGGGATTGCATTGAATCTGTATATTGCTTTGGGTACTATGGACGTTTTAACATTATTAGTTATTCCAATCCATGAGCAAAATATATCTTTCCATTTATTTGTATTGTCTTTAATTTCTTTCATTAATGTTTTATAGTTTTCAGAGTACAGGTCTTTCACCTTTTTGGTTAAATTTATTCCTAGGTATTTTATTCTTTCTGATGCAATTATAAATGAGAATGTTTTCTTAATTTCTCTTTCTGATTGTTTGTTATTAATGTATAGAAATGTAACCGATTTCTATAGATTGATTTTGTATCCTGCAACTTTACTGAATTCATTTATTAGTTCTAATATTTTTTTGGTGGAGTCTTTAGGGTTTTCTATATATAGTATCGTATTTGCAGTGATAGTTTTACTTCTTCCTTTCCAATTTGGATGCCTTTAATTTCCTTTTCTTGTCTGATTGTTGTGGCTAGGACTTCCCATACTACGTTGAATAAAAGTAGTGAGAGTAGGCATCCTTGTCTCATTCCTGATCTTAGAGGAAAATCTTTCAGCTTTTCACTGTTGAGTATGATGTTAGCTGTGGGTCTGTTATATATAGCCTTTATTATGTTGAGGTATATTCCCTCTATACACCCTTTGTTGAGAATTTTGATCATAAATTGATGTTGAAACTTATCAAAAGCTTTTACTTCATTTATTGAGATAATCATGATTTTTATCCTTCATTTTATTAATGTGGTGCATCATGTTGATTGATTTGCAGACATTGAACCATCCTTACATCCCTGGGGTAAATCTCATTTTGTCATGGTGTATGACCCTTTTAATGTATTGTTGAATTCAATTTGCTAATATTTTGTTGAGGATTTTTGCATCTATGTTCATCAGGGATATCGGCCTATAATTTTTTTGCAGTGCCTTTGTCTGGTTTTGATACCAGGGTAATGCTGGCCTCACAAAATGATTTCGGAAGCATTCCTTTCTCTTCAATTATTTGGAATAGTTTGAGAATGATAGGTATTGACTATTCTTTAAATGTTTGGTAAAATTCACCTGTGAAGCCACCTGGTCCTGGAATTTTGTTTATTGGGGTTTTTTGATTACAGTCATGCATTGCATAACAACATTTCTGTCAATGACAGACCACACATATGATGGTGGTCCCATTGGATTAGTACCATATAGCTTAGGTATGTAGTAGGCTATACCATCTAGGTTTGTGTAAGTACACTCTATGATGTTTGCACAATGATGAAATCGCCTAACAACATATTTCTCAGAATGTATCCTTGTCATTAAATTGTGCATGACTGTACTGATTTAGTTTCATTTCTAGTAATTGGTCTGTTCATATTTTCTATTTCTTCCTGATGCAGTCTTGGAAGATTATATGTGTCTAGGAATTTATCCATTTCTTCTAGGTTGTCCAATTTGTTGGCATATAATTGTTCATAGTAATCTCTTATGATCCTTTGAATTCCTGTTGTCTTAGTTGTAACTTCTATTTCATTTCTGATTTTATTTATTTGGGCCCTCTTTTTTTCTTGATAAGTCTGGCTAAATATTTATCAATTTGGTTTATCTTTTCAAAAAACAAGCTTGTAGTTTCATTGAGCTTCTCTATTGTTCTCTCAGTCTCTATTTCATTTATTTCTGCTCTGATCTTTATTATTTTCATCCTTCTACTAACTTTGGGTTTTGTTTGTTCTTCTTTTTATGCTTCCTTTAGGTGTAAATTTAGATTGTTTATTTGAGATTTTTTTTGTTGTTTCCTAAGTTAGGCCTATATCACTATAAACGTCCCTCTTAGAACTGCCTTTGCTGCATCCCATAGATTTTGGAATGTTGTGTTTCCATTTTCATTTGTCTCAAAGTTTTTAAAAAATTTCCTCTTTGATTTCTTTGTTGACCCTTTGGTTGTTTAATAGCATGTTGATTAGACTCCACGTGTTTGTGTTTTTTTCCAGTTTTCTTCTTGTAATTGATTTCTAGTTTCATACTGTTGTGGTTAGAAAAGATGATGGATATGATTTCAGTCTTCTTAAATTTATTCAGACTTGTTTTGTGGCCTAACACGTGATCTATCCTGGAGACTGTTCCTTGTGCACTTGAAAAGAACGTGCATTCTGCTGTTTTTGGATGGAATGTTCTGTATTTATCTGTTAAGTCCATCTGGTCTAATGTGTCGTTTAAGGCCAATATTTCTTTGTTGATTTTCTGTCTGGATGATCTATCCATTGATGTAAATGAGGTGTTAAAGTCTCCTACTATTATTGTATCACTGTCAATTTCTCCCTTTGTGTCTGTTAATATTTGCTTTATGTATTTAGGTGCTCCTATGTTGGGTACATAGATAATTACAAGTGTTATATCCTCTTGTTGGGTTGATCCCTTTATAATTATGTAATGCCCTTCTTTGTCTCTTGTTACAGTTTTTGTTTCAAAGTCTATTTTTGTCTGTTATAAATATTGTTACCTCAGCTTTCCTTTCATTTCCATTTGCATGGAATATCTTTTTCCATCCCTTTACTTTTGGTCTGTGTGTGTCTTTAGTTCTGAAGTGAGACTCCTATAGGCAGCATATATATGTGTCTTGTTTTTCTATTCATTCAAGCAGTCTGTGTCTCTTGATGGGAGCATTTAGTCCATTCACATGTAAAGTAATTATTGATAGGTATGTACTTAGTGTTTTCTGGTTGTTTTGTAGTTCTTCTCTGTTTATTTCTTTTTCTCTTGCTTTTTTCCCTTGTGATTTGATGACTTTCTTTAGTGTTATGTTTGTATTCCTTTATCTTTGTTTTTTTATATGTCTATTGTAGGTTTTTGATCTGTTGTTACCATGAGGTTCTTATATAACAAGCTCTGTATGTAGCAGTCTATTTTAAGTTGATGGTTGCTTAAATTTGAGTGCTTTCTAAAAGCACTACATTTTTACTCTCTCTCCCCAGGTTTTATGTTTTTGACATCAAATTTTATATCTTTTTATTTTGTGTATCCCTTAACTAATTATTGAAGATATAGATGATTTTACTACTTTTGTCTTTTAATCGTCAAACTAGTTATATGGATGGCTGATCCACTACATTTATTACATGTTTGCCATTACCACTGAGATTTTTTTCTTCATAATTTTCTTATTTCTAGTTATGACCTGTTCTTTTCTCTTTAACATTTCTCGTAAGGCTGGTTTAGTGTTGATGAACTCCTTTAGCTTTTGCTTGTCTGGGAAACTCTTTAGCTCTCCTTCAATTCTAAATGAAAACCTTGCTGGGTAGAGTATTGTTGGTTGTAAGTTTTTTCCTTTCAGTACTTTGAATATATTGTGCCAGTCCCTTCTGGTCTGTAAAGTTTCTACTGAAAAATCAGCTGATAGTCTTATGGGGGTTCTCTTGTATGTAACTAGTTATTTTTCTCTTGCTGCTTTTAAGATTCCCTCTTTATCTTTAGATTTTGACACTTTAATTATAATGTGTGTTGGTGTGGGTCTTTTGGGTTCATCTTACTTGAGACTCTCTGTGCTTCCTGAACTTGGATGTCTATTTCCTTTACCAGGTTGGGGAAGTTTTCAGCTATTATTTTTTCAAATAGGTTTTATGCCCCTTTCTCTCTCTCTTCTCCTTCTGGGAGGCCTATAATGCAAATGTTAATATGCTTGATGTTGCCCCAGAGGTCCCTTAAGCTATCTTCTTTTTCCTTTTTGCTGTTCTGATTAGGTTGTTTCCACTACCCTGTCTTCCAGATTGCTGATCCATTCTCCTGTGTCATATCATCTGCTGTTGATTCCCTCTAGTGTATTTTTAATTTCACTCTTTGTATTCTGATAGTTTTTTAAAAAAAAATTTCTATCTCTTTGTTGAAGTTCTCACTGTGTACATTTATTCTTCTCCCCAGTCCTGTGAGCATTTATCTTTATGATAATTACTTTGAACTCTTTAACTGGTGTATAGCATATCTCCATTTTGTTTAGTTCTTTTCTAAGGTTTTGTTTTGTTCTTTTGTTTGGAACATATTCCTCTGTCTCCTCATTTTGCATAACTCTCTATGTTTTCTTCTATGTATTAGGTAGATCAGCCATATCTCCTAGTGTTGAAGGAGTGGCCTTATGTAGAAGGTGTCCTATGGGGCCTAGTAGCACAATCTCACCTGGTCACCAGAGCCAGGTACTCCAGGTATGTCCCCTGTGTAGGCTGTGTGCAGTCTCCTGTTGTGCCTGGGCCATGATTACTGTGGGCATGCTGGTGTGTGGAGCTGGTCTCATGGGGGTGGGAGCCACTTTAGAGGGGCTCTGATTAGCATCAGAGGATGCTAATCCTCTGCTAATCCAGAGGATTAGCACAGGGGATGCCCACTGTGTGGGGCCAGTGGGAGCCACTTTGGATGGGCATTGGCCCGGGCAAGTCTGCTGGGGTGGGGTAAGCAGTGCTAACAAGGCAGATGGAGAGTGTCAGAAATGGTGCCTGTCAAGGTTGGGCCAGATAGGTGGAATGAGAGCAAAGAAATGATGCCCACCAGCACTTTCATCCCTGGAGAAAGTTCCAACAGATCCCTGCCCCTCTGACACGTGCCCTAAAATTAGTCAGTGACTCTCCTTCATGTATAACCCAGGCACTTTTCAAACTGCTGCCTCTGTGCTGGGACTCAGAGTGGGGGAGTAGGTGCACATGCCCTTTAAGAATGGAGTCTCTTTCAGTTTCCTATAGCGCTCTGGCTCTCCCAGATGTAAACCCCACTGGTTTTCTCTTAAGTTTTATTTTATTATTATTTTTTTTGTGTGTGAGGAAGGTCAGCCCTGAACTAACAACCGTGCTAATCCTCCTCTTTTTGCTGAAGAAGACTGGCTCTGAGCTAACATCTATTGCCAATCCTCCTCCTTTTTTTTTCTCCCAAAGCCCCAGTAGATAGCTGTATGTCATAGTTGCACATCCTTCTAGTTGCTGTATGTGGGATGCGGCCTCCGCATGGCCGGAGAAGTGGTGCGTCGGTGTGCACCCGGGATCCGAACCCGGGCCGCCAGTAGTGGAGCGCACGCACTTAACTGCTAAGCCACTGGGGCCGGCACCCCACCGGTTTTCAAAGCCAGATATTATGGGGCCTGATCTTCCTGGTGCATGTCCCCTGGGCTGGGGAGCCTGATGTGGGGCCCAGGCCACTTGCTCATCTGGGAAGACCTCCACAGTTGTGATATCCCTCCCGTTTGTGGGTCCTGACTTGACCAGGTCTCTGCTCCTCCTACCCATCTCAATGTGGATTTTTCTTTATATCCTTAGTTGTGGAAAATCTATTCTGCTGGTCTTCAGGTCATTCTCAGCGGTAGTTGTTCTATATGTAGTTGTAGTTTTGGTGTGTCCATGGGAGGAGGTGAGCTAAGGCTCTTCCTACTCTGCCATCTTGATCCAAGTTGTCTTTCTTTCTCTTGTGAAGGATAATTTCACTGAGTACAGAATTATAAGTTGATAATTCTCTTCTTTTAACACTTTAAAATATTTCACTCCACTCTCTTCTTGTTTTCTTGGTTTCTGAGGAGAAGTCAGATATAATTCTATCTTTGCTCTTCTACATGTGAGGTTTTTTCCTCTGGCTTCATTGTTTGCCTTTGATTTTGTGCAGTTTGAATATGATGTGCCTAGGTGTAGATTTTTTGGTATTTACCATGCTGGGTATTCTCTGAAGTTCCTGGAAATGTGATTTGGTGTCTATCATTAGTCTGGGAAATTCTCAGTCATTATTGCTTTAAATATTTCATCTGTTCCTTTTTCTCTTTCTTCTCCTTCCTGTTTCCCATTAAGCATGTTATACCTTTGTAATTTTCCTACAGTTCTTGGATATTCTGTTCTACATTTTTCATTCATTTTCCTCTTTGGATTTCAGTTTTGGAAGTTTCTACTGGCATTTTCTCCAGCTCACTGATTCCTCAACTATGCCCAGTTGATTGATGAGCCTGTCAAAGGCATCATGTGTTTCTGTCATATTTTTTATTTCTATCATTTCTGTTTGATTCTTTCTTAAGGTTTTCATCTCTCTGCTTACATTATCCATCTTTTCTCACATCTTGCTCAATTTTTTTCGTTAGAACACTTAGGATATTAATCCTAGTTGTTTTACATTCCTGATCTGAGAAGTCTAACATCTCTGCCATATCTGAGTCTGGTTCTGATGCTTGATCTGTGTCTTTAAACTGTGTGATTTGTCTTTTAGTATGCCTTGTTTTTTTTTTTCAAGCTGAATATGAGGTACCTGGTACTTGTTTCTGCAAAGTTTTCTACTCCTGGGCCTCTGCTATGGTAAATTATGATTCTCTGTATCTGCTGTCTGTCTCTTCAACTTTGGGGGCCCTATGACCTCAGTTCTCTGATGGATCTAAGATGTTGATTTTCACTTTGTTCATTTTTATTCTTGTTGCATGAATGGGAAAAATGACTTTCAAGCTCCTTACGTGCTAGATTGGAAGCCAGAAGTATGCTGGACCAGAAATTGGAAGTCTATTGTCTTTTAAATACATTATTTAAATTAGAAAAAGTACTCTTTTACATTTTACCACATAGGTACCATTTTTATTATCTTTTTTCTTCTGTGATCCAAATTTCCATCTGGTATCATTTTTATTCTTCCTTAAGGGCTTCTTTTAACATTTCTTACAAAGCAGGTCAATTGGTGATACATTATTTGAGCTTGTCCATGTCTCAAAAAATATTAAGTTTTGCCTTTGTTTTTGAAAGATACTTCTTCTGGTCATATTGATTCCTTTTTTTTCTTTTAGTGCTTTAAAGATATTACTGTACTGTGTTCTGGATTGCATTGTTTCTGGTGAGATGTTTTCTATCATTGTCTTGGAGTAGTTTACTTCCGATTTCTCCTGCTTGGGGTTCATTGAGCTTTTTGGATTTGAGAGTTTATAAATTTCATCAAAATGAAAATTTCCAGCCATTAGCTTTTTAGTATTTTTCCTATCTCTCTTTCTTCTATCCTTTTGAGACTCAAATTACTAATATATTAGGCTGTAGAATGATGTCCCACTTAGTCTTCTTTTCTTTCTGTGTTTCATTTTGGTTAGTTTCCATTGTCATGTCTTCTAGTTCACAAGCTTTTTTTTTTTTGCAATGTATAAATTGCTCTTTATCCCATTCAGAGAATTTTACATGTCTGGCATTGTATTTTAATCTCCAAAGAGTGAGTTTCTATCTCTCTCTTTTCTTTCTACCCTTTCTCTGCCAGGGTAACAAAAGTAATATATTAGGAGCTTTGATAATCATTCCTTACCTATTTGTCCTGATCTCTCCTTCATCTCTCAGCAATTTGGGCAGGCTTGCTGCTGATGTATGGGCTTCCTCCATTTTGTTAAATCATTTCATTTGAAAGAATAGCATTATTTCTATGTCATATCCATAGAAATAATAATTTATGAATGTGCAATATAGGCCATATTTTTCTAAAGCTGTTATCTCATCTACTGGATTATAACCTGAGGACTCATATTCAGTCATGACGTATATTCACTTTATTAAATGCTCTACAGGACCTTGCACTTTGTAAATTTTCAATAATGAGGAAGAATCCTATGTAATGACTTGCAAGTGGAATTATTTTTCTCATTCAAAGCAAAAAAGGACACTGAAAGTAAGCAGAATTATAACAGTTCAACAATAAAGGTCAGTCAGCCACCAATTTTCTTGATATCCCTCACATGCCCCACCTTGAATTTTCAAAAGTTCTCATTATCAGGATCTGATGCACAATATGAATGTCCTCCTTAGGTCTAAAGCTCTTGGGTTGAATTTTTCCATGGGAAAATTTTGTTCAATTGATTGAATATGGACGATCAGTAAAAAGACATCCAAAGCAAGTTTCTTAGGTTCCTAAGGCATACCCTGACACAGCAATTCAGGGCTATGTGACTTATTGGGGGAGTGGTCCTCAGGATGGGGAAGGGGAAGTAACAAAGCAAAGATGTAGTCTTGGGTAAAATCTAGCCTTGGCTGACCCATGGGACAGTAGGCTCTGGAGTATAAATAACAGAGCAGAGTGGTCACTGAGTTAAGGGGTTTGGACTTTTGTATCCTTCCCTCCCATCAGGCAGTTATTGGCTATAGCTGGAGATGGGGTGGTGGTATAATCTATTAGAGGTCACCAAACAGTCCATTTCACTGGGGAAGGTCACAAGGATAAGTCATTGGGAGGATGGGTGCAGTGTCCTATTAAGAAAAATGGGAAGAGGAAAAAAATTAGGGAGGAGTACCAAGATCATGTACTATTGTAAAACAACTAGGTAAGGGGAAGATACTCTAGGTTTGTAATTTTAAGCTGAAGTATGAATATCTCATATGTCATCTATTAATTTTGGAAAAGTAATAGATTTTATTTATTTGCTAGTATAAATTACTAATTTTGTTTTAATGCTTTGTGTTAGTTTCCTAGGGCTGGCATAACAAATTACCACAAACTGGGTGGCTTAAAACAAGAGAAATGTATTCTCTAACAGTTCTAGAGGCCAGAATTCTGAAATCAAGTTGTGGGCAAGGTCATACTCCTTTTAAAGATTCTAGGGAGGAATTCTTCCTTGCCTCTTTCAGCTTCTGGTGGTTGCTGGCAATCCTTGATGTTCCTTAGCTTGTGGCCAATAACTGCAGTCTCTGCCTCTGTCGTCACAAGGCTTTCTTCCCTCTATGTCTGTGTCTGTGTCCAAGTCTCTCTCTCCTTCCTCTTCTAAAGACAACAGTCATGAATTATGGCCCATCCTAATCTGATATGTTCTTATTATAACTTAATTACATCTGAAAAGGCCCTATTTCCAAGTAAGGTCACATTCACAGGTACTAGGGGTTAGGACTTTAACATATATTTTGGGGGGACAGAATTCAACCCCCAACATGCTTGGAACTCTTGTCTATAAATTTAGAATAATACCTCAGAGTGTTGTTGCAAGGGTAAAACACTTGACCCCAAACAATTGTTCAGTAAATAAGAACAATGATAAACATAACAATATAGTGAACTTTATTGATTGCATATTTATGTACCAGATATCCTTTTAAAATGTTTTATGTGTAATTACTCATCAAGTCCCCATCAACTCTATTAGGTAGGCCTATTACTATATTCATTTCACATATGAGGGAATTGATGCCCATTGAGGTAAGCAATTTCCTAAAGGTCCCTTAGCTAGTGGAGCAGCTGAAATTTGAATACAGGTGGTGTAATCTCGTTCAACAGAGTCCTAATAAAAATGAACAGAGGTGAGGTTCAGGCATAGTTGGGGGACAATTTTCTGGTTATTTAATCTTGCCACTCATGGTACTTAGAGTAATATAGTAGCCACTTTGTGACTATTTCTCATTAAAAAGTTAAAAAATAGGGGCTGGCCTGGTGGTGTAGTGGTTAAGTTCACACATTTCGCTTTGGAGGCCCGGGGTTCACAGGTTTAGATCCAGGTGTGGACCTATGCACTGCTTATCAAGCCATGCTGTGGTAGGCATCCCACATATAAAGTAGAGGAAGATGGGCACAGATGTTAGCCCAGGGCCAATCTTCCTCAGCAAAAAGAGGAGGATTGGCAATGGATGTTAGCTCAGGGGTAATCTTCCTCACCAAAAAAATAATTTTGAAACATTTGCCAGTGATTTTATCCAAGAGACAGGATGATGCTGTCTGATTACTCTGCCTCCACCCTATACATTCCCCATACCCTTTCCTTGCTTTATTTTTCTCTGTAGACTTCATCAGTATCTCATATGCTTGCTTATTTTACATATTCATTTCTTTATTTTTTGTGTCACCTCCACCAGAATGTAAGATCCATGAGAGTAGTCATTTTTGTTAGCTTTGATCACTGCTATATTTCCTGCCCTTAGAAATATGCCTGGGGTGGTTACCAGAGGCAGGGATGGGGGGGTGGGCAAAATGGATCAAGGTGGTCAAAGGTATAAACTTCCAGTTACAGGATAAATAAGCCCTGGGGATGTAATGTACAGTGTGGTGACTAGAGTTAACAATATTGTATTGTATATTTGAAAGTTGCTAAGAGAGTAGACCTTAAAAGTTCTCATCAGGAGGAAAAAAATTATAACAAAAAAGGAAGGAAGGAAGAAAGAAAGAAAAAAGGAGAGAAAGAAAGAGAAAAAAAGAGAAAGAAAGAAAGAAAAAGAAAGAAAGAAAGAGAACAAAAGAAAGAAATATGACTGGCACGTAAAACACCAGCAGTTAATGTTGTTGGATTAATGGATGAATGAATGAAAGACAAGAAGACATAGAAGTTCTGTACATATCTAGGGCTGAAACTAAGTTGCTTTAGATATCTGGCAGAATTCTCCAACGTGCTTTTTTTCTCACAGCAACTTTGTCCTGGCTCTGGGGGTGCTCATGTCTAGAACGTTCTAGCTCCCAGTTGATCATCATTCCTTAAGCTTTCCAGTTTTTTCTTTAACAGGACTAACATGGGAATATAATTGTTCTTCCTCATGTCCCCTTCAAAATGGCAAGCATTCCCCTGCAAACATCTTAATTTTCCTTTGTAGGTAATAGTGGATTCATTGTTCATTAATTTATCTTATTTTATGAAATCAACTACAGAGCTGGAGATTGTTTGAATCTATAGAGATTATATGTATCAACCCGGCTGGGTGCTTTAAACTATAACATATTGTAGGTGCTCAAAAACATTTTACCACAATGTAATGCAAAACTTACATGAAAAATGATTGAGGTAGTGTCACACGTACTATTCTTTGGTGGTGGTTTGCATTAGAATTGCCATTTCACTAAGAATCTACTTCTTTCCAAAAGTAAGGAATCTGAGCAAGTGCAATCAAACAGTTTGTAAAGTATTTGATTGGGCTCTACTGCTGCAAGTTTGGTGAGACTTTTAGGGGATCAGTAAGAAGACACGGTTAACTCACCAACATAAAATGATTTTCGGAAAGAGTTTGGTTTCCTGGGAAAACATAAGGCCCTACTGGGAGTCGAACCCAGGATCTCCTGTTTACGAGACAGGCGCTTTAACCAACTAAGCCATAGAGCCACCTGAAATTGTGAGGTTGAACTGAATCTATCTCATTTTACTTCGACTGGGTGAAAGAAGGAATTTATCCTGTCCGGTGTTATCTTTTGTCTTCAGAAAATATAGCAGCTCCGGGAAGATGCTTCGTTTACTCAGGACGCGCTGGAGACAGAAGACTACAAAAGGAAAAGTATTAGGCAGTTGCAGCGTTAGAGGAAGGACTTTTCTTTTATCCCAAGGAAAAGCGTGACAGAAACTCGAGGCTAGGTAACATGTGGTAAAGCCTATTCAAAGGAAAAAAATGTATATCATTTTTTAAAAAAAACTTCAAGAATTTGCATAAAATAACTGGCCATATGTAACCAAGTAACTCGCTTGAGATACCTGGAGGTGCCAGATTTGTCAGAGGAGGAGCAAGCATCTCTCGGGTGGAGCCGAGGAGGCCGGGTGTTAAGGCAATCTTCCTTCAGCTACAGGTGTCAGCCTGTTTAGTTTCTCTTCAAATCTCATAACGTCATTTTCAACAGCACAGTAAAGATCTGTTGTGATAACTTTCCACATGGAGCCTCTCGGGAGGGGTGCGGAGGTGGGAGTGGGGGCAGGGAGGCAGGAGCCTCTGCAGCTTCGGCCTCAGGAAATTTGGCGAACATCTGAAAAATCCAACCGAGAAAAAGAACCATTTGTTTGTTTCAGTTTCCCCCACCTTTTGTCCTCTTCTGTTCCTTTCGGGCTAGGTTTTTATACTCAGGCAGTTCCGAAAATCAGCTCGCAGAAGAGGTTACGCCTTCTCCCCTCTAATCAGGTCCGTGCACCCCGCGGTGACCCGCCCTTTTCTCCCCAGTGATCGCATCCCCCTCGGGGACGTGCAGAGAGCCAGGCCCGCGGGCGGTCCACCTGATCGCGGCTGCGCGCGCCTAGAAGGCCCAGCGTAGGGTCGGGGTGTCTGCGGGCCCCGGGGCCACTAGGACAGGCGGGGACTGAGACGACTGCGGGGATGAGAGCAGGGAGGCCGGGACAGGGGAGGGGACACGAGGACCCGCCCAGATCGCGTTTGTGGTGGTGGAGCAGGCAGGATCTTCAGGGCCCGGGAGGATGCGAAAATTCGCATCAAATGCAAACGGATCCCGGTCCTGAACTTTGGGACTTAAGACCATGAACACATTCAGCACAAAGTAGGTCTGTCCGCAAAGTTGTTTCTTTCCGCACCTTTCACAACAGGGACTTTATTAAAAAGCCGGGCCTCGAATTCCAGGTGGGTAGGGATGGGGAGGCCGGGAGTGGGGAGGGGAGCTCCTCTGTTTTCTGATCGCGGACATGAAATGTGACTTCCCTCCACTGACCCCTAAGCGCCGTGGGCCAACCTGAGACTCTTCATCACGGCGTCGTCACAGTTCCAGAGCCAGGTCGGCCATGGTGATTGTCAAGCGTTTATTCGATGATTGATTCTTCTAGAATCGAATGGCTTTTATCCTCTGGCCACCTCCTCCTTTACACCCGGGTGTCATAAGAAACGGCACAGGAGCGAAACTCGGGGCTCCCGGGTCCGTGTTGGGTGGACGGAGGGGCAACTCCCCTACACCGGATTCTGTTCTTTGTCGGTCCCTGGGAGGACTCATTGCCGGGTAAGGAATCAGGGAGGATGGAGCATCTGATGTTTGCTAGGTGGGAATCAAGGGGACGGTCTAAGCATACAGTTTTAACTCTAGCTTTGCCTGGTGGAAGGACGTGGCGTACCAAACGAGTATGTGTTGAAAGGAAGTAGAGAATGTAGTCCATACTGAATTTAACTTCCTTATGTGTCTTACGAACATTAGAAATAGCTCTGAAAGAGTTGCCTTTTTTAAAGAGGTAAATGCCTAAGTGGTCCAAAGCGTTGGATGAGGGTTCTAGTCTCTCGGGGTACGGAGAGTAGAATCCCACTCCTGCCCGTCATTTTTGTACCGGCTCTTCCGAAACGCCCATGGAGAGGTCCTGGGAGAGAAAACTTCCAGTCTGCAGCTACAGCATTTTGCCTTCTTGGGAGTTGATGGTTTGGCAAAGGGAGGCTCAGTGAGGAACTTTACCTTTATCATAATAAATTAAGGATAATTAAGATTCAGTTAAAAGAAAAACCAAGCTTTTCCCATATGTACCCCTTATTTTTCATATCTTTGGTCAAGATTTCGAATCCCAAAGGAGAGAATTTTATTTTTTTGAGAAGATCATATGTTGTTTAGGTAACATTTTGACATGTACCAAATCTGAAAAAGTGTCAAAGCAGATCCTCCTTACCCCTTTACCCGCTCTCCCCCACTCTCCCACCCCACCTCTCCTCCAAGATTAAGCCTTACAGGCAAACATACTCATTTTTGTGCTTCCTTCTAGGGACATGTTTTGCACATACAAGTGCATACGTATATATCATTATTCCCACTTTTCACTCAAACAATAGTGTATCAAACACACTCTTATACACCTTAATCACTTCAAATATCTTGGAGTGATTCCCATAGAAAAACATAAAGAGCCCCTTACTCTGGCTGCTACTATTCCATTGCATTTATCAACCCAGTCACTTTTGCCCAACCAATGCTGCTGTAAACAACTTTGTATATTGAACATTTCACATGTTTGTGGAGAGTTTCTGGAAGTGGAATGGAAGTCAAAGATAGGTTCTATGGTAATTTTGATGGATCTTGCCTAGTAGCCTTCCCTAGATATTAATGCAAATTTTCACACCTACCAGCAACCTTTGAGTGCTGGTTTCACCATACCAGGACCAGTATAGTTTATTAAATAGTAACATTAACATTTATATAGTGCTCACTAGATGCTAAATATTTCCTATCTTTACTTTCTTTTAGACATTTAATCTTCATAACAATCTTATGAGGCTATTACCATATTTACTGATATTTAACTGATAAGAAAACAAGCTTTTTGGTTTAAATAGCCTGTCTCAGGAGAACAGAGAGAACAATCAAGATTAGATATCTGTGTCTGTAACAAAGGAATTTTTTTTTTTTAGCCAATTTGATAGATGAAAAGTAGTATCTCAGTACAGTTTTATTTTTTCTCCCCTGCTAATATTGAGACTAAAATCTTTTCAAAAATTTTAAAGCCACTTGCTTTCCCTTTTTATGAAATTTCCCTTTGTCCATTTTTCTGGCTGGTGATTGGATTTTTCCTTTGATATATGTTATCTCTGTATTAGAGAAATTTGTGTGTGTGTAATGAACTATGAATATTATTTTTTGGTCAGTTAGTCATTTGTCTTTTCACTTTACTTGCAAGTGTTTTTTTTAATCCAGGCAAACTATTTTGAAGTTCACAAACTGAGGAAAAATAGACACTACTCATCCAACAGGGATCTGAAGTGTTTATGGTTATAGAGGTGGGAAAGCAGTTCTGGCCTCTATTTAGCCACAGAAGTCATGAGACCACTCTCTGGCATTTGTTAAATAATGAGTTTTGCCATTAAAAAAAAATCCTTGCATTCCTGGAGTGAATTTTGTTTGGTCCTGTTGAATTAATTATTCTTGCTGGATTCTACTTCTTAATATTTTGTTTGAGATGTTGATCTTTAGATGTATAAATTGAATTGTTCTCATTTGATTTGTTTTCTTTTGGGTGCTATTTACATCAGGTTTGGTGGCCTTAATGAGTGGATTGGGCAGTTTTCCATTTCTTATGTCCCAGAACTGTTCAATCCACAAGAATCATCCAATCCTTGGCAATTTGAGGGAACTCGCCTTAGAAATGGAAAGACCTCTGACACTCTCTTCATTTACTTCTGTGGTCATTATTCTATAAGAAAGTATAACTTGGGTGTATCCTATAGTGTCTCTGATTCTCTGGTTCTTCTTTTGTTGAGAGATAATGATACTAAAGGATTAAATGACCTACTGCCTATATTGCTCTAGGACAATACTTGGCACATGCAAGCTTTCAGTAAATGTTATTCATTATTATTATCACATCAATCTTGGTAAGTTGTATTATCCTAAATTTTATGTCATTTGTTACACTTACATTGTCAGATACAGAGGTATAAAGTTGTAAATAATATTTGATTTTTATTTAAAACGTCTCTTCTCTATTCCTATATCTCCTTTCTCACAACTAATTTTGAATTCTGATTTTGATACCAAACCTCTTAATCTCAAGTTCATGTGCCAGATGTGCAGTAAGCCAATCACTGAGACACCAGTGCTTGGAGGTAGAGAAAGGTTTATTAGAATTGGCCAAAATAAGAAGGTGGGAGGATAGGCTCTCTCAAATCTCCTTAATGAAAGAAGAAAGCAGGGAGTCTTTATAGACCTAAGAGGATTGGGAGGAGGAGTTCTGGAGAAACAAAGGGGAAATCTGTGTTTCTTTCACTCCAGATAAGGCCTTGGGCAACCAGACTTCTGGGTGTCAGCAGCAGCTGAGGGCTGGTTATCTGGTGGTCATAACTTCTGTGAAGGCATTCTTTTTCTTATGTAAAACAAGCTCATAAATCCTTGTGACCCTGAGTTGCCCCTCAGGTTAAACAAAAAAATAGCAGATTAACAAGTTTATAATGATGCGTGGATTAATTTCTTTTCCTCTGTTAATTTCTTTTCCTCAACCTCTGGAACAAGATTGAAGGGTGACCATGTTCTTATTGAATATTTATAGTAACCCTCAGGTACCTGGCTTCAATTTCATATTTTCCCTTCATTAGTCTTTCCACTGGTTTGTAGTTTGGTTTCATTTATTGAGAATACTTTCTTAGCTATCACAGCATGTCAACAGCTTTTCTCTATTAATTCCTTTCTTCTATTTTCATTTGGTAGGTTTTATAGTCTTTTATTTGCTTTATAAATGGAATACCCACCAGTAATTTAATCATTTTAACTTTCCCATTTTCTAAAAAAAAAAAAAATGCATTTAAAGTTATAAATTGTCCCCTCTGACCCGCTTTTGTTGCATCTTACTGGTAATGATAAATGTTGTCTTATTCTTCTTCTATTCTACGTAGCCTGTAATATCAGTTTTGATTTTCTCTTTGAGGCAAGATATTTCTAGAAGCATTTGACATTTTTTGTGTGTGTGTGAGGAAGATTGGCCTTGAGCTAACACCTATTGCCAATCCTCCTCCTTTTGCTTGAGGAAGAGTGGCCCTGAGCTAACGTCCATGCCCATCTTCCTCTGTTTTATATATGGGTTGCCACCACAGCATGGGTTGATGAGTGGTGTATGTCCGTTCCCAGGATCTGAACCTGCCAACCGCAGGCCGCCAAAGCAGAGCACACCAAACCAAACCACTATGCCACTGGGCCAGCCCCCTGCATTTGACTTTTTAAAGTATAAAATTTTATGTTTTTCTGATTATATTTTGTTTATTATTTTGTGCCTTATTTTCTAGTACATTCTTAATTTTCTAAATTGAAAATATTGTGACATTTCTTACTGGACCAATGTAAAGTCAATTCATAAAATTCCACGGGCAACTTAAAAATGGTATCTTTTCCACTTTTAAGGAAAAATTTGGTTGTATTGATCAGGTCAATTTTATTGATAATTATTTAAGTTTCTTATAATATTACTTATTTCTTTGTCTATTGATATTTCTTAGACTGAAAGCAGTGAATTAAAGTCAGTTATTAAATTGTATCTGTCTTTCTACTTTTATCTCTGATGAGTTTCTGCTGAATGAAAGTTGCTGCTTTATTTTATAGATCATGAATATTAAAACACAAAAATCTTTATATCTCCACGTAAATTGTAACTCTTAGCATTTTAAAGTCCCTTCTACATCTCATTTAATAATTTTTTTCCAAAATTCCATCTCAAATGATATTAAGTCCAAGAATCCTTTCTTTTTGTATGAGTTTGCCTAATATTCTTGTCTGTCCTTCATTTTCAATCTTTCTGATTGTCTCTGAGCCCTGTGGGTTAGTGGCAAGCTGGAGGAAGGTTTTGCAACAAGGTGTATGCAGGAAACACAGAGCTCAGAAGACCTTGGTTGTTGGTCTCACGTTTTAAAATTCAATGACTGTAATTAAGTGATACTCCATCTTCCATTGGTTTATCTGCCCATAGCAAAAATTGCAATTGAGATATTGAGTAGACCAAACCTGTGGCTTTGTAGAGAAATTCTTGGGAGAATGGAATCTCTAATTCTAGCCAAGAACTTCCTGGAGACTTGAATAAAATATGTTTCTAACTTGAAAATCTAGGGCAAGTGGGAGAATCACACTTTTAATGTTGATGTTTTCTAGGTTCCATCTTTGGTGGTCCTAGTTTTCTCTGAGAGAATATTCAGAAGAATATTCCATACATTCACATCTTTGAACTCTCCAAAATAGGCCGATGACTTCCAAATACCTTTCTTACATAGACCTCTTTAGAATTTCATACGATTATAGCCAACTGCCTATCAGACATTTCCATCTTATTATCTCACAGACACCTGAACTCAAGTCACTCTTATTATTACTTTTCTCTTTGCTAGCACCATAATATATTCTGTTAAACTAGAAACTGAGTAATTACTCTAGATGACTCTCCTTCATTCATTTATTCATCAAGTGAATACAGTGTCACTGCTGTTTAGGCTCAAATAGGGATCCTTCCCTAACTAGTCATGGCAATCAGTATGACATTCTAAGTGGAACCTACTACTGTGAAATCATAATTTGATGGAAGTGAGGGATTTTTCTATTAATTCAGTTAACTCATTACTGAGTTAGCTGTTCCAAAAATGAAGTTCTAGTTTTAATCTGGTATTTGCTTTGTCTTAGAGAAGCTTTTAATTCTAAACAGATACAAACCTGATTTTTTGATGGGACAAAAACATTCTTGATCAAGTTTGACATAAAGGGATGGTTGAATTTGCCCCAAAACTTATGAAAAACAGTCCTAAATATTGGCATATATTTGCCCCAAGTTTGTTCTTTTTTGCATGAAGGGAATTGTGGACATTGACTGATCTGACTGGCTGGGACTGTAAAGAGCAGAGTTGAGCTACAGCCCCCAGGGCACCCAAAAATTCTAAGACAAGCTTTTCATCCTCACAGTAGTGCTGTCTTCTTTCCCCTGACTGATGGTACCTCTTAAAGTGTAGGATGGGCTTGAGCTTTGGTTCTTGACAAATGACCCAATTATGAAGGATCTGGCAAAGTCATTTTTTTCCTTGGCTTTGTACTCCATGTATATTATGCCAGGCGCACATCAAGTACCCATTCTGTCTTAAATTGAGAGAAGACAAGTTGAAATAGAAAGTTTAAAGTTAGTTCACATTTTGGGCTAGGGGTTTTAGATAGAGTCTGTAAAAAGCTACTGGCATAAAATGGCTAATTTCAGAAGAACTTGATAGCAGATGCAGAGAGTGTGGTTTTCTACATAATTTTGCAAATTAAGAATATACGTTGAAGCCAAAAGCTACCCTGGAAACCCTAAGAACAAGGTGATTGATTAAAATTTATTTTCTTTAACTTTATTTAGGTTTTTAAAATATATTATTAAAGATGTAAATGATTTTTTTCTCCTTTGGTGGGAAGTCACAGTTTGAAGATTCAGTTTTCCCTAATAAGTGAATAGAAAAACTGTCCTGATGAATGTCATTTTGTTTTGATCACCAGCATCTTTCCATTGCTTTGTAAGTAACACACCTGTTTGTTCCATCATATGATCCTTTAATTCTATCTTTAATGTATCTTCCAAGTTACTAATGTACTCAGTATCTCTTTTTAACGCAAGTTATGAATTCTGCCTCTGTCTCAAGAGCTACTTGCTTATTATCTATACTTAACACATCCTATGAATTTTGCCTTTATCTCATAAGTTACTAGCTTACTTGCTATCTATATAGGCTTTATACAACTAATTTGCTTTCCTGTTTTCTATCACAGAATATTTTCAAATAATATAGAAAACTTATATTTCATGAGCCCATCAAACTGAGTATTCTGTATTTTTGGAACAGGAGCCCCAGGCTGTCAGTGTTCTGTATATGAATGACTCTGAGGCCCTATAGCTGAAGATAGAGCTCCCTTTGCCAGGCTCTGGGCATCTTCAAAAATAATTTAATCAGTTGATAATTTCATTTCCTACCTGTTTGTCTTCTGGAGGCAAAGAATATAAACAACAGAAATTGGAAAGAGAGAGACTAGTAAAGACCTGAAAAAAGGGAAGATTCTGCAGTTATCTTTTTTTTAGTTCCACTGAAGTTATGATCTAAAAATTGGTGAGTGCTACATATGCTCTAGGTGGCGCTCTGAGGTTATCAAAGGGTGTCTGTAGAGATGAGGTGGCTGTATTTTAGAGGCCAAAGGAAGTCTGAAAGAAAACTATTTTGCTCTTTCTTTTGAAGCAAGAAAGGGCAGATAGTCTGTATGGTTTCATAAGAGAAATTTGGCGGGTGGGAGGTAGAGCAGAATCTCTACCCAGGAACTTCCCAGAGATTCGAAGAAAAGAATATTTCTGACCTGAAACTTGAAAGAGCAAGAGAAAACTCTGTAGTCAGAGCAATGGATGGTGGTGAGCAGAAGGGGGTGGTGAAAGGAGAGGAGAAGGTAGGAACTTTTTTGACTCCAAATCACAATGTACATCTAAGTCTTTTGGAAGCTATGTTAAAGAAAAATTATTTTGACACTTGTTACAACAGTAAAGAAGACTTTATTTAAGACTGTTGCGATAGAGATCAAGCTATTGCAATAGAAGAGTGAGGCTGAATTCAACTCCAAATACAACAGGGACAAGTGGGGATTTACAGCCAACTGGCAAAATGAAGGGGTAAGTGGTTAAAAAATGACTAAGAGGACATATCAAGGATAGGAGGATTCTTGCTAAACTAATTAGCAGGATTTTTGCTAAAGACAGGTCAAGGTCGAGGCCTAGTAGAGAAGAGGGTTCAGAGGAGCCTGACTAAAGTTTGGTCAAAAAGCAAGACTGTCAGATAATATACCTTGAATTTGGACCTAGATGGAAACCATAAGGGTCAGAGACTGAGGAAACTGAAAACCAAGGGAATGGCTGAATTGTCCATGTCAACCTTGGAGTGTTAGGATCACCTAATAGCTGAGTGGGGAAGGAAGAGTGGCTGTGGCTGTGCAGAGAAGTTAGTAGCCACACGAAGTACTGGAGAAATTCTCCTCATTCATCCTGTGTCAAAATGAAAATATTTTCTGCAGATCCTCCATTCCCTAGAGCAGTGGTCTTCAAACTTTAGCATGTACTGGGATCACCTGGAAGGCTTTTTAAACCACAGATTTCTGGACCCACCCCCCTGAGTTTCTGATTCAGTAAGTCTGGGAGGGATATAAAAAGTGCATTTCTAACAAGTTCTGAAGTGATGCTGTTGCTGCTGGTCAGGAGACCACACTTTGGGAACAATTCCCTAGAGACAGAGGGAAGGAAAGGGAAAATGATAACCTCTACTGGGGATTCCTCTGAATAATGAGATGTTTATGGAGGGTAATAGAGGATCTCCCTGGCCTTACCCAAATTTGCTTTACTAGGATGGGACACCCATCCCCACCTGCTCTGAGTGTTGGCTGCTAATGGCTCACAGCCACCTCTTCTTCAGAGTATTACCCTCGGCTGCCATCTTCTCCAGAGAATTTCTTCAACCAAAGGGAGCCATCTCACATGGGAAGTTATGCCTCTGAGGCCCGGAGGTAAGCCCATAGCCAATGATTGACTGACCTAAGTTATAAAAGGCCGTCCTTCTTCCTTCAAGATGGAAATAGTTATGTGTGATTTATTCTGAAGCTAAACTCCAGAAGAAATCACATCCTTACTTCTCTCTTTTCCCTGCCCTATCCTGCTGCACTGATTCCCTTTCTTCTGAGACAACTCTGTCCGTAAATTATGTGTACCTGAATCCTAGTCTCAGCTTCTGTTTACAGTATACAGAAGCCAAGCCAAGGAGTATTCATGAGACCACAGGAGCAAGATTTGATGTGCTCTGGGATGGACTTTGGCCTACTCTTTCTTAGATTTTGGAGAATCCAGCTTCTAGAACTAACATGGGCACTCTCAAAGTCCAAGAACCACCAGTGTCCACACAGTCCACAAGGAAGATGTTGCATCTGTGCAATGACTGCCATGGGGGAGACTGTATTGGGGTCTTACCTCCAGGAATGGGCTGCTTAGCAAATCTGGGACTAGGATGATTAGAGAGTGTCTGAGTCCTGGTTCTCTGAGACTTTAGAACCTTCCTGTCCTGCCCAGGGACTCTCCCCAAAGGTTTTCTGATCAGCGGAGACTTTGTGACTTTAGATACCTGTTAGGTAGTTTGTGGAGTAGCAGCTTTATGTGAAAACACTGGTCTTGGAATCAATTAGCTGAAGTTTGTCTAATTTACATGATAGGTTGTGAGAATCTCTGGTTTGAAAAAAAATTCCACAGCAGTAATAGTGCCAGTGATGATGATGCTCACCATGATAGTAACAGCAAAGTTTTAACTACTGTAACAGACCAGAACTCCTGAGACATTCCTGGGCAGTCTGCCTCCTCCCAGAGGGTTCTGTGTGTGGCTTTCCTTGGGGACTAAGATCTGTCATAGGGATTGGTGAGGAGGGGAGAAGTGGAAAACTTTATCTCTTAATCCTCTTTTTATAAAGACTTTTACATCACCATCATCATCTGCAACCTTCTGATCAGGACTGCTGGTCCCCACATCTACCCCTCACCTACGCTCACCTCCCTGTGCAAGAAATTTTGTTTCTCGTTTTCCTGGTCTTGGCTTTCCCCAGAACAACCTTTGTTTTCTCTTCAGGGTTAGCCACTGGAGGGCATCAAGAGTATGGAACCTGGATTTATCAAAACAGCAGCAGGACTGAGACCTCTCCTAGATACTCAGGCATAACACACTCAGGTTGAAGCTGCAGTCCTCTACCTTCATTACTTTAGGACTTGACCATGGAGCAGGGGCTGTTACTCCCCTGAAGCAGTCACTTTTGTACAGCAACTGCAGTTTCCTGGTTTAGGCTGAACCAGTATCTCGAGAGAATTCTATATACATGGTGTCAGCCCATCCTCCTCCACCTACTTCCTGGACCTTGATTATTCTGATCCAAAAATAGTAACAGATTTAGAACTCTTCTGAAGATGTTAAGGTCCCTAGAGGTTCTCAAGAACTTTAGAGATTTAGAAGAAACTCAAAAATGAAACATTTCTCACCACCACTGGTAACTGGTTCTGTAATTCCCTCACTGCCCTCACAAGTGCCATATGCCTAGTAAAAGACTTATGGAAGTCTCAAATTCTGTAGGTTATGGCTAAAGACAGCCAGATTTTTAAGAAATCAATTTTTTCTTACTAGATTTTTTAGTTCAAGACAAAATATCCAAATATTTTGAAAATATTTTCCATTTCTCTTGTGTGTCTACCACCTCTGAATTTTAGAGTCTGAAGAATCACTTTCTTGGTCATTTCTGGCTTAGTTTGTCAATTTTCATGTTGCTGGATAAAGATTAAGTCAGGGATCACATTTCTATTTAGGTACACAACAAGATGATAATGTTTGACATTAATCACTGATATTTAAATTTCCTGTACATCTTAAGTGCAAAAAATATTTTAAAGTGCAAGTACCTGTGTTCAAAATAATTGGTGAAGAGGAAAAGGAAATATTTTATTTCACTTCTTCATACAATCTTCTCTTTTCTTAGTTCCTGATTTTCTGAAATTAGTCTCTATATAAAAGACTGAACTTTAATTATAAAACAGCATGGGCCATGTAGAGCTTCCCAGCATGCTCTTTACTCCTCTGATTAGGAGTAGGTTTTGTTATGCTTTTCTTCTATTTTTATGTGATTTTAAATTTTTACAGTGAGCATGAATTAATTTTATGAACAGGAACGTATGCGTTTTGTTGTTGTTGAGAGAGAGAAGATTCTTTGAGAAGCAAGGATTGCTCTCATGGAGGAATGGAGACCTGAATAGGAGGGTACAGAGGGGGCTGACTCCAAGAGGTCTGTCTTCATGTCACAGCAGCTCTATGAGCAGCTGGTCCCACCTAGTGTTTTTGGATGGGCCAAGGAAAGATCAAGAGTGCTTTTGAGAAAAACAAAATACTGCAGAACTAGGTGAGGTAGTCAAGGAAGCAGGGACATAGTGAGAGAGGAAGTGGTACGACTCTAGACATAATATGAGATGGAGAAAACACCATGGGAAGCAGAGCTGCTGCAGAATTTTTTTATTTGAGACAGTGATAAGAATCAGTTTAAAGTTGGGGGGACTTTGGGTGAGGAGAAAGCCCATCATTCAAAATGAAGGGACATCCCTGCCCAGGTGCCATGACCTGAATGCACTAAGGGACAGGCACCAAGGAAGGCTCTGGTTGGGTCTGACCCAGACGGGCTTTGGGACCCACCATCATGGAGATGCCCCTCCTTTCATGTGATGTGAGGTTTCTGCTCTCACTCTGCCTTGAGAGATCCTATAAGAGAACTACAGGGTGTCAGGGGAATTAAGGAAGACTAACTAGGGAGAGGAAGAGTTGAACAACGTCTGCCTATCTTGGAGGAGAGAAGAAGCCATTAAGGGGATCTTGAGAGTCTTACTGCCAGTTCCTGCTTTCTTTAAACCTTCAGGATGGGGAAGGGATAGATGTTAGGACTTCTGGGGATTGCTTTTTTAGGGACATAGTCTGAAATCTACCCTGAAATATGATTTTCCGTTGGAATAGAATGGAAAAAAATTGATACTCTGGGACCAGAGTTGGGGAGATAGGTTTTCTTTCTCTTAATCTTCAAACACATGCACGCACACACACACATGCGCATATATTTGGGCAGTACAGGATGGTTTGGTCACATTGAAGCTGGATAGAAAGATATGTGGAGCAAAGATGGATCTCTTGTTAAATGTGTTCTTTAGGTGGGAGGCAGGGTGGCTACTTCTGACAGTCTCTGGCCTTTCTTATTCGGATTTGAACTGCTTCAGGTACTCCAGGATGTCTGACTTGACTGTGCTAACTGAAGCCCGGTGGAACCAGCGCATGACAGGGACCCCATCAGGTCCCACCAGGAACTTCTCAAAGTTCCAGCGGATGTCATGGACCTTCATGGGCGCCCAGAAGAGTTGGTTTGATGAGCCCAAAAGATCAGAGGTTGGAGGGCAGGAGTTCTGGAGCAGAGATATGAAACACAGAAAAATAAGTTTTTTCTGCTTCTGTGTGGTCCAGTCTTATCTCCACCCCTAGATAGTCTGCTCACCATTGTATATCTCAATATATTAACTACTTAATGCGCTCCTACTGAACCACAGACATTTGAATACATCATCACCAGTACAACTACCAATCAAACAACCAAGAGTTAGAGAGTAAGATAGTAAATAGAAAACATTTCTCCTTTCCCTGTCTCTCCCCTACTGCCATGATTATATCATGGTGCTTCAATGAAAGAGTATCTCCTGTTTTCTTTGGTAAGTCATATCATTTCTTTTTTTTTTTTTGGGAGGAGATCAGCCCTGTGCTGACATCTGCCAATCCTCCTCTTTTTTTTTTTTTTTTGCTGAGGAAGACTGGCCCTGGGCTAACATGCGTGCCCATCTTCCTCCACTTTATATGGGATGCCGCCACAGCATGGCTTGCCAAGTGGTGCATAGGGCACGCCCGGGATCCGAACCGGCGAACCCCAGGCCGCCACAGGGGAACGCACGCACTTAACTGCTTGCGCCACTGGGCCGGCCCCAGTCATATCATTTCTATAGTTTCAATTTCTTAAGCTGAAAAAAAAAAAGCGGTTGGTTTAGAGTAGTGGTTCCCAGAGTTTGGGGCTTCAAAGACCAGTAAAAGTTCCACAACTATTTTTTGGAGATTAAGGTAGAATAACCAACACTCAATTTGACAATAAGAAAAACATTTAAAGTCTACTATAACTATAAATTAAAAAATTACCAGATTTTTAAGTATTAGGTTGAAGAACATAAAATTGATGATATCACCATTTTTGAGCAGCAAAAATGGCAATTTATATGGTTTAACCTAATATTAATTTAATATCAGAATAAATGATGGTCTTTATGTTCAGTAAGTTGAGCTTTGTGAAAAATTCCCCACATTGTCTTTTTTTTCCAGTTTGCTGTGGATGGGTGAACATTTCCACAAGGACGAGACTTATTCTGCAGATCAACATTTGGGAACCAGTGGACTAAGATCTCAGGGGTCCTTCCATCCTGGGCTTCTGGGGTTCTAACACGCTGTGACTCTCAAGTCAGTTACCACATGACACTCTACATTATTCATTTCTGTGTTTGTCTCCCTGGTTAGATACGAATTCCTTCAGGGAAGAGACTATGCCCTATTAATGTTCGTTAACTCATTGTGTAGCACAGTTCTTGCACATAACTAGGAATTCGATAAATGATTGTTGAGTGAATGAATCATTACCTTTCAGCAGGGGAGGTTTAGTCCATATCAGAGCTATCATATATGTTTCCTTTACTTGAAGGAAAGATATTGCCATCACAATAGATATTGCCATGATCCTTGAACTTACGTGAGCATTTCTTTCCAAGGAGTTCAACCTCAATCCTAGGCTTGAGCCCCATGCTTTCAGGGCATCTCTACCAACCTGACCAATCCATGCCAGGTTTATGTTGACTTACCTTCAGGAAGGTAAAGACCTTCTGTTCTTTTTCTCCATTCACATCCCCTTTCTCAAAGAGCTGAAAGTTGGGGACAAAGCCACCACCTGGACGCACATACCTGCAATGAACTAGAGTGTTCCTGGGAGGAACTAAATTAAGACAAGGATGGATAGTAACGGGTGCCGCGACCTCACCACAAAAGGAAATTAGAGCTAAAGAGGAGAGGTTGTAGACAGGGAAGGTGGAAAGAGAGGTCTCCGGGAATCAGGTCTTCATGCATAGGCTTTATAGAGCCATTAGCGAATTGCAAGAAAAGTGGAAGGCGATATTTCAAGGTTAGGATTCCTGATTCATTTCTATTTTCTATATTCCCTCCTTCACCCGTGCTTCTTTTCCAGTAGATTTTCCCCTAGTCTCATCATCAAAGAACTCGAAGGCAGAGAGAATGCTTGAGCATGGCCAGCAGGGCAAGATTGAGTTCAAAGCATCATGATGATGTTCTTGAATCTGTTGATCTACCACCCACCCCAGAAGTTTCCAGAATGAGAAGGCCTCTAGGTAGAATTTGGAAGGGAAGTCCTGACAGGTCCTCTGCAGGCACTTACTTGAGCCCAAAAAGGATCTCTGAGTTTTTTCCTGGTTCTTGTTTTCCAAACTGGTTGCAGGGAAAGCCCAACAAAACTACACCAAAAGGCTTCAGCTCCTCCTGTAGTGCATTCAGTTCTGTAGGCAGAGAATGAACAGCATGGATAACTTGGCCAGCAGTCCTACTGTGAGCAGTGAAAGATCACTGAATCTATCCATTTATTACATAAATAAACTGAGGACTGTGAAGGGAAAGGTTTAAGATTACAGAGATTGAGGAGGCAGAACAAAAAGCTAGAACACAGGTTTCCAGAAACACATCCAAATAGCTGCTGTTTTTCTTGTGCAGTAGTTCCCATAAATGGCTCCACTTCACCATCCAGTAGGAGCCCTTCTTAAAAAGCAAGGATTGATTAGTCCTGTGTGGGAGGGTCCCGTCTGATTCTGAAGAGAACTCAGATTTAAATGCCATTGCCTTCCTTAGTTGGTGGGTTGACTGATCAAAAAATATTTTAAGGGAAAGGCAAACAAAATGGACATGAGATGCCACCTCTCCCCCGACCATTATGCTCTATGATGACACAACCGGACACTCCAATCACTTTCTCAGGAGCACTTCTTGGTGCTCTAACCTGGGAGTTGTAGAGGAAATCTGAGAAATTCCAAGCTTAGCTCTAGAGCATTCCCTACCCTCTTGTCAATTCCACTGACCTAACTGATGCCATTTCCCTGAAACACTCACTGAGATTCCAGGCTTCAAACTCTAAAGTACGCTTTACTGGTGCCAGGAAGCCCTCCAACTTGTCTGTCTAGACTTGTACCATTATTTTCATCTTCAGCCATTTTCAGTTCAGGTTTATTCAGTCCCCATGACCAGCATCAGCTATTCCCATTCAGATTCGGCTCTACCTGCTGGCTTCTCCCCTAAGGACTTCTTCTTAAATGACAGCGCCTACCTGTTTTTATATATTTCTTCAGTTACTATCCACACTAACCTCTCTCTTATCTTTAGCTATCAAGAATATTTGTTTTCGGGCCGGCCCCATGGCTTAGCGGTTAAGTGCGCACACTCCACTACTGGCAATCCCGGGCGTGCACCGACGCACCGCTTGTCAGGCCATGCTGAGGCGGTGTCCCACATACAACAACTAGAAGGATGTGCAACTATGACATACAGCTATCTACTGGGGCTTTGGGGAGAAAAAGGAAAAAAGGAGGAGGATTGGCAATAGATGTTTGCCAATTGGATTGGCAAAAGGGAAAAAAAGGAGGAGGATTGGCAATAGCTCAGGGCTAGTCTTCCTCAGCAAAAAAAGAGGAGGATTGGCATGGATGTTAGCTCAGGGCTGATCTTCCTCACACACACAAAAAAAGAATATTTCTTTCCTATTGCAGAAACACTTAGCAGACCCTGATTCCAGTTCTATGGCAAGTTCCTTTAACTCTCTCAATTTCCTCATCTGGAGTAAAATTTGAATGAGATACTCTTTAAAATTCTCATGAACTAGTTTAATAAACTATATCACAGCAACACAATGAAAACTATGCCTTAAAATGAATGAGGAAACTGATCATGTAGCGATACAGAGTAACATACAAGATATTTTAGAGTGTGAAAAAGCAAGGTGCAGAATCATTTGTTTGTGGATATTTGTGTATATGTGTGAGAGAAAGGGAGAGAGGCAGAGGGGGGAGAGTGGGATTGACTGATTTGCTTGTATATGCATTAAAGATTTATGGAAATATACACCATAAACTGATGACATTGGTTGCCCAAAGGGAAGAGAATGTGGAAAGTTATACTGTTAAACTCTTTTCTATCTTTTAAATTTTCAATGTTGTGAATGTCTTACTTATTGGACACATAAATTTAAGTTAAAACTAAATTAAATTAAAACATTTATTTTTTACTTTTTTTGTGAGGAAGATCAGCCCTGAGCTAACATCCATGCTAATCCTCCTCTTTTTGCTGAGGAAGACCGGCTCTGAGCTAACATCTATTGCCAATCCTCCTCCTTTTTTTCCCCAAAGCCCCAGTAGATAGTTGTATGTCATAGTTGCACATCCTTCTAGTTGCTGTATGTGGGACGTGGCCTCAGCATGGCCGGAGAAGCATGCGTCAGTAGCGGAGTGCACGCTCAACCGCTAAGCCACGGGGCCGGCCCCTAAATTAAAACATTTAAAAGCAGATTCACATTCCATGGAACTGCTGTTTACACATCACAACTTTTTAAACTTACCATATTTTTCAAACTTAACTTTTTGAAGGAAGGAAAATCTCCACTTGCAAAATAATACTAAACTGTTGTTCAGGCTCTTACAATTAGATTTTGAGATTTTATAAAAATTAAAAAAAATTTAATCTGTAGCTTTTCAGGTTTTCCCCAGAGTTGATTGTACATAAAAATAATAAATATAAAGTGACTCCAGAATTCTTTACAATGTCTAGATCTTTCCATAATCTGTACTTTTGAGAGTATCTTCTTATGCACAATTTCACCATTGAATTGAAAAAGTCTTTAGCTGCTCTTAGTACATATGAACCATTTGGTTTTTGTTGTGCTTTGGAGAGGGGGTATTTTAATATAATTTTTGCCTAAATCAAGCAGTCCCCTCTGTCTTAGTCCATTCAGGCTGCTATAACAAATACTACAGACTAAGTGGCTTATAAACAACAGAAATTTACTTCTCACAGTTCTGGAAACTGGAAGTCCAAGATCATGGTGCCAGCATGGTGGGGTTCTGGTGAAGGCCCTCCTCCGGGTTGCAGACTGCCGATGTCTCTCTGTGTCCTTACATGGAAGGGGCTAAGGAGCTCTTTGGGGTCTCTTTTATAAGAGCATTAATCTCATTCATGAGGTCTCTAACCTCATGACCGAGCACCTCCCAAAGGCCCTATCTCCTACCATCATATTGGGCTTAGGATTTCAATATATGAATTTTGGGAGGACACAAACATTCAGACCATAGCACCCACTGAATGTTAATTTTAAAATATCAAAATTGATGAACTATATATCTTAGACATGAGATTGCAATATGCCTAAATTTAAGTAGTGTGTAAGAAGGAGAAAATTCTCGGATTTCTTATTATTGAAGCTCCGTTAAGACAAATTGATAGGACTTTATATTTTTGATCAGTTGAATAGATACCAACGTCAATGTATGGAAAATTTTTCTTAAAACTTGTCCATGTATTAGTTTGATCCATTTCTTTGTGGCACTTAGTGCAATTAACCTTTTGAATTTATCTTGAACGTTAAAAAAAAAAGCAGAAAACAAAGTTATTGGCATATCAAAAACTACATCTATTTTTAGTATAATCCATCAACGGGAATACCAAACTGTTCCCCATGAGTGCACAAAGAAAATGGAAAATCCACCTCAGTCACCATAGAAAATTGGGCCAAGTTTGGAGAGATGGAGCATGTCCCCAAACAGGACTCATTCCAGTCAAACACTGCCCAGATAGAAAATTGCATTTCCCTCTTCTCTGTCATTTGGAGGTGCCTGCAGAACCCCCGGGCGATTTCCAAAAGATCAAAGATCAATCCTCTCTCCTGTTGTTACCAGAAAGAAGGATAAAAGCAGCCCCTGAAAGCTAGGTTCTGGCCTGGGAGTCTCGGCTAGAGTTTGGTGTTTTCCTGCTGACCATAAACAGTTTCACAAATCAATATCATCAACATGTGACCATGATGAATCAAGACAAAAACAAGGACCACTCCATAATCTTGTTTTAACACAGACAAAATATGAGCACTGTCCAAATCACAAAAATGACCAAGCATCACCTTATTCTTGCCAATATAAGTGATGGCTGCTTCTTTTTTTTTTTTTTTTTTTTAATAATTTTATTTATTTATGTATTTTTCCCCCAAAGCCCCAGTAGATAGTTGTATGTCATAACTGCACATCCTTCTAGCTGCTGTATGTGGGACACGGCCTCGGCATGGCTGGAGAAGTGGTGCGTCGGTGCAGGCCCGGGATCCGAACCCGGGCCACCAGCAGTGGAGCACGAGCACCCAACCGCCAAGCCACGGGGCCAGCCCCATGGCTGCTTCTTTACCAGTTACAGTTGTAGTCTTGCTTTATTCCTTCTACCTTGTAGGTTTGATTTATTAAGGTACTCAATCATATAACTTTCCTCATTTCCTGACAGCATTCAATCCAGCTTCAATTCCTTGAACCCTTCCTCAAATCACCCAACACAAGCCCAGATCCTCAAATAAGGCCTTTCTAACAGCTTCTTATGGAGAAGCTCCATGATTCCCTACAGTATGTGTTCTTCCTCAGGGCATCGAGAAACAAACTCCACTTGTTCAACTACAGGTATGTTCCTGGTGGTCTTTGACTAAATCTTTGGGAGAATCTTAGTTCTCAAATCTGGAGATAATTCTCCTGGCATTCTTAAGGCTAAAGGAGCAGAGCAGGATTTAGGGGAATAGAGTCACATGATCACCTACCCAACCCCTCTCCCCACAACCTTCCTCCCAGTAACAAATTAGTAAAACCTTCAGGAATTACAATATGACCATCTGACAAAGCTTTTTCCAAAAGAGTTGAAACATGAGTTCTTACCAGGATACTGAGCTGTCAAGCCTCAATAGGTGGCCACATTGATAAAGAGGACGTGCTTGCCCGCATACTGCTTGAACTGGATATACTCCTCGCCATTGAGGGTGAGGGCTCCATACTCATAGATGGTGCCTGTCACCCCCTTATAGCAATCCATCTGAAATGTAACAAAAATAACCATAATGATGCGATGATAAGATAAACAATAATCCACAACATCCGTGGGCTTTTTCAAAGCACTCTTGCATGTAATACCTTGAAACTCTAAGAACTGAAGAGACCTTCTCAAGTAATATTTTTAATTACGGCTGATGCATGTCTTCTGACTTAAAATCCAATTTTGTTTATTTATTTATTTATTTAGTGGCAGGACAAGCACTTCATAATGCTCTTCCCATTCCTGGAAGATTAATGCAATTTACCTCCATTCTCTGACAGGGCACTCTCCTCCACATCCTAACACCCTGTTCCAGTCATCATCCCTCCCCAAATACTCTTAACAGATTTTTGTAGAGTTTCCCATAAAAGAAGAAAGTTTTACATAAATTTCTCACCTATATATTCTTACGTTGTAATTTCCTCCCCCCCAGAGCTGGGCCCGTAACTTGCTCCTCTTCTGGATCCCACTGAAGGCCCTTTCTAGAGGTTTGCCAGTGGGGTGCTCATTCGTACCTACAAAACTCATCCTCGATACTTTCTTTTTCTTATTCCTATATTGTGGAGAAACAGCCTCGACTGCTCATGAATTAGGGATTACAAAATAGGAAGCAAAGGGAAAAAACTTCCTACCCACAAGCAAGCCAAGGGAAAAAGGCAGACAGGACGTGGAACAAAAAGCTGAGGTGTTGTTATCTGAGGAGAGGTCAGATTCCTGGAGATGTATAGAAAAGTCATAGAATTTTGGAGTAATTTAAGGGAGCTGTAAGGGATCTCAGTCCATAAAGGTCTGCCCCAGCAGTGAAGGAACTGCCTGTGGGCGAGCGCCTGTGGGGAGAGTGGGGCAAAAAACTCCTATCATTTTCTAAGTCCATAAGTTCTGTCACCAGGATACCAGGCAATAGCTTCTCCTTCACTATTCTTGGAAAGAAGGAGGCTGACCCTAGGGCAGGCGCCTTCCCCATGTGTCCATACATCCATACACATCTGTGCACACATTAACCCAAATATTTGGGAGCATTAGCCTAAGAAAGCCATTATGAAGGGGTTGTCATCTATGTGCCTACATTCTCTTTGCCTTCATGCCACCTCAGCTCTGTGCTAAATAATTTCCAGCATTTGCCTTTCTTGCTACTGTAATAAAAAAATCACAAGGAAATCATCCGTGAGCTGTCATTTGTGTGCCTCCTTTTTCCTTGTCTTCATGCTACCTTAGCTCTGGGCTCAACAACTTCCAGCTGTTTGTCTCTCATGGCTATCACCCTGTGAACTGGGATGCAGAATCCCCCCAAAATTGCATATTGGAAGAGCTCGATCTTTCCTACTCAGCTATGAGGCCTGCTCCAGTTTACTTAGGTCTGTTTGAAGAGGTGAGGATACCCTAAAACACAGCTTTTTATTCACAAGATGATTTTTTTTGTTTATCCAATATGCTCCTGCTTTTTTGTTTTTTAAGGAAGATTGGCCCTGCACTAACATCTGTTGCCAATCTTCCTCTTTTTTTTTTTTTTTCCTCCCCAGAGCCCCAGTACACAGTTGTAGAGTTGTAGCTCTTCTATGCGGGACGCCACCTCAGCATGGCTTCATGTGCAGTGAGTAGGTCCGCGCTGTCGGGGGAAGAGGGAGAATCTCCCTCTGCCCATTTCCTTAAGGTTCTTATGGCTGGCCAAATAATTAACAAGACAGGTTAGCAGGAGAAAATAATACCAAGTTTAATAATATGTATACATGGGAGAAACTCAGAAATGAGCAACTCGTCCCTCTGTCTAAGCTGCTTGCTTAAGTATTGCAGCTAAAGGCAAGGAACGTGTTGGGGGTGGGTAGTGGCCTGGGACTTCAGAGGGCAGGAAGACAATTCTTTTCAGGGTCATCTATAGATAATGTGGTCAGGGAGAGACAGAGTTTTTGATAAAAGAGGCTTGGTACCTTTCCTATTGTAACCTCTATCCTACATTATCTTTACAGCCATCATGATAGAAGATCTGTTCCAGGAAGGAGCCACCATGTCAAATCCTTTAGGCAGTTAGTGGGGGAGGTCAAATGTCCCACAGAGAAAACAATCAAGCTGTAAAGAGATATATTTCAGGGTGGCCAAATCTTGATCTCCCACAGCGCCCAGGATCCGAACAGGCGAACCTGGGGCCACCAAAGCAGAACGCACGAAGTTAACCACTACGCCACTGGGCACCCCCCCAACAAAATGATTTTTTACAACAGAAATTCCACCCCTTATTAGTAGTGGCTGACACAGACCTCAGAGGTTGCCATTTTTTTATTTCAAAGAGGGAACATTATCTTACTACAGCTGCCAGTCTTTGAGCATTTTACATTCATCATCTTACACTTCACGTGGACCAAATAACAGAGCACTCAGAGTGTGGTTTGAGGACCTGGACAAGTATCATCTGGAGACATAATAGAAATGCACATTCCTGGGCTACCCTACGACCTACTGAAGCCAAAACTTTGGGGGTGGGACCCAGCAATCTATGGTTTAAAAAGCCCTCCCGGTGGTTCTTATGTGAGTTGAAGCCTGGGAATCACTGTACTCTACCATGGGTATTCTTCTCCAGTTTTCATAGATGAGACAAAGTGGCCAACACAAGATTTATAACTGGCATAAGGCCACAGGCAAGGCTGAGTTTTTGAATGAGTTCATCTGATTTTACAGTTAAAACTTGGTGCCTCAAGTCATCTACTCCAGTCCCCACCCTGCATCCTAAGACATAGCATCTTTTTACAAGGTGGCTACTGACATCCTGCATGGGACTTTTCTGAAGGGCATCAGGCGATTTGGAGCAGCACCGAGACCTAAGAGCAAATCCTCTTATTCTGACCTGAGCTTTGTCTCCACCTCACACCATCTCCCCTAAAATGAAAATTGGCCAACAACCATCAACCAATCAACCATGATTATTCCCTGAAAGAAAGCTCCCCTTTCCCTACCCTGAAACTCCTCAGAGCACATTCCAGCACCAGCTTATCCTCCCCTGCCCCGGGGGGGTTTCAGCCTCTCCAAGAGCAATCAGGTTATCCTGTCTCTCAATCCATTTGCTACTTATGTCCTGTTTCCAAAAACTCACAAGGCAGCCCCACGTTCCAGACCAGGGTGGAGGGGACAAGGTGCTGGGTTATCAAGCAGCCACCACGGGAAGTGGCAAAGTGGAAGGCACCAAGTGCAGCCTTGGTCCTCCACCCATATTCAGCTCAATGCCCGCTAGGTGCAGAGGAGAAGACCCACGTAAGATAGTAGGTTTAGGAGAGTCTCTGCCTCAGAGGAAAGCAGTGGCAGATATTTGCTAAGAAGGGCTGGAGAGACGGATCTCGTCCTTCGAGAAGAGAAGGGAGAACTTTTCGCATCCCTGGCGGCCAAGTTAGTCATCACGTGCTGACATCCTCCTGGGTCCTTGCAGGGCACTCACCTTCATCTTTTGTGACTCTGGGGTCAGCTGAGCAAAGCCGACCACGAACAGCGGGAAAAGACAGGAGGCCAAGAACCGCCGAATCATGGCTCCAATACGAGGTCTAGGCGAGTCTGAGGTTCCCAGGGATGTCGGCACCTTTTGAGCCTCTGGCAGGACCAGTTTGAAGATGCGCCCTCCAATAACAGAGCAGCATTCACACACTCAGGCTCAGTGCTTCCCAGTGCATCCGGGACCTGCGACCCGCACGTGTTCTGGCGCAGGTGTTCCGGCGGGTGGAGGTGCCAGCTTGCCTCTTGGGAACCTAAAGTAGTGTTTCTACCCTGTCCAAGTGACTGGTGGATCCTAGGTGCTGGCACCGTATCCAGGAAGTAGGGCCAGCCCCACAGAATCAGAATCTACTTTTTTAAAACAAGATCATCACGTGATTTATATGCAAACTAAAGTTTGAGAAGCATTGTCCCAGATGCTGTTAATCCTTTGTCCTGTCCCCTCAAACTTTCATCACGTAGTCAACAGCACACTGTATTTTCTAATTATGAGGTCATCTGTGGGGGCCTGAGTGTCTCAGGCACTTCGCTCAGCAAACTGTCCCCTGGAGAAGGGCTTGTTAATGCAGGAGTAGGACAGATGAGAGATGCGTGTTCACAGTGGGAAGTTATCAGGCAGAAGGCTCTAAACTGGCAGTCAGGGAACTGCCCTGGGCTTAAGTTTCATTCTCTGTAAATTATTTTAATCATCTCTGCCCCACTTACTCCATAAATCTATTTATTGTGAGGCTCTAATAAGGTAACAACCAGAAAGTTGTTGGAAAGTATTTGAATTGGTGAAGAGGCACAGAGTTGTTCTTCCCACTCCCCCCACCCTCACCCCCACCCCCAAGCCCCTCTCCTCTCCCATCTGCGCCCATCTGGCTTTTCCCTGCAGGCTCAGCTTTACTAAACTCCCTTGTTAATCGAAGTGGTAACTTATTCCTCTTCAGTTCTAAGCCTCTTTCCACCCAGCCCCCTCCACCTGCCCCTGCCTCTTCCAGGTTCACACAGAAGGCTTTCTCTGCTCCTGAAACTGAAGTCTGGATGGGGTTGAATTCTTGTGAACTCTCTTGGAAGACAAGCTTTTTGTTATCTCAGATTTCTGAGCTCTTCTCAAAGACCTATAATCCGTGGCCTGATCACTAATACCTGATCCAGCCATGCAGGTGCCCAAGGTGTTTAGAGCAGCCGTGCAGAAGGCTTCCCTTTTTTGGCACAGACCTACACACGTTCTCAAACTCTTTGGCCTCTCCCCATTCTCAGTTCAAAAAATAGCTGAACCTTAGACTATAAGGCAATAGAGACCACTGAGTTCAACCCCACTGTGTGTTATTGACTAGCTACCTGTGTCTCTGTGCCTTAGTTTTGTCATTGGTAAAACTGGTGTAATAATCTACCTATCTACCTACCAATCTATTTATCTCCTAGGTACTATCCTAGTACCTACCTGTCTACCTCTTAATCAATTGACCTCCTAGGGCTGCTGTGAGGATTAAATGTGTTAATAACTATAAAGGACTCAGCCAGGGCCTCACACAGGTAAGCAAATAGAAGTATATTTATCATTCACACATTCAGCTTTATGCATGAGAAAACTGAAGCCCAGAGAGAGAAGTGACATATCAAAGGTCAAAGGTTAGTAATGGTGAAATGAAAGCAAACTTGTGATTCCTACTATAGAGCCTTTCCTCTGATTCCATATGGATCATCCATTGTTGTGACTAAATCTTTATTGTCTGAGATGACTTACATTTGCTCATCTTGTAATAACTAGCCCTTGAATGATGAGGAGACATAGGTAGGTCTAATGGCCTAAAACCTTAACTTCCCAGGTTCCTATTCCAATATTCCTGATAAGCTTTTGAGCACCTTGTGTCCTGGCCTCCAGCAGTGAGAAGTGAAGGTACAGAGCACACTTTGAGCAGGAGGAAAGGAGGCAGACATCTCATGTCCCTGGTCCACCTGAAGGTATCTCAGGGCTACAATGCCCCTTCACTCCTCCTCTGGAGCCATAGTTCAGATCTCTGTTCTCTCATTCTAGGAACTTTGCTTCCATCTCTTGGCTTGTCTCCTTACTTCTAAGGTCTTCTCCAGTCCCTTCCTTCTCTTCCTCCACATTCTGCCTCTCTTCTATGACTTTTCTGATGATCAATTTTGTTGACACCACTCTTATGTTAAAAATACTTTGATTCCTCCCTAACTCTTAGATTTCTAATTTGAAATTCTCCCATGGGGCACTCAAAATCTTTCCCAATTTAACATTAGCCAAATTTCCAGGTGTACCCTTTCTTCCATAAATGGTATGTTTCTGGGAGATTGAACTGTCTCCATCACCCCAAATCCACCTATTCTTGACATTTAAGATAAAATCTTGGCCAGTACTTTGGGATCATTCCTGAAAGATTTTTTTGATATGTTAATAACATATTTTTATTTAAAATGATGGGACCCCATTTTGTCAAACAAGCCTTCATAGGTAACTTTTTCAGGCCTGAGTCACAAATCAGGGTCCTAGTGAGCTTGACCAGGCCTTAAATTGGACCCAAGGTCAGTCTTACTCCTTTCATAGATAGCCTACAGCTAGGGCAGAAAAGGGTGGGAGACTCAGATCAATGTCTCAATCACTGTTTGTTTGATGCAATGAGGATGAAGCAGTTTAGAGGAAATAGACAGGGTTCCTAAGAAGAAAAATGATTTGCACAAGGTCACAGGATATTACGGGCTGAATTGTGTTCCCCCCCCCAAAAGATATAATGAAGTCCTAACCCCCAGTACCTCAGAATGTGACCTTATTTGAAAATAGGATTGTTGCCAGTGTAATTAGTTAAGATGAGGTCATACACTCCAGTATGACTGATGTCCTTACAAAAAGATGGTGTTGTGAAGGATGTCATGTAAAGACAGAGACACAGATTGGAGTTATGCTGCCACAAGCCAAGGAACATGTGGGGCTACCAGAAGCTGGAGGAGGCAAGGAAGGATCCCTCCCTGTAGGTTTCAGAGGGAGCATGGCCATGGTGACTCCTTGATTTCAGACTTCTAGCCTCCAGAACTAGGAAACAATAAATTTCAATTATTCTAAGCCACTTAGATTGTGGCACTCACCACAAGGTTCTTTCATTCTCACTTTCTTTGGCCTAAAAGGAAACAAAACTCTTTATTGCTTAAATACAGTCCTTCATCTTAGTTCTGGAATGAAACTACTTCTTTATTTACCTGAACCCTGACTTAGAGATTCAAGTCTCTGCTTTTTCTATCTTAAAGATTTTTCTGATTTAATCCATCTTCCTAGGTACATGGGGCCCTCCTCTCAGGACCAGGGATTTCCTTCGCTACACTGCAAGTGGGAGACACAGTCTCCAATTCCAGATCTGCCATAATTTTGTAATGCCATTCCATTCGTATTGTAAATTATATTTTTATATCTACCACCTCATTTTGCCCTCACCAGCAGAGTAGAAATGAGGCAGGGGAAGCACATTTTCCTCAGTTTACAAATGTGAGAGTAAGATTTAAAAATATAAAGTCGCTTGACTTCAAATGAATTTTTTTTGTTTGCTTTTTAATTTCTTTTGACTTAAGTCCATGAACTACACATGTTGGGAATTTGAAGAGAGTGATGTTTTGGCTGTAGTTTCCTTTTTGTTACATTTTTGTCCATATTTGTGTCTACTATTGTCTCGTCCTGGAGGACACCTCAGATCCAGGCTGGCTGCGCCCCTAATCCTGAGCCTTCACTAAGGCAGCTGGCCCTGAAGCAAAGTCCTCCAGGAGGCTCTGCCACTATTGCTAAAATTTCTACCCTCATCTGCTCCAAGAAATAATTCTATTTGGTGAGACAAGGAGGACAATGTGTACTTTCCCAGGTAGTGCCCATGTCCATTGTTCCCACCTTAATGTACGAGGGAGGTGTCGCTGTACATTGCATAACCATAGGCATCTGAGACACTCACAGCACTCACAAGAGCTAAGCAACTAATTTGGCCACAGAGCCAGATGTCCTTGAACAAGGCATAGTCCCAAAGCTTCTGTGACTCAGGTCTTCCTCCTCCCTTGGAAGGAAGGAATATGCCCATCTCGTCAACGCTGCAAACCAAAATCCAACAATTAACCTGGGGATAGGAGTTTGGGACTTTATTTCCTTTCACATTTCGTAGTCTTTTAATAGTTTCTCATCTTTTAAGTGGTTCAGATCTCTTGGTGATCTAATCTGACTAACTTTCACTTTGAAAAGACTGGGAAGAGAGAGTATTGACTCAGAAAACTCTTAAATATTTCAGCTTCTTCAGTTCATATATGAGAAAGCAGAGGCCCAAAAAGTGGAGTGATTGACCCTTCTGACTTCAGAAAGACTTACCTAAAAAACAAGCATTGACCTCTTCTTGTAGATGATGACTTGTAGCCATCAAGCCAAGTTAGGGACAATAAATAGAAGCTGGGAAAGCTTGAATTTTCCTATTTGATTCTCATTGCCAATGATTCAACACCAGGCTGTAGTCTGGTAGGTCCTGGTAAGCTCTCAATCTATCTCAGGGCCAACTCTACCTACACTGGGGACCATGAACTGCAGGAGGAAAAGTCAGTATGAGCAAGTGATGCTAGGAGGAATTTGGTCCAAGAGATAGAATGGGGAGAAGATAGAGAAGAAATAGGGGAGTAACAAAGGAAGAGGAGAAATAAAGGAAAAAAATGAGAGCGGGAAAGAACAAAGTTTGAAGGACAAGAAAGGGAGAAGAGCTAACATGTATTGATTCCCTTCTTACTATGTATTAGTCATATTTAGATAGATTTCCTTATTTAAGCATCACCAAAATAACCATATGGTTAATATTTTCTCCATTTTATAAATAACGATATGAATACAGAGTAAAAATAGTTTCCCAAAGTTACAGACCTAGTAATATATCGAACTGGGACCCACACTCAAGTGTGCTCTGATTCAAAATCTAAACTCTGTATAGCCTAAATAATGGCCTCCAAAGATATCAGGTTTTATTTCCTGGAACTTGTAAATGTTATCTTATATGGCAAAGGTTTCGCAGATGTGATTAAAGCAAGGATTTTAAGAGGCAAAGGTTATCCTGGATTATCTGGGTGGGCCCTAAATACAATCACATGTATTCTTCTGAGAGGAAAGCAGAGGAGATTTTACTAAGAAGACAAGAGAGATATGACAATGGAAGCTAGAGTTTGGAGTGATGCCAGGCAGGGGTCATGAATCTTTCTTTCAGTTTTCCACAGCGTGTTCCTCATTTCCTTCTGAGCCCTTACCAGAAACATCTTTTAACATCCATATTTCTACCAACAGTTAGTTCAAGCCATTCTAGGCTTTTTCTATCATGTGCCTCAAGATTTTTCCACCCTCTACCCATTATCCAATTCCAAAGCCACTTTGATATTTTTAGGTATTCATTAGAGTAATCACGCCACTCTGGGTACCAGGATCTATATTAGTTTTCTTTGGCTGCTGTAACAAGTTACCACAAACTTGGCAACTGAAAAGAACAAAACTTTTTTCTCTCACAGTTCTGGAGACCAGAATCCAAAATCAGTTTCACTGGACTAATCCTAAGATTCTCTAGGGAAGAATCTGTTTCTTGCCAATTACAGTTTCTGGTCCTGCTGGCTTTCCTTGGCTTGGCTGCATCACTCCAGTCTTTGCCTCTGTGGTCATATTGTCTTCTCTTCTTCTGTGTGTAGTCAGTCTCTTTCATAAAGCATTTAAGAACCGACAAGATGGTAATGGACTACCAAGCCATTTATGCAGAAATAGAAACTGAACACTAATAATGTTTTTTCTCATGAAGGCCAATATCTCTCCAGGTAGACCTGAACTTCTGATTTGAAGGCCTCTAATGCCTAGGCAGGTCTGTGATTCTCCAGATACCAACTTGGTGTTCAACAATTCAGTTCAATTCAGACACCAACTCTCAGAGTTAGTACAGACCTCACGGTTTAAGGGCTCAGTCCCACAAGATTGCCCCTACTTCAGGGGCCAGTTGTAAATCCTGGGGCGGGGCACCTGTACTTCTGATTGACCAACTATAAATTAGAGCTTCCCTCAACTTCCCCCTCAGTTTTGAAAATGCACTAGAGTGACTCATAGAACTCAGGAAAACACTTTACTTACATTTATTGGTTTGTTATAAGGGATAAAACTCAGGAACAGCCAAATGGAAGAAATGCATAGGGCAAGATATTGGGGGAAGGGGGTGTGTGTTGCAGATAGAGCCTCTGTGCCTTCTCCAGGTGTGCCACCCACCCTCTCAGCACTTCCCATGTTCACCAACCAGGACGCTCTCAAACTCCATCATTTAGAAGTTTTTATGAAGGTTTCCTTACATAGGCACGATTGATTAAATCACTGGCCATTGGTGATTGAATTCAATCTCCAGTCCCTCTCCCTTCGCTAGAGGGAGGGCAGGGCTGAAAGTTCCAACACTCTAATTATGACTTGGTCTCTCTGGAAAGCAGCCCCCATCCTGAAGCTATGTAGGAGTCCCCAGCCAGCAGTCTTCTCATTAGCGTACAAAAGACACGCATATCACTCAGGAGCTTCCAAGGGTTTTAGGAGCTTTGTACCAAGAACTGAGACAAAGAGCAAATATTTATTTTTTATTCTACCACAGGTGTCAGACACCAAGCCCCAGGGCACACTCAGTAAGAGCCTCCCGACCTTAAACTATGGTCTGAATAGCTTTACCCTCAGGGTGAGGACAAACTAGAAAACACAGATACACCCAACTGCAAGAGTATGCAAGGGAATTAGTCAGAGTTCTCCATAAAAACAGAACCAATAGGAGATAGAAATAATGTTTAACCAAATATATGCACACCCCATGGCTCAATCAAGTTGACACATAAAATTAACCATCACAGTAAATGTATCATGAAGACTGACTGTGTAAACATCTTTCTCTTTATATATTTAGATAGGTAATATCTATCTATGTTTAATCACACCAGTAATATAAGACGTAATTGTACAATTCAAGAGAGTGGATATAGTGTTATAAAATTCTAAGGTCCTTACATTGTCTAGAAAGAGGGTAAAAAGAGGCAAAGTAACTATTTATGACTAGAATCCGGCATGTCAGGGATGCATTTTGTAATCTCAAAACACGATAAAAGTGTATATAACCACCAACCTTATGGGAGTGGGGGAGAGGGAATAAACATATACCAAATAGTTTAAAAGAAGACTAGAAAGAGAGAATAAGGGATATAGAACAGGAGAGACAAATATACATCTAAACCAGAAAGACATATAAAGCTTGAAAGTAAAAGGATGGGAAAAAGTTACTAAGCATTAAAAAAACAAAATAAAATTGGCTGTATTGATTTCAGACAAAGTAGATTTTAAGGCAAAAATATTACTGCCCAAGGGGCATCATCTGCCACCATCCCCCCTCCCTTCCTCACCACCCCCCTCCCCCTTCCCCCACCCTCACAAGACATGCCAATAGTCAAGAGGCAAGGTGGTAGGAGAGAAAGGTTTTTTTTTTTTTTGTGAGAAAGATCAGCCCTGAGCTAACACCCATGCTAATCCTCCTCTTTTTGCTGAGGAAGACCAGCTCTGAGCTAACATCTATTGCCAATCCTCCTCCTTTTTTTTTTCTCCCCCCAAAGCCCCAGTAGATAGTTGTATGTCATAGTTGCACATCCTTTTAGTTGCTGTATGTGGGACCCGGCCTCAGCATGGCCGGAGAAGCAGTGCATCTGTGCGCGCCTGGGATCTGAACCCGGGCCGTCAGTAGCGGAGTGTGAGCACTTAACCGCTAAGCCACGGGGCCGGCCCAGAAAGGGTTTTATTACAGTTTGCTAGCAATGGGGAAGATGGGTGACTAATGTTTGAAAGAACCATCTTAACGGGGGGCACAGAATCTTGAAGCAGTTATATAGGCCAGTGTGTTATAGGGGAGGGGGTTAGGAATGTTGACCCCCTGGTGTTACAGACTGGGAGTTGCCACACCAGATCTTTCAGTTGTCATGGATATCAGCATAGAATCTCTGTCCTGAGGCCATCATATTCCTAGGGAACTCAAAAGAACAAAGTTATCATCTTATCGCAGCTGGGAGGAACCATAAACTCTACAGAGCCTACATATCCCCCGAGACAGGCCCTTAATTATCTAGGCTATGTGCAAACTAAAGCAAAGTTTCAAAGCGGCTGGTGAGTCAGGGTCACTTTTAACTTTTTCAGGATGACTTAGTAATTTTTTCCCATGTGCTGGGCTATAAACCAAGTATTTATAAATTTCAAATGACTAAAATAATACAGAACATATTTGCTGACAGCCATGCAATGACACCATCATTCAACTAAAAAATAACTAGATTATTCATATATGCTTGGAAACCAAGGACTATATTACTAAATAACTCATATTTATAAGATGACGTCAGAATGGAAATTATAAAATATTTTTTCTCAGAAAAAAATGTTTTACACTTTGAAAATACATTTCACATTGGTCCATCAACGAATATTTTTTTTCATCATCTTTGCCTCATAGAGCAGAAGCCTCCAATACTAATAGCTTTCCAACTTGTCCTCAATTTCCTTCAGATAATATGTTGTTTTTCTTCCTCTCGCATGTTCCTTTCTCCTCCACTGCCTGCTTCTATACTCTAGAAAGTATTTTATGCTGAATGATAATAAAACTACAACAGTAAAAATGTGGGCTGCATACAAGCAATGCCTGGAGGAAATTAAAGAAAGTAGAAAGAAGAAACTATAAAAATTGGAGTTCCTTCCTTCTATAAAGATTGGAGTAAGAATTAATTAAATAGAAATCTAACATAAAAAGAGGCTGATTTAAAAACATTTTTAAAAGACTACTGTTATTGATAACTCTCTGGCAACAATGATCAAGAAAAACTGAGAAAAAGCACAAATGGCTAATATTAGAAATGGAGGGCCGGCTCTGTGTCTTATTGGTTAAGTGCGCGCGCTCTGCTGCTGGCAGCCCAGGTTCGGACCCCGGGCACGCACCGACGCACCGCTTCTCCGGTCATGCTGAGGCCGCGTCCCACATACAGCAACTAGAAGGATGTGCAGCTATGACATACAACTATCTACTGGGACTTTGGGGGAAAAATAAATAAATAAATAAATAAAATTATTAAAAAAATACCATTAAAAAAAAGAAATGGAAAAGGAGACATCACTTCAGATTATGTGGAGAGTAAGAGCATATTATGAACAATTTAATGCTGATAAATATATAGGTAAATGAAATGGCCAAATTACTAAAAGGATACAACTGTATCCTTTCTGTATTTATCACAGAAATAAATACAAAACGTGAATAATAATTTAATGGTTAAAGATATTTGATTCATAAATAAACCTTCCCACAAATAGTTCTCCAGGTATAGATCAATTTACTAGTAAATTCTTCAAACATAAGGAAGAACTAATCATGAGCTTACAAAAAATCTTCCAGAGAGTAGCAAAAGAGGGAAGAGTCCTAAATAATTTTATGAGGATCGTGTAACCCTACTATCAAAATGTGACGAGCACATTATGAGAAAGGAAAACTATAGGCCCAATGTTTTTCATGGGCACAGTTGCAAAAATTCTATACAATATATTAGTAAGCCAAATTAAACAATATAAAGTTGGATTTTTTTTCCCCAAGAAAGCAAAAATGGCTTAACAATCATAAATCAAACAATTAATATACCACTATAACAGAATAAAGTAGTATCACATGATTATCTCAATATATACCTCAAAAAACATGTGATAAAATTCAGCATTGATTCATATTTTAAACTCAAACTAAGAATAGAAGAGACCTTTTCAACCTGATAAAGAGTGTCTAATACAAGTCTACAGCAAATATGATACTTAAAGTATTTAATCATTACCCCTTGAAAGAATATTCAAGGACAGGCTGTCTCTATTACTACTTCAATTCAATATTGTATTGGCAGACCAGGCCATTGAATTTAAGGCAAATAAGGGAAACTAAATGTACAAAGATTGGAAACAAATGAAACTGTCACTAGTATACCTTGTAAACATATAATTTAAAAAGAAACTAGCAATAAATTATTATAATTGTATGAATTTAGCAAAGTTGCTAGATAAGAATTCAATATAAAATTCATCACATTTCAATATACTTTTCATAAACCATTAAAAAATTAAACCTAAATAAAATAATCAAATACCAAGCAGTAAAGTTAGCAAAAGATGTACTGGATCTCTATGATGAGAAATATCAGTCTTAATTGGTACAATTTTGGAGAGCCCTAGATTAATTTTGAGGTATACCATGTTAATGGAATAGAAGAGTTAATAATGTCAATTATAGCCAAACTATTCTATAGATTCAATGCAATCCCAACCAAAATCCCAACAGACATTTCTGTGGAATTTGGAAAAAAAAATGACTACGAAATTTTTTCTTTTTTAATTTTATTTTTTTATTTATTTTTCCCCCAAAGCCCCAGTAGATAGTTGTATGTCATAGCTGCACATCCTTCTAGTTGCTGTATGCGGGACGTGGCCTCAGCATGGCCGGACAAGCGGTGCATTGGTGCGCGCCCAGGATCTGAACCTGGGCTGCCAGTAGCGGAGCGCGCGCACTTAACCACTAAGCCTTAGCGGTTAGGCCCGGACTAAGAAATTTAAATGTAAGTGCAAATGGTCAAAAATAGTGAAGACATTCTTGAAGAGGATAAGAGAACTTGCTCTATAACATATCAAAATTCATTTAAAAATACATATTAAAATCTATATTAAACATTGTTTTAAGGATAAACAGAGCAATGGAAAGAAAAACAGAACTGAGAAATAAACATTTATATAAGGACACTTGATTTATGACAAAGTACATTGCAAAGTAATAGAAAACTGAAGGTTAGTCTTTTAAATAAACAGTGATGATTGAATTGGATATCCATGGGGAAAAAAATTAAAAATTTACCTCTACCTTATACTATACACAAAATTCCTGTCCATTCAAGTCTTTGAACTCACTTCCAAAACAGGAAATACAGGGAATGGAGAACAAGATAAATGACACCATGAGGAAACAATGAGACAAATAAAAATGTGGGATATTCATCAGGACAACTAGACTTGTATCTTCAAAAATACCACAAAAAAAGAAATTTAGTGGGATTGTTTGAGATTTAAAATAAAAGATATGAAAAAGACATAATAATATTAAAACATGAACCTTGAATAAACCTTGGTTTGAAAGACAAGTTATAAAGTCAGTTTAGGAACTATTGGATAAATTTGATTGTGGAATGAATATTAGAAAATTTTAGGGATTTTTTTTTTTTTGATGAGGAAGATCAGCACTGAGCTAACATCTATGCCAATCTTCCTCTTTTTAGCTGAGGAAGACTGCCCCTGAGCTAACATCCGTGCCCATCTTCCTCCACCTCACGTGAGAGGCAGCCACAGCACGGCCGACAAGCGGTGTGTCGGTGCACGCCCAGGATCTGAACCCAGGCCGCCAGCAGCAGAGCGCACGCACCCAAATGCTACGCTACGAGGCCGGCCCCAAAAATATTTTAGGGATTTTTATTGATATTTTAAGAGGATCAGGATATTGTTTTAGGTAGAAGACTATATTGTTTTTAGGACATACATTGCTGATATATGCAGGGGTAATATTATGGATGTCTGCAACATACTTTAAAATGATTCAACAAAACAAACAAATAAATAAGCAAACATACATAAATGCACAGACAAAGCACATAAGGACATAACATTAATATTGTTGAAAATCAGTGCTGGATAATCCAGTGATCATTTTTCTATTCTGTCAACATAATTGTATATTTTTTAATTTTCATAGTAAAAGCTTGTGAATAAACCAAATCTAGGAGTATTGCAGATACAAATGTGAAACGCAAAACAGCAAAACTTCTAGAAGATAATAAGGAATATCTTTGTGACCTGAAAATTGAGAAAAATTTCGTAGACAACACACAAAAAAGTTAATTATAAAGGGAAAAATTTTTAAATGACTAAATGAAACACATCATAGGGCAAGTTTCTTCAATAGTATGTTTCTAATATTTTATTCAGCACATCTATCTATTTTGCAGAGAAAGATTTTTCCAGATCATGAGTACATAGATGTGTCAAAGAGGGAAATAACATATTTAAAATATTTCCCTACTATTAATTTAGTGGGAGCAAAAAGAGACTGATTTTCTTCTTCTTTTCCTTTTTTTCAGGGAAGACTGAGCATTCCCATCAAGTTGAAGCACAGTTTAGCCAAGACGGGAGTTTATGGGTAGGGTTATTGCAGGAAATGTAGGCTAAAGCCATGGCCTTGAAGTCTTTGAAGATTCTACTGAGAAGTATGAACTTTCTCCCATGGGTGCAAAGACAGACCATGAAGCTTAATGAAAGTATAGAGCAGAGTAACATGATCAACCAGAAAAGCCGATTTGTGCATTCAGGCTGACTTACAAAATATTTCCATGAGTTTGTTGTGAATATGATTCCACTTCTTGAATTTCCAGCAAAGAAATGATGCGGTACTTTAGAAATCTCTGTCTCTTCCTTGTTTTTAGCATGTTGAGCCTTGGTTAGTCTAGGTTCCAAGGAAGCCCAGTATATGCATAGATGAATGTAGAGAAGCTTTATTTTGCTCATACGAGGTCATCAATTACAAAGCTGTTTTATCCACCATGCTTCAATGCCACAAGGACATATATTAGCACATAGCATTATTTAAATAGACTGAATCATCAGGGTTCAGAAGACTGATGTGTATAAGTTGTTATTTCTGTGGGTACATATGCAGCCCTGGCGTTATAGGGAGGCTACAGTTTTTCAGGCTGGAGCCCAAACTAATAGCCAGTGATCAGAGAGAAACTCTGAGCTTCTAGGGATACCTATATTTGTTTCAAAGGCTCTGAATAAACTTGGAATTGGCAAAATATCATTTGGCCAGAACATCTACTTCTATCAGTTTCTGGATGAAACTCATGTCCTTAGAGGAAAAGATTCTCTGTTCTTGATATTTTAATTAAACCTAACATAGGGCTATAGCAATGGGTGTTAGGGAATCAGGAACCCCTTGATACTATAACCATAGTGCTATAGTGTCATTCCAGAAAGGGTGAGAAGGAGTCCATAGTTTTCAACAGATCCTTAAAATTGCTTGTGTATCTCCAACAAAATTTATGAAATACTACTCTAAAATATCTAGAGGTCTACTCATTCACTTAACAAATGTTTATTGAGTCCCTAATAAATAAAGCTAGGTGACTTTTGGACAAATCAGATAAGTTACCTCCACTCATGGATCTTATAACTCATGGATTAGATAGACTATAAATAAATTATTTATTTCATTAAATAAACAAGAACGTTTTATAATAAATATATAAATAAACAGAATTTGATAAGCCCAGTAAAGGAAAAACCAGACAGCATCATACAGTGTAACCAAGAGTGAGCCACATTAGATAGAGGAGTCAGAGAAGGTCGCTGCATTGAGGGGACATCTGAAATGAGGCTTGAAAGATGGAGAGATGCCATTCAGAGGAAGAATCAGGCAGGGATGGAATGGGGGAAGGTTCTCAAGCTGTCAGCAGCTTGTATGAAGACTCGGGGGTGAGAGGGTTCTTTGCAGACTTGAGAACACAAAAAATACCAGGGTGACTGGAAGATGTGACTCTAAATAAAGTGCAATAAAATAAGTCTGGAAAGAAATGCAGGGCTCAAATTACATAGGGCTTTGTAAATCATTTGTATTTTATGCTAAGTTCTCTGAGATGCTTTGGGAATTATAAACAGGGAAACACTGTGATTAGATTTTAACCGTGCCTGCTATATAGTAAATATCCTGTAGGGGGCCAAAAATAGAGGCAGGCCGATCATTTCTTCCTCCCTTCATTAGTTCAGTCATTCAGCAAATATATACTGGGAGCCAGCTTACATACATCCTGACTCTCCTCCTTATAATATGGTCTGATTTATTAATTTATATTTTAATTCATTTTGTCCACAGGTCTGATTTGGTCAATCAAGAGCACATTCTTTTGGAAACTATGCAGCAATGGGTAATGTCCAAGATGGCATAATTTTCTTTACTATCCTTGAAACACTATTAGTTCACTTGTCTTTATTTTTTATTTTTATTGGTTCACTTTTGACTTAAAGTAAAAGTCAATCTAAGTTTATATGAATTGCCATTATGACGTTAGTGCCTATTTTAGTCTCTCTACCCAGGCAGTTATCTTTTAAATCTTAATTCTGTCATCTATCATAATAGCTACATTTACCAACTGTCAATGATCTATACATTTGGTCAGCATATTTTTTGTATCTTCCGTCAAATAACTTATAAGTTTGTAGGGCAGAAAGAGGCTAAGTGCAGAACTTTCTGCCCCACCTAGAGTTTAACTTATAAATTTAAGATGTTTGTGACTGACTTCTGGTAACCCCATGCTGCCATTCGGTGTTCAGCACCCACATGTTTATAAATCGTCTGTTTAAAATATGTCCTAAAAAGCAGTGGCTCTAAATAGAACTTCTTTAGGTTGTGAAGTGCATTTCCACTACTTTGGAAAATCAGGACATTTGCATGTCTATCAAGAGACCTGTCACTTGTGATTGTAGGCAGGGATGTATATGGGAATATGCACGCCACTTGGAGGCCAGCATGTGTTCTGATTGGTTGTGCCCATTCCATAGTGTTAAATATTCAAATGTTACTTTTGATTGCTGAACCAACACAGATAACTTAAGGTTTTAATTTTTATCTTGAGATCTACCTGTCTGTGCTTGTGTCCACAAATTCACACACAACAAGTGGAATGGCTTTTATTAATCCCTCAACTTTAACTTTAAATTTCCTCCTCATCCTGCATTTTTTCTTCTTTTCAGTTTAAATATGTATTTTTCTTAATGGAGAAGAAAGAAGCAAAGTAGGTGTTAAATAATGTTGCTTTATCACCCTAAGGACTAACTTATGATTTTCCTCGAGTTCTGTATTTATCTCTTCCTTGTTCTCTTTCTGCTATAATTTAGCTTGAACAAACACACACACTCATGGACATTCACCGGAAGTTAGTGGCAGGGCCAGTCACAAATGTCTGAGAGGTCATGGATCCTCCTGATTGTTGATACCATTAGAGGACAGGGACTATTTGTCATTTCCCTCCCAGCAAGCTCAGGAGATGGCATATAATGGATTCTCTATTACCTTATCCTGAATGAAAGATTAATCATCCTTCAGAAGAGTCAAGATTTGAGCAATGCCAGCCCTTCTTACTTGCTGTTTCAGAAATGGCTTTCGAAGGCCTTCTTATCAACTGAATCCCTGATTCTGAATTCACTGAACCTCATTCTTTCTCCTATTTTTTTCCATTTCTTCACTTTCTACCCTTTGCTCTCTCCCATTGCTCTCTCCTTTCCTCCCTCCCCATTGTGGATAGGGAAAAAAGTTTGGATTTATGATTTACACAGACCTGGCTTTGAGTTCTTCCTAGCTATGCAATTTTGAGCAAGTTATTTAATTTTTCTCTGTATTAATTTCTTCTTTGTAAAAGAACATAATAATAATAACTGTTAAAATAAAGATTAAGTCAGAATTTATATCTGGAAATGCCTGGCACATAGTAAGGATTCAATGAACACTAATATAGGTCCCCATTATTTCTTTCTCTCTTTCTTTTTTCATTTTCCTTCCCTCTCCATTTTTCTCTCTTATTTATCCTCTAATCTGCTCTATCCCTTTTCTATCCATTGGTTTTAAGAAGCCCTGTACTTCAAATATTTCCAGTTTGTTACTTTTTATTAAACTTTTCATTACGAAAAATTTCAAACATAGAAAAAGTAGAGAGAAGACTATGATTAACCTCATATACCTATTACCCACTTCAACCATAATCAACACAACTCATGGTTGATTTCATTTTATTTACGCCTGTATGTGCTTTTTACCACTGCCCGCATCCCTCTACACATACACATACACACTGAATTCTTTTGAAGCAAATTACAAACATCATATCACTTCATCTGTAAATATTTCCTACCTCTTCTGATCTTAGTTGGAAAGAAAGTCAGCCTATCCTTGGAATGTCCATGGGATGACTGCAGGGAGTTTGTAGGTGAAGTCCTGGTGTTTTCCCACTGCCCTTGATGTCTTTCATGATTTGTCACAGGGGGAGGAGAATCCAAGTGGTCTCAGCCCGTAAACGGTCGTTCTAAACCTGATTCTGATTACAATGTGGATAGAGACTGCTGTGGGGGCAGAGCTGTGGATGAATCTAGCCCTGGCCTTGTGACTTGGATGAGGCAATCTCTCCACTTTACTGAGCATCTGTTTCTCTTGTATAAAGTTGTGCTCTGGAAAACATGACCTATAAGACACATTTGAGCTTAAAATTTGTAAAATTTCTTGATTCTTACTCTTGTTTCCCAATTATCTAAGGGTAAGAATTGGTCAGATCAATTTCAAAGGTCATCAGAATCTCTCAAAAGCTAAGAAAATAAACAAAGAATGTCAGCCTTAGAATGGACTTTGGTGATTTTCTGTTCCAACTCCCTCTTTTTATAAATGGGTAAACTGAGGCCCATAGGGGTATTTTCCCAATATCCCACAGTTGTATTGAGTCGTTGGTGATGGCTTGCCGTGTGTGTTGGTGACATAGGGCATAATTAATTTTTTCTGGGAAGCAGCAAGAGCCTGAGTCACAGACTGGAGAATTTCCAGATGGGGGGGCATCTGGTTTTGAATGGTGTGGGTTAAGCAAATTCCTGTGGTTGTGCATGGACACAGAGCTCTCTCTCCCACACCCTCCCCCGGCCCATTAAGATAGGAGTAATAGACAAGAATACTGCCTAGGGGAGTACACATCCTTCCTCTCACGCCTCCCCACCACAACGTCCAAGAAGCAGTGTTCTTCCTGGAGCAGGTTGGGGGAGGAAAGCTTGGCATTAGTGGCAAACCCTTCAGAAAGTCTGTGTATCAGGGCCGGATGCCCAGTGAGGGCTCAGGGCCACAGTCACCCTAGACAAGAGGTGAGCACCAAGTCTCATCATGTTTGGGGAAGGATGTTAAAAGGTGAAGAACACATGAAGATGAAAATTAAATGCAAAAGGACAGTGGTTTTCTAGAACTTTCCTCCATTTCCAAATATAATTTTATGGGGAATGAGCCTAGAGTGGAGAGACAAGAAGATTTGAAATAAAAACTCAAGTTTATGGTCTAGGTCTACACTACTATGAGACCTCCCAAGTCACATCGCCTTTCTGAACCTCCCTTTTCCATTGCAAATTTGAGCAAATAATGCCTGTTTCACCTATGTAACTGGCTGACTGTGAAGGCTAAATGAAATCATTGATGCGAAGGAGATTTGTGACCTACAAATTCTATGTAAACATAAGTGATATTACTTTAAAATGGCAGACTTAGGAGTAGATCTTATGCTTCACACTTGCAACCCAGAGTAGGGAAAATCCTGGATTCCTGAATGGGGATCCTAGATGCCAAAGGAGGTTGTCTAATTTAGGGAAACTATTCAAGTAAAAGAAAATGGTGGAGAAAAATCTCTAAGTCAGATTTGAGTAGTTCAAATCTGGGATGAAGAGGTGGACTGTATCTCAGCAAGCATTGCACCTGTCTCCTTTATGACCAAAAGAATTAAAAACAAGAAACTTGGTGTTGATTTTTAGGCAGGATTAAGTCATCAATAAAGACTAGCACAGGGAGGCTGAAAGGCTTTATTTCAGTCTCTAAACTGCCACTCAGTAGCTGTGTGACCTTAGGCAAGAAAATTATCCTCATAAGAATTCTACCTCAAGGAAAAATTGGAGTCTGACTGGAAAAAATAGGCGGTGGTTGAGACATATTGATTTTTGCCACCTGATCTACCTAAGATCATGGACTATTTGTAATTGTAGGATTTTTAAAGTCAGGAAGTGACAGACTTTATGGTTCAATTTAGGCCTGGACTGGTTTTCAGCCTTAATCTATGGCTTAGATTACAAACATTTCCACCTAAAATCTTGTTTGGTAAAATTCCATAAAATAGCATTCTCTGTTCTTTCAGTGGGAATAGATATATAGATAATTTGGAGCGGGGGAGGTGGAATTCCAAAGCACTCAGCATAATTGACCTCCAAGATCAAGAATCCAAAAAAGTGTGTTTTGGTGAATGGAAAGAATTTAGTTTGAAGTATGAGATTCACAGGAGGAGCTACTGGGAGTGAAAACTGGGAAGGAAGTTGAGATCACATCAGGAGAGATTTGGATATCACACTGGAGATTCTGAATTTGATGCTCTAATAAATTGGTTAGCCTCATTGGCTCTTTGTCATGGAGGGACATCACCAGACAAGTGGTTAGAGGTTCCAGTGGCAGCAGGCTGATGGCAAAAAAAGCATTGAAGAGGAAGAGCCTGGAAGAGAGAAGACAAGTAGAAGATTATTTTAGCATGCCAGAAAGGAAACGATAGGAATTTGATGTGGCTCTGGTGGAAGGTGTGAAGAGGAGGCAGCAGTTATGTGATATAACCAGATAGACCACAATAGGAAGTGCCCCCCTGTGGCCCCTACCTGAGCCTGAGTCCCTAAACCTTCTCTTATTGTGGACAGAGTTCTTGCCTCCAGGGAAACTAAAACAGTGGGACACAGAGACTTGGGAAGGCAGAGATTTTAGGTCACTTGATCTGACCATTGAGGTGGAGTTTATGATGAAAGTTTCTCCTCTACTCCAGGAGTTAGTTATTATGTGATGAGCAAATATAAAGTGGCTAAGAAAGTAAGGAATTCACAACAGTAAATGTGGAACAGTATGTAATTCTACCATCACCAAACATATGACTTTTGGTAAATCAGTTTTTCTATTTGAGCATCAGTTTCTTCATCTGTTGAATTGACAATGGGTGTTTACCTCGGGCCAGGTCCAGTGCTAAGAGTTTAAATGAATTGTCTCCTTTATTTTTAAAATTAGCCCTGTGAAGTTCATATTATTATTCTCCCAATTTTACAAATAAGGACCAGAGGTACAGAAGGTAACTTGCCCAGTCACACAGCTAGGAAAGGATGAAGGAATTGAAGTACATTATTTTTGAGGCCTGATATTTTAATCTCCACAGTTCTTTGAACTGCTATAGACAGGAGGAGGGCAGGAGCAAAAGCATCTGCTGACGAGCAGATGCCACCAAGCAGGAAACATGTACAGCTGCCCTGAAAGGCTTTGGGAGCTTTGTGGCTGGGTCAGACATCATTGTTTTGAGCTCCTCCCCCTGGATTAGAGGCCTCTGAGAAGAGATAAGAAATCTGGGATAACAAAAAGCTTCTGTTTCCCAAGAGAGCTCCCAAATGCCCTGACTCCACCAGCAGGGAAAATTAAACCCCACTCAGACGTCAGTTTTAAGGAGATGGAGGCAGCTTTCTGTGTGAACCCGGAAAGGACAGGGCTGGTGGAGAGGGCTGGTTGGAAAGGAACTTAGAACTAGAGAGGAAGAATTTATCATTTCAGTAAACATGGGCATTAGTAAAGCTGAGCTGGAAATGCAAACCTATGGGAGGAGGGAGAGGAGTGTGGGAAGAGTGGTAAAGGGAAACAAACTCAAGCCTCTTGGACTAATCCAAATACTTTCCAACATCTCTTTGTTAGTTATCTCATTAGAGCCTCACTAGCTGCTGAACTCACCCCTTTCTTGTAATTCCGAAGCATTAGAACAGTCAACCCACACTAACATCCGCCTTTGTTTTAGTCATTTTGCCTTCTAAATCATAAGGCAACAGTTTTACCAAATGTTTTGTTGCAACAGAACAAATGTTGCCAACTTTCTAGTCTCTAATAACTGTTTCCTTGCCGCTCCTCTTCTCTGAGAGGTAGGAAAATGGGAGTGGATTGGGACAAAAAATTTAACAATTAATATGAGAATCGTCACCCAGCCTAACGATGATAAAGTGCCATAAATTTAGGAGTTTGATTAACTCAACCTTTTGAATCTGGGGTTCAAACGGAAAAAAAATGAGTAATTTTTTAAACTTCAAGGAGATAATAATCTGATGAGAAATATACAGTTTTTCAAGAGTACAAACAATATGCATATTACCTGTATTACACCTATGAGGAGAGAGGAAGGAGAATGGAGTTTGGGGTCAAAAATCAATGGAGTTTGGGTATGAATAATAAATAAAACAAGAGAGAGCTTTCAAGGACAAATGATCATGAACTTAGGAGTATGATTAACTTAAACCTTAGCGCTTGAGGTCCAAAAAGTGAAACTGTACTGTAGACAAGAGGGAGGAAGGTCTTTTTCAGCCTCCCATGAGGTTGGTGTGGATTAAATATGTTATTTATGTGAGAAATCCAGCAATTCCAAGGGCTCTAGATCTGCATCATCAACTCATCTATTCCAAAATATTAGCTGAGACTATTGAGCAGTTGTAGAAAACCGCTGCTGAGTGGATGGGGGTTCTTATGCTGGTTGAGAGGTAAAGCACTTTTATTTTTGGAGGATCTTGTGTCTCATTTCCATTATCCTTCTTGGCCCTGGGTCTTCCAGGAGATTAAAAGGAGTTGCAACTTCCTATAAATTTATAATTATTTCAAAATAAAAAGTTAAAAAAAAGTTTTTTACTTTTAAAAAAAGCTCTGCATCCAGAATGGTGGATTATCCTCCAGAAAATTGGCAGCTGTTAGTAGTCCCCCTCCCCCACCTAGTGTGTAAGAACCTCGTATACCAGACTGATTCCCAGGCTGGGTACCACCATTCCTTTTATCTGTGGCCAATCTGATAAATGCAGAATGCATCTCTTGTTACCTCTTAGATTATTGATGAGGAAGAACATTTTATCCTACCACAGATGCCATTTGGTTTACTGTCTGGTGCCCATTTTTCTGTTGGGGTGGTTGGTTTTTCCTATTGATTTATAAGTACTTGAAAGCATTTGTAAGCATAATGAACATATTAATGTGTCTCCTTCACATATATTGTGAATATTTTTCTCCCTCAGGGATAGCTTCCTTCCAACTCTCTTAGAGAGATCTTAGGTGGTCCATCCTTTGATTTTTTTAAGCTCAAATAATAATATTAGAAATAACATTTGAAATATCTATGTCATCCCTTTTGCAGTGAATTTACTGCAATGTCTGGGAGGCTGTGTCTGCATCTAGACACTCCTATCCACTCAGTAAAAATAAACAATAGTCTTCAAGACCATGGAGGACTTGCCATCACCTTTTCCTAATTCTGCCAGAATTTATGAGTCTCAGATCCTCATCGCACTGGTGAGCGCTGAGTGCTCATGGGGGTGTGTGTAGGTGAGGATGTGGTTTGAATTCTACCTCCTTGTGCCCTACTCATGCCTCAGAAATCCTTGCCACCCTGCTGTTGGCCTGAGCGGTCTTAGGCTAGTTCCTGCCAGGGTATCAAAAGGCTGTCGAGGTGCACAAGGACCTCAGACTTTCAGACTAGCAGCCTACAAACACTAGTCATGACTGCACAGTTAAGGGCCTCCTATCTCTTCCCCCTTTTCCTAGCTGGCTTTGTGCAGACAGATCCCAAGCCAGAGAAGATGAAGGTGAGTGACCTCCAGAGATGGGGGGGGCACAGTGCAAACATGGAGTTACTCTTCTGTCCTGCTCCATGATCTCTTCCTCCAGTCCTTCTTGTAAGACTCGACCTCTGCTTTCCTCCTCCTTGCAGTTCCCCTAAGCCTTTCTTTTCTTCTCCTTGAATCTTGTTCACTCCTATAAACGGATGTTCCTTGAGTTGAATATGGGTAGAGAATAATGAGTCTCCTTATTGTGGTCCTTTCTCCCCTCCTTCTCTAGGTAGAGGAGGTTGCCAAGATACCCCTCCAGCCACATCAGTATCTGCCTCAGAGCTGGGTCTGAGGCATGGGACGGTGGTGGGCATCAGAGTGAGTGGAGACCAGGGTTTGAAGGAGAGGCTGAGCTGCGTCATCTCAGATGCAGCTCAGCAGGAAACCCACGAAGAGAAGGGAAGAACTGATGTGGAAATTTTAGGGATGGATAAAGTCAGAGAGTTATCAGAGAAATATAAAACACATGGAAAAGATAAACAGAGGCCTAAAACAACTGGATTTGGAATCAGGAGTCTTGGATTCTGGCCTCAGTTCTATTCTCAATTCATGGCTCAGTTGCCTTGTTGGTAAAACATGTGTGTATGGTAGTGGGAGGGACAGTCTGGGGAAGGATAGCAATGAACTACATGACTTGGAGGTAAAAAGGAATCATGAAGTTAGGAGCAAGCAAACTCGCATTCACATGGTGGGTTACCACTTTTGGGCTTGGACAAGTCACTTCACCTCTGTTAGCCTCTACTCTCTTATTATAAATTTGTGGGTAACATTTATCTGCCTTATGGGTGAGTAAGCAATAACTATTACACATATAATGTGTTCTATAAAAGGCAGCTTGAGTAAGATCTTCCTCCCTTTCTTACATTGACTAGAGAATCTCCTGGATGACTTTCTATTTTTGAGAGTTAATACGGTTTTCATGTTACCCAGTGCTGCCTAATTGGATGTGGAGACCCTATCTCAGTTTTGCTGGTGCATGAATGTGTTTATGCATTTAGGAAAAAGTGCAAAAGACTGCGTAGAGAAAATACCTTTCTCTCCAAGAGTAGGGACTGGGTAGCTACAACATGGTGTGCTAGTGATAGAATCAGTGGGCTTACAAGGTTGAAAAAGTTTGATTTTGTTTTGTGTTCCATCACTCCTTCTTTAGGTGGAGGCGGATGGTGTTTGGCTAAAATCCTTTCTAGTCCATTGCATTTCCAGGGAGTCTAGTCTGATCCTAGTTTAAGTCTGGACCTTCCTTATTAGATCCTACCCTCCTTTGCTCTCTGTCTTTTTCTCACTGACATGTGGTTTCGTAGATTCTCTTTAATACTTCCTATTTTATACTCTCGGTATTCCAGGAGCAATTTGTAGTGGCTTCCCCAATATAGGGAAAGGGATCAGGATGTCCTGGCGAGTACTGTGGAGTCAGTACACTTTGGGTACTGCACTGACCCTGCATGGATAGAGACAGAGGAGGAGTAAGATGACATCTGCTTTATAGAGGAATGTAACCTAAGACAAGCAACAAGAATTTCGTGTAGAACTTATTTCTGTTATGTGGAAATTATTTCTGTTATGTAGAACTCTGTGCAAATATGATCAGGAGATTTGAGAAGGAATAGGATAGACGGAGCTGATGATGAAGGCAAGTATTAGATATCTAGAGCACAATGGGGTGAGGAGGTGGGTGTGCAATAAGTTGGATGCTGCCAGACAGATTTTAGTGACCTACTTTCAGATGGACTACTGAGTTCTCCATCTCCTTTCTTGGGAGAAACAAAAAGTTAGAGTTTCACAGTATTGGCTTATTAAGACTCTTATGAGTAAGAGAGTGACATGAGAGAGAAAACTATTCAAGGTGGGGATAATATTAGATTCTAGAATGTTAAATCTGGAAGGCCCTTCGAGGATCTGACAGAAATCTAGAAGATCTTCATTTTGCCGATGGGGAAACTGATGGCCAAGGATGAGAATTGCCCAAGTTCACAAAGGAATTTAATAATAGAGCAGGCTTCTGATTCCCAGGCCAGAGCTCTTTCTGCTCTGCCGTGCTGAAGGGTGGAATAAGAAGTCAGGAGACCTAGGGAAAGTTAAAGAAGTAACTAGGCTATCCTGAAATACTTAAGCAATTTAAAACCTTCCCTTCACTGAGAGAGTCCAAGTAAGATACCTTCAGTCCAGAGGCAAGGAATAGCCTCATTTTCACAGAAGCATGAAAGGCATTGTGCTTTTCTCTTTGGCTCCACTTACTTCCAGATCCTCCCATCCTAGCTCATGAATCTCTGCTCTTTTCCATTCTTCCAAGTATTTCCTGGTATCCTGCCTCTTCCAGGATAATAGAGAGAGTGACTTGACTACTTGTTGCTCAAAAAATCATTGGCTTTCAAGTCACAAGACCTAGTTTCAGTCTTGTCGTTGATACCTCAGAACTCTTGTTTGTTTTCTGGTCTTAGTTAATACATATATGATACTTTAAGTGCTTTGAAAGATTACATAGATGTTAGGCATTGTTGTTATTAATATTATCATTTTTTAAATCTTCCAGACGGATTGCTACAAAGATGTGAAAGGCACCATCTATGAATATGACGCCATCACTCTTAAAGGAAGGGAACACATTCAGTTCAAGCGGTATGCGGGCAAGCATGTCCTTTTTGTCAATGTGGCCACCTATTGTGGTCTGACGGCTCAATATCCTGGTAAGAGTTCATAGCCAAGTCTCTGTGGGACTGCATTTTCCAGCTCATTATATTTTAAATTATGATTTAAATTATGATTAGAATTAAAATATAATTCTAATTATGTATCAGAATAAATACTCATATTCAGGTGACTTCATTCTCCCATATCAGGAGTCAGCAAACTATGGCCCACAGGCCAAATCTGGCCAGCCTGTTACTGTAAATGAAGTTTTATTGGAACATAGCTATGCCCATTTGTTTACATACTATCTGTGGCTGATTGTACGCTCTCCTTGAGTTGAGTAGTTGTATGAATAGTTGAAACAGCAACATCTGGCTCATAAAGTCTGAAATATTTACTATCTGCACTTCTAGAGAGACAGTTTGCTAACCCCTCTGTATGTCTTGCCTCTGCTTTGCAACTGAGATTTCTAGGAGAATCAATATATATCTGAGAACTAGGAGCCTCTCTGAGGATTCAAGTCTCCTTGGTAAATACAGGAGACAGTATCACTGTTTTTGAGACTTTTCCAGGTCACTTACAAAGAAAGGAAAAAGGGGGAGAGGGATTTTATAGCTGGAGTTGCATTTGACTCTAGTGAGGCTGGTAGAGGAGGCAATAATAGAGGCAAATACTCCCTCTCCAACCTCAACCCCTCCTTTAGGTATAATTTTCTCCCTCTTTGTACATTATTCAGGGAAGAATTTTATCTTTCTCGTATCTTAGGCTGTGTGGTTTAAAAGCCAATGAATGATGAGCAGGATGAATTTTACCAGAAACAGATGCATTTCTTATATTTGAACTAATAAGAACTTCACGTTTTTGTTTTTGATTATGTTATGTTTTGAATAGGTAATATGTTCACAAGGCTCACAAATTAAATGGATAAAAAAGTTTAGAGTGCATAGTCTTTCCATCTCCTTCCCCTCCCTTCAGATGACCAATATTATCATATTTGCCAGGTATATAGATAGATTCTTTTTTCTGCATTTCCCCCTGTTGATAACATACTATAAATACTATTTGCCACTTTGCTTTTTAAAATTAATAAAGTACTTTAGAGTTCAGATCATTTTCTCATTCCTTTTTTAAGATTGAATAATATTCTACTGGACCATAATTCTCTTTTAGGGACTTTAAAAATCAATCTATTGAGTTCCAACTCTGTACAAAACAGGTGAGGAAACCAAAGCGTTGTTGCTCAAGGACTGGAAGACAAGTTTCCTCCTTTGTTGTCTCTTTCCAAGGGGAAGTGATTATCTACAGTGACTGAAGACAAGAGGGAAGGATATGGGGAGAGGTACTGAGCAACCATGTGGAAACAGGAAAGCAATCTCTATTTTGTAAAAAAAAATAAAAATAGAAAAATAAAGAAAAAAAAAGAGAAAAGGGACTAAGAGGAGATACCAGTTGACTAGTTGGCTCACCAGAATCTGAATGGGACTGGCTAGGATTTGTCAGGGTACTGAAGGCATTCAGTCCAGAAAGGGTTAACAAAGAAGATGATTATAAAAGTCTCAGCAGAAAAATTAGAAAACTTGTAGAAAACAGTGGAAGAATGCAATTGGAAGCTTGTGTTTTGGCATATCAATGAGGATTTTTAGGTAGGCACCTTTAACATCCTAAGGATTGTTGAAGAACACCAGGAAGCTTGACTTTGAATTTCTCTGGTTCTCTTTGTCCCTATCAGGTTTACTCCCACTCCACCCAGGCTGAACCAGTCTGTACAGAGGAGAGAAGCCCACTGTTCGTGTTCTGTCCTTTCCTTTAAAAAAGATTCAGTTAACCACTCAGAGAAGGCAAACTCATGAGCAGTGATGTTCAAACCTAACATCAGCTTTGTTTAAAAATCACATAGTGAACTTTTTTTTAAAATTGTGGTTAAAAAAAGGCATAACCTAAAATTTACCATTTTAATCATTTGTAAGTGTAACATTCAGTAGTGTTACATATATTCACATTGTTCTGAAACGAATCTCCAGAACTTTTTCATCTTGCAAAACTGAAACTCTATACCTATTAAATAACAGCTCCCCTTTTCCTCTTGCCCCCAGCCACTGGTAATCACCATTCTACTTTCTGTTTCTATAAATCTGACTACTTTATATACTGCATGTAAATAGAATCATACGGTATTTGTCTTTTTATGACTAGTTTATTTCACTTAGTATAATGTCTTCAAGGTTCATCCATTTGGCAGCACGTGACAGAATTTCCTTCCTTTTTAAAGCTGAATGATATTCCATTGTATGTATATGCCACATTTTGTTTATCCATCAATGGACATTTGAGTTGCTTCCACTTCTTCGCTATTATGAATAGTGCTGCTATGAACATGGATGTGTTAAGTATCTCTTTGAGAAACTGCTTTCAATTCTTTTCCATATACACATAGAAATGGGACCACTGGATCTATGGTAGTTCTATTCTTGATTTTTTTGGAAACCTCCATATTATTTTCCATAGCAGTCACACCATTCTACAATCCCACCAACAGTGACCTGATGAGCTTTTGAATAATAAAGATGATTGGGCCCCATCTCAGAGGCATGTAATCAGAAAATTTTCTGGAATAGGACCTGGGCATCCTCATTTTTAAGGAAGGGCCCCCACTGATTCCAATGTGCTGTAGATTTGTGAAATACTGCGTGGTAATGAAAGGCTTTTGAATGTGCGTCTGGAGATCCGGTATCTAACTTCAGCCCTGCCGTTAATAGTCTTTCTGATCTAGAGATTTTTCCTTCTCTGAGCCTGTTTCCTCCTCTGTAAAATGAGTACCTCCAGGGATTTTCTCTACACAAAGCAGGGTCTCTAGCCAGGCTACCATATTGTCCCTTCTCTATCCATAGAACTGAATACACTTCAGGAGGAGCTGAAGTCCTTTGGCTTAGTTGTGTTGGGCTTCCCCTGTAACCAATTTGGAAAGCAAGAACCAGGAGAGAACTCGGAGATCCTTCCAGGGCTGAAGTAAGTACCTGCTTGAAACCCTATAGAAGGCCCTTATCTACCTTTCCTTAGTCTCCAGAGGCCCTTCCATATAGGGGGTGTTCTGGGTGGGTGGTGGATTAATAGGCTCAGTGGCATCTGCACACTGATTTTAACTTTGGCCTACGCTGAATGAGTCTGGCAGTGTCCAGAGACTCTCTCTTCCTCCCTTGGTAGTGAGACCTGGATGCACCATGGAGGAGCAGGAGCACAGAAATAGCTGGTACAGAAACAGTGTTGGGCACAGGGACATGTTGTGGAATAGAGAAAAATAAAGTGAATCAGGGATCTCAAAGTAAAAAAGGCCTTATTTTTCCTTCCCGGTCCTGTCTACTATACCTCCACCTCTTTCTGCTCTTTCCCATGACCTCATATCCTGGTGTCCCATCATAAATTTCTCTCACATTCTGGAGCTTCCTGGGAACATTATGGTTCATTGCAGGTATGTCCGTCCAGGGGGAGGATATGTACCTAATTTCCAGCTTTTTGAGAAAGGAGATGTGAATGGGGAAAAAGAACAGAAAGTCTTCACCTTCTTGAAGGTAAGTGAATTACTGACAAGCCTGTTCTTCTCTAATATTCCTACCATAGAGTTGGTGTGGTAGAAATGGGCTCATGCCTGGAGGTGTGATTGGACTCTTTGGAAAGACTTCCAGATCAGTATAGGGATTGGGGTTTAACCTGTTAGTATCTATGGGGCTCTAGCTTAGTGTGGTGGAGAGAGTTGTGTAGAATGGCAGCTTTTACTGAGACCACCCTCTTTTGCTCATTGACATTCATTCATTCAAGGTACATTTACTCAGTGCTTGCTATCTACAAGGCAGTTTGCTAAATAATAAGGGTATAAAGATGAACAAGACATAGTCCCTACCTCTTGATGAGTTCACACTAGAGAGGGAGACAGAAAAGAACATGTGTAATACAATGTAATGAGCGCCTCTTATGAAACACCAACTTTTAGACACAGAGAATGTCAGAGCTGAAAGGGCCGCTGAAGATCACCAGAGTTCATTGTTCCTAAATGCTGGATTGTGGGCCAAGGTTGGCCCATTTTGAGACTGTTACATGTCCTCAGTAAACTGAAGAAAATAGGACAGTGTAAGGAAGATTTCATAAACTCAACTGAATTATAGGGCTGCCCTTTATTCTAAGATTAGGACCTATATATTATTTATTCTCACAGTAATATTTTTTAAATTAAATGATGAAGAGATGATGTTTTATAATTTTTTTCTTATTTGACAAAACAAAATTTTGCTAACTCTATGTTGGTTCCAAAAGATATATTTGAAATGCTACTGGCTCACAGAGCCCCAAGATCTGGGAAGCCACATTCTAATCCAAGCAATTCACTTTACAGAAAAGGAAACTAAAAGTAAGAGAGGTGACATTTCTTACCCATAGCAGCATGATTTTGTGATGGGGTCATGGGGTAAAACAGGAAGAGGGAATAGACTTTTGCCAAAATATCTACAATGTTCTTGGTAGTTGGCATGGTGGTGATTCAGAAAATTTCTAAGAATCACAGGAAATTAAGATATCTAGGTATGGGAGGGAGTGGATTTTCTGTGGGTGAAAATAGCCTGGATCATCCAGGAACAGAAATGATGTTGTTGTTTCTTTTTTCCATCTCTCTGCTTCAGCACTCCTGTCCTCACCCCTCTGAGATTTTAGGCTCATTAAAACATATATCCTGGGAACCTATAAAGGTCCATGACATCCGCTGGAATTTTGAAAAGTTCCTGGTGGGGCCTAATGGAGTCCCCGTCATGCGCTGGTTCCATCGGGCCCCAGTCAGTGCGGTCAAGTCGGATATCCTGGCATACCTGCAGCAGTTCAAAACTAAATAGGAAAGCTGAGTTGGGGGCAGGAGCCATCCTGCTTCTTACTTGAAGACCTGTTCAAAGAAAAATCCATCCTCTCACTACACTATCTTCCTAAATGGCCTCCACTTGACTAAATCACCTCTATATTGACAAAGTTCCCACTCTCTACCAAGTAGATGTATGTTTGGAAGGCTACTGCTATTTCTCCTTGTAAGAGTATGTGAATGAAGAATAAAAGAATGGAAACTTTAACTCCTCAGACCTCTGTTTCAAATATAAGAATTCATATCCATCAGAGGAAAATCATCTGTCCATGAGGATGGTTCAGTGTGCCACAATATCCTGAAGAAGAACGTTCCTAGACATTCTGACTCTCCCTTCTCTCCCTACCCTAAGGGTATAGAAATAACAGTGGGGTTATAGCCATACAATTTAGGTTCCACTTCATAACACTTTTCCTCCCCTAGGACAAACATGTATTGTCAGTTTCCAACTCTTTTCAGATCAGTCTTCAACCATGACACCTCTGCCCTGCACCACCCTCCTCCTCCACTGATCTGTCATTCTTCTATAGGAGTCCTAAGGTAGCATGGGAGCAGGAAATTGCCTCACATGAAGCAAAGGACATCTCCATGATAGTGGGATCCAGAGCCTCCTTCTAATTTGGACCCTACAAAAACTTTCCTTATTGTCTGATCTTTAGTGTATTCAGCTTATGACATCTGGGCAGGGCATCCTTTGAAGGACGGACTTTCCCCTCTCAGCCCTAGATTCCGCAGCTTCAGCACCAGGCCTTCTACCATCTGTAATAAAATGTTTTCCGCAGCATCTGGGATCACTGTGGTGGTTTTTAAATCCTGTCCTGTGCACAAACTTGTTTTATCTCTCTCCTCTTTCTCACTGTGGACTATCACAGAAGGTGTATTGCCCAAATTACCTGAACCCCTTAAACAGAATCTCATTCCTCCCAGAATCTTGGAAAGTGGGTCTCAATTGTTATGCCTCCTCAGGAATTGCCTCAGGCCAAAGTCATATCTCTTTCCAGGGGCAGCCTGTATCCATTTAAGGGTCAATGAGGGGTATAAAGGCCAAGCTCTGATTTCTCAACTTAGGACAACTTTGAAGGGCCCATCCTAGCTGTGGAGACCCCCAAGGGGTAGAGTGATGCCTTTTTGTACTTATACTGCAGCCCAAGTTTTCCCTCCGACAAATTATGCTTCTCTTCTTTTCCCCTCAGGTGTTGATTCTGAGGTAATGCCCTAGTAAACTTTCTGAATGCAAATCTCCATCTTAGAGTCTTTCCTGGGAACCCAACCTGCAATAGTTGGTACCAAAAGTGGTCTGAGAAAGAAGACGCTAAGATGAGGTTTTGATGTGAAATTATCTACCATCTGGTTAGCAGTGAGGGGATACGGAGAGCACAAACAGCCACTGACACAAAATAGCAGTGCAATTTTTAAAACTTTCACCAAACCTGAACTGAGATGGTATGCTGGTGGAAGGATATGCACTAGCTGATGTGATGTATCAGGTGCTTGAGAAATATGGGAGAGATGGTAATTATAAGATAACAGAACTGGATGGCTGTTACTAGAAGAAATGGATGCTTTCGAGAGAGATGATTAAAGGCTGAGGATAATATCTCATCAAATAAAGGCTCAGTGTGAAAGCCAGAGTCCCTCCATAGGAGGATATAAAGAACTTTGTATATCCTGCATCTCAAGGGCACAAAAAGCTAAGGTTCAGGTCCAAGACTTAATCATAGGAATGGTAGAACTCCAAAGAAGGTTAAATTCTCAAACTAGATTATCTTGTATGTATTACCTCAGTCATGGCCTTGATTGAAAGGATTATAACCTTGAGACATTGGATGGAGACATCTGGTTGGATGCATTTGAACATCTAAATCCCCAGATTTCCCAAGACCCCCTGAGCCTTTTAGAAGTAGCCCAGTCCTCCTTATTAAGGGTTGTCATGTCCTTGCTTGAATCCAACACAGAGGCCTCTGCTCTGCCAAACATCATGTGCCTCTGCCACCCACTCAGCATCTGCCCCAAATAGAACTAGAGGCTAAGGGTTCTGGATCAGGGGGAGTGGAACACAAAGTTAGCTAAAGGAGAGTCCATTATTGGAGCATTCTCCCAAAGTATAGCATTTTTACACACTGGCAAGTACCCAGCACCCTGTTAGGATTCTCCCGCTTTGAAAAAGAAATGGCTCTCACTAAATGTAGTAGAAATGCCAGGACTGTTGTGACAGATGGCAGAAAGAAGAGATTAAAAGCAGATGGCAGAAAAAGGGATTACAGAAAAGTGGGCATGCTAGAGTGGTTTTACCACAGGAGGGCCAAAGGACATTCTATTTGAAAAAATAAAAAGAAACGTGCTAGGAAGAGGGGGCACGAGCATCACTAAGAAGTTCTGTGGTGAGTGTCTTCTCTAGGCCTGGGCTGATGATAAGAGATTCTGCTACGGAAGTAGCCTCACTGATAGCAACGGGGATTATAGGATCTTGAAATAATTCAGGCCAGAGATGGCAGCACTCAACCATCAGAATCCATGTGATGTGTGTGCACGCATGCAGAGGGTGGGTGAGCAAAACTACTGTAATGAGAGACAATTTCAGAGTGGTAGCCAACTTTGTGGAGTGTTAGAGATGATTAACAGAGCACAGCATCCTTAGAAGCAAGATAGATGGGCAGCCAACAAGGGTATCATTATCTACATAATCAGAAGAAATTAAGGACAGATAATCAGAAGACTGAGGTCAGCTGCCTAGTCAGGTCTGTGACTGAATCTAGTGACTCAGACCTAGAATCACTGACTAAAAGAGAAGCCAAGTCTTAAAAAAGTAAGACTCTGCAACATCACCACAAATATATAGAATATAATTTCCCTGTCCGCTTCCTAAAGGAACTTAAGACCATTTACTCAATAACCATAAACTCAAGAAGGGGAAATACTCTTAGATTTCAAGGACTGTTGGAAATAAGGTCCAAGCTCACATTGATCCTGAAAGACCCAAAGTGTCATCATGGTCAACGTTAAGATGGAGGTAATGGGGACCAGCTAACAAATGGAGTTCTGGTCCAGCTCTGGTTCACAGTGCATATACTAAGGCCATGGATCCATCTGGTGGAAATTTCTCCTGTCTCAAAACCTATCATTAGAATGACATATGTGGTAGCTGGCACCACCCTTACATTGGTTTCTTGGCATGCTGTATAAGAGGTATGACAGAGGAAAGGGCCAAGAGGAAGCTGCTGAAACTAACTCAACCAATTCCCAGCCAGGATGGTAAACGAAACAATTTAAGAGAATTAAAACCATCCTCCCAGGGAAAATGACAGAGATTATTGCCTTTAAGGACCAAAAGTATGCACGATCAGGATCGCTATAGTATCTCCGTTTAATTCGCCAGTTTGTTCCCTGCAAAAAATAAAAGAAAGACCCTGAAAAATGACATTGGACCACCACAAACTAAAACAAGTAATAGCTCCAATTGAAGTTGCTGTACCAGATGTGATATCTTTTCCAGAACAGATTAATTTACCTTCTTTGGTTTTTTAAAGAAACAAGTGGAAAATAAGATTAGGTATAACCTTTTTGGGAATCATTAGCTGAAAAAAAATCATGTGAACACCATAATAAAGTCTTATCCTTGGCTCATTATATTTTCTATACGTCCTGACAGCACCACCCCATCCCCAAACCTGGCTCAGAGAACATCTACTTTTGCTCAGAAATAGTTCTGTTAAGGACACTGATCCTCTGGGAACTTTGTCCTGTCAGAGACAGTCTTCTCAGCCAAGTAGGTCATAGTCCTATCCAGGAGGCAATGTTTATGGTTTGGGGATCAGAGAGAAGAGGGGCCCAGTGGGTTGGTCAGACCTCTGGCCCTTCCCCAGGACCACGTCCTAGGCTAGCTCTGTAGCTTAGGCTGGGATGTTCCTAGGAAGAGAAGACACAGAATCAGAAAGATAGCATCCCTTCTGCAGCGTTGGACCTTAAACTCTAGAATGCATTGCAGTACCAAATGTCCTCTTTATCAAAAGACAGGTCAAAGACACCCAGCAGCATTAATCAAATTGTGGTATATCAGTGGATGCATTGAATACTGTCTCTTAAAAATATGGAATAATGAGTCTTTATATGTACAGTTGCTAGAACAGTTCCAATCCTACTGCAAGGGCTGTATGTTTCTTTTAGCACAATCATCATGGAAAATAGCTTATGTTATAGTGTTAAATAAAAATACAACAGAATACAAAACTGACTATATATTATATAGTACATATGTGTGCGTGTGTGTAGTTACAGTCATGTCCCCTCCAAAAAAACACCAATGAAAACGTTCATGGAAAAGAGCCTGAAATGAAATACAACAGAGGTAAATAATGGATTACTTGGAGTATAAGACTCTAGAAAATTTTCAAGTAGTTATCTATTGCTTTTCTACATTTCCTTAACCTGTGTTGCATCAATACATTTAAAACAGCGATTTTTCTAAAAGAAATATTAGATCTCTGAATATTTCAAAGTAGCAAAGTATTAACATTCTTAGATTAAAGACAGCAAGCGATTGGGTAGAGGTGGGATAGGTGGCATTTGAAGCAGAAGAAAAGTTAGTGGAGCGCACAGAGTGGAGAGAGAGGAAGAGCAGGAAAGTAGAACGGCTGAGATGGAAAGTCCGCGGGAATCCGGAAACTATAAAAATGCACTCGTTCTTACAGGCGGAATGCACACTCCTAAGTGGAAACTTTGACTGGAGAGTAGTGATGTGACCAGAGTGATGGACACGTCTGTTTTGCATACAGTCATCTTAGCTTCCTGCCTTTGCGGAATCAATGTGACTTTCTTTCATTCAAACGCTTTCAAATGACAGTCTGACTTTAGAGAAGCCGTGGGGATTTGAGCGGAAAATTAAACTACAGATGACCGCGGCCCTCAGCCGCTAACATCTCTGTGTTGGGGAAACTGCTCCAAAATGGCTAATATTGGGGAACCCTTGATTGCTGCTTTTAATCTCGTTTGTGGAAGTGCCATATCAGAAGGTGCCATTTCGTTCATATTATTTAATAGCTTTAAGAAAAATATTTTGTCTTATCTTAAAAGTATCTTCACTTACACCTCCCCAAAGTGGCGCCAACCGTAGCTCCAGTGGCGCAACCGGTTAGCGCGCGGTACTTATAAAGCAGTACACTTGTGAGCAATGCCGAGGTTGTGAGTTCGAGCCTCACCTGGAGCAGCTTTTTCTACTCTCTGGCCCTTACAGATTCGAAGGGTTTTGAAGGAGGATGTGATTTACATCTTACTCAGAGCTTGCTGCTGATTTGTCTTAAAAGTCTCTGCTCAAGGCTTCGGCTACTGGAGTTTGACAGTTGCCAAGACAACTGTTCACAGTATTCAATTCAGTAAGAAACGGATCATCAGAGTCTCAGGCTAGGAATTCAGGTGTGTATAAAAATTAGTTCAAAATAATTCTATGTCTGATTTGTTAACTCCATGAAATGTCGACGATCTTGGTTTTTGTAAGTATTCTGGTGGAAATCTTTCTGTCCTTGAACCTGCTTTCCTTACCACAGTTTTTCCACTCCTCTGGGATTTTTATCACTCTTAATAAGTCCATGATGCCTGTAGTTATGACGAAGACACTGATATTCCGTCTCAGAAAACGAACTAATCCTGTATTTACAGCCTCCTAGTAGAGCGGGAAGCCTGTGTGTGGGCCACATAATCTCACCCTCTGGATCTTAAACATCATCAGAAACATTCCGGAGGACATAGACATTGAGCCCTCCAGCTTTACAGAAGATTTATAATCGCCCATGTACAAATGCCCAGCACTACCTGTTCTTTTCCAGCTGCTGCTATATTGTGGAGTGTTTACATTATCCCTGGACCCACCCTGAGCTGCCCACCATGTCAATGTGGGTTCAAAATAAGGCCTCCAGACCAATTTAGATGAACACTTGTAAAGACGTGATAGTGGATAATTTACTTACCAAGATGTACAATGGACATACCAATAGGGGCTATTCATGGTGCTGTTTGTAGTGTTAAATGAGATAATAAATAATTGATTGATTAATGGCCACAAATTCTTCTCATCTCTGTATACATGTCCCTTTGCAATGTGATTCTGCAGCAGCTTCCATCAAGAGTTAGAGTCTATTTCCCTCCCCCCGTATGTAAGCTGACTTTGTGATTTGCTTTGACCAATAGAATGCTGTGGAAATAGTGTTGTGGAAGTGATTGTGTGGAAGTTCCACTATTAAGCCTGAAGTAGCCTTGCAACTTCCCCTTTTGCCCTCTTGGGACCCTGAGACCACAATGTGAAGAAATCTCATCTAGCTTCCTCAATGATGGTAGATCACATGGAGAGAAATCCAGTCATCCCAGCCATTCCAGCTGACACCCCAGACACGTGAGTAGGACCATCTTGGATCTTCAGTCCCAGTCAAGCTGCCAGATGACTGCAATCACACATGAGTGACCACAGGCAAAACCAGCAAAAGAATTGCCCAGCTAAGTGCAGCCCAAATTGTTGAGCTGCAGAATTGCAAACAAGAGAAGCAATTATTGTTTTAAGCCACTAAATTTGCATGAGTCTTGTTACATAGATATAGATGATTGACAAAAGCATTTAGCACAGAGTAAGAGTCTAAGATAAGTTAGCAGTTTATTACTCTGAGAGATCTTCTCATTGCCCCAACCATTGGGTCCTCTCTGTTCTTGCCACAGCTGGGAGACTTCAAAATCACTCAGGACCCTGGGCTATTTAAATTTACCCCTGGAGTAAGCTTCTCACTCCTTGGATCCTTGCACAAAGCTCAGAGTTCCTGCTGTGAAAGACCCAGATTTTCCAGATCTCAGAGTAGAGGTATGAATGAGTAAGTATTGTCCACATTCCTTGCCTGATTTTGCAAACAAACCAGCCTACGGGATCCACAGTCCTCTCTAGCTGCATCTTCCCAGTGCTGGCTGTCCTTTTGGTAAGTCTTGTTTGTCTTGTCACTCATGACAGGGAGAGAAGGGATTGATATCTACATTGACAAGTATTTATAGTTTTAATTTAAGTAGTTTAGAGATACCAGGCAGTCACGTCTGGTAGCTTATTGCCAGCTTGCCTAATATGTTTTTGAAGAAATTCCATAAAGAACATTCTTATGCATAGCATACTTGTTGCCATGGTGGCTGGAAGTTGGGTATACAGTCCTTTTTCCAGATACTCTTGGGGACCTCCCCACTAGGTGCCCACCACAACACCAGGACTAGGCCATTTTTTGCTTTAGGTTCTAAACAAAATCTGAACAGAAAGCAGCATATGTTTTTTATTTAGAAATGTTGAGTTTAAAAGACCTAACAGTTAAAAGTGACAATAGAATAATGCCTTATAAAGTATGAGGGAAAGGATTTTCTATCTAGGTTTCTATACCTAGACAAACTATCAATCAAAAGTGAGTATGTTATAAAGCTATTTACAGAGAGAGGTATCTTCTCAGAAAATTCCTGGAGGTTCTCCATTAAATTGGTACAAAACTAAGAGGAAGACATGGAGACCCATAACAGGAAGAAGGTAAAGCACATCCCCAGGTTGATGGAAGAAAAGCCCCAGGAAGACACCTGTGCAGCATGCCTAGAGAGCTACTAGTCCAGACCAAAGCAGGAGGACAAGGGCTCCAGAGAGTTTGCCACTAAGAAAAATATTAAAATTGATGGGTTCTTTGAGGTGTTTCACCGTACTGAGAGTTGCTTAAAGTTCTGGAAAATCAATTGAGAAGGAATTGGTTATAGGATCATAGAAATTAAAGAAAAAGTACAAGGCAATTAATAACTTTGCAGAAAACTAAAAGGTATGCAAGGAAATATAATCATAGTACTACATGGCTCAGCTGTGAACAATTTTTTTTATAGCCAATAAATCCTGAATATAAAATTATGATGAAATTAAGTAGGGAAGATGAGGCAGGGGAAATGTGGTTGGAAGGATGAGTAATTGAGAGAGGTGCCTCCAGATATCTACTTCCAGCATGACAATGCAAGGAGATCCGTAGACCCGTTCTCAAGTGAAACTGGTGAAAATTATAAAAAATCAACCACTTAAGGTCTCTGGAAATGGTCCTAAGGGCATACAGAAAATGAAGAAACATCTATTCAAGAAAATCTACTAAAATTCTATAAGAATAGCAAGAGTCTGTGGTATTTAAACCAAAACTGCCTCCTCCCTTCTCCCTTCCCAGCTTAGTGAGATAGAAACTCCACTGCAGATGGTGAAGAACACAGGACTCCTTCACTCCACAGCTCCTAGCCTGAGAGCTATCTTCCTAAGAGAGGTAGATTGTCAGAATTCTTCATCCTACCCCCAGCTACTGGTTGCTGAGGCTCCTCTGAGTGTGACTGAGAGGTGAGGTCACCATTTTTCTGCCCAACCTCCTCTCATGGTATGGAGGCTCTATGTTGGGTGTGGCAACATTGTGAAGGCAGTGGTTTCATGCTGGCAGAGATAATCTGAGAAGACCTCCTACCTAGGGTTCAGCTTCTAAAGCAAAAGTGTCACTCAGAGAAAAGCATGTGTTGTCCCAATCCCCCAGCTTCAGAGCAGTGGCTCAGAGATTTGGCCTGAGAGGAGAAGCAGGCCATAAAACAGATAGATCCTAATGTCTTCCCAAAGGAGTCACTGTTTTTGCAATAGAGAATGGATAAGTTCAAACCTAAGAGTGATCTCAAAAACAGTGAAGGTTGTGGTAAAAGGTGATTAGGAGAAGATTAGTAAATTCATTGGAAACATATGCTAATCTGTAGGCCAGCTGTTTTGCAAGAGAGAATCAGGGAATGAGTCAATGAGCAGGAGTCCTCCCACAGTCAGAACAAATATCAAACACTTACCTCAGGAATTCTTCCTTCAAAGGAGCCAAAATTTGATTGGATTGGTCTGTAGAGCAATCTATGCCCCGAGATATTGTTGAAACAATAGAACAATCAGTCAGCAGTTAGTGGAGTTAAACAGCTAAATGTGTTCAGAAAATGAGGTGGTCAAAGAGAGCCCTGCCAAAACCACTGTTATTCTAGGTGACTGCATATCCAAGGCTGTGACCCCTGAAGAGCAACATCAGAGGCTTAACAATGCAGAGGAGAGGGGAAAAGTTTTCACTCAAATAATTCAGCCAGTCATTAAACAAATAATCAAGCAGATAACAAGAACAAGCCCTGGAGAAGGTGATCAGTACCCAGAGTTGCTATAATATATTATCTACAATGTCCAGTTTCCAACAGAAAATTATAAGACATGCAAAGGGTAGAGTATGACCCATCCACTGGGGAAAAAAAGCATGCGGCAGAAACTTCCAGTGAGAGCAACCAGATGTCAGATTTAACAGATAAAGATTTCAAAGTAGCTGTTATAAATATGTTTGAACAACCAAAAGAACGTATGGTTAAAGAAATAAAGTATGATGACAGTGTCACATCAAATAAAGAACATCAATAAAGAGTCAGAAATTGTGAAAAAAGAATCAAATGGAAACTCTGGATTGACAAGTATAATAATTGAAATAAAAAAATTCACTAAAGGAGGTCAACAGTAGATTCGACCTGGCAGAAAAATGAATCAGCAACTTGAAGATAAATCAATAAACACTATGCAATATGCAGAGCAGAGAGAAAAAAGAATAAAGACAAATGAACAGAACTTCAGAGAAATGTGGGACACCATTAGGCACAGCAACATATTCATAACAGTAGTATCAGAAGGACAAGAGAGAGAGAGAAAAGAACAGAAAAAATATTCAAAGAAATAATTGCTAAAAACTCCCTGAATTACATTAATCTAAATATCCAGGAAGCTAAACCAACTCCAAGTAAGATAAATACAAAGAGATCTACAAACAGATACATCATAGTAAAAGTTTTGAAAGTCAAAGACAAGAAGAAAATCTTGAAAGCAGCAAGAGAAAAATGACTCATCACTTACAAGGGAACCTGAATAAGATTAAATGCTGACTTCTCAACAGAAACAATGGAGGCCAGAAGGAAGTGGGATAATATAAACAAAATGCTCAAAGAAAAAATCTGTCAACTAAGAATCCTATATCCAGCAAAACTAGTATTCTAAATCAAGGCAATAACATTCCCAGAAAAACAAAAACTGAGATAAATTGCTGCTTAAGGAGCCATCTTACAAGAAATTCTAAAGAAAATTCTTCAGGCTGAATGCAAGTGACCCCAGAGAGTAATTTGATGCCACACACACACACAAAAAGCACCAATAAAGTTAATTATGTAATTATACAAGGCAGTATAAATGCATATTTCTTCTCCTTTGTTCTTTCAACTTATTTAGAAAGCAATTGTATAAAACAATATGTGTATGGGGGGCTGAGTCAAGATGGCGGCATAAGCAGACTCGGAACTCACCTCCTCCCATGGACACAGCCAATTTACAACTACTTGTGGAAAAATTACCCCTGAGACAGAACTGAAAACTGCATAAGAGGAACTCCTGCAACAACGGACAATCCTAACTGAGGTAGAAGAGGCAGAGACTCCCTTCTGGAGAGGAAAAATGCCGCCTTCACAAGCCACCAGCTTCACGGCCACCGGGAGCAGCTCACAGGTATGCAGCCTCCCTGGAGGAGCTGGGCCCTGAGCCGGGGAGCACCTCCGCTGTGGGCATTTTGTGGACCCAGCACAATCGAGACCAGTGGCATAATATCTGACTTTGCCTGCTACTAAAACACTGGGGAGTACCCCCAGAAAACCCGGTTCACAAAGAAACTAAAACTGGCTCTTAAAGGACCCACACGCAAACTCACCCGTTTCAGAAAGCATCCAAAAATCACCAGAAAGAAAGGTGCACAGTGCTGTGGTGAAAAGAGACTCACCTAACAGGCCCTGAGTGCATCTCGGGGAGGGGTGAGACCTCTCCAGGGACTGGGACATTGGTGGCGGCCATTGTTGTGGCCCAGTGTGGGCGTGCTGATGCAGACACCATTGGAGTTCTCCCTGAGGCCTGCTAGCCCAGGGTCTGCCCCACCCGCTAGAGCACCGATTTAATCCAGCTCAGCCAGGGCAGGCAGCCCACCCTAGAGACTGGCCGCACCCAACAACAAGCCCTCAGGCAACTTGTGGGCCTGCATAGATTGGTGACTGGATTCTCTGCAGCCTGGCAACTGAGGCGACTTGAGCAGGGCAGGGTGTGCACAAGGAGCGGGTGGAGAGTGTGGGGCAGTGGCGGAGTGTGTGGGGCTCCCGCCATGGAGAGACTGGGTCCGCTTCGGGAGGTTGGGGCGTTCACACGGGGCAGGACTGTGTTGACTGTGTGTGTGGACCTGTGGGCGGCAGGGTTTGTCAGCTGCAGAAGACTTGTGCTTCTCAAAGACCCACATAGGAGGTTTGCCCCACCTTCCAAAGCCTGAAACGATTGGGTGCTCCTGTGCCTGAGGCCAGCCCCACCCAGCTGCAATCCTCAGAGAGCTGACAAGAGACCTAATAGGCTAGAGGCTTACAGCAATTGTAAGGCCCTGAGCCTAACAACCTGCCACGCTGGGGGCCTACTCACTTAAAAGAAATGCTGCAACACAAATGTGGTATTAGAACTTGCAGCCAACAGTGCTGGGGCTCCCCACACCTCATAAAGAGACTGAAGGGCCCACAACAACTCCAAGCAGCTGAGCATTACAACAGCTGGCCAGGAGCATAACTCAGCCTCCCTGGGTGCCTACAGGGAGAGCAAACAGGCCACAACAGAAGGACACATGTAGCCCACATAGGGGTCATCCCTGGAACATTGAGAACTGAGGGAAGCACACTGGAGGCTTCCAAAGGCATCACTTACATAAGGTCACCTATCCAAGAGCAGGAGACGTAGCTGACCTACCTAATACGTAGACACAAGCACAGGGAAAGAGGCAAAATGAGGAGGCAAAAGAATACATTCCAAGTAAGGGAACAGGACAAAACCCCAGAAAAGGAACTAAGTGAAACAGAAATGAGCAACCTACCCAACAGAGAGTTCAAACTAAGAGTGCTAAGGATGCTCACTGATCTGGGGAGAAGAATAGATGAACTCAGTGAGAATGTCAACAAAGAAATGGAAGATATAAAAAAGAACCAATCAGAAATGAAGAATACAATACTGGAAATGAAAAATTCACTAGAGGGACTCAAAAGCAGAGTAGAGGATACAGAGGAACGGATCTGTGAGCTGGACGAAAGACTAGAAGAAATTACCCAAGGTGAACAGGTAAAAGAGAAAAGAATTAAAAAGAGTGAGGACAGTCTAAGGGACCTCTGGGACAACATCAAGCGCACTAACATCCGTGTTATAGGTGTCCCGGAAGGAGAAGAGCGAGACAAGGGGGCAGAGAATCTATTTCAAGAAATAATAGATGAAAACTTCCCTAACCTAAGGAAGGAAACAGACATCCAGGTACAGGAAGCACAGAGAGCCCCCAAACAAGATAAACCCAAAGAGGCCCACACCAAGACACATCATAATCAAAATGTTCAGAATTAAAGATAAAGAGAGAATCCTAAAAGCCGCAAGAGAATGTCAAGTTACATACAAAGGAAACCCCATAAGGCTATCAGCTGACTTCTCAGCAGAAACCTTACAGGCTAGAAGAGAATGGCATGATATATTTAAAGTGCTAAAAGGAAAAAAGTTACAGCCAAGAATACTCTACCCAGCAAGGTTATCATTCAAAATGGAAGGAGAGATCAAAATTTTCCCAGATAAGCAAAAATTAAAGGAGTTTGTCACCAAGAAACCGGTGCTACAAGAAATGTTAAAGGGACTGATTTAAGGGGAAAAGAGAAGACCACAAATAGGAAAAATTATCTATTTCCATGATTAGAACGTAATGGATACAAATACACAAAAAAGGGGTTAGATATGATATAAAAACATAAAAGGAGGGAGGAGGGGAGTTAAGAGTACAGCTTTCAGACAGAGGTCAAACTAAAGTGACCATCAATTCTGTATAGAAGAAGAAAGGAACAGAGAAGGACTACTAAAACTCTGAGAGAAAAAAAAAAACTTAAAAAATGGCAGTAAGTACATACTTATCAATAGCTACTTTAAACGTCAATAGGGCCGGCTCCGTGGCTTGGCGGTTAAGTGCGCGCGCTCTGATGCTGGCGGCCCGGGTTCGGATCCCGGGCGCGCCCCGAGGCACCACTTCTCCGTCCAACCCGGGGCCGAGTCCCACGTACAGCAACTAGAAGGATGCGGACCTATGACGTACAACTATCTACTGGGGCTTTGGGGGGAAAAAAATGAATAAATAAAATCTTTAAAAAAATAAAAAAAAAAAAAAAAAAAAAAAAAAAATAAACGTCAATGGACTAAATGCTCCAATTAAAAGGCATAGGGTGGCTGACTGGATAAAAAAACAAGACCCATATATATGCTGCATACAAGAGACACACTTCAGACCTAAAGACACTCACAAACTGAAAGTGAAGGGATGGAAAAAGATACTCCACGCAAATGGCAATGAAAAGAAAGCTGGGGTAGCAGTACTCATATCAGACTAAATAGACTTTCAAACAAAAACTGTAAAAAGAGACAAAGAAGGGCAGTACATAATGATCAAGGGAACAATCCAACAAGAGGATATAACACTTGTAAATATCTACGCACCCAATGTAGGTGCACCTAAATATATAAAGCAATTACTAACAGACATAAAAACTGAAATAGACAGTAACACAATAATAGTAGGGGACTTTAACACTCCACTTACACCAACGGATAGATCATCCAAACAGAAGATCAATAAGGAAACATTGGCCTTAAACGACACACTAGAACAGATGGACCTAGTAGATATATACAGAGCATTCCATCCAAAAACCGAAGAATACACGTTCTTTTCAAATGCACATGGAACATTCTCCAGGATTGATCACATATTAGGCCACAAAACAAGTCTCCATAAATTTAAGAAGATTGAAATAATACCAAGCATCTTTTCTGACCACAACGGTATGAAACTAGAAATCAACTATAGGAAGAAAATCAGAAAAGCCACAAATACATGGAGATTAAACAAAATGCTACTGAACAACGACTGGGTTAATGAAGAAATCAAAGAAGAAATCAAAAAATACCTGGAGACAAATGAAAATGAAAATACGACATGCCAGAATTTATGGGATACAGCAAAAGCGGTTCTAAGAGGGAAGTTTATAGGGATACAGGCCTATCTCAACAAACAAGAAAAATCTCAAATAAACAATCTAACAATGCACCTAAAGGAACTGGAAAAAGAAGAACAAACCAAGCCCCAAATCAGTAGAAGAAGGAAAATAATAAAAATCAGAGCAGAAATAAATGAAATAGAGACCAAAAAAACAATAGAAAAAATTAATAAAACCAAGAGCTGGTTCTTTGAAAAGATCAACAAAATTGACAAATATTTAGCTAGACTCACCAAGAAAAAAAGAGAGAAGGCACAAATAAGTAAAATCAGAAATGAAAGAGGAGAGGTTACAACAGACACCTCGGAAATACAAAAGATTATAAGAGAATACTATGAAAAGCTATATGCCAACCAATTCGACAATCTGGAAGAAATGGATAAATTCTTAGAATCATACAACCTTCCAAAACTGGATCAAGAAGAAGTAGAGAATTTGAATAGACCAATCACCAGTAAGGAGATCGAAACAGTAATCACAAACCTCCCCAAAAATAAAAGTCCAGGACCAGACAGCTTCCCTGGGGAATTCTACCAAACATTCAAAGAAGACTTAATACCTATCCTTCTCAAAGTCTTCCAAAAAATTGAGGAGGGGGGGAAGCTCCCTAACTCATTCTACGAAGCTGACATTACCCTGATACCAAAACCAGACAAGGACAACACAAAAAAAGAAAATTACAGGCCAATATCACTGATGAACATCGATGCAAAAATCCTCAACAGAATACTAGCAAATCGCATACAACAATACATTAAAAAGATTGTACACCATGATCAAGTGGGATTTATTCCAGGGATGCAGGGATGGTTTAACATTCGCAAATCAATCAACGTAATACACCACATTAATAAAATGAAGAACAAAAATCACATGATCATCTCAATAGATGCAGAGAAAGCATTTGACAAGATACAGCATCCATTTATGATAAAAACTCTGAATAAAGTGGGTATAGAAGGAAAGTATCTCAACATAATAAAGACCATATATGAGAAACCCACAGCTAATATCATCCTCAATGGTTAAAAACTGAAAGCCATCCCTCTAAGAACAGGAACCAGACAAAGATGCCCACTGTCACCACTCCTATTTAACATAGTACTGGAAGTCCTAGCCAGAGAAATCAGGCAAGAGAAAGAAATAAAAGGGATCCAAATTGGAAAGGAAGAAGTGAAACTATCACTATTTGCAGATGACATGATTTTATATATAGAAAACCCTAAAGAATCCACCAGAAAACTTTTACAAGTAATAAACGAATATGGTAAAGTTGCAGGATACAAAATCAACATACAAAAATCAGTTGCATTTCTGTACACTAACAACGAAGTAGCAGAAAGAGAAATTAAGAATACCATCCCATTTACAATTGCAACAAAAAGAATAAAATACCTAGGAATAAACTTAACCAAAGAGGTGAAAGATCTGTACACCAAAAACTATAAAACATTTCTGAAAGAAATTGAAGAAGACACAAAGAAACGAAAAGATATTCCTTGCTCTTGGATTGGAAGAATTAACATAGTTAAGATGTCCATACTTCCTAAAGCCATCTATAGATTCAATGCAATCCCTATCAAAGTTCCAACAACAATTTTCACAGAAATAGAACAAAGAATCCTAAAATTTATATGGAACAACAAAAGACCCCGAATAGCTAAAGGAATCCTGAGAAAAAAGAACAAAGCTGGAGGTATCACACTCCCTGATTTCAAAATATACTACAAAGCTATAGTAACCAAAACAGCATGGTACTGACACAAAAACAGACACACAGATCAATGGAATAGAATCGAAAGCCCAGAAATAAACCCACACATCTATGGACAGCTAATCTTTGACAAAGGAGCCAAGAACATACAATGGGGAAAAGAAAGTCTCTTCAACAAATGGTGTTGGGAAAACTGGATAGCCATATGCAAAAAAATGAAAGTAGACCCTTACCTTACACCATGCACAAAAATTAACTCCAAATGGATTAAAGACTTGAATGTAAGACCTGAAACTGTGAAACTTCTAGAAGAAAACATAAGCAGTACGCTCTTCGACATCAGTCTTAGCAACATCTTTTCAAACACCACGTCTGACCGGGCAAGAGAAACAATAGAAAAAATAAACAAATGGGACTACACCAAACTAAAAAGCTTCTGCACAACAAAGGAAACCATCAACAAAACGAAAAGACAACCTAACAATTGGGAGAAGATATTTGCAAACCATACTTCTGATAAGGGCTTAATCTCCAAAATATATAAAGAACTCATGCATCTCAACAAAAAAAAAACTACCAACCCAATTGAAAAATGGGCAAAAGACCTGAACAGACGTTTCTCCAAAGAAGATATACAGATGGCCAACAGACACATGAAAAGATGTTCAAAATCACTAACTATCAGGGAAATGCAAATCAAAACTACAATGAGATATCACCTCACGCCCGTCAGAATGGCTATAATTAATAAGACAGGAAATAACATGTGTTGGAGAGGATGTGGAGAGAAGGGAACTCTCATATACTGCTGGTGGGAGTGCAAACTGGTGCAGCCACTATGGAAAACAGTATGGAGATTCCTCAAAAAATCAAGGGTAGAACTACCATATGATTCAGCTATTCCACTGTTGGGTATTTATCCAAAGAACTTGAAAACACCAATTTGTAAAGGTACATGCACCCCTGTGTTCATTGCAGTGTTATTCACAATAGCCAAGACTTGGAAGCAACCTAAGTGCCCATCAAGGGACGAATGGATAAAGAAGATGTGGTATATATACACAATGGAATGCTACTCAGCCATAAGAAATGACGAAATCCAGGCATTTGTGACAACGTGGATGGACATTGAGGGTATAATGCAAAGTGAAATAAGTCAGAGGGAGAAGGTCAAATACCGTATGATTTCCTTCATTAAGTAGTAGATAATAACAACAATAAACAAACACATAGGGACAGAGATTGGATTGGTGGTTACCAGAGGGGAAGGGGGGAGGGAGGTGGGTGAAAGGGATAATTCGGTACATGTGTGTGGTGATGGGTTGCAATTAGTATTTTGGTGGTGAACATGCTGTAATCTATGCAGAAATAGAAGTACAATGATGTACACCTGAAATTTTTACAATGTCATAAACCAATGTTACTGCAATAAACAAAAAATTAGAAAAAAAAACAATATGTTTATAGTGTATTGTTGGACCTATAACATATAGAAATGTAATATATTTGTCAATAATAGCACAAAGGAGGTATATGGCAGCAAAGCTATATTGGGCTAAGGAAATCACTCCAGATGGTAACTCAAATACACAAAGACAAAATAAGAAAGCCAGAAATGAAAAATAAAAAGGTTAATATAACAAAAGATATATCCATATATATTTTTTCTCTCCTTTATTCTCTCAGCTTCTTTAAAAGTCATAAAATTAAATAAAGTAATAACTATAACAATGCATTGTAGGTCTGTAACCTATAGAGATGTATATGTATAATAACAATATCATAGAAAGGTAGAAAGGAAATAGAGGTATGTAGGAGTAATATTTTTATATCTCACTGGAATTAAGTTAGTAGTAATCTGAAGCCCAATCTGATCAGTTAAGATGTATATGGTAAGCCTTAAGGCAAAAAATATTCAAAAAATATAGTGAAAAAATCATTAAAGAAATTAAAATATACATTAAGATCAGAAGTGCCTTTTTTGTTAAACTGAGTGTTGCACAGCCCCTGAGAGTGTTAGTTATTAAACCAGGGAGGCCGTAGAATATCTTAAGTGTTCTTATCACAAAAATGTATAACATTAATAATAAAGAGGGTGGAAGGAAACTCTTGGAGTTGATAGATATGTTTATGGTATAGATTGTGGTGATGGTTTCAGGGGTGTATATCCATCTGCAAACTCATCAAGTTGTGTACATTAAATATTATAGATTTTTATATGTTAATCATATCTCAATAAAATCTTTTGTTAAAACCAAAAAAAATAAAAAAGAAATTAAAGTACTACTTTAGAAAATACTCACTAATGCAAAAGAAAGCAATAATGGAGAAATAGAGGAACAAAAAATACATGAGACAGAGAAAACAAAAAGCAAAATGGCAGATATAAATCCTACTATATCAATAATAACATTAATTGTGAATGGATTAAACAACCCAAACAAAATGCAGAAATTGCCACACTGGATTAAAAAACAAAAACAAGATCCAACTATATGCTGTCTACAGGAGACACACTTTAGATTTGAAGATATAATAGACTGAAAATGAAGGGTAGAAAAAAGATTTATCATACAGATAGCAACACAAGAAAGCTGAAGAGTCTATACAAATATTATGCAAAATAGACTTTAAAACAAAAATAACGTTATTAGAGATAAAGAGTGACATTTCATAATGATTAAAGGATCAATTCATCAGGAAGGTATAGCAATTATAAACATGTATGAACCCAATGAAAGAGCACCATACACATGAAGCAAAAACATAAAGAAATAAAGGGAGAAATAGACAATTCAACAATAATAGTTGGAGATTTCAATATTCGATTTTCAATAATAGATATAACAACTAGGCAGAAGATCAACAATGAAATAGAAGACATGAACAACACTATAAACTAACTAGACCTAACAGACATCTATGGAATGCTCCACCTAATAACACCAAAATATACGTTCATCCCAAGTGCACATGGTAGGTTCTCCAGCATAGACCATATACTCAGCTATAAAACAAAACTTGATGAATTTAAGGATAAAAATAATACAAAGTATGCTCACTAACCACAATGTATGAAATTAGAAATTAATAACACAAAGAAATTGATAGAACTCACAAAATGAAATGAAAATGAAATAACACACTCTTAAATAACCAGTGGGTCAATGAGAAAATCAAAAGGGAATGGAAAATACTTTAAGATGAATGAAAATGAAGACTCAACATACCAAATCTTATGTGATGCAGCTAAAGCAGGTTTAGAGGAAAATTTATATCTGTAAATTCTTATGTTAAAAAAGAAAAACAATCTCCAATTAATAACCTGACCTTCCATCTTCAGATTCTAGAAAAGAAGAGCAAACTAAACCTAAGCAAGCAGAAGGAAGGAAATAATAAATATGAGATTGGAAATTAATGAAATAGGGAACAGAAAAACAATAGAGAAAAATCAATGAAACCAAAAGCAGATCATTTGAAAAGATCAACAAGATTGACAAAACTTTAGCTAGATTGTCCAAGAAAAAAAAGAGAAGACTGAAACTACAAGAATCAAAAATGAAAGAGGGGTCATTACTACTGAGTTTACAGAAATAAAAAGAATTATAAAAGAATATTATGAATAATTGTATATCAACACATTAGATAACTTAGATGAAGTAGACAAATTTCTAGAAAAATACAAACTACTGAAACTGACTAAAAAAAATTAGATGATATAAATAGACTTATAACAAGCAACCAAATTGAATTAAGTAACCAAATAAAAACTGCCCACAAAGCAAAGCTCACACCTAATGGCTTCACTGCTGAATTTTACAAAACATTTAAAGAAGAATTACTATCAACTCTTCACAAACTTTTAAAAAATAGAAAAGGAGTGAACACTTCCCGATTTTATGAAGCCATCATTACCCTGCTGCCAAAACCAGAAAAAGACATCAACAAGAAAAGAAAACTACAGGCCAAAATCTCTCATGAACACAGATGCAAAAATCCTCAGCAAAATACTAACAAAAAACATACAGCAATATATAAAATGAATTATACACCATGACCAAGTGAGATTTATCCCAGGAACGCAAGGTTGTAAGTTTAATATTAAAAAAACCAATTAATGTAATACATCACACCAATAAAATAAAAAACGAAAATCACATGAGCATCTTAATAAATGGAAAAAAGGCATTTTAGGGGCCGGCCTGATGGCATAGTGGTTAAGTTAATATGCTCCGCTTCAGTGACCCAGGGTTCACAGGTACAGACCTGGGGCAAGGACACATGCACTGCTTATCAAGCCATGCTGTGGCAGGCATCCCACATATAAAAAAATAGAGGAAGATGGACACAGATGTTAGCTCAGGGCCAGTCTTCCTCAGCAAAAAGAGGAGGATTGGCAATGGATGTTAGCTCAAGGCTAATCTTCCTCATCAAAAAAAAAAAAGCATTTTAAAAACTCCAACACTCTTCATGATGAAAACTCAAAAAACCAAGAGTAGAAAGGGACCTCCTCAACCTGACGAAGAACATCTGTGAAAAAAACCCCACAACCAACAGTATTCTTAATGTCGTATTTCTCTCATGGTTGGTTAGCTAATTGAAATTTTTTTCATGTTGTCAAATTTGTTGATCTTTTTCTTTATTGTTGTTTATGAAGTTCTTCTCTACCCCAGGTTCACAAATATATTTTTCCCTATAAGCCTGAGGGATCCAGCAGAAGCATAGGGAGGTGGGAGAGGGCGGTGAAGAGGGCACAATCACATGGTAAATATCTTTATCCAAATGAGCTGGAGAAGGGCATCCTTGGGGAGGGGTTAGGGAACAAGAAACTAGATTCTGCTGTTGTGTTCTCTTGAGAGTCTCAAGAGAAGTACAATTCCAGAAGGATAGAAAACTTGTGGATAAGCAGGAAGGAGATAATTTAATCTATCAACCAGTCTTTCTGTTATCGATCTGTTATCTACGTAAAAGAGGCCATATAACATCTTGTAACTTGTTTTTCTCCTTTAAACATGTATTAGGGGATTTCTCATTTTTAATAAATATATTTCTATACCATCATCAATCTTAATGATTAAATATATTACCTCAATGTGTATTTACTGGCCTTTTGGATATCATTTTTGTGAAGTGCCTACTCAAGATTTTTCCCCATTTTTTTCTTGGTTTGTTTGGTTTTTCATTTATTTGTAGGAATTCTTTAAATATTCTGGATATGAATTATTTGTCAAATCTTCTTTTATTTTTGGAATTACTTAAAAATAAGTGTGGCTTACGGTCAACTAAAACACATGAACCTTTTTTTTAAAAGTTGTTGTCAATCTCCAATATTGTGCTAGGTAATTGATTTTTTCCAAGTTTAATGCATCCTTCTGGTCAATAGCAATTTTGGGATTTCAAGTCTGTCATTGATCATAACCAGCTATAAGTCATATACAAATTTAATCAGCTCGCATATTATATCTTCCACCAAATCAGTTCAAAAGTAGCAAGACAGGTCCAAACATGTCCTAGATCCCAGACCTAGAATTCCACTTCAGCTTGAGTTATGTGTTTGTCTTGTGAGTTGTCCTTGGTAAATCTAAGCCTTCACCTAGTGACCACCACACTCCACAGGCCTTCACAGTGCATTCTACTAAAAACTAAGTGTACAAAATCACAGAATCTGTAAATTAAGTTTGCCTTTTAGACCTTAAAATTTCATTTAGCTTCTTTATAAATTCAGGATATTTTTATAACTCTAGAATTTCTTTCAGATATAATTACAGAATTACAACTGATTAATAATGTTTTTTAATATCTTGAGATACTATTTCTATAGGTGTATAGCCTTAAATACTCTAAATAGGTAAAAGCTCTCCTATTATCCTCTCACAGTTTTAGCCTCATATTCCTTCTTAATCCTTGTCTTTTTCCACTTTAAATATTATTTTCCTTGATGGAAAAGACAGAAACAAAATGAGTGTTAAGTAATACTGCTTTCTTCTGTCAAAGGTAATATTACACCCTTTTCCTGCTACAGTAGGTTTATCTCTTCCTTGTTTCTTTCTGCTATAAACTTATTTTAACGCACATACACACGAACATCATAGTTAATGATATGGGACAGTCATAGCAGAATCATACCTGGTTATTGACATCATTTCAATTAAGCGTGTGGGATTGAATTCTGTAATCTCGAGGGTGATAGTAGAGGAAGCCTCTTGCATGGCTGCTCTAAAGGGCTTTGAGGGTTTTTGAGGCACGATTCAGTGTCCTCAGATTATTATGCATGGATTAGAAGCCCTGAGAAGAGCTCAGAACTCTAGTGAAACAAGTGGGTTTCTACCCTCAAAAGAAGCTCTCAAAGCCTCATAACCCACCAGCCCCGTCTCAGGCCAGGAATCAACTCTACCTGAAGTTCAGTTCCGGGGAGGATCTGGAAGAGACAGGATGGATGGGGGAGACTGGAACAGAAAGGCACTCGGGGCAGGAGCAGGAGAATTTCAGCTGCTTTTGCTTTTGGATTATATTACATGCTTGTCAGACCCTCGAATGAAGTTTGTCAGTGATTAATTAAAATAAAAAATGCAAACTGTTTAATAAATAAAATTTTTGTTTATCACACTCTGGGGCTTATGTGGAATAAAAAATAAAAGGGCTCATTGTATGTAAAAATAGTTGGGACTCTATTCTCTAATTTCCCCATTTTCTAATTGTATGTGACATATGCATACAATTACATATTGTATTTATACACATATACATATACACACATATACATATACAGGTAACATATGCTATATGGTTTATCCCTTCATTTATTTAGGCTTAATATATTACAATCTATTAGACCTTACAATCTATTAAATTATAATAGATCTATATAATCTAATAACTTCTCTCTGTATACAATCTAGTCATCTGAGAATAATGACAGTCCTGTTTCTTCCTTTCCAATCATTTTACCTTTTATTTCCTTTTTGAGCATGACTGTACAAGGCAACAATGGAGGCACACAGGAGTCTATAATCTTTAGTAGGAATGGTGAGAGCTGGCATCCCCAATTTGTTACCAATCTCAAACAGAATTTTTCAATATTCTGCATATAAATATTAAATATTTCACCTTTAAGATTGATGTTTACTCTAGTTTTTCAATGATGTAATTTGCCAGGTTAAAGAAATTATCTTCTATTGCTTGGTTGCTTAGAGTTTTGATCACCATTGAATGCTAAGTTTTATCAAATACTTTTTCTGTCTCTACTGAGATGATTACATGTTTTTTTCATTCCTAATGTGAGAATTAGAATGATTTATTTTCTAATGATAAGCTAACCTTGCAACCTTGGTATAAACTCAAGACCAAAATGACTTTTAATTCATTTATATATGACTGTGTTCAGTTCCTTAACTTTCAGGATAATTTGCGTTTATGTCCAAGAGTGAGATTGGCCTATGATTGTCCTTTCTCATAATGTTCCTATCAGGTTATGTATGAAGGTAATACTAGCCTCAGTTTGGTAGTTTCTGTTATAAAAAATTAAATGTAGACCTACCATCTGACCCAGACATCCCACTCCTAGATATTTACCCAAGAGAAATGAAAGCATATGTCCATTCAAAGGCTTATACAAAAATGTTCATAGTAGCTTTATTTATAACTGGAAATAACTCTAATATTAATCAACGGGTGAATGGATAAACAAATTGTGGTATATCCATATAACAGAATACAATCTAGCAATAAAAAGAAATGAACTATTGATACAAGCAACATGGACGAATCTCAAAATAATAATGCTGAGTGAAAGAATAAAAAATGAGTTTATACTCTATGATCTCATTTATAGAAAATTCTAAAATCTACAAGTATATAACGTTTCACAAAGCTACAAACATATAATGACAGAAAGCAGTGGTTGTGGGAGGGGGATGGAGATTACAAAAGGGCATGAGGAAACTTTTGGGGTAATGTTTATGTTCATTATCTTTACTTGGTGATCGTTTCAGGACTTATCCACATGGCAAACATATTTAAATATATGCAGTTTATTTTAAGAAAATTCTGCCTCAATAAAGCTGTTTAAAAGACACATTAAGTGGAAAAAACTCAGTATGGCATTCTGTAAGAGTAGTTGTGGGTCTTCTCTTTCTCTCTCCTCTTTTCTTCCTATACTGCGGAAAAGATGTGTCTGATTAGATTTATTTCTTCTCTGAATGTTTCAAAGCAGTTCCCAGCAAACGACGGGAGATGGGATTTTTCTCAATAAGAAAATTTTTAACAACTAGTGCAAATTATTTCATAGTTTCAGACTATTCATAATTGCCATTCCTTCTGAATCCAATTTGATACATTTTGTTCTAATAATTTGTCCATGTCATCTAAATATTCAAATGTATTTGGCCAGATTCTTTCCGCTTTTGCAGAAGCGGCTCCCTCTTCATCTTAATTTGCCTGGCTCGCCTCTTCTCATGGTTTCAGGTCTCTGTTTAAACCTTGGTTCCTCAGATTGCCGAAAGTCCAACTAATTCACCCTGCGACGCGCAGGAGGACCCGGAGCGGGTCTCAGCAGAGACCAGGAGAAAGACGGCGCCCGTCGCGGGAGGCATCCACCCGAATCAGGAGTGGGTTACGTGGTTTCTCTAGCTCCTCTAAAATGTGGGAAGTTTCCCTTTCAAAAAGGGGCGACATTTAAACTGACTTCAAAAAGACAAATCTGTCAATACACACTTTTTTCATCGTTAAATTACCGAGAGCCAATTGTAAACCAATAGAAAAATGAGGGTCCTCGCAGGCTAAGATAACCGAGACCTCTTGGCACTGCCGGACCAGGCGACTAGATCTCGACCTTCGCGCCCTGCCGCTCCCACCACTGCGTCCGCAAGACCGGAGCTGGCGCTCTTCCCAATCTCCACGCGCCAGTGTGCTCGCCGGGCGCGGAGCTTCTTCCCAAGTACCAACGGCTGGAAGGTGAGGGCTCGCGCCTGCTCCCTCTTCGCAATCAGTCAAGTCCCAGGGAAGATCTACTGAGATGCGTCATCCCATTTACCACTGGAAATAGCTGCAGAGAATTTGAGTTCTCTTTTCGAAAGTGCTCGGATGCTGTGATTTGGAATCTGCGAGCTGGGACGGTGAAGTCTGAGAAAGGGGAGTGCGAAAAAGGCAGAGTCAACCACGAAGGGATTCGAACCCTCAATCTTCTGATCCGAAGTCAGACGCCTTATCCATTAGGCCACGTGGTCTCACACTTCTGAAATTGCGAAAAAATACAACTGGTGAAACTCTGGACTATTCCTCTGTATTATTTTGTGTAATCCTAACAAAATGACATTACCTTCGCTATTAATCTCATTCCAAATATAGTGTCATTGATACTCAAAAAAGTTAAGTAACTTTACATGGTAATAGGCTAAGGCGAAATGGGAATTACGATTTTCTCCAAACTCTTGCCCTTAACTTGATACCAAATTTCCATTCTGAGCAGGATTTTAAACTGGTGCTGCGATGCCTCTCTCAGCGGTTGCGTTAAAATATAAAGAAACAGGAGAAAAAGAATGAACGTCTTTTTGTAATCAAGGCTACAAATTCCCAGTTTATCTTCAAAATGAAGACAAAGTCAGAATTGAGACCCTTTGGGAGTAAATGAAAGTCACCACGAGGTGCATGAGAAAGATCCTGCGACCCTCTCAGCTAAGAGTCCAATCCTGCGAAGGCGGCTTAATTGAATTGAGGATGGAATCGAGGGCGTCTTCCCAGGCCTGGCCCTGCCTAGAAACCGTGAAGAATAGATGCCGCTGAATACCCTCCAGTGAGACCTCTGTAAAAAGCCCAGGAATGGACCAGCCACCTAGTGAACAGTTAGAAAGTGTCCTTCCTCTTGTGGAGCCAATTTGGTTGTAGTATTACGTGGCTCAGAGGGAAGGAGCTGCATTTCCGGTTAGGAAAGTTGGGGTCCGAGATGATTTGTGGTAGTTGTGTATTTTCTTTCTAGCTCATCATTCTCCCCAGCCACCCTCATCTCATCGGATCTTGACCTCCCACTAGTGACTGTGCCCGCGGGGAAAGCGCGCGGATGATGGGAAGGCGCGCGCGAGGTCTGATCCCCTCACGCTCACCGCCTGCTGTGGAGCCTCCTCCAGTGGGTGTGGTGGGCGTGGCGAAAGCAACAGGGCTGGAATCCGAGGCACCTGGGGGGCGTCATTCCCCGTAATCGGGAACCCTGAGGACCGAATTTTGGTCTTTATCGAACCTACCTTTTCAGCACATCCTGGCTCCTACATCCCCGCTCCCCAAAGTCACTTACACAGATTTTTCACATTTTAGAGGTGCTGGAGAAACAGTATTTTCTCAAAAGCTCTTCTGATCAGCGACTACGCCTGAGGAGGCTGCAGTCTTTCTCTTGCCCCTCAGAGAACCGCCCTGGTTCTCTCGGCCACACAGGGTCAAAGCGTCTGACTGCCTGGGTCTGTGCTCAACCCAGCCTTCAGTAAACATTCCAGGAAGCAAACTTAAACTGAGACTTAAAAGATGAGAAAAGGTTAGCCAAAAAAAAAAAAAAAAAAGAGGAAAAGAAGAGTATATATAGAAGGTGGATCAGAATGTGCAATGGTGTGAAGTATTTTGTCCAATTAATTTGAAAACCTAAATGAAACAACAAATTCTGCAAAAAAATCAATTAATAAATTTGACTAAAGAAGAAATAGCAAATATAAATAGTCCTCAACTGTTAAATAAATTGAATAGTCAAAAATTTTCCCACAGAGAAAACTCTAAACCCAGATAGTTTCATCTGCAAGTTCTACAAAGCATTCCAGGAAGAATAATTTCAACTGGACACAAACGTTTCCAAATATAGTAACAGAGGGAAGCCTCTCCATCTCATTTTACCAGCCTGACTTCATCCTAATATCAAAACCAGCAAAGAGAGTGTGAGAAAGGAAAATCATAGGCCAATCTCATTCATGTACATAAATGCAAATATCTTTAAAAAAAAAAGCAAACTGGATCCAACAATGTTTAAAAATTGTGACAAACTTGGGTTTTTACCAAAAGTGGAATGTCAAGTTTAACATTAAAAAACAGTTATGATTCAGCATATCAAGAAATTAAAGGAAAATTTATGTTCATCTAAGTACATGCAGAAAAAGCATTTAATAAATTTCAATGTCCACTCATGATACGACAGTCTGGAAATAGAAGGAAATTTCTTTAACCTGATTTTTCAAATACAAAAATAATCTGCAATAAACATAATACTCAAAGGTGAAAAATTCGAAACATTCTGTTTGAAATTGGAAACACATAGAGTATACCAGGAATTGACACTTCCAATCCCTACCAGAGAAAAGGAAAGTAAAAAAGGTGTAATGACTAGAAAGGAAGAAACAGAACTCTTTTTTTCTAAAACAGATTGTATGCTTGTGTACAAAGATCAACTAAACAAACAAAAATAAATTATAACTGTAAAACAGTTTTAACACATTTTCCTGACAGTTATAAAACATTACAAAAGCAATTACATGCAATAAAGAAAAATCTAGAAATCACAGAAAATGGGATATTAACATAATAATATTTCAATAACAAGAAAATATCCCAAAACAAATATAGCACGGTTTCATTTATAAAAACTACAAACTAAGCATACTAAATAATCTGTTGTTCTATGGGTGCATATGTAAGTAGGAAAGCTAATAAATAAAAGCAAGAGAATATTTATCACAAGTATTATTATAGTGGTTATCTCAGAGTGAGAGAGAGAGATGTAAAATGAAGTGGGGCACATGGAACTTCTAAAATAATGGCAATGTTCTCTTCTCTTAATTGGTGGATTGTTTTTCTTTTTAAAGTAAACTTTTTAAATTGAAGTATAGCAAACATTCAGAAAAGTGCCCAAACATAAATCTATATAGATCACTGAATATTTACAGAGAGAACATATCTATGAACCCTCACCCAGACCTTTTGTTCCAATTTATCGCTACTGTTTCCATCAAAAGGGATCCAGAGCTAAGTTTTGTCACTTGGGCTATCTGTGTCAATAAAAAGAACATTACCAGCCTACCAGAAGCCCCCTCATGTGCCTGCTAATCACTTTTGTCATAAGGTGACCACTCTTTTGACTTCTGACATCATCTATTAGTTTTGTACATTTTAATAACTTATATAAATAGAATTATACAATATGTACTGTTTTATGCTTGGCTTATTTTGTGAAGTAATATGTGAGATTCATCTATGTTGTTGCTTTTAACCATGTTATTTTTTGTTGCTATATATATATCCCATTGTGTGAATATGCCATAATTCATTTGTTTATTCTACTGGTGATGGACATATGGATTGTTTCTAGTTTGGGGATACCATGAATAAGGCTGTTAGGAACACTCTTGCATATGCTTCTTTGTGGACTTGTGCACAAATTTTTATTGGGTAATTTCTATTGCAATTAAGGGGTGACTCTGACAGCTTTCAAGACCCATCACTATCTCTTAGTCACATCTAAGGCAGCCCATAAGAAAGTGCACAAGCTCCCTCTCTTGGTACCAGTGGGAAGGTCAAACAACACTAGCCCTGGCTTTCACTCAGGAACCTTCACCCCAGCCCTGCCCTCTAACCAAATAATAGCCAAAGCCAATCACTCCTCCTTGCTCTCTCAAGCCATTTTTGGACTTGCTTAGGAGCCTTCTCTGCTCTCCCCAGAAAGCCTCATTATGTGAGTAATAAACATTTACTTATCTTCTCGGTCCATGTGTAGCATGATCAGTCTTGCCATTTGAACAAAATTTGAGTGGAGGGACAATTTCATTTTAGCTGAATGATTACAAGATAGATGTATACTTTGGAATGGACTTAACTGAGTCACAGCAAGAATATTTAAGTCTACTACAAACACTTTTGCAAGCATCATATGTGGTTTTCATAGATCTGTAATTACATATAAAAGAAATGGACAAAAATGAAATATGACAAACTAGTTAAAAAGATAGATTAAAAACAGTTCTCCTGGGCCAGCCCTATGGCTTAGTGGTTATGTGCACGCGCTCTGCTACTGGCGGCCCGGGTTCGGATCCCGGCGTGCACCGACGCACCACTTCTCCAGCCATGCTGAGGCAGCGTCCCACATACAGCAAGTAGAACAGTGTGCAACTATGACATACAACTATCTACTGGGGCTTTGGGGAAAAAAAAAAGGAGGAGGATTGGCAATAGATGTTAGCTCAAAGCCGGTCTTCCTCAGCAAAAAAAATAAAAAGAGGAGGATTAGCATGGATGTTAGCTCAGGGCTGATCTTCCTCACAAAAAATAAATAAATAAGTAAAAATAAAAACAGTTCTCCATAGCCCAACAAAATCAGCTGTTAAAAACACGAGATTCTATTTCAACACTGTGGAAATGCCTGTGTCACTTAAGCCAACAGAATTTTAAATCATTTGCTCAAGGACTGATTTTCTTACAATGGAATGATTTTTCCTTTTTACGTCCAATCCCTTTCCACTTGGTTTCTTAGCACAGAAAGCATGGGTGACAAAACTCACAGAAACAATTTGAAACAGAAGCCTGGTCCAAAACAAGTGTCGAGAAAACTCTTTATCTGGTGATTGATTTGGAAGGATGGAGAAAGTGACTTTTCATAGGTAGGAATTAAGTGGACAGTCTGAATGCATACTCCAATTAATTTTCCCAGTTTGAAAGAACTGAAACCCCTGACCAGTGTCTATAGACAGGAGGCAAAAAAGTACTGGGTTGCCAACCCCGCATTCATGCAAAATATATTCTTGCATCTTCTAAAAAGTAAAACTATTTGCAAATACTTTTCCAACATGGTAGTGTGGCCAAATGACCTAAGGCTCTGGATTAAGGCTCTAGTCTGTTTTAGGATATCAGTTTGAATCCTGCTGCTACCAATATTCTTGCCCATTTTGTGTAATTAAGGGAATTAATTTCTCAGGAAAAAATTGATCTTTTAAGAAGACAGAGGGAATTCAATTTGAGGTAATTGGCTTAAGTGGTACAGCATTCTTAACATAAGTAAAATAGCTAAGTAGATAAGCATTTTAATGAAGTTGCTGAAAGTCTTTCAGAAAAAAATTTATACAATAATTGCTTGGTAATTATGGTCAAGTTTGAAGAGGAAAAAAAATCAATCTCTTTCTCTCCCTCATATCAAAGGACAATACGCCTGGTCCAAAGGGACAGAATTCTATTTTGTATTGTTTAGTTCTTTATTTTAATATTTTGAATACATAATACAGTCACATAGTTCAGAATTCAAAAAGTACAAAAAAAAAAAATTTCAGGGAAAGTCTCTACCCAAGCCCTACCTCCCATTACATCCCTCAGGTAACCACTGGTATCAGTTTAATGTGTATACTTTCAGGACAATTTTATGCATACACATGAAAATGGTATATATTATTTCTTCACTGTTTACTCTTCAAAGCTCTGTGTGTTACTTTTATTTATTTAATATGTTAATTCATTCAGCAACAAATGTTAACTATGCACCAACTACGTGCCACGCATTGCTCTAGACCAGCAACTCTCAAATCTTCATCCTAGCACCAGCAGCACCAGCATCACCATCACCTGGAAAGGCATTAAAAATGCAAATTCTTGGGTCCAACCCTAGTCTTAGAGAATTAAACTCTGGGGTTAGACCCAGCAATATGTGTTTTAATAAGCTCTCCAGGTGATTCTGATGCATGCTAGTTTGAGAGTCACTACTCTACTCACTAAGGATAAAAAAAGTAAAAAGAAGGACAAAGAAAAGAAATCTCTGCCCTCATGGGGATGCTAGTTGGAGAGACATGATAAAGCAGATAAATAAGTAAATTGTATTGTTTTAAATAATGATAATACCAAGGAAAAAAGGCCAGAGAGGGGGTTAAACTATGTTGGGATGGTTAAAAGTTAGCTAAGTGGATAGAGAAATTCTCACTGGGAAGGTTACTTCTTTTCTTTTCTTCAAATATTTTATGATGAAAAATTTTAAACATAGAGAAAAGTTGAAGGAATTATACAGAGAACACCCATAAACTCACCACCACCTAAACTCAAACTAACATTTTTCCATATGTGCTTTATCACATATCTACCAATCCACTCATCCATTCATTAATCTGTCTTATTTACTGGTACATTACAAAGTAAGTTGCATATATCATATCTCATATCATTAATTAGAGTTGAATATTTTATTGGTATTTTCAAATCTCTGAAAGTAGGACATACAAAAAAAAGATTGAGACTTTCCTTTCTGTATAAGAAAACACAATAAATACTATTGAATGGAAGTTATAAGGAGGCAAACTATAGAGATTTAAGTATCACATAGAAGAGTTTGATTAATCGACCTTTCTTTAAGGTATATTTTAGACTGGGAATCTGTAATAAAATTTTCTGAGCTCTGTGTCAAATTCTAAACTGGATCTTCAGGAGGATTTAAGATGAGTAACACTAGAAGCTTAAAATTTATTTAAAGAGGTTAAATTAATACTAATTAAATAATTAGAAAACAAATCAAAAGGATAGCTATTTCTGTCCTTCTCCTCTTGCTCTGTCTCATGGGAGGCTGAGCCTTCAGGGCTGCACGCATGGGAGTCCTTGCCCTCTGGCTTCCTGTTGGGTTATGCGAAAGAGCGGCATGAGCAGGTCAGATCATGATAATTGGCTGTGTCCCTCTGCCTAATGTTATAGCTCTTGTCAAGCAGCCCTCATCACGCAGCACTCCTTCCTTTGGTCCCCCGGACAGTTCCTTGCTGTTACTAAACCTGAGCATAAGAACATCCTTTTTTTGTTTTCCCTAAACTCTGTATGGGGTTTCTAGTTCTGCATCATGTCCATCACTAGCCATCCTGTCCCACAGAAAAGGGGGGGAAAAACTGAGAAACACATGTGAAATTCACAGTCCAGAGACATGGGCTCACTAAAAGACTGAAACCTAGCCATAGGACTACAGAATGCTTCCCCTCCCCCATACCTCATCACCACATTACTAATGGTCTATTTCCATCATTTCTTTTTACCTGGTACATCGTGTCCAACTAAGAAGAAAAAAATTACAAGGCATACCAAAAGGCAGAAAACACAATTTGAAGAGACACAGCAAGCATGAAAACCAGACATAGCAGGGATGCTGAAATTATCATACTGGGAATTTAAAACAACTATGATTAATATACTAAGTGTTTGAATGGATAACATAGACAGCATGCCAGACCAAATAGTCAATGTAAGCAGAGAGATAGAAATCTTAAGAAAGAAACAAAAAGAAATGCTAGAGATAAAAAACACTGAAACAGAAAGGAAGAATGCCTTTCATGGGCTTATTAGTAGACTGGACATGGCTGAGGAAAGAATATCTGAGCCAGAGGATATATTACTCGATCCTCAAAAACCAAAAAGCAAACAGAACAATGACTGAAAAAAACCAGACTACAATATCCAAGCGCTGAGGAACAATTACAAAAGGTGCAACATGCACAAAATGGGAATACAAGAAAGGAAAAGAACGAGAGAAAGAATAGAAGAAATATTTGAAATAATAATGACTGAGAATTTCCCCAAGTTAATGTCAGACACCAAACCACAGATCCAGGAAGCTTAGAGAACACCAAGCAGGAAAAATTTCTGAAGAACTACACCTAGATGTATTATGTTAAAACTCTAGAAAGAAAAAAAAATGCTAAAGAAAAAATCCTGAAAGAAGCTAGAGAATAAAACCATCTTACCTATAGAGGAACAAAGATAAAAATTGCATCAAATTTTTCCACAGAAACTATACAAACAAGAACAGAGTGAAGTGAAATACTTAAAAGTGTTGAGAGAAAAACCCCACCAGCCTAGAATTCTGTACCCTACAAAACTATCCTTCAAAAGTGAAGGAAAAATAAAGAGTTTCTCAGACAAACAAAAATTAAGCAAATTTATGGCAGTAGCAAGAATTGTTAAAAGAAGTTTTTTAGAGAGAAGGAAAATAATATAGGTCAGAAACTCAAATCTACATGAAAAAAGGAAGAGCATCCAAGAAGGAATAAGCGAAGGTAAAATAAAAACTTTTGTTTTTCTTATTCTTAATCAATCTAACAGATAACAATTTGCTCAAAATAATAATAGCTACAATGTATTTGATTACGTATGCTTATGTATATACCTTATATATATGCTTGTGTATGCTTATTCATAAGTGAAATGAATGACAGCAATGATACATGGGATGGGAGAAAGGTATTAGGATTATTCTGTTATTATAAGGTACTCACATTACCCATGAAGTGGTATTGTATTATTTGAAAATGGACTTGGATTAGCTGTAAATATACATATTGCAAACTCTGCGGCAACCACTAAAATAGTTTAAAAAAAAAAAAAAAGGAAGTATAACCAATCTGCTAAGAAATGAGAGAAAATGGAATCATATAAAATGCCCAATTAAAGCCACAAAAGGCAGAGAAAGAGTGGAAGACAAAATTAGGAACAAAGAACAAGAGCAACAAATAGAAAACAGTAACAATATGTTAGATATTAATCCAATAATATCAACAATCATTTTGAGTATCAATGATCTAAATGCACCAATTAACACACAAAGATTGTCAGAGTGGATCAAAAAACATCACCCAACTGTATATTGTCTATAAGAAACCCACTTTAAACATAAAACACATATAGATTAAAAGTAAATGGATGGAGAAAAATATACCAGGCTAACACTAGTTGAAAGAAAGCAGGAGTAGCTATATTAATTTCAGACACAGAAGACTTTAAAGTAAGGAAAGTTATCAGGGATAAAAAAGGGCATTGCATGAGAAAAAAAGGGGTCAATTCTCCAAGAAGATATACAACGCTTAACCTGAATGCACCTACCAACAAAGTGTCAAAATACGTGAGGTAAAAACTGATAGAACTACAAGGAGAGATAGATGAATCCACCATTGTAGTTCGGTATTTCAACACTCCTCTATCAGAAATGGACAGATTCAGCAGGCAGAAAATCGGTAAGGACATAGTTGAACTGAACAACACCATCAATCAACTGGATATAATGGACATCTATAAAATACTTCATCCAATAATAGCAGAATACACATTCTTCTCAAGCCCACATGGAACACTCACCAAGACAGACCACTTCCTGGACCATAAAAGACACCTTAAAAATTTTTAAAGAATAGAAATCATACAATATCTGCCCTCAGACCACAATGGAATGAAACTAGAAATCAATAACAAAGATAACTGGAAAATCACAAAACATGTGGAGATTAAACAACACAAATGGGTCAAATGACACATGGGTCAAACAAGAAATCTCAAGAGAAATTAAGTAATGTTTTGAACTAAATGAAAAGGATATATCTTATCAAAATTTGTGGGATACAGTGACAACAGTGCTTAGAGGGAAATTTATAGCAGTGAATGCATATATTAGAAAAGAAGAAAGATCTAAAATCAAACATCTGTTTCCACCTTAGGAAATGAGAAAAAGATGTTCAAATTAAATCCAAAGTAAGCAGAAGAAATAATAAGAATTCATGCAGAAATCAATAAACTTGAAAACAGGAAATCAATGGAGAAAGTTAATGAAACCAAAAATCTGGTTCTTTGAAAAGATCAATAAAATTAATAAGCCTTTTGCTAGGCTAACTAAGAAAAAAAGAGAACAAAAATTACTAATATCAGAAGTGAAAGGGGGGGCATCACTATTGATCCTAAGGACATTAAAAGGGTAATAAATAAATATTATGAATAATTCTCTACCCACATATTGGATAACCTAGATGAAATGGACCAATTTTTTTTTTGGGGGGGGTGGAGGAAGATCAGCCCTGAGCTAACATCTGATGCCAACCCTCTTCTTTTTTTTCTGAGGAAGACTGGCCCTGAACTAACATCTGTGCCCATCTTCCTCTACTTTATATGGGACACCGCCACAGCATGGCTCGACACTGCCACAGCATGGCTCGACAAGCAGCATGTTGGTGTGTGCCTGGGATCCGAACTGGCGGACCCCGGGCCGCCGCAGCGGAGCGTGAGCACTTAACCGCTTGCGCCACTGGGCCGGCCCCAGAAATGGAGCAATTTTTTGAAAGACACATTCTGCTAAAACTCACACAAAAAGAAATAGACAATCTGAATAGGCCTACATCTAGTAAAGAAATTGAATTAATAATTAACAACCTTCCAAAACAACAAGACCAAATGAGTTCACTGGTGAATTCTACCAAACATTTAAGGAAGAAATTATACCAATTCTCTACAATCTCTTTCAGAGCATAAAAGCTGAGGGAGTACTTCCTAACTTATTCTATGAAGCCAGCATTACCCTAATACCAAAACTAGACAGAGACACTACAAGAAAAGAAAACTACAGACCAATATCTCTCTTGAACATAGATGAAAAAATCCTCAACAAAATATTAGCAAATTGAATCCAACAATGTACAAAAGAATATACACCATGACCAAGTGGGATTTATCCCAGGTATGCAAGGCTGGTTCAACATTCGAAAATCAATTAATGTAATCCATCACATCAATAGGCTAAAAAAGAAAAATTATATGATCATGTCAATAGATGCAGAAAAGCCTTTGACAAAATACGACAGCCATTCATGATAAAAACACTCCGTAAACTATGAATAGAGGAGAGCTTTCTCAACTTGGTAAGGAATATCTATAAGAAACCTACAGCTAGCATCATTCTAATGGTGAGAAACATGAAGCTTTCCCACTACGATCAGGTACAAGGTAAGGATGTCCCCTCTCACTACTCCTTTTTGACGTTGTACTGGAAATTCTAGCTAATGCAATAAGATAAGTAAAAGTAATAGAAGGTATACAGATTGGGAAGGAAAAATAGAACTGTCTTTGTTCGCAGATAACATGATCATCTGTGTAGAAAATCCAAAAGAATTGACAAAAACTCCTAGAATTAATAAGCAATTATAGCAAGGTCGCAGGATACAAGGTTAATTTACAAAAGTCAATTACTTTCCTATATACCAGCAATGAAAGTGGAATCTGAAACTAAAAACACAATACCACTTTTTGGCACCCCCAAAAATACTGGGGTATAATTCTAAAAAATATGTACAAGATCTATACAAGAAAAACTATAAAATTCTAATGAATGGAATAAACAAAAAATTAAATAAATGAAGAGATATTCCACGTTCATGGATAGGAAAACTCAATATTGTCAAGATGTCAGTTCTTCCCAACGTGATCTATATATTCAATGCAATCTCAACCAAAATCCCAGAAAATTATTTTGTGGATGTCAACACACTGATTCTAAAGTTTATATGGAGAGGCAAAAGACTCAGAATAGCCAACACAGTATTGAAGGAGAAGAACAAAGTTAGAGGACTGACACCTGACTTCAAGACTTATCATAAAGCTACAGTAATCAAGACAGTGTGGTAATGGTAAAAGAATAGACAAATAGATCAGTGGAACAGAATAGAAAGCCCAGAAATAGACCCACATAAATATAGTCAACTGATCTTTGACAAAGGAGCAAAGGCAATATAATGGAGCAGAAATAGTCTTTTTGACAAATGGTGCTGGAACAACTAGACATCCACATGCCAAAAAAGTGAATCTAGACACAGACCTTACACCCTTCACAAAAATTAACCCAAAATGTATCACAGACCCAAATATAAAATGCAAAACCATAAAACTCCTAGTAGATAACATAGGAGAAAACCTAGATGACCTTGAGTACGGTGATGTCTTTTTAGATACAACACCAAAGGCACAATCCATGAAAGAAATAATTGATAACCTGGATTTTATTAAAATTAAAAACTTCTGCTCTGTGAAAGACAATGTCGAGAGAATGAGGAGATAAGCCATAAACTGGGAGAAAATATTTGCAAAACACATATCTTATAAAGGACTGGTATCCAAACTACACAAAGAACTCTTAAAACTCAACAATAAGAAAACAACTTAATTAAAAAATGGATCAGACACCTTACCAAAGAAGATATACAAATGGCAAATAAACATATGAAAAGATGCTCCACATCATATGTCATCAGGTAAATGCAAATTAAAACAACAATGAGATATCACTATATACCAATTAGAATGGCCAAAATCCAGAACACTGACAACACCAAATGCTGGAGAGGATGTGGAGCAACAGGAACTCTCATACATTGCTGGTTAGAATGCAAAATGGTACAGTCACTTTAGAAGACAGTTTGTTGGTTTCTTACAAAACTAAGCATGCTCTCGCCATACAATCCAGCAATCACAATCTTTAGTATTTACCCAAAGAGTTGAAAACTTGTGTCCACACAAAAACCTGCACATGGATGTAGATAGCAGCTTTATTCATAATTACCAAAACTTGGAAGCAACCAAGATGTCCCACAATAAGTAAATGGATAAATAAACTGTGGTACATCCAGACAATGGAATATTATTCGGTACTAAAAAGAAATGAACTATCAAGCCATGAAAGGACATCCAGGAACCTTAAGTGCATATTACGAAGTGAACGAAGCCAAACTGAAAAGGTTACATGCTGTATGATTCCAACTATATGACATTCCGGAAAAGGCAAAACTATAGAGACAGTAAAGAGTTCAGTGGTTGCCAGGCTTTCATGGTAGAGTGAGGGATGAATAAGCAAAGCACCAAGGATGTTTAGGGCAGTGAAAATACTCTGCATGATACCATAATGATTGATACATGTCATACACTCGTCCAAACCCATAGAATGTACAAAACCAAGAGTGAATTATAATGTAACCTATGGACTTTGGGTAAGAATGTTGTGTCAATGTAGGTTCATCAATTGAAACAAGCGTGTTACTCTGGTGGGAGATGTTGATAATTGGGGAGGATATACATTAGGTGGGGGTAAGGGATATATGAGGAATCTCTGTACCTTCCCATCAGTTATTCTGTGAATCTAAAACTGCTCTAAAAAATTGTCTTAATTTAAAAAAGAGTGCTTCTCCACTAAATTTTTTTTCTTGATGTACTCTTGTCTATATGTAAATCACTTGTTCTTCATGTCATTCAAATTGATAGTAAAATCAAAGTACGTAGTAAAAATTCAGTCTTATAATATGCTTGATAGGATTAATTATATTTCAAAAGGTAAAGTTTAAAGCCTATGTAATGTTATCTATTGTTATTTAATATTATCTTATGTGTATATATAAAAAATACATAGAAATCAAGGTATATCACACAACATTTTATAAAAGAATCTTGTGTATAAGAAAGAGAGAGGGCTGGAGTGGCAATTGAGTATTGCTTTCTGCTCTTCCATACATGCCAAGATTCTGGTCTCATCTGATCTGAATGTGTACTCTCTCTCAAAAGGGACAGTCACTTCCACTTTCTTGTGCTGCTTTGTGCATTTTATAACCATAGATGTTGTAAATAAATAGAGTAATATGGGGTTCCTCACACTTAGAGAAGCTAAAAACCCTGAGATTCGTTATGTTATCTTCCAATATAAAAGTATGGACATTTTCATTAATGACACAGATAAGGCTAACATAATTTTTGTTCTTAGGCACTTGTGCTCTTATCAAACATCTTTTTCTCAGGCTGCTTTCTCCAAGATCAGGCCAAAACTTCAGAGGCCAATAAGTGTCTTTCACACCATACCACCTTGGGTGCTACCTAGACAGACAGTTGGTAACACCAAAGTATTGCTCTCTCTTCTTCTAATCCACAACATGGCGCTCAAAAACAATGCGAGATGCTAGAAAAATTGGAATGTTCCATATTTCTTAATTAATTCAACAATATTATATTGGCTGCCCTGTTTACTGAGCTCAGAGCATGGGGAATACTTATAAAGAAAAGGAAAAGTGTCATTGACATATATATTTTTCAGTGACCATATCCCATTTCAGCTTCAGTAGAAGTATACTTTTACTCATGTACATCCCATTTTCAGATCAGTTGAAGTTGTACATGGGCATGTAAAGATTTTATCTTTAATTTTAAAATGCTTTTGTCAGTTGGCATCAGTGGTGTCAGGTGCCATCAGGATGGATTACAATACACTGGAAATTCATATTGTCCATAATATGTCCTTCCCTTCAAATTGGTCATCAATTGAGACCTTGTTGGTTGGTTATGGACAAGACCATTTGCTTTTGTTTCCCACTAGAGGATTCTATTCTCCTCCATTCAAATATTGTTAGTTACCAGAATAAATTAATGACAGTCATTGAGTCTATCATCAACAGGTTTCTGATCTTCTCATACTTGACTATAGATGCCTGGTTACAGGCCAGAAATTGGGTCTTTTGGTAGAAAAATCAAAGAAAATAAGTTGTGACGTTTCAATGGGAAAAATTATGTCAGGAATTCTTAACTGTTTACATTGCAAGGGAAAAGACTCACAGTACTATATTTTGTTCAAATTTTCCTTAAGAAATGGGACATTAAGACATAGCCCTCATCTCATTCTGCAAAAGAAGCCAGTACCCTATAATTGTTTGTATCCTTTTTGTTCATATTTTCTGCTTTACTAAACATATGCACATCCACAAACAATAGATAGTTTTGTGTTTTTAAATGTCCAGAAATGAAATTATACTGGAGTAATTATTCTGAGTTGCTGTTTTTCATTCAATGTTATATTGAGAAATAAGGAAATATTATACTTTGTTGTTACTATAATATTGTTATTGCTGTTTTTAAATGAATTATTATTATTTCAAGGGAAACTCCCATTATTTAAACGAGTAGCAACTCTGCTGACACCCGTGCACCCTCTCATCCTCTGGGCAGTGGGAACCAATGGAAAGCGGAGAGGATGGGCGGCGGAGTTAGCTCGCTGATGCCGAAGGAAGTGTGGGCCTCAGCTTTCCGAGTGAAAGCCAATTTCTGAGGGTGGAGTTTTCGACCCCTTGTTGAATTTCGTATAGTTTTCGCCTTACCCTCACTCTGCGCCCCTAGATTTGGGCCATACTCTTCCAGGAGTCTCCAACTCGTCAGTCAGTAATTATGTACGATGGAAGCAGAGACTAAACCACCAATCAGAGAGAGAGAGGGAGGAGAGGAGGGAGAAGGAGGAGAGGAGGAAGAAAGGGGGAGGCAGAAGGAGAGAAATGAGAAGGGCTAGGAGGAGGGAGAAGGAGAGAGAGTCCCTTCGGATCCTATAGGGAACGTGGACACATGGCCCTAATCTGATTCATCATTCGTTCATTCATTCAAGCATCCATTTATTCATTCAACAAACACTGCACAGAACTTCGCTTGCGCAAGGCACAATCAAACCACGATATTGTGTCTATGGGCGTCTTCGAGGACCCGGACGGGAGAGGAAAAGAGTCAGTACGTCCTAGGCAGGATGTAGACTGCGCTCTTGCATCAACACAGACGCGCTAGGATTATCTCCAAACACTGTGCCTGTAACAATCAATTGTTGGTTTATGAGTTTATTGAATCTCTGCTTGAGTCATAAATCTTAGCTCCAGAAAAACCTCAGAAATAGTAATAGTCCTTACTTGTTCTTAAGCATGGGCTGCAGTTTGAAGCAACGATTCAATCAATCCCTGGCTGCAGCAGCAACCAGAGGGTTATAATTTGGGAGGGTTCTGCCAGCTCCATCCCCCCGCCCTGGACAGAGTCGGAACTCGCAGAGGAGCGCCGGCGGGCCACGTGCTCGACACCTACCTGCGCTCCTCCCAGGACAACCTTACCACAAAGGAGATAGAAGCAGGTTAAATTCCCCAGAACAAGACCCTCTAGCGAGTCCCGGAGGTTTAAGCTTATTTCTTAGAATTCTGCCTTTTCTGGGAGAGGAAAGGAGGCAGAGGATGCTGTGGTACTGTGGTCGGGACCATTTCTTCATCCCTTCTCAGGGTTAAAGGAATGCTCGCTAAAAGTGAGCACACCAAAACAGGCCCCACTGGGATTCGAACCCAGGATCTCCTGTTTACAAGACAGGCGCTTTAACCAACTAAGCCATGGAGCCAAACAAGTAAAGTGCTTCAAAAGGTAACTTTTATTTAATTAATCATTTTTCTTTTTATTTTGAGAAACATCAACAAGATCTTTTCCCGTTTCATTTATATATAAGTAGTTTGAATGTGTGCATTTCAGCGGCTGAACAAAGGGCTTGACAGTGTGGTGATCACTATGGCTCACAGCAACACAGGAGCTAAGGTTCAGGTTTACTCCAAGTTCCTGACAGTAGTCCTCTGTGCACCCAGATACATCCTCATCTGAGACCTTGATTGACAACTTTGCATATGGTGAATAGTTGCCTCAGTGTTGAGCAGCAGTCTTTGTCCCTAGCTCTGGCCTTCCAACACTGCCCTCCCGACCTCCAGATCCTAGAGTCTTGCTACTCAAAGCATGGTTTGTGGGCAAGGAACCGTTTAGGAGCTTGTTAGAAATGAAAAATCTCCAACCTCATCCAGATGAGCAGAATCAGAATCTGCATTTTAACAACTCCCAAGTGATTCATATGCGCATTATAGTTAAGAAACACGGCCCTAGAACAGTGGTTCTCAAACTTCAGTGTGCCTCAGGATTACCTGGAGGGCTTGTTAAAACACATTGTAATTTCTGATTCAGTAGGTCCTGGTGTGGGGCCCAAGAATTTGCATTTCTAATGAATTCCCGTGTGATGCTGATGCTGTTGGGACCCCACTTTGAGAACCACTGTCCTATAGCATATAGCATGCTCGTGATCCTTTCTACCCCAATGTCTTGACATGAGTACAGCCATGTTTGGCCGCTCCATTGACCTACAGCCACCAGCACAAAAAGAAATACAAAAGCTGCTTTCTGCGTGGTGGATGGCCCTTCTCCCATAGAGATAGTTGCAATGTGTAAAAATTTCAAGGCCCTTTGGGCGCCTCAGCCTGGGACAGACTGGCCATCTGTGCTGGGCTGGGACAGTAAACAATGCACGTAGACAACTACTGGGCTGAGAGGATAGCCAGGGGGCTCAGTGCACGTAGGCCACTGATAACCATTTGTGCATGGAAACACTAGATGCTTCCTCTAAAAAAAAGCTCTGTAACTGCTTACTCTAAAAATTACTGAAGGTATAAAAACTCAGCCCGAGTAAGAGTTCCACCTTGCCCAAGATATGTGATTCCCGCCCAGCCATGTCGATTGACAAGAGTCTCCCGGCAGTGGGGCGTAAATGTTGTAAATAATTAATTTATTATAAAGTAATTAATCTGATGTGTTCTCTTTTCGGTCAACCTGGTGTTTCTCTTTCCCATTGATTTATGTCATTTCCCTTCAGTCTATCTGGTGTTTCCCTTTCCGATCGATCTGATGTTTTTCCCTCTTATTATATGACCTATTCAAATCTGCTGCTATCTCAGCCGATGTAGATGTTTTCCCTTTCCAGCCAAGCTGGTGTTTTTTCCCTCTTATTATTTGACCCATTCGGATCTGTTTGCAGACTATCGCCTTTACTATCCTCTATATAATAAAATATACCTTCAGTCCATTTGCTTAGAGTAAAAAGTTTTTTTTACATCTCCGATCAAATCCCCAAACCTCTCATAACATAATTGGCGCTGTGAGCAGGATTCGATTAAGGAGATGGCTTTCCTGTTCAAACAAAAGGTAACTGAGGCCAAGGCAGAAGAAATTCCAGGATGGGAGGACCCTCCCTCTTGCACTCTGGCTGGGGAGTGAGCTCATAGGTCAAGATTATGTGAATCTTGGGATGTTCGTCTTCGAGATATTGTCGGGGGAAGAGGGAGAATCTCCCTCTGCCCTTTCCCTTAAGGTTCTTCTGGCTGGCCAAATAATCAACAAGACAGGTTAGCAGGAGAAAATAATACCAAGTTTAATAACATGTATACATGGGAGAAAGCAGGGACACTGCGTTTCTCAACAATAGCAGAAATTCTCGTCTTAAATATCATTTTCAGCCAATGACAAAGGAGGATTTTGGGGGTGAGGGGAGTCAGTTACAGGAGATTACCACTAAAGCACAGTAAACAAGAGTAAGGTTTATTATACAGCCCCAAGGCCTCATCTTCCACATTGATATGTTACTAGAAATGAGCTCACCCCCCCCTTTTCCCAATACAGAGAGGGAGATACCTTTACAAATGGAGACTTCCCTTGTAAATGATTGTCTGACAACTCCTCGCAGGGCCATCCAAAGAATGTGGCCAGAGAGACAGAACTCCCGATAAGATGGGCTTGTTGGTGCCTTTTCTATTGTAACCTCTATCCTAAATTATCTTTTATAGCAGTCATGATAATAACCCCTTCCTAAAACAGATGTTTTGGTTTTAAATTCTTTAGGCAGTTTGGGAGGGGAAACTCAAATATTTTTCCTGAGCTCTCTGAGTCCTTATTGTCTTCAGCTCGAAATAATCCGCATACCAGAGTGGTGCTTCCTGGGGCAGCTTGCCCTGAGCACCATCAATATGAATCATTGTATGTGACCAAAGCTTTGCAGACAGTGGGGAAAAAAAAAGAAAGAGATGATGTTTCTTTTCTGGCACAGCGAGGTTTGTGTTTATTGACTGCTTACCATCAGGCTATAGAAGATAAGGATAAAATACAAGGGAGAAGGTGCTTTTGAAAAAAGAAGTTTCAGATTTACAGTCCCGGCTCATGTCACCCAAAATAAGAACTCTTTCCTTACCATGAGCCTGGCATTCTAGTTTTATTTGGCCCCTCTTATGTGACAAATAGAGACCCTAAATATATATCCAATAATAATTTGGCGAGCCAGCTGGGAGGCTCTTTGTCTGTGGCTCGGTGGCCCTGGGCTGGGTGGGATGTCCTGGGAAACAGTCCAGCAGCTGCCTAGGTGATTTGCCCCTAGGGACTGCTCCCAGTGCTTTCCATCTGACCTGGCACCGCTGACCCTGGGCACATTTTTCTTATGACAGGGAAACAGGCTCTAGAATTATTTGTTTGTTTGTCTGTTTTCGCTTACTCCAAGAACTCCCTTCCCTTCCATCTAGAGTCCTGTCTCTTTAAGAGGCAGGGCTATCCCTACTGGAGTGGGAATAGTTGTAGGACTTTTACCCGGAATCTGTTAGATGCATTTATCTGTTCTGTTTGGGATCCATTTGACTGTCTGTTCTGTATGTGTGTAATTTTAAAGCAGGCGAAACTCCATCTGTCCCCAAGAAAAGCCCTCTGGGCCACCTCTTGGCTAAATGGGCTGACTTCAGCTAGGAGCCCATGTCCAAGAAGAAGATAGTTTTTTCTTGTAACACCACATGGCCACAATATTCCATAGATTCCAGGGAAAAAGTGGCCAAGATGGGGCAATTTCAATTTACCAAAACTGATATATTTGCTTATGCAATTAAAAAAAGCCAGCTAAAAAGTTAAACAACTAGTGGGAAGCCTATTTTAATCTTTTAAAATTTTTAAATAAAATCAAAAATATTGTACTGCCTCTTTAAGAAAAAATAATTAAGAAATTAAACATGCCAGCAGCTGAAGCTGAATCTGCTGCTCCTCTCCCCTCTCTTGCTGAGCTTCCCGCTTCAACTCCCCCGAAATTCCTGATCTAAAATTAAGCGAGTAAAAATAAGTAAACTTTTAAAGTAATTTAAAATTGTGATGACTATTCTAAAAAACTTCTGTTTCAGATAAGTTCACCTTAAGGGTCACCCTTAAAAGAAAAAATTCAAAACCTCTCACAATAAAATACAATCTTTAATTAATACACAGAGACTTCTAAAAGACAAAGTTATTTCAAAAACAGCTTCCAAAATCTTTTTGGTAACTTAAAGCTTTAGAGTTTTGCTAAATTAAGTTAATAAAAATTTATTAAATCTCTGAGTCACTTCCACATAAAATAAAACATTAAAAATTAGTTACTAAGCATAGATTTGTCTTCCTTTAGTTTCTTATCTCAGAGAAACTGAAAGATACTTGCGTTTATTGATAAACATATTCTGTACATGTTAAAAAAATTTTCTGGGAAAAAGTACAAATTTCTAAAAAGTCTATATACAAAAAAACCAAAAAATAAATTAGCTAGAAAAATATAAAAAATAAAAATTTTTATTTATTTTATTAAAAAATAAATTTATCCTAAAATACTAAAAAAAAGCAAAACATAAAACAAATTCTAAATATAAAAAATAAGCGACAAAAGATTTGTAAAAATAAAGCCTTGAAGAGTTTTGTACATGATCAAGTTGACTAAAATAGGCTAATAAAAAATTAAGATTTGACTTTCTCTCTTATAAAAGTAATTTTCTTAAACTTTTGGTCTACTCTTTATATAAAAATTAAAGATATTCTTTTAAATAAATCTATATAAAAGACAAAACATCTATGTTTTGTTAAAATAATTTCCTATGTTCAAAAAGACTAAAGTCTCTCTATTAAGTTTTTTCTTTTTCTTTTTTGATTGTTTTAACTCTTTGTTTGCCTTTCACTATTTCTGTTGTCATCTTTATTTAATAAATAACTAAGCATTGTTTCCTGTTTGACCAAATGTTTTAAAATCTTTTAATATTTTTGATAAACTTCTGCCAAATTTAAAGTTTTTTTAACTTAAAAAAATTATAAAAAAACATATGGTTATAATGTCAAAATACAATTATTACTATATTTCATGTTAATGCTCACAGTTCTTTAATTTCTACAAAACAAAAGTATAACTCTTATGCTGATCAGCTGGTGCAAAGTCATGCAGCACACAACCCAGGCTTAACACGATGGGTCCACGAAAAAAGTAGACACTTGAGAAAACAAACTTCATACAGGTGGGCACAACAAAGGAGAATCCTTGTCACCCATGATAATATTGCCACTGCAGTACAACAATGCCAATTATGCCAACAGTTAAATAAACGGGGAGTTCCACACCCCTATCAAAGTCATATTCAAAAAACATTATTTCCCGCCCATACCTGGCAAATAAATTTTATTAGACCATTGCCAATTTCTTGTAGATATATTTATGCCTGCACTGCTGTTGATACATATTCTGGTTATTTATTAGCTATGCCGGCTAAAGCAGCCACCCAACAGAGTGCCATAAAATTCTATAAAACACCAAAGCAGATTCAGAGTGACAACAGTTCCCACTTTACGGGTAAGTTGATTCAAACTTATACAAAAAAAAATCATATAAAATAAATTTATCATATACCTTATTACCCCAAGCTGCAGATCTCATAAAACAAATAAATAAATTGCTTAAACAACAATTAAAAAAACTCAGTCATAGCTCATTAAAGGAGTGGCACAACCATCTAAGTACTGCTCCTCTGTCAAGGTTATTACCAACAAAGATTACAAAAGTGGCAGCCGCCACCCATGAGTTTACGACCTTAACCTGTTGGCCCTTGACTCAATCTGCTAAACCGCCTTTTCGTGCCACGGCCAAAGCGGCTAGATTAAATTTATCTACTGTTTATTCTATTCAATTGTCCCCTGAGAAGCAATCTATAGTCCATACTGAGCTAGAGATACAATTCCCCAATAACACTTTTGATTTGTTAAAAAGACACTCTAGACTGGCAACAAAAAGTATTGATATACTAGGAGGAGTCATTAGTTCAAATTACCAAAAAAAAAAAATAAAATTTATATTATATAATGATAAAAACACAATATTAACTATAAAATGTAAAAAACAAATAAAACAATTATTGATACTTCCCCTCCTGACTCCAAGTATGTCACAAAGACAAACTCCAACTAAATTAACTAAAAGAGGAAGGCAAAAATTTGGGTTTACAGATAAATAAAAACCTAGAGCAAAACGTGAGTGACACATCCACCCAATGCGGCTCCCCGTGCCGCAGAAGTAGTGGCCCAAGGGCCCCGTACAACACGCATAGTCATATATCCAAAAAATAAACAATTATATCATGTTCCTAAAAATTCTGTTTCTTTGCGTAAATAAATATTCCTGCTGTGTTCGCTATGCTGTGCTACACCTCCATGTCTACTGCAGACCTGCACATCAACTAATATCTCTATAAGACAACCTTTGACCCTGCACTGCTAGAGCCACTGCTGGACACCACTGGGACCTGTAACCTAGACTATAAATAGCCAAAATGTTTAATCTCAAAAACATCAAGCAACTTCTCAATACAAAATAATTTCTCTATTACCCTGCCTTCTGCTACCCTCCGTGATGGTGGCTGGTCTAGACTTCTACAAGCTAATTTGTTAGGCCTAAATGTTACCTTGTCTAATGTTATCTTTAATACTGTACATAATTTACAAAATCAAATTAATAATATTTCATATTCTAAAAAATTATTTAATTAGTTACCTTAGAGTTTGTCCTTTATTACAAAAAATTTTATAATTATTATAATCATTAGATTTTAAATCCTTAAATGTGCCTTATATACTTGTATACAAAGTTCATTGTCTATACATATAATGTCTTATAATTAATAAAGAAGGCCACGACCAAAAATGTCTTGACATGAGTACAGCCATGTTTGGCCGCTCCATTGACCTACAACCACCAGCACAAAAAAAAATATAAAAACTGCTTTCTGCGTGGTAAAAACTGGCCCTTCTCCCATAAAGATAGTTACAATATATAAAAATTTCAAGGCTCTTTGGGCGCCACAGCCTGAGACAGACTGGCCATCTATGCCGGGCTGAGACAATAAGCAAGATAAACAATGCACGTACACAACTAGTGGGCTGAGACGATAGCCAGGGGGCTCAGTGCACGTAGGCCACTGATAACCATTTGTGCATAAAAACACTAAATGCTTGCTCTAAAAAAAAGCTCTGTAACTGCTTACTCTAAAAATTACTAATAGTATAATAACTACTAAAAACTAAGCCCGAGTAAGAGTTCCACCTGTGAAAGGGACGCCTTGCCCAAAATATGTGATTCCAGCCCAGCCATGTTGATTGACAAGACTCTCCCGACAGTGGGGCGTAAATATTGTAAATAATTAATTTATTATAAAATAATTAATCTAATATGTTCTCTTTTCAGTCAACCTAGTATTTCTCTTTCCAGTTAATTTATGTCATTTCCCTTCAGTCAATCTAGTGTTTCCCTTTCTGATCGATCTGATATTTTTCCCTCTTATTATAGGACCTATTCAAATCTGCTGCTATCTCAGCCAATATAAATGTTTTCCCTTTCCAGTCGAGCTAGTGTTTTTTCCCTTTTATTATTTGACCTATTCAAATCTGTTTGCAGACTATCGCCTTTACTATCCTCTATATAATAAAATATACCTTCAGTCCATTTGCTTAGAGTAAAAAGTTTTTTTACATCTCCAGTCAAATCCCCAAACCTGTCATAACACCCAATCCCTGGTCTCAAACTCATCTCCACACAGATGTTTGAGCTCTAATATCTGGATAGGAAGTTGGCAGCAAAGACAAGGATTTCTGGAAAGGGGCACTCGTTTAACATATATTATTTAAATTTTTGTTGAGTTCTAACTGAATGGTGTTGCTACAAAAATGACACAGTAGAGGGAAGTAGGAGAGAGTCTGCTCTTACTGAGACAGTACCTTCATATGGATAAGAAGAAGTTATATTCCTCATTTTCAGTATTGGTATATTAGGAAATATTTGTTTCCTGCTCTCTCCTTCCCTTTGCATATAAGGAGGCAAGCTACACAGGTAGCAGTGCTCACAGGAGCCAGGATGGTCTGATTATTTTGGAAGAGGAACAGCCATTTTGTAAGACATAAAAGTAGGATTAATTTTTCCAGCAACTACATGCAGAGAATTTGATGTCTAAAGCGATCCCCAGTAGATTCCAAGTATCCCTCCTTTGTCAAAGAAAAGTCCTTCTTCCACTTCTGGGTAAATCCTTCCACTTGTGACTTTGACTATATTCTGACTTGCCTCCTTGGAATCTAGCTCCATCAGTGAGCCCCATCCTCTGTTTCAAATCTCTTCCCCAGTCATTCTCTCTCTTTTCTTTCTGAGCCACACTCTTGTATGTATCGCTGTAAATAGTTTCTTGTCAGCTTCCTTGTCTTTTTTTTTTTTTTTAAAGATTTTATTTATTTATTTTCTTTCCCCCCAAAGCCCCAGTAGATAGTTGTATGTCATAGCTGCACATCCTTCTAGTTGCTGTACGTGGGACTCGGCCTCAGCATGGCCGGAGAAGCGGCGCCTCGGTGCGCACCCGGGATCCGAACCCGGGCCACCAGCAGCAGAGCGCAAGCACTTAACCGCCAAGCCACGGGGCCGGCCCCAGCTTCCTTGTCTTAATGAATCAACTCCCTGTAATTTTTTCCCATTTCTACTACTCCACTGAAACCACTATGAAGAAAGTAATCAACGACCTGTTTTTACAAAATTAAGGAACTGGATTAATTTTTTTGGTGGCAAATGTCAGAAATCCTATTAAAACTAGCTTAAGCAAAGAGGAGAAGGTCTCAAGTTTTGTCTGGGCTTGACCCAACAGACAGAATGTGTCCTGATCCTTTTATTTCCTCTCCTGTCCAAAAATCCTTGAAAAGGCAGTCAGGAGCCTAGTTATATTAGGTGGGCAACATGGATCAATCAACTCTGGTCAGGTCAGTGGATTTATGTGAGATCACCTTATCTTGTTACATAAAAAATGTGTTTATGATTTAAACAACTTTTAGTTGAATGTTGTTTTTTGTTGCCAAGTACATTTTAATGAATTTATATTTTTTCAGTTTTTGCTAATCTGACTAGCAAAATGTATCATTTAATCATTGTTTCTGGTGGCATTTCCTCAATTGGAATTTTTTCCATGTATTTGTTGTTTTTTTGTAGTTATTTCCCAGAAGAGTATATCTGTTCTTATCTGTGTTAGATTTGTTGTTTTTTTGTAGTTATTTCCCAGAAGAGTATATCTGTTCTTATCTGTGTTAGATATTATCATTTTGCACAATTTCTCCTTCTCTCTCCTGCTATATATTCCATATGGGTGAAGTACAGTTCCTCAATCCACTGACATTGGGTTTAGCAATATGACTTGATTTGACCAATGGAATGTGGGTGAAAGGAGAGTGTATGGTTCTGAGCTGAGGCTTTAAAAGTCATAGCAAAAGTTTCCAGCCCACCTGCCTCCTGTATTACTCCATGAGAAGAGCATAGCTGGTAGCTGCTGGTCTGAAATGAGGAGACATATAGAGACAAAGATAACACAACAAAAACCTAGCCAATCCCAGCTGAGCCCAGCAGGGCCTAGCCAAGCAGGGACTGTAAGTGAGAAGTAAATGTCTGTTGCTTTAAGCCACTGGAATCCTTGATCCATTTTTTTTTCTTTTAGGCTGTTCAACACTTTCCTTATTTATTTGAAAGATCACTGTCAGATTTATATTATATAAATATAATAGACAGAGTATATTTATCTGTTATACATTCAAAATATTTTCTAAACTAATTTTATTTTTATATTTATTAATAGCTTTTTTCAATATAGAATTATTAATTTTCAATGGGGTTAAATCCAGGAATTTGCTTCTTTATGGTAACTTTCCCGAGAGTCAACACTTGCTGTCTTTTCCCTCTATTTACGTAACTATGCATCTAAATTTATTCTAATATTTAAAAAGTACATTAAAACAATAATATATCCAGGATTTATTTTGGTTCACATAGTGAAATAAAGACCTTAATTTGTTCCAAAGAGTTAGCCTCCTGTCCCACTGGAGATTTTTACTTATTCTTTTGAAATACCATTTTTTTTTTTTTTTTTTTTTTTGGTGAGTGAGATTGGCCCTGAGCTAACATCTGCTGCCAATCTTCCTCTATTTTGTACATGGGTCTTTGCCAGAGCATGGCTTGATGAGTGGTGTAGGTCTGCACCTGGGATCCGGGCCCAGGAACCCAGGCTGCCAAAGTGGAGCACACCAAACTTAACCACTACAACATGGGGTGGGTCCCATGACATACCATTTTTATAATACAATCTTCCCTTGACTTATGAAGGCAATTTTTGCATGAAAAATATAAGGCCAATTATCATAAGTGGAATTAATATCACCATTTGTTACAATGGAAACATATTAATACATCCCTGAGTCCCCAAACTGACAACTGAATCCATTGACAACTGAATCCATTTATTCACCAAACATTTATTGAGCCTATGTTCTAGGCATTTTTCTAGGACACGGGGATACGGCAATAAATAAAATAGATTAAAAATCCATCCTCCCATGGATACTATATTCTAGTAGGAAAGCAGAATTTACGAAATGGATTCCTGGAGAAAAATAAAGCAGGGAAGGAGAATAAGAAATCAGAGCAGGAGGGATAGATACTATATGGCGTTCCAAGCTATTGTAAGGTCTTTGATTTTTACCTAGAATGAGATGGGAAGTCACTGGAGGGTTTTGAGCAGAAGAATGACATAATTTAATTTATATTTTAAGAGGATCTGTCTGGCTGCTGAGTTGAGAATAGACTGAAGGGGAGCAAGGGCAAGTTCAGTGAGATCAGTAGGAGTTATTGTAATGATACAGTAATCTTGGAAAGAAAAGATGAAGGTTGATTCAGTACTTTTGATAATACAAAGCCATTATTCTTTGTTATGAAGAAAGATTGGGATATATTAATGTGCCAATTACTACATAGGTACAAAAGCATTTACCAGATGGGGTTAAAGTCATATTAGGTCAAGTACATGTATAATCTGCACCTTGTCATCATGAATTTGAATTTTTGGCTAGTTTATTTGCTAAGATAAGCAAAAAGCTCTCCTATCAAATTCAAAGATTTTTATAGTAATTGCCATTAGGACTTGCAATGAAATGTCTTGTCATTAGGAAAATGCATTTGTTGGACATAAGTTAAAGAAAATTGGGTTTGGTCCTTATAGTTTAAATTAAGCTTTTTTTAAAAATTCTTATCACCCTGCTCTGCTCAGCTCACTTCTTGTTGTTTAGTGTTTTAAGTTCTTTTTTGGTGTTTTACCTCCAATAATTACACATTATTACTAATATTATTTTAGAGTAAATGTTTATTTAGACTTCTCAGAAGTTCATTATTTTCTTTGCTTATCATTCCTCGTTGAGCTCAGTTTTTCCTTCACGGTTTAATTTTATTCTTTCTTAATCACGTCCTTAATAGTTCTTTTGGTGGAAGTTTGTAGGTGATGAAGTCTCTCATGAGATTTCTCAAAATATTTTTGTTCTTCTGCCATTCTTGAACACCACAGTGATCAGTGGGTTGATCTATATTAGGTTTCTCAGCTCTTTGCAAACATTTTTTAACTTCTGGCTTCTGTTGTGGCTGTTGAAAAACCTGCCATAAGTCAATTTTATTTATTTGTTATTTCTTTTATTCCCAGTTGCTTTTAATATCTTTTTTTCCCACCCCGATGGATCTATGAATCAGTTTAGTTTTATTTGTCTTGCTTTGGGCTGGTTTTGTTGAATTTGAGGGCTCAGGCCTTTTATCAATTCTAGAATATTCTTATGCTTTATCTCTTCAAAGATTACTCATTGCCCATTCTCTCTATTCTCTTGTTATTAACAGATGTTGGAACCTCTTACTGTCTTCTTCATAATGTCAGTTCTTTCGTAATTTTCTTTTTTTTAATCTTTTTATTCTGTCTTCAGCATAATTTTTGTCAGATTTATATTCTATTTAACTAATTATTTTATATTTTAAACTTTGAAAAGATATCAAAGAGTATTTATAACATATGTACACGGCATTAAAAAACACCCAATAAGTTGAACACCCTTGTACCTTCCACCCATGTTAAGAAACAGAATATAACCCGACTGGCTCTACCAAATTCACAACCCCCTCCTTCCTTCTGTCACTCAACACAAGTAACCACTGTCCAAAATTCTGTGTTCGTAGTTTGTGGGCTTTCTCTTATATGTTTTTACCACATAATATCTCTAATTTATGCTGTTTAGGTTTTCAAACTTTCAAAACTTTTTATAAAGTTTTTTATATAAGTGGAATAATACTTGAGTGTTCTTCTGCAACTTGGCTTTTTCTTTCAATATTATAGTCTTAAATTTAATCTATGTTGATGTGTGTAACTGTAGGCCACTCATTTTTAAAGTCAACTTTATTAAGGTATAATTTACCTACAATAAAATACACCAATTTTAATTTATATATATATATTACAATTATATACTTTGACGAGTTTTGACAAGTATATATATATATAGACATATATATACATATGTAAACACCACCACGATCAAGATATAGAACATTTTATTACCGCCCAAAATTCTCTCAGTGATGACCCATTTTTACTGCTGTATTCTAGTTGTTGAATAAACGTAGTACATATTCTGTGAATGGACATTTGGGTTGTTTCCCATTTGGACTTTTATGAGTAGTGATGTTATAAACATTCAAATATATGGCTCCTCCAAGCGCTTGACATATAACTAAGAGTGGATTTGTAAGACTGTAGGGCATGCCCATCTTCAACTTTACTAGGTAATGTCAAATTGTTTCCCAAAGTGGCTGTACCAACATGTACTTAAAATCCACAGTCTAGGAGCTTTAGTTGATACACTTTCTTTCCAACACTTGATACTTTAATTTGGGCCAATCTGGTGAGTAAAAAATGATATTTCATTGTAATTTAAACATGCATTTCCATGATTACAAATGGTTTTAAGTATCTTTTTATGTCTGTTGGCCATTCAGTTTCTCTCTTCTTTGAAGTGCTTATTTTGCTAATTTTTCTATTTGGTTACTTGTCTTTTTCTCATTGATTTGCAATAATTCTTTATATTTTGGACAATAATCCTTTGTTTGCATAATAATCTTTTGTCAAGTATATGTGTTGCAGATATACACTCCCAGTTTTGTTTAATGATTTCACATTTTATGGTGTCTTAAGATAAACAGAACTAATAATTTTAATATAGCTAAATTTGTTTTTTATGCTTTGTATTTTTGCAGCTTAAGAAATTATTTCCTTCTTCAAGTTCAAAAACAGATTCTTCCATATTTTCTTCTGTGAATGGACATTTGGGTTGTTTCTCATTTGGGCTTTTATAAGCATTGATGTTACAAACACTCAAATACGTGTCTCCTCCAGATGCTCTAGATATGACTAAGGGTGGATTTGAAGACTGTAGGGCATATACATCTTCAACTTTACTAGATAATAACTTATAAAACAAGTTTCATAGCTTTGCCTTTCACATTTAAGTCTGTAATATATTTAAAATGCAGAGATCCAATTTCATTGTCTCCCAAATGAATAGTCAATTTTTTCTTTTCTCCACTGAGCAGGAATAGTTCTGTCATGTCAAGTTTCTGTATACCATGGGATTGTTTCTGGGATCCCTATTCTACTCCAACGGTTTATTTGTCTATTGCTCTCTTAATACCACCCTTCTTACATACTGTAGGTTTATAATAAGTCTTGATGTTCGAGGTGAGAATAAACAAGTTTTCTCATTCTGTTTTTTTTTTTAATATTCCTTATCAAGTCTGACCCTTTGCTCTTGTATATAAATTTTAGATAGTTGTTAGACTGCATGAAACCTTTATTGGTATATTCCATAGAATTGTAAACTGGCACCTTTAGAATATCGAGCCTTTCAAATATACCCATTTTCTTTCATCCCTCCTACAATTTCCGCAATTCACGCAATTATCATTCATCTATTTCATTACAAAATTCTTCTTGGTCTCCTTGCCTCTAGGACTTCAATTTATTTTCCATGTGGTAGCCAGAAAAATCTTCCTAAAAATGTAATTCAAGTAACCTTCTCCTTATCATCCCGTTACTGACTTCCTAATGCCTCCAGGATCAAGGCCAAACTCAACATGGTTCATGTTTAAAAAGTGGCTTCTATTCGCTTGTGCATTCTCATCTCCGGCCATCTTTTTGCAAGCTATAGCACCCTGCATTCCTTTGTGCTCCTGTCACTCTGAGTTCACTTCTGGTTCCTCAAATTAACTAAGAGAGAAGATTTTTCAGATAGGAAAACAGTAATTTGGAAAATTTGCCCTCCTAAAGATGCAAAAGACATTTCAGTTAGGAATTAATTTGCATTTAAATAGTAAGATAAAGCACATCATAATCATAATCACTCTCTTAAAAGTCATACAATCCATAACAGCCTCATGCTCATTTCCTTTTTACATTTTTGAATGAGTCCAAGGTTTAATTAACTAAAACCAATTTAACACAAGTATATCAGAATACAAATGACAGTATGTTCTTTGAACCAGTAAATAAATGTTTTATTTCATATTCATAATTTCTAATTGTATATTTGGAACTTTCATAATATTCTTTCTATCCTGGTGAAGAACAGAAAAGACATTCTGGAAGTTATTATTTAGGAGAGCCCAGAAAGGGTACAGACTGGGCTAGTTTCCTCCTCCAATTTTCAAGGTTCCTAACAGATTCACTGCAGAAAGTACACAGCCACATCAGGGAAGGGGGCTCCTCCTAACAGGAATCTCTCTAGCACCTGACACAAGATCCTTTTGTCTGAAATAACCCAAGGAGCCAGCCAACCCAGAATAGAGGTCTCCAAAGGCCCAGGGTTTGATTGCACCACGAACACCATTCAAGTACTCCCTTTCAACACTCCTCTCCCTGCAACAAAACCCCACCCTGCTTTTCCGCCTCACTCTGGTTCTTTCCCGCCTCACTCTGGTTCTTTCCCAAGCTTCTCGCCACCAGAGCTGAGGGGGAAGAGGTCCTCTGATCCAGGCAAGTCTGGGCTGGGGCCCTGTGGAGGACCCATGGGAATAAAGTTGAGCAGGCCACTTGGCCCTCAACTGCAACTCCCTCTTCTATCCTGCTTCCCCCAAACTCAGACCTATTCATGACAATAAACATTGCTAGGAGGCCAGGATTGGAATAAAGACTCCAAAATATGTACACACACTGGAAGTGTAAACTGGTAACTTGCCCTCTGACTAAGCCCTAGAATTCTGGCTTTTTCATGGGGAACATGTGAGAATTTTTCAGGACATTTGTGGGGGACTTGCCCACAAATATATGTACAGAAAAATAGCTAGCTAGCTAGCTAGATAGCTTAACTTTCAGCTTACCTCTTTTACCTCCTTCAGCACCCAACAGCTACAAGTGTCAACAACCTCTGTTGGATAGTTCTCCTGGTTGGGGGACAGTTTTCCTGACTGGGACATTAGCTGAGGGCTCAGACTTACATTCCTTGGTGTCGACCCACAGGAAACTTGCATTTCTTTGCCACCCCAAATTATGGGAAGGCAGGCTGATCTACTGCAGGGCTAATCACCTCCCTCTAAGTTTTTTTATTCCTGCTCAGGTAATCAGGGAGCAGATCAGGAAGTGTGCTGCCTAAACTAACTGCAATTACCTTTGCAGTGTATGCAAATACCACATGTCTACAGACATGTGAACTCACGGCAAAAAAAAGCAGAAAATAGGAAGGAAAACATCAGGTGATCTACAGAATCACTAGTCGTCAAGTTCATGTTAAGATTTCATAGTATAAAAACTGTATTTCAATAAAACTGTTGAATGAAAAAAATGTACAATAAAACAATAAAACAAACAGGTAGGAGGGAAGGGAAGAAAGATAAATATTCCTATGTCTTAAAAAGGTGAAGGTAAAGCAATTCAGCCTCCTGGTCCTGAGTCATTTTGAGGAAAAATAGGCAGGCATCTAATTCAAATATCTGAGAGTGCTTCACACCAAAAATCTTGTCCAGATGATTCCAATTCTGTTCTCAGATATCCAATGCTTTATATTTGTCAGAGAGAAAATAAGGAAATTTAGTTCTCTTTTAAAGTGTACTCTTTATGTCCCTCTCAGTTTATTTTCTCCCAGACCACGGTATTTATAGAAAGCAATGTGAAATCACCACATATATTGCTTTTTAAAATTAAAAATTGGAAGCACAATACTTTATTCAATCAATAAAGCAAACAGTAAAATTTAAAAAATGTAAATCCGTTAGTTCCAAAATATACTCAGCTAGGAGAGAAGACACATAAGATGTAGGCGAGCACAATTAAACCACTGACTTCTAAATCTATCCACTACTATCAGCTTTTTTGAGAAGCTGTAAGATTTTATTAAGACACACACAATAAAACATAACCCTACTAATGTTTCAGAACTGAATGTGAAAAACGTTTCCTCCACTTTCTAAAGATTTTGGGATCCAGTCCCTTGAAACTCTTTTCAATCAAAAGGCTAAATTGTTAGTGACATTTATATAACTAAATAATTTTTCTTTCTTCAACTTTCAATGTTACATTTCTTTGAAAAGAACTTACTGTAAGTTGCTTCCCTGTCTAGGAAAAGACATTTCCTTCAAGGATCCTGGCATGTTTTGCCCTAAAGATCTTGCCTTGTGCTAATAGTTTGTTTTCAGTAATTCTGAGTGAGTACACAGACAGAAGAGCAGATATGTGTGGCATTTTTCTGAATCATCTCCAGACAATAAGAGACGTTATTAAGTCTACTTGAGGTGCCAATGATACCCGACTTTGTCCCAGAGAACCTTAAAGGCAATCAGCTCAAGCAAAATCTAAAAACTTTTACCTAACATAATCTTGTCACTATGGCTCAATCCCCCACCATTATGAAATCAGAATTTATCAGTATGAATCCAAAGCCATAACACCATTACAAGATAAGTGTTTCTCCCCACCTCATCCACTTAAACACTGTGTCTAAACATGCACCTACAAAACGAACTTTATATCACCTTCCAACCTAACCAGGATCAGTTTAACAATCTTAATTTACTGACCTTCTCCCATGCATTCAAATTCTAATTCCACCCCTTGAATTCACTTCCCTTCACTGATCTAGTCTGCCATTTCAAAGAAATCATTCCCCATTCTGAAGTCATCCTACAATCATAATATCCTAATGAAATACAATAATAAAAAGACATACAAAATACAAGGCCAAATTTTTTAATATTAGTACCAACAGTTTGAAAATTACATCTTAATAAATATAACAAATATAACAGGAAAAAAGAATTATAAAAACTGTACACTTTCTTAACTGAAAGTATACATATAGGCAATTTATATAGAGAATTGCTATTTTAATCACAATTTTTCATATTTCCATAATGCCTATATGCATACTCTGAGTGAACACCTTATATATCAACATTTAAAGTTTTTAATGTGATAAATGAGCTTGTTTCTTGCTTGTTAATTTGTCTAATCTAGGTTGGATTGATGACAATGCTACTCTCAGCGGATAATGTATATTTAAACTGTTTCTATGTTTTGTTTTAATAACGCTTAAAGTAGAGAACCCAGTCTCACAGAGGTATGTTGAGGGGAATAGAAGGAGAGTTTTTAAAGCAATCTCAGCAAGCTCAGGATATTCATTTTTAACTTTTACCCAAAATGAAGCAAGTGATGCAGTATTTTCAAAATTCATTTTCAATCCTTCATCAGTAGCCAGCTTCAACAACTTATCCTGTAGCGTTATAGTTAAATTTAAATTATCTTTTGATGAAAGAAATGGATTTTGGATCCATGAATTTCCTATGCGTGGATCTTCTTTTGATGGAAAATACAATTCAAAACAATCTAACAAATTTGTAAGGTGTTCGTTGATAACTTTTCGCAGATGTGTAATATCAAGATCATTACCTACTTCATTGATAATTGTTGTTAAATTATGGAACATGTCATAACAATCTGTAGAAACTCTATTTTTCCAAGCTGCTAACTTTTGTTTTTGTCCTTCAATCTTATCTGCCATTGAAAAACATGTTGCATTCTTTCCTTGCATGGAAACATTAAGATCATTAAAAATACTGAAGATATCAGATAAATAAGCAAGTCTGGCTATCCAATTCACATCTTTGAAAAGTTGGGACCAAACTGGTTTCTTGCTTTGCAGAAATACTAAGAGTTCATTTCGTATTTCAAACATCCTTGATAGAACTTTTCCCCGTGATAACCACCGGATCTCAGCATGCAATAACAGTTGCTTATGATCAGTTTCCATATTATCACATAATAAAGAGAACAATCTTGAATTTAATGCATTAGATTTTACATAATTCACAATTTTTACTATGTCAGTAAGCACACTATTTAGTTCAGCTGATATTTTTCTCATAGCAAGACTTTCTCGATGAATGAAGCAATGTGTTGTTTTACATTCTGGCGCAAGTTCCTTAATCTGGGTAACCACTTCAGAATGTTTTCCTGTCATTGAAGCTGCACCATCAGAACATATTCCTACACAAAACTTAAATTCTAAATCGCATTTGTTGACAACATAATTCTTTATCGCTTCATATAATTCTGAGCTAGTTGCGCTTGTCGGTAAAGAGGCTGAAAAAAAGAATTCTTCCTTTATATCATCATCGTGTTCAAACCTCACATATACTAAAAGAATTATCATGTTAGCAATATCTCTGCATTCATCAAGTTGTAATGAAAAATACTTTGCTAGTTTTATTTGTTCTATGAGTTGGTCTTCCATATCATTAGCCAGTTCCTGAATACGTCGAGCTATGGTGTCATTGGAAAGTGGTACTTGAGCTACCTTCTTTGCTGCAGATTCACCCAACATTTCCAAGCAAACTTCTTTGATGCAGTCTTTCACTAGTGTCTCGGCAATTGTGTATGGTGTTTTAGACTTAGCAACCGGAAGTGCTACTTTATAAGAAGCCCGCAAAGCACTAATGTTTATGTGAGAAACATTGAACACCTGCTTTGGTTGGCTTTTTAATTCACTACTCTTTCTTTCAAAGAATTCTTTTGGTTGTGAACTTATTTCTTTATGTTTTGAATATAAATGCCTCTTAAGTTTTGACGGTTTCATTGCTTCATTAGCCAGTACATCTCCACAAATAATACATTGTGGTTTTAGCACTTCACCATCAATTACAGCTACAAAACCAAACTCAATATATGAGGGATCATACTTTCGAGTAAAACTAGTATGAACTCTTTTGGTTTTCACTTCTTTGAGATGATTTCCATTGTTACCATTTCTTTTACCACTACTGCCGTATTCCGAAAAGGTGTGTCTTTTCTTGACAAAAAAGTCCAGTGAAGCTTGTTTTGCCATCTGCAAATTAGGATTAAAAATAAATAATACAAATTTTACTTTCCTCCTTTATCTAATAATGTTAAACTATAAATTAAAAACTAGGCTTGATTAAAAATTAAAAATGATTTTAAAATTAAGCTATAAAGAGTAATAAATGCTTACATTTTCTCAGAGTTTTACATACTTTTGGGTTACAGCTGACAAACTAACCATAAAATATCACACATTGTAATGTGAACCTATTGTGCTTGACTTGTGTGCAACTCCCACCACATGTGACCCACCTTGAGCTATATAACTCTACTTTATAACTCTACTTTATAAAACTTACTGATTTGAAATCTCTTTGGCCTTATCTCATGCTTTCCATTTAAATCCGAAAATTGCTCTTTCCAAACACAACCAATATCTCCCAACCAAACTTATCATCCCCTGCCCTTCCTAAATATTTCTTCACTTGACCTAAGATGCCCTGTCTTAGCTTACCTCCAGACCCAAACTCACATACAATTAAAACAAAGTAACATTAAATTCATCTGTTCCCGAATTCATCCTTCTGTAGAAACATACCATCATACCCACCATTTATCCCCCGGATTGTAGGTTTCTCATTCTCTCAAGAAATGCCTGACATCAGAAAGGAGTAAAAGAGATACTGTTCATCTCCCCAGAAGAATAAAAAAGGAAGCATTCAAGGTTATAACTTCCAACTTGAAATAAGAAATGCAGCAGGGACAGGGGTGGGCATTAAAAATAATAGGACTTTCTTTGGAGAAAATATATCCAAGATGGTCATAACTGTGCTTTAGTATACCACATCAAAAAAATGCTCACTCATTATCATCACAGTAAAGTGTAATGAGGTCATTCCCCTGCTTTGTTCTATAGCAGATACTCAAATTCTTACCCAGTCTCCTACTTTGTCTGATGAAAACGGTGGCTCTGATGGCTTTAACATTTTGGAAGGTTGAACAGTCAAACTTGTTTGAATCCCATCATGTTTCCTTTTCATGGTAGTGGTCTCATAGCAAAGACTACACGTTATTCTGTGACGATAGCCCTCAGTCTCATGCTGAGAGCGCACTCCACAGAGGGCATGGACATTTCTATCACATGATATACAACTATGAGCACCAGTGCATTCTTTTTCACAAACTACACAGGATAAAAATTTTAGTCTGCTTTCAGGAGGGGTTTTATGGGCCACCTTAGGAGTGACAGAAAGATTCTCGTCAATATCACTACTATCTGTTCCAGTCTCAATATTTTCTTCAAACTGGGCTCTTAGAGTATTTTCTAATTCTTTGTCAGCCTGTTCTAATTCATTTTCTGTGTTCAGGCTGGCAACAAGTTCTTCAGTTAACTGACAGTGAAGCTTAGCTTCAGAGCTAAATGTGCCTTCATATGGAGTCTGTTGCATGCCTCTGTGATAGGGTTGATTTTGGATCATTTGAATGAACCACAAAAATTCAGCCCAGTGTGATGAATTGTTAGTTTGCATCCAGGAGATAATCCTATTTTGGATATCCTCATTAATTTGATTCACAGAACTTTGGCTTTGGCAGGGCTGAGGCTTCCCATGGACAATTTTCAATTCTGGCCAAATATTACTGAGTTCGCTAACAATCTGGCTTGAAAATTCCCTCCCATTGTCAGATTGTAGGACACTGGGTGCCCCAATAATTGTAAAAATATCTAGAAGAGCATGTGCAACTTCTTTAGGCCTTCTAGATTTTAATGACCGCAAAAAACTCAACTTTGTACGAAGGTCTTGATAATGCATAATATATTTATACTCCCCATCAGGATTCAATTGCATGTCTATAAGATCCACTTGGCATCTTGAATTAACTTCCTTAATTGGCTTTGATGTTAGAACTTTCTTGAGTTTTGAATTTTTCTGCTGGCATGGTTTGCAGAGTGTCAAGTATAGCATTATAACTTCTTTTGTGATGTTCTTGTATTTTGCTTGTAACTCTTTTTCCATGCGGGTACGTCCGCCATGTCCAATGCTGAGATGTGTATCATGCAGAATGTCAAATAAGTCCTCACTATGTAAATAATACCGTATTTTATCTGTTTCCCCATTTATAGCCTCAATCAGCTTCTCATTTCCTTGTACAAGGATCACATCAAATCTAGCCAAGCGACGGTAGTCAACTGATTCCTTTTTTGCCTTAGCTTTAGCCTCTTTCACTTCCCTTATTAATTGACAGTACTTTGCTTTAGAAAATATCTTAGTATTATTACTTTTGTTTTCCAGTAACACTGCTAAGCTTCTGAAGAACTTTTCTCTCATGTTTTCTGGTTCAATTTCTGCTTCATTAGTATCTAAGCTACTGAGGTTATCATCACCCATGCTTTGAGACATCATGGAAAGCCACAAAAATGACCCTAAAATATAAAGAAAAAAAGTCAATTAGAATATTTGGGAATATAATTTAAAATACATATATTGTCCAAGTAGCCAGTAGAGCTTGGGGTAGAAGTAGAGGCTATGGACACACAAGAGGGGGATAGAATTTTGGTTAGGGGTCCAGTCTTGGAGGAATAAAGAGAAGTAAATGAGGAGCTCTAGCCAGGAACAAAAAGTTCTGATATAGTAGTATCCGGGGTAAGCCTTAAAGTAAAGCACTATTTTATGTAAAACAGGAAGTAGGTTGATGTTATTATTGTTTATTTATTCATTAACTACACAAGAAAATTTTTTTGGCTAGAGAAGCCTCAGCAATACAGTAATAGATTTTTTTAAAAAGCCCCAGACTATACCACATTTTGTTTTATTCAGTCAGGTTAGTTGTTATAGTAACATTTGGGGCTTAAGTTTCAACATCATATATTTATATCAGCTCCCTTCAGGGCTTGTGAAACTATAAGCCCAATAAATATCCTTATTACTAATTTTAATAAAGAAAGAGTAGCAGATGAGCCTAAAGTAGTGAAAAATCTCTGACTTAATATAGCATATTAAAATAAATGTTTAGAATATTCACAATAGAAACATTTAGAATAATTCAAACGTGACTAGTCTTAAGGAAACCATTTGAAAAAAATCAAAAAGAATAATTTGGAATTAGCATATTACCTCTAGACCATTTTATAGCTGCTTGGAAAAAATACTTTCTCTCAAGTCAACATTGTTTCTACTACCAATTTGCATATCAAATATTGAACTGGTAAATTTAAATCCTTCTCAAATGTTTATATTTCCAAAACGAGGTTCACATTAACAACGTTACTGTGTGTCTTGGTCTCACTTAACTCTCAATTGTTCCATAAGACTTCCTTGATCATTTAATTTAAGCTCACAGTGAGTTCTCCTTTCTTCAGAAACATAATTTATTCATAACACAAACTAGCACTGTAGCACTTTCTTCTTTAACTGTTTCATACGTAGATTAACAAGATTTTAAGTTTCTAAAGAAGCAGGGATCACTTATTTTTTCCATTATCTAACACATTAATACACAGAAAAGTATTGGATAAAAATTTGTTGACTAACTTTATAATGAAGATGACAACACTCATGGTAAGAGCTATCTCAAAATGTGACTTAAAAGACCATTACATGGTTATTATTTCTTTCCACACCAATAATACACTTTATGCCATGTTAGAGAGCCATGAGCAGAAAAGGAAGGTAAACAAGGATGAATTTTGGGGAGGGAAGGAAATTCGGGCAATGTAAATGAGAATGAGGAGAATATGAGGTCCAAAAGTTAGTAGAATAAATATTAGTAGCTCTAGGATAAGCAGGGAATAGGGAGTTGCTAGGGCTATACGAGAAAAAATAAACATTATATCAATTATACTTAAGCCTTCTGGGAAAGACAGCTGCTCCAGAACGAGGCCAGCATGTCCTCCTGTCTCCACTACACATTATACTATTAACAGGCCTCAGAACTCTAATGGACATAGACTTAGAAATTCCATTTTCTTCAGTAGAATTTCTAAGCAGTATTACCAAGTCTTAAACAGTCATATGTGACAAAAATTGGGGGCAGAGGGTCTGGAAATGGGACCTACGGCTACTTTGACAAGTGCTCAACATTTATATACAGAGGCATCTCTGGTTTATCCACAGGTACTTAATTCCATTGCAAAATATCCATGGAAAATCTGTTTTTGACTATTTTTTATGTTATTAACTGACAGCTTAATTCAACTCCTTTAATAACATTACACTGCACTGGCTGACTTTTCATTCAGCTATATTCAGTAGAAGCTGCAATGGAATGAGGTTGATAACTTTTCAATGACTAGACCCTTTCCTGTCCCAAACCTCATCCTCTTTCCAGAGACTAAATTATCCTCACCATTATCTTGAAGTGGGTGTGGCTCTGGAGATTCACATTCCATTCTGTCGTCCATGGACTGGAGCTGGGTACCTAAGGACTCCTTTGCAGTATCCAGAGGAGTCATTTCTTCCATAGGAACTTCCTGCCCATATGTGCCCTGTGGAACCTGGGGACAAATAGGTACATTGGAAATTAATATAAGTGATCACTGTACAAACCATAGCTAAACCTCAAAACATTCTTCTACTGAAATAGAATGTAAGAAGAAAAAAAGTCTCCACTGCATTCTCAAGAGGAGTGCAAGATAGAATAAAAGAAATAAAAAAATACTGGGACTAATAAAGCCAGAGCCATGCAACAGAAACTGTCTCCATTGGACAAGAGTTGATATGCATCCCTGTGGTTTCTGTTGTGGGGAACAACAATGGAAACACATTAAAGGAATCTTTCCTAAATTGTGATAATTGAAAGAAAATTGTAAATGGGTTTCAGTATGAGCAATTAAAAGTAAATATATTGGGTAGGAGGTATGCAAATTATCTAATAGGGTCTTATGAACTATTTAACCCAGGAAGGAATCTGACAGTTGTTTTAGACCAAATGTGGAAAACATTAGCCCAGTGTGCTGTGGATGGAAAAACAAAGCCAATCAAGTTGGATAACTGTGTTAGGTGAAAAACAAAACACTATCTTTTCCTTACACTAATCATCTAGCATATGGTTTATAATTAAATTTCCCCAATTGTCCCCAAAATGCATTTGTTTTTAAGTCCATGATCCAATCAATATTTATACATTGTTTTTGATTATTATACCTCTTTTGCTTCTTTTAATCGAAAATAGTTTCTTGCCTTTTTTATGACATTAAATTTTGAAAAATCAGAGTCAGTTGTCTTACAGAATATCCTACATTAGAGATTTGTCTGATTGTTTCTTCACAAATAGATTCTGGTTAAACATTTCTGGAAGAATACTATATAAGTGATGTGTACTTACTGTGTCACATCACAAATAACTATCAAGTTATTTCATTGTTGATAATGCTAAATTTGATCACTTAGTTAAGGTAGTGACCACCAGATCTATCCATTTGAAAAATACATTTTTCCCACTGTAATTAATGTCAGCTTTGGGATAATAATTTAAACTACGTAAATATCCTATTCCCCAATGGTTTTAGCATTCATTGATGATTTTTGCTTGAATCAATTTTTATACTGGGGGTTGCAAAATGGTAACTTCCTACTTTTATAATTTATTCTACATTTATTAGCTAGCAATTTTCTGTAAAGAGCTTTACGTCCCTCCACCTTTATCGTCTGTCTGTCTCTCTTTTTAAGTATCACTATAGACTAATTTTATAATCCATTCCATCCTTATTCATTTTGATGCCCAAACTGTCTCAAATTTGGCCAGTGGGAGCTCCTTTGATCTGGCCCCTTCAGTGTTTCGACGTGACCCCACTAGTTTTTTTTTTAGCACATCCATGCTTTCTAGAACAACAAACAATACAAGGACCACATTGTATTTTCCCTGTCCCAGATCTAGTTTGAACTGTTTTTCCAAGAAGTCTTGATTCATTTTAGAGGGCAACAGTGTTTAATAACAAAGATTGAGCAGTAGGTAGGCTCATTGTTAATGAGGCATCCTCCTCTCTAGGCCCTTTCATGGATAGAGCTGGTAAACACATTTTATAAAATATCATGAATTCAATTCAATTTCAACACCATCGTATTTTCCTTATCTTTCCATATTCCACATAAATACTTCCCTTATTCCACAGTGAAAAAAAAAAGTTCAAAACAATGTATATATATTTATTCATTTGCTCTAACCTACAATAAACACAAAATAGTTTCATAATTACAATGCTTTGTGTTGTAGAACACTTCCAACAACATACCTACTAAGTAAAATTCAATATATCTTTGCAGCTTTATATGTCATAGACAGTATCCCACTAAGAGTATAGTCAGAATATTGTGTTCAAGTCATCTGAATTATTCTTTTTCTCTGTTATTAGGTTATTAATTTAATATACAGTTGAGTTCACTTTTTTCTGTTTGTTTAATCATTTTGAATTTAATTTTTTTAAAAATACTTAAAACACTCACATGATATCAAAAAAATCAAAATATATATTCAGAGAAGTCTTGCTCAAATTCATATAGCCTGCATTCCTCTCACCCACTCATAAGAAACCATTTTTTTGTTGTTGATGTTTTACCCTGTGTTTATTTTTGCAAAAATAAGTAAAAACATTATATATATACACACGTTTGTGTGTATATGTGTGTATATATACTTATATATGTGTGTATACATAATATATATACAAATTGAATGCAGACATGTGTATACTTATTTTTTTCATACTAAATATAGTAGTTCACACCTTCCTGTTTTCACTTAATATAAAAATATTGTCTGGAAATCATTTCATATCACCTCATAGATATCTTCCTCATTCTTTTTTATGTCTACATAGTATTACATTATATGGATGCACCATGGTGTATTCAATCACTCTTACATGGATGGGCATTTAAGTTGTTTACAATATTTTGCTTTTACAAATAATGCTGCAATGAAAAACTATGTCTGTGTTGTTTCTTATTTGTAGACATATATTTTCAAAGTAAATTCCCAGCAGTATTGCTGGGTCAAAGGTAAATGCATAAATAGGTGTTATATGGTGCCAAAATCCCCCGAGTAGGGATGGTACCATTTTGTGCTTCTACCAGCAATGTAGGAGAGGATCTGTTTTCCCAGAACAGACTGTGTTGCCAAGCTTTTGAATTTTTGCCAGTCTGATAGGTGACAAATGGTACCTCAGTGTAGTAGTTTTTTTTTTGAGGAAGATTGGCCCTGAGTTAACATCTGTTGCCAATTTTCCTCTTTTTTTTTTTTTTTCTCCCCAAAGCCCCAGTACACAGTTGTATATCCTAGTTGTATATCCTTCTAGTTCTTCTATGTGGGACACCACCTTAGCATGGCTTGATGAGCAGTGAGTAGATCCACACCCAGGATCCGAACAAGGGAACCCCGGGCCACTGTCAAAGCAGAACGCACAAACTTAACCACTACGCCACCATGGGTGGGCCCCCTCAGTGCAGTTTTGATTTGCTCTTATTGTAATTGAAGTTGAGCGTCTTTTCATATAATTAAAAGCTACCTGTTTGTGAAAAACTGCTCATGTCTCTTGATCGTTTTTATCGCACTTCTGTGCAGGAGGTTAGCTTTTATCCATGATATATTTTGCAAATATTTTCACTAATTTATTATTTTGATTTGCTTGTGGGCTTTTTGTCCTGCATTTTAAAAATGTTTCATGTAGAAAAATTTATTTTACTTCTGGATTTTGAGTAATTCTACATAGATTATAAAGAAGTCATTCATGTTTTCTCCTAGTTCCTGAATGTTTAAAATTTTATATATTGATTTCTGACACATTTAAAGTTCATTCTGATTCTGATATACGATGTGAGGTAATAATTTAATGTGTTTCTTTTCAAAATGGCTATCACTTTGTCCCAACAACATTTATTTAAAAGTCCATTTTTCCCTGCAGTGATTTGAGATGGCACATGGATTGTACACTCAATTTTCATATGTGCTCAAGTCTACTTTTATACTTTCTACTGTTTCATTGATCCATCTATTCATGTACCAGTACCATAATTCTACCTAAAGAGGCTTTATGGTATGCTAGTACCTACTAAGACTACTCCCCTCTTCTTTACTCAAGTTTTTCCTAGAGATGTTTTTATGCTTATTTACACACATGAATGAAGTTCACGTCTTTCAACTCTTTTTTTTCCCATAACTAAGCAATTAGTTTTGTTTTTCCTAAGACAGTGGGTAGAAATTTATTTTCTATTGTCTTTAAGTTTTGGGCAGCACAAATATCTTCACTGGCTACAGATGAACCTATAATATAATAACAGCTCATTAAATTATTACCTAATATGGTAATCCCCTTAGAATTCACTTCAGTGAACATTAGCTGGTTGGCTGTGTTTTTCAGCTTCCCTAGATTTTGTTTGCTTACTTCTTTGTTACTTATCATTGGCAGGTGATATATCTCGGACTCTGCTATGGTCTGAAAGTTTGTGTCCCCCTCAAATTCACATGTTGAAATTGTAACACCCAATGTGATGGTTTTAGGAGGTAGGGCCTTTGGGAGGTGATTAGGTCATGAAGGTGGAGACCTCCTGAATGGGATTAGTCCTCTTATAAAAGAGACTGCACAGAGCTCCTTAGCCCCCTTCCACCATGTGAGGATACAATGAGAAATCTGCAACCTGGAAGAGGGCCCTCACCCAATCATACTGGCACCCTGATCTCGGACTTCCAGCCTCCATAACCATTGCTTCTGTTTGTTTATAAGCCACCCAATCTGTAATATTTTGTTACAGCTGCCCGAACGGACTAAGACAGACTCATATTTTACCAATGATATGGTTAAATAAGGAAAAGGTTGAATAGGAGAGGATATTAATGGTCACAAACCGGTTTATCTGGCAGGAATATTCAGAAGAAAATTTATTACCATTGACTTAGAATAAACACTGCCTTTAATATAAAAACATGTTTACCTCCAAATTATCCACATGACACTGTTTGTTCCACTGGTGTTTGTTTAGGTTTCACTTTCTTGGGACACTAGCAGTAAGTAAGAACCTATTTAAAGCTCTAATGTATTCCTTCTTTCATCTTTTGTGTAAGTTAATTTACTAAATCTCTGTGAAATATGAATCTGCAAATTCAGTTGTCATACCATCCAATATGTATGTTTTCCTGGACTATGTTACAGTCTAATAGCTGACTGTGCTAAGCCTAGAAATGATAGTCAGCAGACAATAGAGAAATGTAATAATTCAGGAAAGTGGCTAACAGCTCACTGTTTGGCACACCTTGTTAGCATTAACCCTGAATGTTCCTGTCTGGCATTTCATTCAGTGTATTTGTGTTATCAACTTACTATAACTTTTTCCACTGAAATAGTGTGTCTGCCTACTCATTCGTACATATGGATCTTTGTCAGTCATATAAGCAACTGGTAACCTGGATGTAAGGATGTGTTAGGCAGATTCTATTCTGAATCTCCACCATTGAGAAATCTAATAAAAATAGATTCATTAATGAAAATAAGTATTCAATAACCAATAACTTCCTAAAGTTGTCTTAAGAGAATATCAGCCTCTAGGATTAATCACATGTCCATGGTTAATTCTAAAACTGAGCAAGAATGAAAGTTACTTAAAAAAAAAGTGTTATCTCCTTGACAACAGAATTCTGATTTATATTTATTTAGTATACCTTACCGTGAAAAGAATACAAATAACAGGACTGGACTCTTCAACTGGAGGCTTTGAGTGTGGCACCCAATTTCCCCTCTGAGTGTGCCATTTACAGTGGAAGTAGCCTGGCTACTTCACATTCCTGCCAAGCCTGTTCTCTTGCAAATAGCCTTGTAGAAGTCATATTGCACTCAAACCAAACATTTCAATAGTTTGCCTTGCCAAATATTCTTGAGGACAAAGAAAACAATCCAGTCCATGAATATATAAGAACCTAGCATGGAAACCCAATCAAACTATGCTCTGCCATATACGTTCTTAGCATTAATTACCCATGTTCTGCATCTAACTTCCAAAAACTTAGCTCATCCCCTGGTGGGCATTTATGAACCTGGTTAATTCTGAGAATTTCCAGCAAAGCTGGAAGAGGAAAATTCTAAAATAACAGGCACATCTTAAGGGAAAAAAACAATACTGTTTATCTAAAACAAAAGGAAAAGGTGTGCTACCTAGAAGTAAGAGATTGCCTGTACAGGCATCTATGCTATAACATAATATACGAACTCATGAAAAAACATGCTTTCTGCAAAACTGCACAAAAAATAACAGGATTTATGGAGAAAATAAAATTACAGGGTAGATTATTTAAAATCTATACAACTTTGTCACCAGAGCACTAATAAAATATAGAAATTCTATTAAAAATACAAGTATAGTCAAAAAGACATATTAAATAAAGAAATATTACATTAAGTATAGGATTTTACCTTAGAAAGGTGATGCTATCTTGTTAGAAAGAGGTGAAAGGAAAGGGTAAGGCAAGGGTAGAGGGACAGCATCATCAGCTGAGGTGGAGAAGGATTTGCACACTTCCCAAGAAAAGTAGTGATATTACAAGAAATGTAATGATGGTTCTGGCTCATCATCTTCTTTTTATTTCTTTGACATTCACTTACAAAAAGATATCCAGTTTTTGCCACTTAAACATTTTACTTCTTTCATAAAGAAACTGCTTACATGCCTCTAAATAGGACCTTATACCACGAAGCGCAATCCTGCTGCGTTCTGTCTTGTAGTCATTATCTTCTATCCACAGCAACTGCTTCTCTATCATACTTAAAACAGAAGACAACTGAGAAGTGAAAAGCTCTTGCGGGACAGCCTGTTGAACCGCCTCATCTTCTCTTCTACACCTTCCATTTGTGCCTTAGCTACGAGTTGTAGATCTGGTGTAGATAGATCTTCTGCATGAGACTGCAGCATCTCCTCAATACCTTCACTCTCAATTTCTCCAAATCCAACCTCCTTTGCAAGAGTAACACAGCTTGCTATGATTTGGGGGTGCTCTTTTGAAGGCTGAAAGCCTTTAGAATCATGCATTAAATCAGGGAGAATATACGCCACATCCCACGCAAGCAGGCTTTTGTGACATCATTCTAGGCCTCTACAATAATATTAATTGCAAGTTTAATGTTGAATCGATTCCAGAATTCAAAAACTGTGTGTGCATTGTCACCCCTGTAGATGCAACACACATCTTGAATGTTCTCCTTAAACCATAAGATTTAAAGGCTGCAATCACACCCTGATCAAGGGGCTGGAGTAAAGAAATTATGTAAGGAGGTAAAAAGAGAACTTTAATATTTGAAGAAAGCTCAGCAACTGTTGGAGGATGGCTTCGTGCATTACTGAGAATTTTAAGAATTTTGAAAGACAAATTTTCCTCTTCCAATATTTTTTAAAATCATCTACAAAAACATCACCTAGAAGATCAGTAAATATCTGCCCTGTCATCTAGCCTCTCTTGCTAGGCCTATAGCAGACACCAAGGCTAGTCTTTACAATTCCTTTCAAAGCTTGTGTGTTTGCAGAGTGATAAATCACAACAGGCTTTAGCTTTAAATCTCCACTGGAATTTGCACCTAGTATCACAGTCAGTTGATCTTTTGTAGCCTTAAACCCTGGAGCTTGAATTTCCTCCTTTGGAGATATAGGCCTTTGAGGGCATTTGCTTCCAACAGAGACTCGTTTCATCAAAATAAAAAATCTGATCCAGGGTATGGCCTTCTTCATCAACCAAATTTCGTAACACTGGGGGAAATGTCTTTGCAGCTTCTTTATCTGCACTCACAGCTTCATCAGAAAGCTTAACATTGTGGAAAGCACAGTGGTTCTTGAAGCCACTAAGCCGGCCACTACTTGCACTAAATGAAGGCACTTCTACAGGATTTTCAGCTTTTTTCTTAAGGTCTTCATATATTGCTAAGCCATTCTCTTTAATTTTGAGAAAGGTTGCCCTTGATAGCTTCTTTGTTTGATATTCAATCCACACACTTAACAAATGTTCCATTTCTTCCACTTTCTTATGCCTTGTTCTAACAGATTTTGTAGCACTGGCAGTTGTTCCAGCTAGATAACTTTCTTTTATTTTCTCAGCATTGTCTCTAATTGTGCAGAAAGTTGATTCTTTAATGCTGGTTGCATGACCAATGTCACAGGTTCTTTCATTTCTTTCAAAACATTTTATAATTTCGAGCTTTCTTCAATTGTTAAAGCTATTCTTCTTTTATGCTCACTAGCAGGAATTTTATCACCAGCATGCTTCTGTGGCACTGCAAACCCCTTTGCTTGTTCATTTTCTGGAATACAAAAAAGTTTAGCAAAAAATGCACAAAGATGGGAGGGAACCATGCAAATAAGCACTTCCAAAACAGAGACTGTGGCCAAGAGAGCCAAGAGAAAGGATGTGGAAGTGAATGGACATTATGTACAGAAGTGTATGTCTTCACAACTTGCTGCGTTCAGCTATAATCAGATATTTTGCATTCAGCTGCTCTTACTTGGTGGCCCAAAATACCACCTTGCTAGGAAAACTCATGCATGAGCCAGTCCAATTTCAGCATAATACTGACTCATTTCCCCATTCACCAATCTCATATGAAAGATTTTGCATTCCAGAAAAACCTATTTTAACAGATCAGACTGTAGACATAAAACGTTCATATTCAAAAAGAGTTCAGATAAATGTACTGATAGTATCATTATAGAAATGTAAGAGTGTTTGGCAAGATTCATAATGTTCTACAATTACTGTGATAGAAAGCAAGAATACTTTTTAAAAAATAACCTCTAGTGTAATGGTAAAAGAAAGAATATTGGGCTCAATATACCTCACATACTAACAACTCCAAGTAGTGAAAAGTATCTAGAAAAAGATGCAATTAATCTCTTCATTATACAGACGAAGACATTAAAGTTCAGAGAAGATGTGTTATGTCCAAGGTATACAGCTAATTAGTGACAGAGCCTATCATAGAACACAGATCTTATGATTCACCATTTCCTAATATTTCCATTAAATTAGGCTACTTTTCTATTTGTCTCCCCTAGAAGGTATTCCTTATATTCTTATAATGATTTATTTTCATATATGGTAAAAGTAGTGAGCATCATAAGAAGAGATAGCTACTTTAATCTCACAGCGACTAAATAAAATATATTTTCTACAGGTAAGCAATAGATCAAGATTTCCCATTTGGTTAAATCATCTACCTATTTGGATCAGCTATCACTTACAGAAAAACCGTTATCCCATAAGCATGCATCTATTCATCTACACCCAATGATCAAATACTAATACCCTCAAACCAGAATTTGCAGCCACCAGTGTGAGGTGGGATTAACTTTCTCCACCTTGGACCCACGCACTCAAATTCTCCACAGAAGATGGCACCTCCAGTTTCTCACCTGCTGTCTAGGTTCATCAAGCTCTCTCTCCAAATCTTCCAGCACAGTCACCACCTCCTCTCCACTCTCAGGATTATGCTCCCGCACCCAAGCCTGGAGCTCCTCAGGAAGGATGGTCAGGAACTGCTCCAGCACCAACAGCTCCAGGATCTGCTCCTTGGTGTGAATCTCGGGGCTCAGCCACTGACTGCAGAGTTCTCGCAGTTGGCTCAGAGCCTCCCTGGGTCCAGGTGTCTCCTGATAGCAGAACTGCCTGAAGCGCCGTCGAGAGAGTTCCCTGGTATGAGACAAATTCTTCTGTAGGCAGGATTCCTGATCCCAAATATGGTCTTCTTCTTTAACCTTTACTTTGATAATCTCCCCTTGTTCCTCTGAAGCCTGACCAACTAAGGCTGGGAGGGCCCTGGAGGCTACCGCCATCCTGAGCTTGGACAGCTCAGAGGAACGCTCTCTCCAATTGGGGTCTAGGCAGATGGGTGATTTTACTTGAGGTCCCCACCCAATCCTTGGTCAGAAAAGTTTTCGATATAAGAAAATAGTGTTAACAGAAAAATCACAGATGCAGCTAAAACGGATTTGTTTACGTGACAACACACGGCAGTTCCTCGAGCAATTCCATTGCAAGTGTAGCCATCCTCTGACAAGACCGGAAATAGTGAGCACAAAACCACTCACGAAAGCGGCAGGGTCACAAATTGAGCAGCAGGTTACTTGCGAGACAGAAAACTGAGGTTATCAAGGACACTCTGGCCCTAAATAAAGCCTGGGTATACGAGGCGGGGCAAGGAGACCAGAGAGAAGGTCGCTCCGCAACCGGAGCTCCTGGTAGCCCAGGCCGGGGCAGAGAGGGAGAGGAGCTCCTCCCCAACCACGAGGTGTCTGCGGAGGAAGCCCGACTGTTGCCTCACAGACGCACCCTTCTCTCAGCCGCAGCTTCCACCTATGACAAGCTCAGACCCTTCGGCGCCAAGCCGGACAAGAGGGCCGACATCCACACTCCCGGGCCGAGGCCGCAGCTCCCCGGCACCCCCGCCGCAGACCCCGGTGCGTTCCCGCCAGGCCGAGGGAGCTGCGCTCACTTCCGGTTCGCTCTAGGATTCCAGGTGGTGCGATCATCTCTGTGGTTGTAGTTACTCGGATTTGTGAACATGGGGAGGCAAGTGCTCTGCAAACTGCACAGAGACTTAACTCTCGAGACCTAGTTATCTGTCCTCTGGTGAACAGTGTCACGGCGTGAGTAGCGCTAGTAGAGAGGCCGCTCTGGGTTTTCTTGTCACGGTGATAAACCGTCGCTGGCACTCGGACGACGGTCCTCACCATGGTGTCTTAAAACAAACGTGGAAGAGCATCCCTGCGGCGAATACCAAGTGAGCGAATTTGTAGACTCCACCTCGCCGTTTCTAGTTAGTTTGGGGCCTATGTCTCCTTTCCCAGTCACCGTAAGTCAGACTTGAGAAAGAATTGTAAGATCTAGTCCCATCTTTCCGTTTTATGGATGGGAAAAGCAAGACTCATGAAAAGTGAGCTGTCCCCTAATGACAGCAGTAGCTATTTATGCTACTTTTGGCTCTGTGAGCCGTGCTGTAAACAGGTGTGGGAAACTGGCCCCAGAAAACTAACAATCAAAATCTGAATGTGTCTTCAGAGCCTAGCGAGTCACCGTAGTGGAGCAACCAGAAAATTCCCACCTGGTTCATGCTCCTTCAGGCATGTGCTCTACTAGGCAAGGTATTTGAAGGTGCACAGAGCTGGCAGTGCGAGAGCGGATGCGGTTCACCAAAGAGAAAATGCCGTTGCAAGAGGAAAAGGCTTCGGCCACCGGATTCTGCCAGAGGTCTGGAAGCATAGGAATCATCGCAAGTGCCAGCCTTGATTCCTCGTTCTCTTCCCCACCCAGCCTGCCACCACGGTCTTGTTAAGAGCGCTCAATAAATAATAGATGCCGAGGAATATTTGTTGAATTGCTGAATGGCTCCCTTTCCCCGTTCTCTTTCTTTCTACTTTGGTCCCTATTGATTACTCACATTTTGGCGTTTCTGATTCAAGAGGCTTTGAAGAATCAGAACATTTCTTTTGGAAATCTCTAAATTAAAAATTCTTACCCTTGAGGTCTGTAAATGGCCTTGATTGAGTCCCTAAACCCAGTGAAATTGTATATAAAATTTTTGTCTATGTGCCAGAGTTATCAGATCCTCAAAGGACGCAGATGGAGCTTCCCCACTCATTTTCCTAGCCGCTATTAACATGTTGCACTTAGCTTTTGTGGTTTTCCCCTAACCAAATGTTAATCTTTTGCAGTCAGAGATTCTATCTTCTACCTCTTTCATTTTCTGCATGCGTGATCACGGCCATGCTGAGCACAGTAGGTAGTCAAACATGGAGTAAACATGACTTCTAAGTCCTCTACTGAAGGACATTAATTTTTTGTAGATTTGCTCTTTTAATTACTAAAGTGATATATATCTGTAAACAAAAAAATATGTCACAAAAGTGAACACGGCAAAAAGTGAAAAACTCCATCCCCAATTCTATTTCTCAGAAAAATTCATGCCGAGTTTGGTATATATTCCTTAAACCTATTTAAAAATGAGTATATAAACTCACAAATTATGATTTATAAAAATTAGATCATGCTATATATTACAATTCAGCAAATTGCTGGGTTTTGTTTGTTTTAAACTTAAACTAAATCCTCTCCGGAAACTGCCAAGCCAACACGTGGGTACCTACATCTATGCCGTTCTTTTTAGTAGCTGTATATTATTTCAATTAAGCGAGTGGGTACATTTTCAAGTTTCTGATATTGCAAAGTATTACGATAAACATCTTTAGATGTTTGTATTTCTGTAGGATGGCTTTTTAAAGAATAATTACTGAGTTAGAGTTTATTTTGATAGATATTACCAAACTGCTCTTCAGAGGGGTATTTATCATGTCTCATTAAATGCATCAAGACCCCTCACTTACATGAGCTCTTTCTAAGGCCCTGGAAGGGGTCGCCCTGTATGAAACACATGTTTTTGTAAAGCTTGCAAAAGTATATTATAATGGAAATTAGCTAAGACTGCTCCTCTTTCTACTCCAACTTATCTTCGAATACGTCATACACTCCTTAGAGTGGCTGTATCTAATTTTGTGTTAATAATGTCTATTCCTTTTCTTAAAGAGGACCCCCTAAATTGTGTAAACGTCAGACCTCGCAAAATCTGGATCTACCTCTGCTATCTTCTGAAAGCTAATTTACGCTCCCTGCAGAAGCTCAAGAGCGAGTGCCCCAATCGCCCTGAATTGTATTTTGCTCATTGCCTCTTCTCCAGTAACAACAAAGCATCAGATTTCATTACCGGCGTGGTCTCACTGAAACCTGACCTAACGCTTCCAGGTTAGAGCTACTGCGAAGTTATTATCGAGGAGATATTTTAATCACGGTTACGGAGGGTTGCGTGTCTTTTCGGTAGGTCCCATGGTGTAATGGTTAGCACTCTGGACTTTGAATCCAGCAATCCGAGTTCGAATCTCGGTGGGACCTCTCAGAACAACCTTTTATAGTTCCTGGAATGGCATCTGAACGTTTCCTCTGCTTACACGTTTGTGGTCGTATGCAGCAGTATTTGATTCTCCTCCTCTATTCACACATAAGAACCGAATACTTTGGTCTGGGAAATAACGGATTTCTTTAAATTCAGCTTTCAAAGCACACAAACTTCACCTGCAAGGATACTGACTAGAAATGATCGCCGCTCCCAGCGACCTCGGGAACTTCTCAGGGACCGGGGCGGAAAAGCTCCAGCAGCGCCCAATACCTGTGATGGAGACACCACCTCCCCCAAATCTCCAAGTACAAAGGCCTCCTCGCCGCCCCTGAGCCTAAACCACATGCGCCGAGTTGCCGAGCCCGGAGCCCCGGGCGCTGGGAACCTCGCCCAGTTTCCTCGCTGGGAACCTCACGTCCCGGATCACTTCTCACCCAGTCTCAACATCCCCATTTCACCGAGGCGATTCACTCTTTGTCTTCCTCAATCCTCGGTCTCGTTCTCACCCACACTGCACAGCCAGCCTGGAAACTCCTCGAAAGTCAGCAGCCGCGGAGCGCGCGGCTCCTGCGGTCCAAGGCGCCCGCCCTCCAGCCGGCGAGAAAAGTCACCTCCCCACGGGTCGCGGGCTCCTCTGCGCCGGGAGCTGGCGCTCTCAGTGCATCACGAATCGCCCGCATTTGTTGTGACTAAAGCGCACAGAAAGGGCTACACGCAGTAGAGGGGCCCAGGGAGGAGTCTAAACGTGTGTGGGAGAGGAAGGTTGAGCGGGTGGAACGTCGCCTGCCTTCGCCATTCTCCCGGCGTCCGGTCTCTCCCGCCCCTGGGATCCGGGGGACTGGAGAGAACCTCTGACCTCTTCCTCCCCAGAAACTGCCGAACACCTGCGTCCGAAGAACCCGGGAAACAGTTCCTCGGAGCAGAGGCTCAGGTACAAGAAATTACTCTCAGCGTGCACACAGGGAATGAGTTCGAGATAAAGCTGATCAAACCTGGCAAGTCCAGTAAGTTTCGGATAGAGACTCATTTTGCCATTAGAATGACGCGAGAAACGTGAGCTGGAAGGAGGAAGTATTTCCTTCAGGAAGCCAGGAACTAAATTGGGAAAACACAGGTATCTATGTTTTGTACAAAGTAATCTCTTCTCTGTCATAAGAGGCAAACTTTAAATCCAGGGATCTACAATATTTTCCGATTCCTTATTATTTCGACATTTTAATTTTCTCATATGCAACAAAAAGCAAATCAAGTCCTACTCTCACCAATTCCAGTAATTCATTAAACTATAAATATTTCATTAGCTCATATTGTGAATAACCATTGGTTACACAGAGAATCTGTAGCAAATTAAGGTTACTAAACTCATGAAAATAGATTATTTTGGTTCCCATTGTGGACAATTGATTGTACCTCCAGTTGTATGGTCTGTAATGATGCTAATTGCAGAGGGAAATAACATTTTCTGCTTGAGGTGTTGCTTTAACAGGTGTGGTCCTGCCTTCTTTTCACCTTGTTGATGCTAGGATGATGAGGTCTCCCCCAAAGTATACTCTCTCTTCTGAAATAGCCTATAGCCTTCTCGGCGTGGGAAATTTATAACTGCAGTCCTTCTTCCAACCACCACCACCCCCAGTCTGTGGTTCTCTCAGCCAACCACAGCACTGACATCCTAACGCAGACAAAGTCCACCCCTCAAATAGACCCCAGATTTCCAACTATGCTCCTGGAACTTGATAAAATGACAATAACAAAAGGGGAGATCACTTCTCAAATATTGAAAAAGAATTTAATGATGTGATCACTCCGATCATACCCAGCACCAAAGATCCACTTGTCCTAGCTCAAATCTGGTAACTAGACTTTATTACAAAGCTCTAAATTAAGGTAACGAAAAAGACCCGGCTGGAGGCGTGCCTGCACTCAAGTGACACAGGACTGGAGAGAGGGCCACGGAGCAGGTGCTCTAGGGAGGCAGAACCAGCCACAGACCCATGAGAGAGGCTAGGAGAGCATGTGAACACTTCTGCTAGGACCTTACATGTTCTGTGGGTCTCCTATTCCTTCAGGAACCTGAGGGAATCCCTGTGGGTGTTGACAAGGACCCCCTCCTTGACCAAAATTTAGTCTCCATTGAACCCTCTTCTAAACTAGCTCCCATCTTGGTCTGCCAAGCCAGTTTTAGTAAAGAATCCTACTGAGTCCAGTTTGGGCAAGAATCTTGCTAAATCAGTTTATTGAAAATTCCTCCCCCCATGATATTCAATTAAGTTCCTCTTCCTCTGCTCTTGATATTTGATCAAGTTCCTTTTAGTAATTTTCCATCCAATGACTCCCTTACCCTGCCCATTGGCTATAAATCCCCAGCTGCTCCTGTTGTATTCTGAGTTGAGTTCAATCTCTCTCCTTTATTGCAATAGACTTACAGAAAGTCTTCCTTGCCTGTTTAACTCCATCTGGTGCAATTTGTTCTTTTCCCTCAAAGAATTTACAGATACATCCCAGGGATAATTCTTTACCAGAGAAGAGATTTAACTCAGGGTTTGAGGATGTGATCAACTGTGTAGAGAAGGTGTGTGTAGAGAACTGAATGAAGTAATGGTAGACAATTTCCTGAGGATATGAAAACAGATTTTAAAATCTACCCAATATATGAGAGATGTGTCTGGGAAGATTGAAGGCAGGAGTAGCTTTCCTGGGCTGAACAGAAATATTTATTTACAGAAATAAAGAGAATTCTGAGTGATTGGATGTAACCTGTAGATACCTCAGCCAGATATAAGGCTTTAAGGTTAACATAAGAAACATCTGCATGTTCTATTATCACAGATTCCAGAGCACACTCCCTGAGACCATAATTTCATAGATTAAGACTGAGGCCCAGAATTCTCTATTCACAGCAAGCTCTTGAAGCAGCCTAGAGACCACACTTCAAATATTGCTCTCAGCTTCAAAAAAAAAAAAAAAAAATCTAAATTCAAATGAAGAAAAGCAAAAAACAGTTCTGTTTTTATAAATGTAACAAATATTTTGTTGTAATAAAAGAAATGAGAATTAAATTGCACTGCAATATCACTTTCACCTACTAAATTAATAGAGAACCCAAAGTTGACAACATAGTATGTTAAGGATGGTGAAGGGAGCAAGGATGTCAATCATTACTGGTTGGGAGTGTAAATTAATAAAATTCTTTTGGAGGGCAATATGGCAATATTTCAGACGCATATATCCTAGGACACAGGAAACTAAGTTCTAAAAATTTGTATTACAGTATTACAGATGCACACATTCAAAATTATATATAAAGTTATTCATTGCAGCATAGTTTGTAATAGCAAAAGATGTGAAAAAAATCCTAAATGTCCAAAAGAGGGCTGGTTAAATAATATACAGTAATCCATACATTGGAATATCATGCATCCTTGGAAAAGAATAAGCTATCACTTTTTGTTATGATATGGAAAGCTGTTCAAGACATATTGGTTAGGGAAAGGGAGCAAGGTACATAGTATATTATCATTTGTGTTATCTCTTTTTGAGATAAAAAATATTTTTATTTTATGTAATATATATTCATATAGGCTTAATATGATTCTGGAAGGAATTACTAACAATGACTATCTGTGGGGAACGTAATTAGGTGGTTGTGGAATAAAGGTGGGTGCAAGATTTTGCTGTATAGCTTTTTATACTTTTGGAACCATGTAAATGTAATGCCTATTCAAAAACTCAAACAAACTAAAAAAATAAAAGGAAGATATATATATATTTTCCCCAAAAGTCCGACAAGATGGAAATGACAAGCAGAAACTACACAATATTGACATTTTTCTCTGTCTTGCTAAAAGAGGAATCTTTGGATCTAACTGAGAATGTTGTGTGAGGTGTACTTTCAGTTTTGTCCCATCACTAAACAGAGACAAACCCTCGTCCTCAAAGTCAGAGATCCTTAGCAGTAATGGTTAAGTATTTTACTGGGAGGGGAGCACTTTGAATTAGCAAACATCAAAATTGCAGTACAGTTAAAATTAGTCTCAAAGTGTCCTGCAAAATACAATAGAAATAATTTGTTGTACATATCTCTGTGGGTGATTTTGTCATTTTAAGTTTGTTAGGCAATGTTTTTCTATACCCCTCAATTAAGTATTCAATTGCTTCCTCAAAAGACCTGGAGACTCCGTGGTGAGTGTCAATATTTCCTGCCCTCAAGGAGATGACCATTTTAGATGGTGAAAGTAAACACTATTCAAATGATTCAGCTGGTAACTTAAAACTATGACTAGTGCCACTGAAGAATAATAGTCCCTGAGACTCAAAAGATTATTGAGAAATTAACTATGGCAGAAGGCAGCAATTTGCTAAATTTACAGTAGATATGACATTAATCCATCAAAGGTAAACACTGAGTAGGCAGTTTTTGCAGAGCCATAGTTTTACGTAGAAGTTCTCAGAAAGCCTCAACGACGAGGGTGGGATTCGAACCCACGCGTGCAGAGCACAATGGATTAGCAGTCCATCGCCTTAACCACTCGGCCACCTCGTCTTGCGCAGAGATGCACAATCACATTCTTCATCTCCACCATTCGTTCCATAGTAGTACTATATCTAATCGCCTTTTTTCTGCTTTAATCCTGATTCGATCTTCACAGTCATACCCACAATCAGATATTTTTAGGTACATTTCACAGCAACCACAAAACTTATAAATGACGCTTCGAGTGGTTCAGTTACTTGGCAGATATAAAATATACAGGTAAAACCAGGATGTGTAGGTATCAAATACGTAGATCCTTGTTGAACACATGAATGAATGAATGGACATAGCCAGGATTTCAACACTAATTTGCTGACTTCCCTCCAGCCAGCAGCCTTGTGTTCTCCCGGAGACTGGGGTCCCTCTGCTGTTGCACTCTGCGTTCGTTGGGCCCAATTCACTACCTCCTGATTAGAACAGTCCGGGATTTCTGTTTTCTGGGAGGGAACAGGAAACAACGAAACCTGGCTCTGTGATTCTCTTATATTTGCTTCTGAAATATGCCAGACTGCTAGGAGACGCCTTCATTTCTCTCTTGGTCTTCACTGGGGCTTGGAATTGATCAGTCTGTGACACACAGCAATGGGTGAAAACGGGTTGGAAAAAGGTAAAAAAAAAAAAAAAAGTAAGCGCCCTGACGGGGCCGTTTTGGTTCTAGAGTAGATTGGAATCTTCGAGTGTTAAGCTCGATATAGCGTGGTTACCACCAACACTGAGAAGAGCTGGGTGGGGAAATCCGCGCTAGTGCGGGGTCCAGGATGCCTGCGTCCTGGTTGTGGCTCTGTCCATTCACTGTGTGACTTTGGGCAGGCCAGTTCACCAACTCTCTCTCCACTCCCTCCCTCCTGCCTCCACAGTTTTTCTTCCCAGGAGAAAGCTGAACTTGACAACTTCAGATAAACCCAGCATCTAGAAACTCCTTTCACTCGCTAGGGTTCATCTGCTTTCCTATATTTAGTGCAGAATTTTGGAGAGAAATTTGAAGAGAAAAGAATCTTAACTTGCCAAAGTGCTGTTGCTTTTTCCTTCCTGTGAAGTCTCTATTTCTGTTCTTAGATTTGGCAAGAGTGATCCTCTTCTCTCTCTCTCTCCTGTTCCTTTAAGGAATTTTATAAGCTCACCTTCAGCATACACTTACCCATCATGGGAAACCCACCTAAAATCCACAGGTTAGAGAACTAAGGATTTATTTATTTAGTGAGTCAAACAATCATATTTATTTTTTTGAATAAAGTCAGTTGTTATAATTTCCTTAAGGCTTGAGTTAGGACTAAGGTTCTGCTGTTCGAATCATTTATGGTTCACTTCTTTTGTGTCCCTCTTTCACAGTTCCAAGAAAACCTAATTTTATACCATTGACTTTAATACTATTTCTCAACTCAGACTTTGAGGGGGGAATTTCCCCTGTTAGAATAACAAAGATTTTGTTTAGACAATTTTCCCTCCAATTCCCCCCAGAGGGCAGGGACCACATTTCTTCATTAATTGTATTACACACAGTGCATTACCATGTAGTAAGCACATAATAACTATTCTTGAGTGAATGAATGAATGAAAAAAATCTAGGTTTTTAATAAAAGAACCACCAAACACCAAAAACTAACATACAGAGAAGGATTATTTGCAATTCTTTAAGTTTCTTGGGCTAATAAGTAACACTATAGAGTTACTGTGAGGATTGAATGAATAGGTAAAGTGCTTTAAAATGCTGGGTACTTAGAATCACCATATAAGTGCTTTGCATTATCATTATTATCATCCATCAGAAAAGATAACCAGCAAGGAAAAAAAAAATGAACCAATAACCTGTACAGACAATCCACAGAAGTAGAAAATCAAATGGCTAATAAACATACTAAAAGAAGCACCCCTTCATGTATATTTAGAGACATACTAATTAAAATAGTAATATTTAATAAATATTCTCCCCTCCATTATATTGACAAATATTTATAAAATTAATAATAACAAGTCTGGGCAAGAGTGTTGGAAAGCATGTGTTTTGAAATACTGCTACAGGAATATAAATTGGCACAAACACATTAGAGGATAATTTCATAAGTTCTGTTAAAATTTAAAAGTTTACATCCTTATTCCTTTCCTAAAACCCAACTATTAAGTGAGAGGGAAAAACAAATTCAAGTATTGTATGTATAGTTTTGTTATTATTATCATTATTTTAAAGACAAATGTAGGTAGATTGATAAAGAGTTTTAGATAGTATCAGCGAGGGCCATTTAGCCTCGGCCTCAATTTTATAAAGGCTTAAATTTACACTTCTCTCAATACCTGCAAAGTACATTATACATACAATTATTATATATTTACTTGGTGTTAAAAGAGTTAACCTTTAAATATAATTATTTCAAATATATCCCAATTTTTAAAACTATCCTTTTGTATTTATTTTTGATATGCTGGAAGACTCAAAAAATGAAAACGCCATGGACCCTTTGCAACTTCTGAAAAGCCATGATTAGTATTGACATTAAAAATATCTGCAAGAATATATACTAATTGTCAAAACTTAGTGTCTCTAGGGCTGTTGCCCTATCTATGGGGCTCTTGCACTTCCCATGTCATTTTTGTAAAGTTTTACTTTTTCCTTTAGTCTCAAGAATGTGTTAATTATGTAAAGGAAAAAGATGAAAATAGGACTTCTGGTTTCCAGTCCAACATGTAAAGAGCTTGGAAGTCATCACTCCTATTCTCTCAACAAGAAAAAAGCTGAGCACATTGAAAAGCAACAATTTTTCTTAGATCCTTCATAGAATTGAGGCCACAGGGCGAACTACTGCCCTGAAAACTAGAATAAAGAAAATCACAATTTACAAGGAGCAGAAGCCCAGGAATATAAGCTGGCAGCTGAAACCAGAACCTTGGTAGGAAAACTTAAACTGTAATTAATGAATTGCTGGAGCCTCACTGTAGAGTAGCTTGAGAGTTGAAAACCCCAAGGGGATCACATCCTGGGAGAGCTCCATACTTTCTCGACATTCACCACTGGGAGCTCTACCAAGTCTTCACTTTGAAGATCAGAGAAAAATCCCCTCATGCTTTTGGCAGCGAGAGGGGAAAAGTAGCCATTTTGAAATGTAGTCAGCACACAATAACTATTCTTGAATGAATGAATGAATAACAATATCGAGATTTTTAATAAAGGAACCACTAAGCACCAAAAAGCAAGGTACAGAGAGCTGCCTTTACAAGCAAGAGCTCTCAGCCAGAGCTCTTTGTTCTCCTAACAAGGCTTGTTCTCAAGGGAAACAATTTTACCATAGCCTAACCGACTGAGGTTTTACCAAAGCCTAAGTGACCTGGAGGAAGGGAAATACCCATCTCCAGGCCCCGCTAGCCTCCAACATGGGAGAAGAAAAATACCCAACTCAGGCTCACTAAAAACCTGAAGCCTGATGATAGGACTACAGAATGCTTCCCTTCTCCCCACATCTTACCACCATATCAGTAAGGCTCCTGTATAATATCAGGGAATCACAGCTCAAAGAACTACATGCCTCAGACCCTATTTAAAGGGTCTTTAGAAAAAAACAAAAACAGGGGAGATAAAAAAAGATATGAGAGGAAAATTTAGCCTCTGACACCACAGCTCCAGCAAATAGTAAAACACAGCCTAATATATAGCCAGATAAACATAAAACCCCACATAAAAAGCCTGTCTACCTCAGTTCCTTTTACACAATACATCATGCCTGGCTTTCAACAAAAATCATAAGGCCTGCTAAAAGGCAAAAAACATAGTCTAAGGATACAAAGCAAGCATCAGAACTAGATTCAGATATGGCAGAGATTTTGTAAACATCAGACCAAGAATTTAAAATAACTATGATTAATATGCTAAGGCATCTAATAGAAAAAGTGGACAATACTCGAGAAGAGATGGCTAAGGTAAGCCGAGAGGTGGAAACACTAAGAAAGGATAAAAGAGAAATGCTGGAAATCAAAAATATTCTTCCATAAATCAATGAATTTAAAGATATATCAATAGAAACTTCCAAAAGACATGCAAAAAGAAAAAAATGAATGAAAAAGATTAAAAAGAACTAATAACTGTTGGGAAATTATAAAAGGTGTAATGTAAACACAATGGGAATATCACAAGGTGAAGAAAGAGAGAAAGGAACAGGAAAAATATTTCAAGTAATAATGGCTGAGAATTTTCCAAAGTTAATGACAGACACCAAACCACAGATCTAGAAAGCTCAGAGTACACTAAATAGAATAAATACCTAAATCTCTACACCTGGCATATCATAATCAAATCATAGAAAATAAAAGACAAAGAAAAAATCTTGAAATAAGCCAGAGGAAAAAATACCTTACCTACAGAGTTACAAGGATAAGAATTACATTGGATTTTTCTTCTCTTCAGAAACCATGCAAGCAAGAAGACAGTGCAGCAAAATATTTAAAGTGTTGAAAGAAAAAAATCCACCAACCTAGAGTTCTGTATCTAGTGAAATTATCCTTCAAAACTGAAGGCGAAATAAATATTTCCTCAAAAAAAACTGAGGGAATTTGTCACTTGCAAAAATGTTAAAGAAAGTTACTCAGAGAGAAGGAAAATTATATAGGTCAGAAAATTGGATCTACATAAATAAAGGGAGAGCATTAGGGAAGGAATTAATTAAGGTAAAACAAAATATTGTATTTTTCTTAATATTAATTGATCTCACAGGTAATATTTTGTTCAAAATAATAATAACAACAATGTACTTGGTGATGATAGCTTATGCATAAGTGAAATGAATGACAGCAGTGTTATAAGGAATGGGAGGGAGGAACTGGAAATACTTTGTTATAAGATACTTGCCCTACCCATGAAGCAGTATAGCGGTATTTGAAAGTGGAATTGGATTAGTTGTAAATGTATATTGCAAATCCTAGGAGAGACATTAAACTTTTTTTTTAAAGAAGTATAGTTCACTACAGAAACAGAGAGTAGAAAAGTGGTTGCCAGGGGCTGCGGGTGGGAAAATAGGGAGAGGTTGGTAAAAGGGTACAAACTTTCAGTTATAAGATGAATAAAGTGTAAGAGGATCTAATGTATGATATGGTGACTATATTGACACTTTGTAAATTGAAATTTGCTAAGACACGTAGAATTTAAATGTTCTCACCAAAAAAAAAAAAAAAAGATAAAAATGTGAGGTGATAGATGTGTTAACACAATGGGGAGAATGCTGTCACAATGTTGATGTATATCAAATCATCACATTGTACACTTTAAATATCTTACAATTTTATTTGTCAATTATATCTCAGTAAAGCTGGAGGGGGAGTATAGTTCATATATCAAGACAGGAGAAAAACGTAATCATATAAAATACTCAGTTAAAACCAGAGAAGGCAGAAAAGGAAGGAATATAACAAAAGCAACAAAAAACAGGAACAGCAAACAGAAAATAGTTAGAAATATGTGAGATAGTAATCCAACTCTACCAGTAATCACTTTAAATGTGAATAGTCTAAATGCACCAGTGAAAAGACAAAAGACTGTCCAAGTGGATAAAAAAACATGATCCAACTATATGTTGTCTACAAAAAACTCACTTTAAATATAAAAACACAAATAGATTAAAAGTAAAGGGATGGAGAAAGATATACCATGCTAACACTAATCTAAAGAAAGTTTGAGTAGCTATATTAATTTCAGACAAAACCAACTTTAAACGAAGGAAAATTAGCAGGGATAAAGAAGGATATTAGATAATGATTAAGGGGTCAATTCTTTAAGAGAACACAGCAATCCTTAATGTGTATGTGCCTAAAACAGAGCATTAAAATATGTGAGGCAGGGGCCGCCCCATGGCTTAGCGGTTAAGTGCACACGCTCCGCTACTGGCGGCCCGGGTTCGAATCCCAGGCACGCACCGACGCACCGCTTCTCCGGCCATGCTGAGGCGGCGTCCCACGTACAGCAACTAGAAGGATGTGCATCTATGACATACAACTATCTACTGGGCTTTGGGGAATAAAAAGGGAGGAGGATTGGCAATAGATGTTAGCTCAGAGCCAGTCTTCCTTAGCAACAAGAGGAAGATTCACATGGATGTTAGCTCAGGGCTGATCTTCCTCACAAAATAATAAAATAAAATAAATAAAATATGTGAGGCAAAAACTGATAGAAGTGCAAGGAAAAAATGGATGAATCCACTATCATAGTTGGAGGTTTCACAACCTCTCTATCAGTAATAGACCGTGAGGACATAGTTGAACTCAACAACATTGTCAATCAACTGGATATAATTGACATCTATAGACTACTTCATCTAACGACAGCAAAATATCCATTCTTCTCAAGCTTGCGTGGAATATTCACCAAGATAGATCACATTCTGGGCCATAAAACACATCTTTTAAAAATTTAAAAGAATAGAAACCATGCAATATCTGCCCTCAGACCACAGTGCAATAAAATTAGAAGTCAATACAAAAAGACAACTGGAAAATACCCAAATACATGGATACTAAACAACACACACTTCTAAATAATATTTGGGTGAAAGAAGAAATCTCAAGAGAAATTACGATATATTTTGAACTAAATGAAAATGAAAATATGACCTATCAAAATTTGTGAGATGTAGCAACAGCAGTGTTTAAAGGGAAATTTATAGCATTGAATGCATATATTAGAAAAGAAGAAAGATCTAAAATCAATAATATAAACTTCCATCTGAGGAATCTAGAAAACAAAAAGCAAATTAAATCCAAACTAAGCAAAAGAAAAGAAATGATAAAAATCAGAACAGAAATCAATGGAATTGAAAACAATAGAGAAAAATAATAAAACCAAAATCTGGTTCTTCAAAAAAAAAATTCTATAAAATTGGTAAACCCCTAGGTTCTCCAAGTTAACTAAGAGAAGAAGAGAGAAGACACAAATCACTAATATTAGAAATGAAAGGGGGAACCATCACTACTCACCCCATATACATTAAAAGAACAATAAAGTGATATTATGAATAACTCTATGCCCACAAATTTGAGAACTGATCAAAGGGGCCAATTCCTTGAAAGATAAAATCTGCCAAAATTCACAGAAAGAGATATATATCTGAATAGGCTTATATCTATTAAATAAATTGGATCAATAGTTAACAACCTTCTAAAACAAAAAAGCACCAGGCCCAGGTAGTCTCACTGGTGAATTCTGCCAAATATTTAAGGAAGAAATTATATCTATTCTCTACTACCTGTTCCAGTAAATAGAAGAGGGAATACTTAACTCATTCTATGAAGTCAACATTACCCTAATACCAAAACCATATGAAGACATTCCAAGAAAAGAAAACTATAGACCAATATCACTCATGAACATAGATGTGAAAATCCTCAACAAACTATTAACAAATTAAAAATAACAATGCGTAAAAAGAGTTATACAACATGACCAAGTGGGATTTATTCCAGTTATGCAAGACTAGTTCAATAATCAAAAAATAATTAATGCAATCCATCACACAACAAGCTACAGAAGAAAAACCATATAACCATATCAATAGATACAGAAAAAGCATCTGATAAAACCCAATGCTCATTTATAATAAATCCTCTCAGCAAACTAGGAACAGAGGGGAACTTCCTCAATTTGATTTTTAAAAATCTACAGAAAACCTACAACTAATATCATACTTAATGGTGAAAAATCATCATGCTTAATGGTGAGATGCTTTCCTCCTAAGATCAGGAATAAGGCAAGGATGTCCTCTCTCACCACTCCTATTCAACTTCATATTGGAAATCCTAACTAATGCAATCAGACAAGAAAGGGAAATAAAAGGTATACAAATTGGCAGGGAAGAAATGAAACTGTCTTTGTTCATAGATGACATGACTGTCTATGTAGAAAATCTCAAAAAATTGACCAAAAAAACACACCAAAAACAAATGCTAGAACTAGTAGGTGATTATAGCAAGGTTGCAGGATACAAGGTTAATAAGCAAAAGTCACTTTTTTCCCATATACCAGCAAAGAATATTTGAAATTTGAAATTAGGAGCACGACACCATTTGCGTTAGCACACAAAACAAAAAAAAAAAAAAAAGAGAGAGAGAGAGAAAGAAACATGTAGATATAAATCTGACAAGATATGTACAAGATCTTTGTGAGAAAAACTATGAAACTCTGATGAAAGAAATCAGAGGATTCAAATAAATTGAGGGATATTCTATGTTCATGGATAGGAAGATTCAATGCTGTCAAGACATCAGTTCTTCCCACTTGATCTATAGATTCAACATGATCCCAATCAAAACCCCAACAACCTACTTTGTGGATATCAACAAACTGATTCTAAAGTTTATATGGAAATGCAAAAGACCCAGAATAGCCAAGCTGATACAAAAGAAGAACAAAGCCAAAAGACTGCATTACCCAACTTCAAAGCTACGGTAATCAAGGCAGTGTGGTATTAGCAAAAGAATAGAAAAAAATAGACCAATGGAAAGAATAGAGAATCCAGAAATAGATCCACACAAATACAGTCAACTTATTTTTGACAAACAACCAAAGGCAGTTCAGTGGAGAAAGGATACTATTTTCACCAAATTGTACTGAAAGAATTGGACATCAATATGCAAAAAAAGAAAGAAAAAAGATTATATTTAGACACTGACCTTACTCTTTTCACAAAAATTAACTCAAAATGGATAGTAGACCTAAATGTAAAATGCAAAACTATAAAACTTCTAGCAGAAAACATAGTAGAAATTCTAGGTGATGTTGGGTTTGGCAATAGGTTTTTAGATACAACACCAAAAGTACAATCCTTGGAAGAAATAATTGATAAGTGGTACATCATTAAAATAAAAAACTTCTGGGGGCTGGCCCCATGGTGTGATGGTTAAGTTCAGTGTGCTCCAGGTTCACTGGTTTGCATCCTGGGTGCAGAACTACACCACTTGTCAGCCATGCTGTGGTGGCGACCCACATACAAAATAGAGGAAGATTGGCACAGATGTTAGCTCAGGGATAATCTTCCCCAAGCAAACAAAAAAAGGAAGATTGGCAACAGATGTTAGCTCAGGGTGAATCTTCCTCAGCAAAAAAATTCTGCTCTGCAAAAGTCAATGTCAAGAGAATGAGAAGACAAGCCACAGACTGTGAGAAAATTTGTGCAAAACATGTATCTGATAAAGGACTGGTATCCAAAATATACAAAGAACCCTTAAAACTTAACAATAAGAAAAATAAATAACCCAATTAAACATAGGCAGAAGATCTGGACACTTCACCAAAAATATACAGATGGCAAATAAAACATATGAAAAGATGCTTAACGTCATATGTCATCAGGAAATTGCAAACTAAAACAATGAGACACCACTATAAACTATTAGCATGGCCAAAACCCAAAACATTGACAACATCATTTGCTGATGAGAATGTGGAGCAACAGGAACTCTCATTCATTGCTGGCAGAAATGCAAAATGTTACAGTTTGGCAGTTTCTTACAAAATTAAACATACTCTTACCATACGATTTAGCAACTGCGCTCCTTGGTTTTACCCATATGAGTTGAAAACTTGAGCCCACATAGAAACTTGCACACAGATGTTTGTAACAGCTTTATTCATAATTGCCAAAACTTGGAAGCAATCGGTCCTTCGGTAGGTGAATAGATAAATAAACTGTGGTACATCCAGACAATGGAACATTATTCAGTGCTAAAAAGAAACAAGCTATTAATCCATGAAAAGACACAGAGGAAACTTACATGCATTTTACTCAGTGAAAGAAGCCAATTGGAAAGGCTACATACTGTATGATTCTAACTATATAACATTCTGGGAAAGAGAGAACTATGGTGACAGTAAAGAAATCAGTGGTTGCCAAGAGTCAGGGATGAAGGAGGGAGGAATAAGCAAAGCATAGTGAATTTTTAGGGCAGTGAAACTATTTTGTATGATGCTTTAATGGTAGATACATGTCATTATACATTTGTGAAAGCCCATAGAATGGAGAACACCAAGAATGAACCCTAATGTAAACTATAGACTTTGGGTGATGAGGATGTGTCAAAGTAGGTTTACTGATTGTAACAAATTTACCACTCTGGTGCAGGATGTTGATAGTGGTAGAGGTTGTGCATGTGTGGGAGCAAGGAGTATATGGGAATACTCTGTATTTTCTGCTCAATTTTGCTGTGAATATAAATTTGCTCTAAAAAATAAAGACTACTAAAAAATGTATACAGAAATGTACACATGTCCATTATGTCAAACCAGATTATGCTGTGCTTCAAATCTTCTTAATCTTTCTTTTTTTTTAAATCAAGTCGAAATAGCAATAATTAATAGAGATTTCAATACATCTCTACGTACGTATGATGATGGATTCATTAATTTATCCAAGTAGTGCTATGAAATTTTGTTTTGTATATGTCGAGGCTATTTTATAAGATGCATATATGCTTATAATTTTTTGTCTTCCTTGTGAGTTGTCTTTTATCATCATGTAATGATACTTTTGCCTTTGTAAAAATTAACTTCATTAAATTGGAGTTGGGATGCCAAAAGGGGGACCTCTCACATCCTACAACAAGAGCAGAGCCCAAAAGGAAGAAGAAAGACTTCCTCTTCTTGACTGGCAAGAAGCTCAGCCAATGAGAGACCATCACAACTCAGTCCTGAAAAGCTACAACACGTGGAACTCTCAATTTCTCCCATAAACTCTTTGTTTACGATATCCCTCCCAACTTCCTCTTCCCCTCTATAAAAGAGTTTCTCATCTCTTGCCACTGGGGAACTTACACGTGGCTCAATATGGTTGGAGACCCCATACTGCAATTCTTTGCTGGTCTCCGATAAACCCATTTTTGCTGGAGAAATAATTGGCTGTCTGTTTATTTAATGTCAACATCTTACAGTCTATTTCATCTATTAACATAGCAACTTCAACTATATTTTGGTTAATATTTGCCTGATGTAACCTTTTTCATTCTTTTATTTTCATCCTTTTTGTGTCCTTAGCTTTAGTCATCACTCCTATAAATAGCATAAAGTAAGTCTTGCTATACACAATTTAACTGTCTTTTAACTGGCAATTTTAGGTCATTTCTGCTTATAATGACTATTGATCTATTTGAACTTTTAAAAGCTTTTCTCCTGTCATTATTTCTCTTAGACATACATTTTATGGGTTTTTCCCTTTCCTTTATTTGTGTGGTTGGTTATTAAGTTTTTACAAATTTTTTCCCTCTGTTTGGAATGTAATCATTCCATTTCCATTGTTTTAGTGGATATTTTGAAGTTTTAATGTGTATAATTATCTTAAAAATATATAAAGGAAAATGTCTTGATCTCTTTCAAAGAAAGTATGAAGTCTTCAGAACATTTTAATGTCTCTACCTCCACCTTTTTTATTGTGGTAAAACTCACATAACATAAAATTCACCATTTTAATTACTTAAAGTATACAATTCAGTGGCATTTAGTACATTCACAATGTTGTGCGACCACTACCACTATCTCAATATTTTCATCATCCCAAAAGGGAAACTTGTACCCATTAATCAGTAATTCCCCAACCGTTTACCTCCCTTTAGCACCTAGAAACCACTAATCTGCCTTTTGTTTCTATAGATTTACTTATTCTGGATATTCCATAGAAATGGAATCATACAATATGTGGTCGTTTGTGTCTGACTACTTTGACTGAGAATAATGTTTTTAAGGTGCATCCCTGTTGTAGTATGTATTAATACTTCATTCTTTTTTGCGGCTAAATAATATTCCATCTTATAGATATACCACATTTTGTTTATCCATTTATTAGTTGGGTATCCAGCTGAGAAGGTGGCGTTGGGAATGTTGAAGATGAAATTAATGGACAGATAATATACTGGAAGGAGATTTTCACAATGACTAAAACTGACAAGAGATAAATATATGCTCTATAAAAAGCCCTTTTGCAAAAGAGCAACTAAAAAGCAAAAATAAGAAACACCATCAGAAAAAGAGAAAACACAAAAGAAAAATGGGCCAAGAAATTAAATCATTCAGAGAAGTGATGCCTAAATGGCTTACAACATTAAGAGATGTTGAACCTCATTAGAAATCAGAGACATGCAAATTAGATGAACAGTAACACAAAATTTTACATCCATAGAATGGCAAAAGTCATGAATGTGATTGGATAACACCAAGTGTTGTTAGAGGTGTGGGGAAATAGATACCTAGGTGCACTGCTTGCAAAAGAGAAATTATTGCAGCTATCTTGGAATGCAATTTTGCAATATATAGTGCAATTAAGTATGGGTATTTGTTTCATATGGCTGATATAACAAATTACGACAAACTTTGTGGCTTAAAACAATACACAGTTTAGAGGTCTTACAGTTTTAGAGGTCAGAAATCAAGGTGTTGGCAGGACCACACTCCCTCCAGTGGGTGTAGGGGAGAGTCTGTTTCCTTTAATTTTCCAGCTTTTAGAGCTGCATTCTTTGCATTCCTTAGCTTATGGCTGCTTCCTCCATCTCCAAAGCCATCAGTGTAGCATTTAGCTTCAGTCCACACATTGCTTTTTTCTCTGCTTCCCTCTTGTAAGGACAGGTGTGATTACATTTAGGGCCCATCCAGATAATCCAGGATAATTTTCCCATCTCAAGACCCTTAACTTAATCGTATTTTCATTCTCTTTTTCTATATAAGGTAACATTCACAAGTTCAGGGGATTAGGATCTAGATATCTTTGTGGGCTGTAATTTAGTTGAGCACAGTACGTATATTTTTTGGACCCCGTGATATAACTCCTGGGCATATCTCCCAGTGAAATTCTCCCTCAGATCTTTAGGGAAAATTTTACAATGATGCTTATTGTAAACAGGCACAGCATCTAATTTTAAGTCTTAAATCTAGTCTTTAGCCCTCTTCTTTTCTCTTTGCTACTTTTCTCATTCTAAATATTATTAATGTGCAAGTCCTCCCACAGAAAAATCAGTCTCTGGGCCTAGCGTGGTCACTAGTTTTGATTTTCGATTCCTCCTGAACACTATTTTCCATTCTCATAACTTTTTCCTTCTTACCTTCTCCTATCCAAAATCCATAAAGAACGATTTTACCTAAAGTAGGTTTTGGAAATTTTTACTTTTATAAGGAGTGAAAAACTTTTTATCCCCTCACAAAAATTACCTGGATCCTTAATTTCTCTAAGAGCAGTGAGCATGTTATCTAGACCATGCTTGTAGAGAAAAAGTGTTTAAAGAACATTTTTCTATGATATGATTAATTTCACAGAGGGATCATTTATTTCTCTGTGGTTCCCCTTGTACCCTCAGAGATCCTTATGACCAATGAACAATATACAGTCCCCAACACATGAGGAGTTCCTGAGCTGGGGAAGATGGTGCTGAACAAAGGGATATAAGTGGATTCCTCCAAGTTGAGGAGCCCCAATTTAATATCAACAGCAAAAATAATAGCCACCAAATAATAAAATCACACTCTGTTTCAGGCCCCAGTGAATGCAAGTTATGTACATTTCTTCTTTAAACTTCACAACAATCCTCAAATATAGGTATTATCATTTCCAGTTTACATGTGAAGAAACTGGGATTTAGAGAATTAAATAACATGTCCAACCCAGACAGCTAAGAAGTCTCCAAGGCCATTTCAACCCCAAATCTGGCAGACTGCAAGGATCTGTAAACAAGTAGATAATACTGTTCCCGTCTTCTCCCCAGGCCATAGTTCTGTATTATAAAATCCAAATGGTGTTTGCTCCTGAAGAAATGTCTGTCTAACGTTAGGTTTCATTGAACTTTCTCATCCAGAAAGTAGAATTGCCCAGCACGGCCCTTGGGACAGGGAATGGGATCTTGCTGATTGCTGCTTAGGCCTCTCTTGTGTTTTCTTCAAATCTTTTAAAATCTGACTGATCGCAGAATTTAAAATGAGTATATATTGTAGAGGAAGAAGTATATGCTATAGAATATAACTCTGTGCAGAGTGTGGAACTAAAATTTGGCCCTGTCAACGTGGGTCTTAATGGTGGTGTTGGGTATCCTCAGAGGGAGCTTCAAGTTGGAGGGACAGAGGCAAGTCCCCCCTTTGGTTTGGAGAGTATTTTAGGAGAGGGTAAAATGATAAAATGATCCGATAAAATGATCTAGCTATCACTCCTCATTGCTTTGTCCACCTGAAGAACAGAATGGAAAGAACAGAAAAAGAAAAAAAGAGAACCTTAAACTAAATGTAGAAGCACTAAATCAAGGGTTCAGATCACATACAATTCTCTAGTACTATGAAGACAAAAGCCTACAAAAAATAGTTCCTTTAATTATCCCACATAAAAAGATTCCTGTTGAACCTTGATGGTGCACCTCGATGGACTGTATTAGCCACTATAGAGTTTATCTTAGTGAAGAAACAGTAATGAATTTCTCTTTTCTTTTATTTCAAGGTGAATCCTGATATCATTGGCAAGCACTGTACCTTGGAAGGGAAATCTCTTCTGGAGACAAATCCCAGGCAGAAACAGGAAGAGGAACCTCCCAGTGACTGAAGTAACATATCTCTTTGCACATTGTTTTTATTTAGTATAACACGCATACACAAAAAGTGCACAAATTATGCTTGGTGATTTTTCCTAAAGTGAACCCATTCATGTAACCAACACCCAGATGAAGAAACAAAACATTCCCAGCAATCCAGAAGCTCCTCTTCCGTCCTCTTCTAGGCACCACCCACAAGAAGGTAACCAACTTAACTTCTTGTACCATACATTAGTTTTGACAGTTTAAAAATTGTATACAAATAGAATTACACATTATGTTGGTTTCTTTCACTCAACATTGTATCTGTGATTTTTTTCCCTTACCTCTATTTGTTTTGCAAGGGATATACCAGACCAGAGGGGCAAATCAGTTAAAACAACAACAACTCTCCAGCTCAAATTCTCATCCTGATTATCAGCTCATTCATCCATTTCTGTTGGGCAAAAGCCCCAGTGTTAAGTGTTTATTTACTGGACATGAGGACAGACTCAGCCTAGGAGAGTGGGTACAAGAAAGTGACTGAAACAGTAAAGACTACTCAAAAACTGATGGGGGCATTGCAAAGAGACATAGGAACCAGTTTGAAGGGATTCCCACTGCCCAAATCTGGGACTATTTAAGCAGTAAAACAAGTAAGTATTGTAATCAATTATAAACCATTGAAAAAATAGGAATCTATACAAATAATAAATTGATAAATTAATGGGGGAAAAGCAGAAAGTCTTGCTTAGTAGCATGCCAAGCACTGACTGTAAATGTGGTGGGAGGGCTGGAGCTGAAAAGTCATCATTTTGCAACCATCATAATAAAAATTGGTTCAGATAGTGGATGTTAAATCTTAGGGGAAATTTTGCTGAGGAGCAGGATATTTGCAGCTTTAACTTGTCTACCCACAAACGAGGTGATCAAAATTAACCTCACCAATGAGTATCCCTCACCTGTCTCTAGGTATGATACTTTGAGAAGCACACAACATCATTTACGTAGTATTCCGAGGGGAGTGCCTAACATGAATCTAATCATGAGAAAACATCAGTCAAATGCAAAGTGAAAGACATTCTATTAAAAAAATTTAATAAAAAAGACAGCATTCTTCAAATAGCATGTCAATATCATAAAAGACAAAGGCTGTGGAAAGTTCCAGATTAAAGAAAACTAAAGACATGCCATCTAAATGCAATACCTGACCCTAGACTAGATGCTGTACTAGAGGGGGAAATCGGTCAATTGGTCAAATTGGAATGCAGACTGTAGATTAAATACAGCTATTGTATCGATGTTAAATTCATTAAAGTTCATAATAGTACCGTGGTTATGTAGTATTTAAGGGTAAATGAACATGATGTATTGCAACTTACTCTCGAATGGGAGAGAGAGCAAGCAAATAAAGCAAACGGGACAAAATATTAACCATAGCTAAATCTGGGTAAAAGCTATACGGGTATTTTTGTACTATTTATATTTTTTCAACTTTTAAATAAGTTTGAAATTGTTTCAGAGGGAGAGAAAGAGAGACTGCACCGGAGGCGCTAGAGAAACCAACTGCTGTGAATTTGAGCCAGGCCAGGCGAGCTCTTTAAAATATAGGAAGCTTTCCCTCACCAAAACACATCCGAGGAACCGGTAATTCTTCATAGCTCCCCGGTTCCCGACGGATTGGTACCAGAGAAACAGAAGCCAGTTTTGTCTTGCCCGCTCACCTTTTATCTAAGCAACATCCCCACCCCGCCCTCGACCAGCTCCGCATAGCAGGGGACCATCAGGGTTTTGCGGGAGGTAAATGTTGCTCTGGTCCCGGATCTGGGCGCCTATGTGATGCCTGACAACCAGGCTCGTGTTTCCAGTTTGTCCTAAGTGATCGATCCGAACGTGAACACTCAGGGACGCTCCCTGCAATCACCACGACACAGTCCGTGGATTTTTTTTGACTTCCGGAAATGAAGATAATTTGAGGGTCTTTGTTTCAAGGGAAGTGGTGCTGGACGCGGGAACTGGAGCGCTACCGGCGAGGACCCCCTTTGACTCCACCCCTGCTGTCTTCCCAACGCTCCCTTCAGCGTGTCCCCCGGCTGCCCAGCTACCCGCTTCGGCCTCCTGGGGCCTTACGACTGGAAAGAACAGCAAACGGAGCTGGAAAGAGCGAGAGACAACAGATTGTCTTTTCAGCCTCTTTCCTTTAGAACCTCATTTTGTTGCTCTCTTCTGAGACCACTGCGCATTCTATTTCGCAAATAGGGATGTTTACATTCACGTTTTCTCTGCAATTTATTGAATCTTTAAGAAGTGAAGAAATAATTATTATAAATCACGAAAGGAATCCAAAGTAAGACGGCCGCAGCTGGGGGTGTAGCTCAGTGGTAGAGCGCGTGCTTAGCATGTACGAGGTCCCGGGTTCAATCCCCGGCACCTCCACGGGTTTTGAGAGGCTGCATCTGTAATCAGAGCCTTTTTCTTTTCATTTCTCTCTTTAAACTCGCTGTCTTCTTCCATTCAATTTTCTGTCTGCCTAGACTGCCTTTGTGGTACCCGGTTTCTGCCCCAAGAGCATTGCCACCACCAGAGATGTCCTGGATCTTACGCAACAAGCATTTTTGCAAGTTAATCGGCCTGATTTCTTTGCATTCCATTCTAAAAACAGAAAAGAAGAAAACAGAAAGGAGATAAAAATAACGGACCCTCAGTTTCATTCACTTTATTTTGCATTCTGAAGATTTCTTGGAGCAAAGAACACACTGGAGGTGAAATAGCAAAAAAATATCTTATTGATTTCTTCATTATGAGCATCCCACCACCCATACTTTATGTTTTCTTGAATCCCCAGATATGAAAGCAGTGGGATCCAGTTATAAATAATAGGGTTGTATGCACACAAGGGACAATAAAGTGCTGTCTGTCATAGTAGGTGGTACCTCCCCAGCCTAGACTGAATGATACAGATTGCATGAAGATTGGCTGGTTCAATGAATCCAGAACTACTGCTGCTCTGCTGAGATAACTCCTTGCGGATGTGAGAAACCAAGCATCTCAATGTCTCTTGTTCAAGAAAATTTCAATCAAAATGACTGACATATCGGGCTCATTTTAGAAATAAATTTGAGTGGATGACCACTTCTAATGCCCCCAACACAAACAGGTATCCCACACCACCACCATGTCTTAACAAATCCAAAAATCAAAGCTGGTTTTCTATCTTCACTACTGTTTAATGTTGTAATAGAGGTAATAATCAAGGCATTTAGCATGAAAAAGTAATTAGAGAATTAAATATTGAATAGGAAAGGCTAAAGCTATCTTTCTATATCTTGATAGGATTATGTATCTGGAAACTACTCCTCAAAAGGAAAAAGCTACTACAAATAGAGAACTTAGTAAAGAACTTGGATGTAAAATCAACACACACACACAACATAGTCTTCCTACATTCAGCCTTTGGAGGTTTTCGGATGTCAATTTATTATTTGGAAGCTGACAAATGAAAGAAAAGAATCAAGTATTTATACTACCTCTCTTATATGGAATGTATTTCAAGATTAAAATATACTTGGTGAGGGAAAGATTTTCTCTGTAGAAGAATTACAGCTAATACATGCAGGAGGAATGGTACAATCAGAGTCAACATTTTGCAACTGATAGTGCTATAATGCATTCAGGTCACAATCATCAATGGCTGCTACAATCTTGAGGTGAAATTGGATGGGGGACTCTAGAATGGCTAGCGCAGGCTGATATCACCTGAAATGAATGACCAATTTCACATCACTAAAAGTGAGACCATTGCACATCATGTGCCTCTTGACACAGTGAAATAGAACATACCTGGCACCACCAATGAAATACTTGTGTCAAAAAATTAATGCTTTGTCTTAGTAAATATTAGGAATATGTAAACACCATAAGGATGCAATAAGTCAAATGCAGAATGCAGGAAATTCTCCTGGACACACTACCCCTCAAGAAATAAATGGCATGGGGCAAAAAAGGGAGGTGGAACAGATATAGATTAAATGACATGTAAGGAGGTTAACAGACAAATGCAACATGTTTGGATCCCGATTCAAACAAAATAATTGGAAAATCAAACAATTGAACATGGACTGAGCGTTACATTATATTAAGAAGTTGTTTTAGCTGTGCTGGTTGTGATATTATTATGGTAATGTTAAAAAGAAAGTTTGTAACTATTAGTTATACATAGTAAAATATTTATGGTTGAAATTAATATAATGTCTGGAATTTAGTTTGTATTCCAGGAGGAAAAAAGGAAAAATAAAAAGTGAAAGTTGGTAAAAATTACACAATAACAACAAAATTATGATAAATGCTGAAGTGTGATAGACAATGAATGTTGTCAATGAATACATGGATATTCATTACAGTATGAGCTCTACTTTGTTTTAAAATGTCCAAAATGAAAAGTTAAAATTTTTATACTTTATATTATATATAAATATATTTTAATTTATTTTTTATTTTCATCAAAGAATGGCTTCTGTTTCTTGAAAATCATTGCGGTGTATGCAGTTTTTTTTTTCAGATTTATTTAGGTATAATTTACAAATAAAATTGTAATATATTTAAAGTGTACAATGTGATGATATATATATAATGTAAATCAAAACTACAGTGAGATATCACTCAATAGCCACAGATAGGATGACCGTTATAAAAAATAATAAAAGGTAAGTGCTGGAGAGGATGTGGAGAAATTAGAACTCTTGTACTTGTTGATGAGAATGTAAAATAGTGCAGCAGCTATGGAAAACAGTATGGAGGTTCTTCACAAAAATAAAGATAGAACTCCCAAATGATCCAGCAATCCCACTTCTGGGTATTTATCCAGAAGAATTGAAATCAGGATCTCAAAGAGATATCTACACTCTCATGTTCATTGCAGCATTATTCAAAATAGTCAAGATATGGAAACAACTGAAGTGTCAATTAACAGATGAATGGATAAAGAAAATGCGGTATAGACATAAAAAAGAATACTATTCAGCCTTAAAAAATAAAAAAAAAAGGAAATCCTGCCGTTTGCAACAACATGGGTGAAACCGGAGGACATTACGCTAAGTGAAATAAGCCAGTCACAGAAGGACAAATACTGCATGATTTCACTTACATGAGGTATCTCTAATAGTCAAACTCATAGAAGCAGAGAATACAATAGTGATTGCCAGGGACTGTGGGGTGGAGGAAATGGGGAGTTGTTGTTCAAAGGGTATAAAGTTTCAGTTACGCTAGATGAATATGCTAGAGATCTGCTGTACAACATAGTGCCTATAGTTAACAATAAGGTATTGTGCGCTTCAAAATTTAAGGGGGTAGATCTCTCTCTCTCTCTCTCTCTTTCTCACACACACACACACACAAAACAAAAACAAAGGGACACAAGAAAACTTTGGGAAGTGGCGGATATGTCTGTTACCTTGTTTGTGATAATGGTATAACAAGTGTTTGCTTATGTCCCAACTTATCAAATTGTACACATTAAATATGTGCAGTTCTTTGTATATCAATTATACCTCAATAAAGGTGTTAAAAAAAGAAATCTGAGTAATGTCAAGAGTTGGCAAGTTTATTATTGATTTGTAGTTTTTCTTTGAATATTCTAGAAATTATTTCATTGTTGATTTTAAATATTGCAAAATCCACTTCTCCCAAACTGTCATTGTGTTAGTGTTCTCCAGAGGAAGAGAACCAATAGGATATATATGTGCATAAATATACATATATATGCACATACATATACATATATACATATATATGCACATACATATATATGTATATATATGCACATACACATACATACACACACACACACATATATATATGATGTAGTTTGAAGGTCTGAGAGATGGAGGGCCGAGGATGTAGATTCCAGTCTGAGTCTGAACACCCGAGACTAGGAGTGCTGAGGGCAGAAGATTGGTGTTCTGGCTCAAACAATCAGAGGCAACCTTCCTCTGCCTTTTTGTTCTAGTCTGGCTTTCAACAAATTGGATAATGCCCACCCACATTGGAGAGGGCTATCTGCTTTACTCAGTCTACCAATTCAAACGCTCATCTTTTCTAGAAACAACCACACACACACCCTGAAATAACGTTTAATCAGATATCTGGGCATCCCATGGCCTAGTCAAGTTGACACACAAAATTAATCATCACAGTCATCAATGTGTTGATTGTTACAAAGGTATCCTTTGGTTCTAAGGTATCTTAATCTTTAGCAATCTTTAGTTTCTTTAAAACTAAAGAATAAAATTAAAATAAACAAATATTTAATTTAGATTTGTTCAAAGTTATCTATCACTTTTTTTAACCTTACAGATTGTGCTTGTTAGAGTCTTATGTGCCAATACATGATAAAAATAATGAAAATTACAGTGATGATAAAGGTGATAATGATGATGACAGTTAACTTACTGTATGCTTAGTAGGAAAGAAAGAGGTTTTGGATTGTTATTATTTCTCATTAAAATTTGCTCATGTCAGTAATTATTATGAAGGAATAGAACCAAATATTAACAATAAAAACATAATAATGACTCCTTTGCCTAATGACAGGACAACCAGAGTGGAGCAAATATGGAGAGCTAGTTTGTGTATCCAACTACCTCTTGTATGAGAAGCTTTTATCCTTTAGAATCAGTTACCATGATTGAAGAAGACCTGTTCTAACCTCTATTGAGAATCCATTCTAGCTGAGCTCATGTATGTGCTAAGGTATATATTATTTAAAAGCAATTGGCATCAAAGGGAAACTGGGAACAAGAGAAGTTAGAGTGGAGGACTTCCCTGTGGCAAAGATCTAGTGTTATTGCAAGATAAATGACTGAGTGGGGTGCACACCCGTGCATTGTTCTCCTCCTACCACCAAAGAGTTGATGGAGCAGCACCCAAGAGGTTCTTGCATTGGAAGCAATGGGGCTTCATTTCAGCATCTGTAATTCTTTTTCAAACTAAGATAAAGAAAGGTGGTACTGACTTAGTTATTTTATGTTTAAGTTGCTTGTAAATGTTTAATGTTTACATGTCACAGAACACAAGAACAATCATGAGCATATACGGTCCGTGGGGCATCAGTCTTCAATTTGCTGAGTTCTCATTGTTTAGGTCAACAGCTGATACACCAGAGCAAGGATGATCTATTGAAAAGAAAATTATGGGACAATAGTTGAAAACAGAGAAATTTTTACCTAGAACCAAAAGGGACAAAACATTTACCATGTGATATTAGGACAAAGAGCAGATAGATGTTGGAGACTTGTGCGAAAGGATAAATTGAATTTACCATTCAAAAAAGAGCCCCTTACAGTGATCAAAAGCCTACTTAGTATCAGCATCTAACCTACTGAGCCAGCTAGCACATGGAATGTGCTAACATCAATAAAAATAAATAAATAAGTAGATAAACAAGCAAACATATATGTCTGTATGTGACTGCCTATACTTCTGGTGTTTTAATCTATTTTCAGAGTTGCTAAGGGATCAAAACAAAAAGACTTGTTTTGTTTAAGAATTCGGGTCATGTCTTTAAAGAAGCAACTGGAAAGAGGAAATGCTGGGGATCAAATCTGTGTCCTCCAAGAGGATTCCTTTACTCTACCACTGAACCACATCCTCACTATAAGTATTATTGATTTTTCTGATTGTTGACCAAAAATACCACCAAAATGGCATCTTTATACAGCTTACAGATAACTGGAAGTGGGAAGGAAGGTTGAAAGTAAAACTAGCAGTGGCATGACAGAAGGAATGAAATAAGCCATGAATGAACAGAGAGATGAGCAACTAGAGGCTTTGCTCCACCTTGTCCTTTGGGGAAGACATAAAGTGGAGACAACAAGGATAGGACTGGGACTCCATGCAGGCAGATTATATACTCTGCTAACTATTACATCCTTGCAACTGTTTCTGTTCTCTCCCCAATCTTTGGGTCAAGAAAAATTTTTTAAAAATCTGATTTGCAGAGCTCCTTGTTCAAGACTGTGTCAGTAATTCAGCTCTTGTTGATGAGAAGAAAAAGTCACCATTTAGGTCCCTCAAATGACCTTAGATCAATTGAACCAGACCATGCCTCATTCAACAAGCGGTTGAAAAATTGGCTCACAATAGGTTGTATACATGACAGTCAAAAAAAGTAGCATATTGTGAAAAGACCGTGGTGGGGGTGGGGGTGAAGTATTTTAGAATAAGCGGCTCAGACAGTTCCTAACATAAAGCTCAAAGTCTCTTAAGAGAAGATGATCCCAATAGCTAAGAAAAGAGGGTAGAATCATCTTCAACTGTGCTCCAGAGAATTATATTTCTGGTCACAAATCAACCACTTTCAGTCAATTGATATCTATCTGCATGTAAACCCCACTCAGAAATTTGTTTTAGAGGAAGGCTTGAAAATCATTTTGTTAATGAGTGATGAAATTTAAAGGTGCACTTACATGATTTTGATATATTCGATCCATAATTTTTATTAAGTGGAGGAGTTTGAGCAATGTTTAAACGTTCTTGGTAATTTAATACACCTAACTTTAAAAGGTTCTAGTAGGTTACCCGGAAGCCTAGCTAAATTGGAGATGCCGGGGATCGAACCCGGGGCCTCATACATGCAAAGCATGCGCTCTACCACTGAGCTACATCCCCAAACTTAGGGAGGATTTTTTTCCTTTGATTGTTGACCAATAGTTCTCCTTAGCTAGTAACCACGTGCAGCTTACAAATTCTGCCGGCTCCTTCTATCTACATTCATAGAAACCTAATCAGGTCGACTTAACAAATGCTTATTAAATAATACCATCCATAGGTTCCCTGTACTTCCCCTTAATATAATTTAGCACAGTTTATAATTGTAAATTTATGTTATTTGATTGTTTCCTTCTCTAGTAAGGTACCTTCAAGAGAGCAGAGGCTGTGACCGATTTTTCTCATCACTCTATCTCAAGCTCTTAGCATAGAGCCTGGCACATGGCAGTCACTCAATAAAGAGGGGTGAGCAATAAATGACAGATGTACTCTGTTCGGGATATATGTTACAGCACACCTATCCAGTACACAGAGAATCTTGCAACAAAATGTGTGGGGGAGAGGAGGATTCACAAATACACAAAAAGATAATTTCAGTACAGTATGAGTGCTCTGGCAAAGATAAGCACATGTTAACTACAGCAGCAGACAGAAAGTATACCACATTCTTGATCAGAAGTTGACGACTCCAGGAGTCTTGAAAAACAAGACTTGGCCAGGTGAATCAAGGCCAAGAGTTGCGCGTGAGGACCAATTTGGGTTTGCAGCGTGGGTGGCTGCGCTTCTCAGATTTCAGCCAAAGTTCTGGGCGCCGGTGGAGCATGGACGCCCGAGATAAGTACCCTGCAGTGATTTGTTCAGGTTCATAGCCGGACCTTGTTGGTCAACAGGCCCAAGGCAGGAACTGCGGGTCTGAAATGCATTACTTGGTTTTACCGAATTTACATTTGGCAAAGATCCTCAGAAAAAAGGGATCCAGTTCGTCGCTAGACGGGACTGCTCTGGCTTCCCGGTGGCACTGTGATACGGACACGGGGCTGGTGTGGTGTATTTAGTAATTCTGGTCGAGACTGGATGGGTAAGGGCCACCAACGTTCCGTCGCTGACATCTGAGCTCCGGAACGGCCGGGGTAGAAAATGTATCGCGGAAACCGCGAGGGCGAAGGAACGCTCTCTGGCTGTGTGGCCGCTTTTCTCAGGTGGTAGGAAGGGGACCTGGGCACGCGGGGTGTGCCCTGGGGGCCGTGGTCTCTCTTCCAGTGGAGTCACCGCTTCCCTTCCTGTTTCTTTCCTGCTTCCGTCCCTGTTTCTCGCCTGGTCCTTGGAGCGTCTAGCCCGCCAGTCTGCGCGGGGATCTCTTAGGGAAGCATCTCGAGGTCGCTTGGCTCCGGTGTCGGGTAGTGGTTAGGCTTGGGAAGTGTTGCAAGGGTTGTTCCCCATAAGTTAGATCCGGGTTGGCGTTTGAGTACAAGACACTCCCTCCCCGGTCCGGTCCAAGGGGTAAGATCCTTCTGGAGCCCAGCGGCTAAGGCCGCCCCTAGTGCAAGCGTTTGCAGTCCTGCTGAACGTTCTCCGGGCTTCTTTGGCTTGTGGATGGGGCTCCTTTGATCCTGGGCCACTGCCATGTGTGTCCCCTCCCCTTCTACCTACCAATGAGAGTCTTATCTAGTTTACCCTCTTGGGGCACAGGCTTGCCTCAAGGATGAAGCCTGCACCACTAAGGACATCTGGTAGGCTCAGTGGAAATGCGCTCCTCTCCTACTCAGATCGCTACATTTGTTCCCGAACTAAAATCACCGACCGGAGTGTGGATGGGGGATGCGAGAGTTGTTATTTTTCCAGAGAAAGCCAACCTGGCGTATGCAATCAGGTTCGCTTGTACCTGCACCTTCCAAGAACTTGGGGAGACCCAAGAGAATTATCTGCTACTGTTTGTGTTTTGTCTAATGTACATTTCATTAACTTTTTAAAATATTCATATACTGTTTTCACAATATATAAAAAACTAAATTCAGAAACTTAGATTTCCCTGACACATTTAAATATTTATTTTAATATACAGCTCTAAAAATTCAGGCCCAATACATCAAATTATTTTATCTTTAAATGTTGGAAACACTTTAGTACTCTGTTATTGTTAGAAAGTCATATAGCAATGTCATATTCATCAATTCCTTACACCAGTGCTCCTTGAACTTTAGCATGTATCATAATCACCTCCAGGGCTTATTAAATCAGAATATTGGGCTCCCACGCCCAGAGTTCCTGACTCATGGGTCTGCGGTGGGGCCTTATTTTTGGCAATATCCCAGGTGTTGCTGATGCTGCTAGTCTGAAGACCACACCTTGAGAATGCCTACTTACACTAAAACCTGTTTCTAAAGTGTTATAATCTGGATCTATATTTAAATATTCAGCATCTTTCTTACACTTTTTATTCTATGGGATATAGGTTTACTCACCCAGTCTACCAAATGCGATTTTCCTCCATGGACTGGGCTGAGATTTACACACACATTGACTGTAGATAATTCCAAGCCCAGAATCTGAGATTGGATGCACCTTGCAAGATGGCTCTATCCTTGTCCTTTATCCAAAGGTTTTAATTAATCTCTTATCAGATACATGGTTTGCAAATATTTACTCCCATTCTGTAGGTTGCCTTTTCAATCTACTAAAAGATTGTTTCCTTTGATTTTTTCTTTCCTCTGTGCAGAAAAAACCTTTTAGTTTGATGTAGTCCCGCTTGTTTATTCTTGTTTTTGTTGCCTGTGCTTTTGGTGTCGTATTCATTAAATCATTGCCGACAACAATATCATGAAGGTTTTCCACTATGTTTTCTTCTAGGATTTTTACAGTTTCAGGTCTTACATTTAAGTCTTTAATCCATTTTGAGCTGATTTGTGTGTGTGATGTAAGATAAGTGTCCAATTTCATTCTTTTGCATGTGAATATCCAGTTTTCTCAACACCATTTGTTGAAGAGACTATCTTTTCCCCATTGCATATTCTTGGCACCCTTGTTGAAGATCAGTTTACTATATACATGTGGATTTCTCTCTTGGCTCACTATTCTGTTCCATTGGTCTATATACCTGTCTTTATGCCAGTTCCATATTGTTTTGATTACTGTAGCTTTGTAATATATTTTGAAATTAGAAAGTATGATACCTCCAGCTTTGTTGTTCTTTCTCAAGATTGATTTGACTCTTCGTGGTCTTTTGTGGTTCTATATGAATTTTAGAATTGTTTTCCCTTTCTGTAAAAAATGCCATTGGGATTTCGATAGGAATTGCATTGAATATGTAGATTGCTTTGGGTAGTACAGACATTTTAACAATGTTAAGTCTTCCAATTCATGAACATGAGACATCTTTCCATTTGTTTGTGTCTCATTTAATTTCATTTTGTAGTTTTCAGTATACAAGCCTTTCACTATCTTAGTTAAGTTTATTCCTAGGTATTTTACTCTTTTAGATGCTATTGTAAATAGAATTGTTCTCCTAGTTTCCTTTTCAGATAGCTCATTGTTAGTGAATAGAAACAGAATTGATTTTTGTACGTTGATTTTGTATCCTGCAACTTTACTAAATTTGTTCTAACAGTTTTTTTGTGTGTGTGAGGAGGATCAGCCCTGAGCTAACAGCCGTGCCAATCCTCCTCCTTTTTCTCCCCGAAGCCCCAGCAGATAGCTGTATGTCACAGTTGCACATCCTTCTAGTTGCTGTATGTGGGACGTGGCCCCAGCATGGCAGGACAAGTGGTGCATCTGTTCGCACCCGGGATCCGAACCAGGGCTGCCAGTAGTGGAGCACACGCACTTAACTGCTAAGCCACTGGGGCCAGTCTAACAGTTTTTTAATGAAGTCTTTAGGGTTATCTATATATAAGATCACGTTGTCTGCAAACAGGGACAATTTTACTTGTTCCTTCCCTTCTGATCTGGATGCATTTTATTTCTTTTTCTTGCTTAATTGCTCTGGCTAGAACTTCCAGTACTATGTTGAATAAAAGTAGTAAAAGTGGGCATCCTTGCCTTGTTCCTGATCTTAGAAGAAAAGCTTTTAATTTTTCACCAAGTATGATATAAGTTGTGGTCTTTTCACATATGGGCTTTCTTACATTGTCAGTAGAAGAAAGATAAATTTTTTTCAGCAGCATATTTGACTTTCAAACTAGGATGAAATCTGATTTCAAAGTTTAAGTTGTTTAGAAATATTGGAAGGAATATTGAAAGTGCTAAACACCGAGTATGTCTGTTCATCAAGCTCCAGCATTTAAAAGTGGCACTACACAGTTACAGAGTAGGAAACTGGAGATGCCAGGGATCGAACCCGGGACCTCATACATGCAAAGCATGCGCTCTACCACTGAGCTACATCCCCAAAGCCACATTATTCATGTGGCACAAAAATACTTTTCTTTATGAATATATGGTCAACTTTTCCCTAAAATATATTTCATATATTTAGTTGTGCAAAAATTAGAAAAGTTTTACAGGTCTTGAATGTCAGAAAGAAGACGTACATAAATCAATGTCTAAAGGCTTTACGTTCACCTGAACCTGACAAGGCCCAGCTCAGAACAAGCGGCTTCAAAATTGGCTTTTATCTCAACAGGACAATGAATGTAAGTGATTGAGAACAAGAGCCTTCTGAAAAGGCAAGCATCAGGAAAAATAGAACCATAGATGGCTACAGCAGACCACTGGGAAATAACATGATGTACAGTACAAAGTCAAACTGTAAACAGGAGCCAATCCAACTGCCAAAGTTTTACTCTAAAAATGTCTTGAAAAGGAGTCACTTGTGAGCAATACCTCCCTTGGAGTTGTGGAAATAGACTCTGGAGCAGGGAAAAGTTTTCTCCCTAAAACTTGATGCCAATCCCATTTGATTATTTCTTACATTTATACTTTCCGCCCACCTCTGGTTATGTTGCTTAAAATCTACGTTTTTTATTTTAAATCTATTTTCCAAAAAGAAAACAATAAATAACTTAGAATAAATCTGAAACTTCACAATATTTTTCTCTTAGTAATTTTTAAGAATGATTATGTGTTCATATTGACTTCCACATGCACTCTGGTTGCTCTTAATATGAAAACTCCCCAACATAGCCAGTAAAAGCCTGTCATGATTTAGCCCCATCCTTTTCCTGCCTCATTTCTCATCGTGCTCACACATATGCTTTCCCTTCTAGCCATATGGGCTTTCCTTCAGTCCTATGCATTTTACCTGGCTCCCTCTGCCTGGATGACTCTGTACTGTTCCTCTCTTTCCTCATAATTCTTCTCTTTCTTTGCAACTAAAGTTTCTCCGTCTCTAGTCTCCCAGATTAAACGAAATCTCCCACATACGTTCTCCTAAATCTCAGTCACTCATTTTTGTAGCATTTCTCATAGTCATGATACTATATTTCTGTTTGTGATTGTAATTGATTTCTATTTCCTCCTTCCTCCCCGCTACCCTCTTATCTCCTTTGAGGTGAAGAACAGACCTGTACAACTCACCTTTCCATACGTTGGATGAGTAGGCATACAATGCATAATTTTTGGAATGAATGAAGGAATGAATGAATGAATCAGCTTCATAACTATCAGCTAAATTAGATAAAGGTAAATCTTCTACTGCTTGGGGCCGGCTGTAAGAGTAGTTTGTGCATGTAGAATTCCTTCCAGAACTTGTGTCAGTGATCTCGTGTCCAGAAATATAACTTTTTGAAACAGGCATGCTGATCCAGAATCATGACACCTCTCTAACCAGATGTCTTCCGCTAATGGCCTGATTTAAGTCAACCTAGGAAAGGGAATCATAGTCCTATAAAAATCAACGTCAAGAAGTAAAATATGTCTCTATATCAGCTTATGTTTTCTTAACACCCATTTGTGATTTTCTCTATCGATTTGCAAAAGTCAAAGATTTTTCAGGGGTTCATGGACACTCAAGAGCTTAAGGAGGTCAGTGAACACCTTGAAAGAACAAACAAAATTTATTCTTATGTCTATTGGGTTTTTTTGGTGATGTCATAGGCAAAAGTTTTCACTAGATAATCTAATGAGCTCATGTGCCATCTGCTTTTAAAAACTATTATTCTAGACCGTACTGGATAGTTTGATTTTATAAATAAGAATATTTGCTATTTAAGACCATGACTTTGAACTGAGCGATATTAGGTTTAAACCCTAGCTTGATTAATTATTTACTAGCTGTGATTTGGGCAAGTTACTTCACTTCTCTCCTATTCTCAGTGTTCTCATCTGTAAAATATGCATAATAATGCTTACTTTCATGAATATTTTTAGGGATTTAAGGTTATGTGAGAAAATAAAATGTAACATAGTAAATGTTCAATAAATTGCAAGCATTTTCCATTTATGCACGATTTAAGTAAGATTGCTTGCAGTTTGAGAAACGAGAAGAATATATTTTTAAATAGTTTGACTTAAAAATTTTCCAATTTTATTTTAGAAATTCTCTATCCGTGACTGATCTTGAGCATCCAAGTAGTTAAATCCCGATACAACCATGGGATAGATCATCAGTAGAGAGCCTGCGAGTCATTGAGAATGCAGATAAATGAGAAGTTGCAGAGATTAAAGCTCCAAGCAGTGGATTTGATATTGTTTAGATTAAAGATGATTTCAGACTAAAAATTTGAACGAATTGCCAAAATGGAGAACCTAGTCTGAAAACTGTGCAGGCCCCGCTGGGATTCGAACCCAGGATCTCCTGTTTACGAGACAGGCGCTTTAGCCAACTAAGCCACAGAGCCCGCTGGGCAGTGGGTGAAACTTCTTTTATGATCAAACCGTACTCGATTAGGTAAAAAGCTGTGTTATCAGTTAGCGTTACCGTGTACACTCCTTTCGAACAGATCGACCTCGTAGTAAAGGCAGACTCGCGAAGGAGACTCCTGGAAGTTAGATTCCCATCAAACTCAACAAAACGCATACACGCACTCACACCATAACTTAGAAAATGTACTAGAACAACCATGGAATGGGAAAGAGTGGAGACGAGCCTAGTGTTCCTTGCGGAGGAAGGGGCTTATCTGAGTGACGACAGAATAGTTTTTTATTCTATCCGATTGTAATAATTTAGAATCAAGGGAGTGGATGTTCTAAAAGTGGAGTGAAAGGTTTTCCTAGCAAAATAGGTCAGTTAGAACTTTAATCAAATTATTGGCATTCCTGACTGTTGGAAGACGGCACACTTGTGCATTGAAAAACAAAGCAGAAACAAACAATCTCAAACTCCTAACATTCAGATTCTGCTAACAGCTGTCGGATTGCGATCCGCTTGAGAAAGTAGGAGACAACAAGGAGGCGGCTTGGTCAGAGCTCACTTAACGGTTTTGTGATTCAAATCCCAAGGGCCTTTGCCTGCCCGAGGCTGGGAAATGACCTCTGTTCCTGCAGCTCTTAGAAAGGTGCACAGATGGAAACCACGACTCGCTGAGGTTGGAGAGGCGTGCGGTTGGGGAAATTCCTCACTCTCTATTCTGCCTTCTTCACTTTGGCTCCTCAAGAGGATGTTCTTTAGTATTTTCTTCATGGATCCTCATCTTGAAGAAGCTAAATAAACATTAACTGATTGTATAACCACAAAATTAAGAATCCATTCTTAAACTGTTAACAATTGGGTCCTAATTTTCTGCCTTTAATTAGAATAAGGCTGGCGCTGACAGAGAGGGGAGCGGGTTCACCAAATTATCAGGTGCCACTACACATCTACCCAGCTTCCGTTGCCTGGTTAAAATACAATAGAGAGGACTCCGGAATTCTCTATTCAACGAAGTAAAGGCTGAAAGGAGCTCTGGGCCTGGTAAGGCCCTTGAATCCCCAAGTCTTTTTAAATTTCTTTCTTGCATCAAATGTTCTGACATTGCCATTTTCTATCCCATTCAGAATGCTTTTGTGGTAAATATAAACCTATTTTCTTGTTAAGCAAGATAGTCACTTTTTAATTTAATCTATATGAACAAACCTCTATGATTAGGACAACATTACTACTCTATTTACAGTTACTACATATTTACTGAGTTTGGAAAACAACACCCCCAAAATCAAAATGGATGGAATCATGGCATTTCTGAATTCTAATTAGCTGAATTGTTTATGATCAGGACTGTATAAATTTTGGTGGCAAAGGTACAATTGGGATGACAGCGTTTACAGTGAAGTATTATTCAAGTATTGTCCAACAAGAGTGATATTATTGAGTACCTACTATATGTCAGGTGCTGAAATGAGTTCATTGGATACAACTAGGTACAAGACGTCCATAGATGACAGAAAACAAAACAAGACATTTTAATAAATTTTATAAGTATCATAATGAAAGAAGTACAAGATGATTGATGAGCACCTAACAGGAGCTGGTAATATAATTTAGTATATAATACTCTGTATTATGTACACTGCCCAGTTCAATATATTTTTTGGAAATTTCTCTTTAATTTCTTTGATTTTTGTGAGAAAAAAAGGCTTAATATGTATTTTACCTGTGCAAGTAGTACTTGAAAACATCTTTAATACTTTCAACTTAATCTCAGATATTTAACCAAAATAGGAATCTCTGCCAAGGTGGAATGCAGTAAATCTGACCAAGGCCCAATAGTAGGAAGGTTTGCATGGTACTTGAAATAAAATTATCATGAGAGTAGAAAGAGGCAGAATCAGTGGTATCTATCCCAATGAGGTCCTCCCAGAAACAAACTTGAAACTCAGGAAAGGAATGCGTAAGTGAATTGAAAGAGCAAATACACATGAGACCCCTGACCAATCTGATGCAAAAGTGCTTCACTAACATTAGACCCAAAATAGCTAAATGCAGGATATGAATATGGATACTGGATCATGGAGATTTTTGATAATTGCATTGATTTCTCATTACCCTCAGTGAATGCTTTGCCTGTTGAGAATAGGTTAATTGAACATAAAACTAGCTAGTAGATGTTAGCTGAATTTTGTCCCCCTAAAAATTCATGTGTTGAAGTCTTAACCCCCAGTACTTCAAAATGTGAACTTATCTAGAAAAAGGGTCATTGATGATATAATTAGTTAAGAGGAAGTTATGGAGTAGAGTGGACCTCTCTGATAAAATATGACTGGTGTCCTGTAAAAGGGGGAAATTTGGAGACAGACAGGTGCACATGTGAACATAAGGCAAAGATCAGGGTGATGCACCTATATGCCAAGGAACACCCAAGATTGCCAGCAAACCACCAGAAGGGAGGGGAGAGGCAAGGAAGAGATTCTCCCTTACAACCCTCAAAAGGAACAGCCCTGCTGACATCTTGATCTTGGATTTCTAGCCTCTAGAACTGTGAGATAATAAACTTCCATTGTTTAAGCCACGCAGTTTGTGTTCTTTTGTTATGGCAGCTTCTGAGGAAGAACTAAGTTTTTTCCTAAGTTTTGTCTCAAACTTAACTGGAATGAATTTATTTAAAAGGAGAACTAGTGAATAAGGGCTAATGGGAGGTAAATGTGAGAAGTTCATATACCCCAACTAAAAAGCTGAACAATGAGTAGAATTAAAAGACAAAAAGAAAAGGAAAAAAGAAGGAAAGAAAGGCACAAGGAGAAGTATATGTCAGATTAGTGATCCAGCTCCAAAGTTTCTGAAAACAACTGGAGGTAGGGAGATAGTGGAAGCAAATAAGGACCAGTCAGAATTGGAGTATCTCACAGATGTGTGGGAAGAAGATAGCTTTAGCCTGGGAACGAAAAGTTAAGAACAGGGCTTAGATGGAAGCTGGAGGATAGAAGAATCAAATAGGAATAATAGGGTAAGGGGCCATTATAGGGGGAGTAAAACCAAAGACTGTGAGCTAGGAGCACTAAGCAGGCCAGAGCCTGAGAGGGGTATATTGGTCATGTTCAGTAGATGTGATGCCTCTATTGTGAATCAGCACTGGGGAGACGCCAACATTCACCGTGGCTAACGAAAAGCCCAAGGAATAACCCAAAGATAAATGTTTATCTTAATGTTCAGGTGGTAGGGCAGGATGAAACTGTATTGCAATTTAAGACTAAGAGGCGTTCATCACTTAGTAAACTAATAAGGCATAATGTAAATATAGAGTTTGACAATCAACAGAAAATTGGACAAAGAATATAAAGACTCAATTCCCAGATAAAAAAACATAAAAAGCCAATAAATACACGAAATATGCTAAACCACACTACTGATCTGAGAAACACAGATTTGAATACTTTTATCTTCATCTATTGGCAAAAATTTTTAAATTCAATAATGCCAGAGGTTAGTAGATGGTGGGACATTGATGTTATCCTACATTGTTGCTAAGAATATAAAATTGTACAATCAGTATGGAGATCAGTTTGGCAATATCTAGAAAAGCAGAAGATATGCTTACTTGATGATTCAGCAGTTCCACTCCTAGATGCATGACCTAGTAACTCTTTGCAAGTTTGCCCAAGGAGACGTGTACAATGATGTTCTTTGCAGCGTTCCTTGTAAGTCAATAAAATAAAACTATACGTTCTCCAATAGATTAACTATACAACAATTAAATTAAATGAGACGTATCTCCTTCTGTCATAAGGAATTTGCACTAAATACGTAATGATGAATAAAGAGAACATTGTAGTAAATATGTACAGTATGACAGGTAAATATGGTAAAATTTTTATAGATATACATATATATAGTAAAAGATAAAAACATAGACTACAAGGATACACATGGACTTCAGGATGGTGATTACTTTTATGGAGAGAATAAAGGGAATGGAAAGTGAAGAGTGATGCTTCAACTTTACTTCTAAATTATTTTCTTAGAAAAAGAAAAATCTAGATAATGGGTACATGACGTCTATTATACTATTCTCTATTTATGCTTAAAATATTTCATAATTGATTTTAATTTAAACAAAAGGGAATATATTTGCATATTTCACATTATCACATTAGAAAAATAATAGAGGAGTAAAAGTAGAAGCCAGCGCACTTGCAAAGCACCAAGTATTAGCCCATTTGCTTTACATGTAGTAGAGCATCTTCCCTTAACCCAATATTGACAGAATTTCCACACTTTCAAAACTATGATTTAATACCTTAAGAAAATAACAAAGGGAACAGAAATAGTCTTTGCCATTAAGTAGCTAAAATGTTAGTTGACAAAATAAAATGTATCTGTGGGTAATGATACTGTAGCTTTACCTAGAGCACATGTGGAAATGGGCTTTCCCTGCAACATAGAGATGCAAGGCAAGCCTTCCAACATTTCATGTCAAATGTACCAGAAAGACAATACAAGTAAACGGAAAAAAATAAAGACAACGACTTAGCCTAGTGATCTAAATTTTTCTCACTTTGTGAAACAACCATTCCAAATAGCTTAGGATTTACCCTAAAAGAAAACATTGAGGGGAAAAAATAGGACCTTTTAATAATTAAACACAGGAAGTTCTATCTGAGCACATTAGCTCTCCCCAGTATAACTTTTCCCTGTCTCCTCAGTTTACTTTCATTTTTAACTTTTATTAGTGAATAACCAAAAAATATACATATTGCTTCTTTTATACACCTAGCACATTTGTTACTTTGTTCATTACCAAGAAGTTAATTCTTTTGTTGCCATTTTAAAGGAGTAGAAACTGTGAAGCGGCTATTTCAACCCCCCTGTCCAACTCTATTCTCCTCTCTTCACCTCACACTATATGAACTCAAAAAATGGGCTATCCATTCCTCCAGCCTCCTTTATATCAGTGGGTGCCCATGTGCCTAGTTCTGGCCCAAAAGATATAAATAGAAATCTACTGGGAGATTTTGAGGAGAGCTTTGTCTTTCCTGATAAAGATAATACATATGTGACTGGTGTCAACTCCTCCCCCATCCCTTCCTACCTTGAACACAGACATGATTCCTGGAGGTTCAGTGCCCATCTTGTGGTTAGAACAGAAAGGCATTTCTAAGAGATACCTGTATTGACGTTATAGAGCTCATGACTCAATATTCGTAACAAATACTTTTCCATTTTACATCCATATCTTCACTTTTAATGATCTTTTTGACATCCTGAATTTTTTTATAGTCACATTTATCTGCAGCCACCTATTTCTAAACTGTGTCCCACGTAAGAAAAATAAACTACTGTTTAGTTTGATTTTCTTTACTTCTGGCTAAATGTTTCCCTGGCTGAAAGAATGGGTTCTTTCCTTCAAATACATATTCTAATACTTTAAAAATATCAACATATTAGATTTCTGAATATTAATTACTCATCCACTTTTCTGAATTCTCTTATCATTTGTAATACTAGTTTGTTGCTTCTCTGTTGTTTCCTTTTAAGCAGTTTTTCAAACAAAAAAGAAGAGAATCATATAATTAACTGCACTTGCCTGTCATCACCTTGAACAATTATCAAGATATTGCCATTTTTGTTTCATTTGTCTTTACACTTTTTTTTTCTGGAGTATCTGAAAGCAAACCCCAGATATATTTTTTAAAACATAAATAAAAATTCTATTATTTTTAAAGTTATTTATACTTCTTTTGAATCATCAAATCACAAAATGTGATGAAATACTTTTCACTCCTATGTATATATTTTAGCATTTACCACAGGTAAATTTTTTCTTAAGGAATGATCTTGTAGTATGGGGAATATACTTTGAAAGTGCTCTATTCCTCGTTAAAGTTATTCTTATTTCTTCATAAATGCAAAGCTCATTGCTTCCCTTCAAGAATTAGCAATCTTTTGGAAGATAAAATTTTACGCAAGAGAACTGCAGTATCTAAAAACAAATTGTGATAGTTTAATTTTATGTGTCAACTTGACTAGGCTATGGTGCCCAGCTGTTTGGTCAAAAACCCATCTAGCTGTTGCTGTGAAGGTATTTTTTTTAGGTGTGATTAACATTTAAATCAGTAGACTTTGAGTAAAGAAGATTACCCTCCATTATGTGGGTGGGCCTCATCCAATCAGCTGAAGGCCGTAAGAGGAAAGTCTGAGTTTCCCCAAGGAGGAAGAAATTCTGCCTCCAGATTGCCTTTGGACTCAAGACTGCAACATCAACTCTTGCTGGGATTTCCAGCTTGTCATCTTGCCCTGCAGATGTCGGACTTGCCAGCTCCCACTATTGTGTGAGTCAATTCCTTAAAATAAATCTCTCTCTCTCTCTTTCTGTCTCTGTCTCTCTGTCTCTGTTTGTCTGTCTGTCTCTCTTTCTACACATCACACACCCTATTGGTTCTGTTTCTCTGGAGAACTTTGACTAATACACACAGCAAGAAGATGCTAAATTGATAAGAGAAAAGCATCTGCTACAACTCTCAAGAAAAGACCAGCAAGAACCAAGAGATCAAGGAAATTCCTACACCTCTAAATCGCATTCCAATTCTCAGTGTCACTCTTTCCCCATCAGTCCCCTAAATTTCACATATGAGACCTGGAGAAGTTATAAATTTCACTGATTTAATAATTCAGTTACCCACAGGTTGAAGCTATACATGCTAGTCAACTATCTCATATCCCCCTCAAGAAAAAAAATGTTCTTTCATTGTGGTCACAGAAAGCCTCAGGCTCCATTTACGCCTTGAGCAGACAATTGAGACATTTAAGGCTATTTTTTTCCTTAATATATTCAACACATAAAATATTACTGTCCCCCCTACCCACTCACCATTCCTCTCATATGCCCTTCATATCATTGTAGGGCAGAGCAACTCAGTCCCCAAATGCTTCCTTTCAGTGAGTTTTCATTCCAGGTGACCACAGGTAATGACTTATTTCCTATTTCAGAGATTCTTGCTAAGCATTGTCAGATTTCCTTCCTTGAATGTTGAAACTCTCCCAGATTTGCCACATTTTTCTGAGGTCCTCTTGCCTAGAATGCACTCTGGTTACAAATGTCTTTGTGAGGAGAAGTGCTATAATTGGCTTCTTTCCCCTGATCTAGTTTGTTCTCTATTTGTGTGTGAAGGTCCAATATAGGCAAGGAAGAAGAGAGATGAGCTTTCTTTTCCATCTACATACCAGGACATATTTTATTTCAAATTATTGAGAGGTTATTTGTAACAATTTAAGATTAAACCGTGCAAGGATTGCCTTACAATGTAGATCTGCTGTATCTTATTTCTCCTTGAATTAAAAAGTATATTCTTTACTAAATGACCTTGGGTCACATCTAATTTTCTCTAGCCACAAAATTTTGTAGAAACTACTAAGTGGAGTCAAACTCAGGGTGGCCATAGAGGAGTTTCATTGCTGGTAAATAGAAGGAGTTTTAGCCTTTTTCTTCAATGCTAAGGAATAAAGATAGATAGAATTTTCCTCAGCTTTCAGCTGTCTGCTCATTTCTATGTTCTTAGAAAATAGCTCCTTTGCTCCTCTTAACATTCTTAGGGCAGAAAAACTATGGAAAAAGAGATCTGGTTTTACCTAATTAAAATAGTCATCTCTTGACATATTGTTAAAAACATTAGTTTCTTATCAGGGACCCAGAGTCATATGATAAATTAAAACAAGTGCTCCCTTACGAATTGTTAGCCCCAAGTTATCAATATCAACTCCCCTTTTCCATGAGGTAATTTTATTTAAGGAAACTTACTGTCTTTCCTTGCTTTAAGTCTAGGTCAGAGCCTCTCAGACCAGTGACAGATATCCCCAAACTTAAATTTGGAAGAGCAGGGTTTAGGGTATATCCCTTCTGTCCCAGAAGGCCCTGAATTATTAAGTGATCCACTTTCTTCCTAGTGACTGGCTTTGCAAACCAGAGATCTCAGAGAGTGGCAGTTCTCATTTCATAGTCCTTGGACAACTGTGGTAGGAAAAAGAGAGAGAGAAAGAGAGAAGCTTCTCTCTGCTTAGCAGAACTGTATGTGGAGAAATTAATTTACATCCCATTGATCATCTCCACCTGCCCTTGACTTGGCCAGTCTGGGGGCTGCTCTTGTATCTATGACTATCTGAGTGGCCAGTGGTGTCTCTAGAAAGCTTAGCCTAACTGAGAAAAGAATAAACCTGCAGATGTACCTCTCTTATACCTCCTCCTACCTCTGTGGATATTTGGAGATAATTTAGAGACTTTCTAGGCCAGTGATTCTCAACCTTGACTGCATATTCAAATCACCTAAGAAGCTTTAAAAATGCCGGTGTCCATTCTACACTCCAGACAAATTAAACTAGAATCTGTCAGAGTAGCATCCAGGCATCAGGAAATTTTAGAGCTCTTCAGGAGATTCCAATGTGCAACCAAATTGGAGAACCACTGATTTAGCTTTAAAGAAACTTGGGGGCTCAGAGGAACTATACTAATTTCTACCTTCCCCATCCCTCTCATCACCCAGTGCACACTTTACCTATCAGATGAAATAATTTAGTTAGGACACTGTTCTTGAACTGTACCTAAAAGTTTTTATTGGTTAGGTTAAAGGAGAGTCTTTTCATGTGGTTTGGAATAGAGCATCTTAAAAACAATCTTTCACCAAGTTGATCACAGTCTGGTGACATGAAGAGACAACAAAAGAAGGCAAGGTGGAGAATAAAAGGGGAATAAGGAATAATTAAAACTCAAAACTGGTTACTAGGTAGAACTCTTGATATTTCACAACTGCTAGCCTTGACTGTGGGTAATATGGCACATTGAAAATGTGAGGAATAAACAAGGAAAAAGTCAGAACTATGTCCTTATTGACTGCTCAGTTGGTAGAATCTATGGCTACTATTTTAAATTTAGTTCAATTTAGTTCTAATATTTTTATTACAATTTAGTTCTAACATTTTTAAAGCTACATCAGTTACACTATTGTAGGCCTGTAATAAGAGCTATTGCTCAATAAATGACAACAGGGATGATTTAGCTTGAAGCTAATAGCAGCTAACAGAGTGTAAAGCTTCAGGACACCACACTTTCACAGGCCCATTTTAAGACCCATACCTTAATTTCATATTTTTTCTCAAACAGCCAGTTGGCACAGCACTGAATCCACTCACGGCTGACAGACCAAAACACTAAAGAGTCTGACATAAAGGATGGTAGCCATTATTATTTTTTAACACTGGGCTCCTATACCTCTAAGAATTTGGTACATTCCTCCCCTCATGTCCAGGAGCCCTTGACTTAACCACAGCCAGGCCGGGGCTGCCTGGATTCTGGAGCTGATAGAGGCCTGGCTAAGAAAAAAACTCAAATCACAGCAAACTGTTTTCTAAATTTCCTTCACTTGCTGCTGTGACAGAGTGTCACAAGTTGGAAGTCGAGACAAAAGCACCAAGATACAAGAGATGACGCATTCCAGAAGGAAAAGACCTCCAACAAAATGCACAAAAGAACTAGCCAAGAAAGACTTTACCCACATGAATGGTATAAAAAGGCCAGGTTTAGAAAGAGAAGTGAATTTCTTTTTTGAGAGAAGTGAAATGAGTAGTTTTAGAATCAGTGAGGCAAATTTGGAGATTACAAAAGAGATCAGTATAAGCAGGGAACAAATCCACAGCGATGTGAACGCTGTGAACTCACTGGCAAAATGCACTGAGGGAAAAACCTGTCTGTGTCGAAATGCTTCCATTTCACTCCTTTGTGTTCGATTTCTGAGAGAACTGTCATGTTTTGAGAAGCTAAATTTACCCAATACTTTCACAGCCTTCGGCCTGCTAAGAGTGTATTTTCTTCCTAAAGAGCTTCGGGCGAAATCCATCTTTCTCTTATTAAGCCTCAAAATGTGAAACCTGAGACCGGAGCTCAGCCTACCGTCCCATCCCCCACCCCAAACCCTGGCACCAAAACTAAGTAAAAATACCAATTCTTTCGGAAACCTTCTAATTTAGAGTTTACATGGGTAAATGCCAATAATTTTTTTTCATGGAACAGAGACCAAAATCACTGTTGATTTCGCTCTGTGGAAGATCATATGTAAACCCTGCTGAGGACGGAGAGGAATAAAATTTTTGAAAAGAAGGGTTACGAGCATAACCGGAGCAAATTATAAACCTGGAGGCAAGATGATTAATTTTCAGATTCTACAAGAACGGGCTGGTGACTGTAACGTAGAAGATGTTTGCCGAATGAGGAAACAAAAACGATGGAGATGCTGGGGATCGAACCCGGGACCTCATGCATGCTAAGCATGCGCTCTACCACTGAGCTACATCCCCACCACACGGGTTTTGGGTTTTCTAAACTGTCTTCATGAAATATAACAGAAATTTACTTCACATTTTTTTAACAAACCTATTTTGTTCTTTTGCAAATGAAGTTAAAATTTTCATCTATTTTGTAGGAATCTATTAACAAGAAATTCTGACTAACCTGTATCTTGCAGACATTCAGTAACTGAGGAGAACACACTGGGCTCAGAAATCTCAGTAAGAAACATTTAGCTTGAAGCTAATAGCAGCCAAGAGATAAATGTACCGGAACGTGCCAGAGGTGCTTAGACTCTCCTTTTCTGAGTGCTTTTCTCTTTTTTCAAAATATATGCGGAACAAAGGAAAGATTCATACAGGAAAGATAAATAACGCTTTGCCCATAACTATCTTTATCTATGCAACCTAGCAAACTACCCCCTCCCCCCATTTCTGCACCCCATTCCCGGACCCCAGAAGCCGCTAGGCACCTCTTCTTAGAAAACAAGGAGCCAACTGAGGGATTTCTGTTATAAAAATAAATTCCTTCCACTCTCAGCAACTGGGAAGACTAAAGGGTCAAGATGATGGATTGCTTCTTGCGGCCTTCTGATCCTCAATTAATCCAAAGAATACGAATCAAATCCAGAGAATCGGAATCTTCAGATCCTGCTCTGATTCTTTGGAACGAAGAGCCAGGAAAGTTGGAAACGTGTTCATTCTAAGATTGAAGGTAAACTTCTGCTTCTGTGGTGCTTTATTTTCTGTAGAGGGAATCGTCCTCTGGACATTCAGACCCCTTTCTCACCAAGGGGTGCAAAGTGAGAAGGTTTTATCCCTGCCTGATTCAGGGAAATCCCCAGATACCGTGACCTGTCAGCAAATCTGGAAGAATGGATAGGAGTGCCAAGTAGAAATAAGGGGAGAGCTGAGGATACAGCATGTGTACAGGCACGGAAGTGTATGTAGTTCAGAACACTTGGAGTTGAGAGGAGGAGCAAGGTGGAGATGAGGCTAGAGAAGCCAGCTTGAAGAGATTACACAGCATTTCTCATCCTTTTACCTTGCTGAGACAACCTATATTTTTTTCACGTAGTAGAGATGATGGGCCCAAAGAGTTTGCATAAATCATGTGTGGTCTAAAATTATTATGATTTTTCCGTTTCCTTTTGCCAGTCATTGTTTTAATGGTAGGTCCATGATGCTTTGGTTGATAAGACATTCTAGGCAGTCTACCTACACACTTCAGATTTTTTTCAGAAACATGAGAGGAGAGCCACATATCTTAGTTTAGCATTGCTATTTGATTTTCAAGGAATCTGGTTTCTGATAACAGTCTGGAATCTTGAGAGAAACAGATTAAAAAATCATCTTTTTTTGTAAATAACAGTTATTTCCCTAAGAGAATTGTGAAAAAAAGGCTCGCTGTGAACATTAGTTATCTATTGCTGAGTAATATTCCAAAATTCCGTGGGTTAAAAAAAAAATGTTTATTATCTCAAAGATTTTGTGGGTCAGGAACTCTGGAGTGGCTTAGCTGAGGTTCTGGCCCCAGATGTCTCATGAAGTTGAGCCCTAGTGTCTACAGGCATGCAGTCCTCTGAAGGGTTGGCTGTGTCTGGAGGATCTACTGCCAAGATGGCTCATTTACACGTGGGTAGGAGGCCTCAGTTCCTCCTCATATACATCTTGGTGACTGATTCAAGTGAGAGGGAACTGTACAAGGGTGTGATTACCAGAAGGTAAGGATCACAGTGGGCCTTCTTGAAGGTTAGCTAAGAAACAGTGTTATTCTTAATTGTATATCAGTGCTTATTATAATATGTGGCATAAGTAAATATTTGAATCATTTTTTTTTTGTTATTGGGAAGGATTCACCCTGAGCTAACATCTGTTGCCAGTCTTCCTCTCTCTCTCTCTTTTTTGTTTCCCTCCCCAAAGCCCCAGTGCAGAGTTGTATATTCTAGTTGTAAGTCCCTCTAGTTCTTCTATGCCAGCCTCCGTCACAGCAGAGCTACTGACAGACCAGTGATGTGGTTCCGCGCCTGGGAACCCAGCCCGCATCAGAAGCAGAGTGAGTTGAATTTTAACCACTGGGCTATCAGGGCTGTCTCTTGAATCATTTTTAAAAAGAGTAAATGAGTGCATGGCCAGAGAGATAGATGCTTGTACAAATGAATAAACAGAAGAATGTTTTCAGTGTTTACTTAGGAGATTTTAAATGTGAGAAATCATGCAATTTGCCTTCAATCCTCTCATTTCCATTAGAAGAAATGGAAAATTTATAAAAATGTATAAGTTATCAAAACTAATCTAAGAAGTTATAGAAAATCTGATTCAATATATAGCCATTTTAAAAGTTGAATCAGGAATTTAAACAAAATTTCCATAAAATATAATTTCCAGTCTGAAGCAATTTTACTAGCATGTTCTATGAAATCTTAAAAGGAAATGATAACCTCTACGTCATACAAAACATTCCAGAAAACAAAAAGCTCTATAAGTTATTTTAGGAGATGAGTATAATATTGATACCAAAACCCAATGGAGAAAACATAAGAAAGAAAAATTAAAAGGTCATTTCACTAATGAACACAGAGGCAAAAACATGTGTAAAAAAACTAGTAAACAGGACTTCCAGTTTCTAGTTTCGTATATAAGGAGCTTAGAATTCACCACTTCATCCTAACAATAAGTAAAAAGCTAAACAGACTGAAAAATCAATAATTCTTCTTGGATTTGTAAGGGAGGTGAAGAAACAGGGCAAACCGCTGCCCCCAAGGTTGGAGAGACACAGGCAAATAAAGGGAATAAAGGCTTACCTGAGCAGTGACTCAGAAGTGGAAACCACAGGGGAACACCAGTGATGGGGTTGGAAAACCTGAACTGTAATTGATGAATTGATGGAGGCTCCATATAGACAAGTCTGATAGCTAAAACTCCAGGGAGACCCAGTCATAGAGGGGCCCTCACACTTTTGTGAGTTTTACCTCTGGGAGCTCAACCAGCTTCTCACAATAAATAGCTAAATATTGGGGGTAAATTCCCTTATGCTTCCAGCAGAGAGGCAAGAAGGGGAACCATTTTGAAATATGCCAGAGTACTCTAGTGTTCTTAACAAGGCCTGCCATCCAGAGAACCACATCCTCTCTAATACCTGTTGTTTCTTGTCTTTTTAATAATAGCCATTCTGACGGGCATGAGGTGATATCTCATTGTGGGTTTAATTTGCATTTCCTCAATAATTAGTGATGTTGAACATCTTTTCATGTGCCTGTTGGCCATGTGCATATTTTCTTTGGAAAAACATCTGTTCAGATCTGCTGCCCATTTTTTAATCAGGTTGTTTGTTTTTTTGTCATTGTTGTTATTAAGTTGTATGGGTTCTTTATATATTTTGGATATTAACCTTTTATTGGATACATGACTTGCAAATATCTTCTCCCAATTGGTAGGTCATCTTTTTATTTTGTTGATTGTTTCTTTTGCTATGCAGAAGTTTTTAGTTTGATGTAGTCCCATTTGTTTATTTTTCTTTTGTTTCCCTTGCCTGAGGAGACATATCCGAAAAGATATTGCTAAGACTCATGTCAAAGAACATACTGCCTATATTTTCTTCTAGGAATTTTATAGTTTCAGATCTTACATTCAAGTCTTTAATCCATTTTGAGTTAATTTTTGTGGATGGTATAAGATAATGGTCTACTTTCATTCTTTTGCATGTGGCTGTCCAGTTTTCCCAGCACCATTTATTGAAGAGACTTTCCTTTCTCCATTGTATGTTCCTGGCTCCTCTGTTGCAAATTAGCTGTCTATAAAAGCATCTGTTTATTTCTGGGCTCTCAGTTCTGTTCCATTGATCTGAGTGTCTGTTTTTCTGCCAGTACATACTGTTTTGGTTACTATACCTTTGTAGTATACTTTGAAATCAGGCAATGTTATGCCTCCAGCTTTGTTCTTTTTTCTCAGGATTGCTTTGTCTATTTGGGGTCTGTTGTTGTTCCATATAAATTTTGGGACTTTTTATTCTATTTCTCTGAAAAATGTCATTGGGATAATGATAAGGATTGCACTGAATCTGTAGCTTGCTTTAGGTAAGTTGTAAATCGTATATCTGATAAGGGGTTAATATTTCAAAAATATAAAGAATTCATACAACTTGAGGAAAAACATTCTGATTAAAAATAGGCAGATGTTCTGAATAGCAAAATAAACAATTAAAACTACATAAAACTAAAAAGCTTCTTCACAGCAAAGGCAAAATGAAAAGGCAACCTACTGAATGGGAGAAAATACTTGCAAAGTATATACCTGATAAAGAGTTAATATCCAAAATACATAACAAACTCATACAACTCACACACACAAATGGCCAACAGGTACATGGAAAGATGCTCAACATCACTAATCATCAGGGAAATACCAATCAAAACCACAATCGGATATCACCTCACACCTGTTAGAATGGCTATCAGCAAATAAACAAGAATGTTGGCAAGGATGTGGAGAAAAGGAGCCCTTGTGCACTGTTGGTGGGAATGTAAATTGGTGCAGCCACTATAGAAAACAATACGGAGGATCCTCAAAAAATTAAAAATAGAACTACCATATGATGCAGCAATCCCGCTTCTGAGTATATACTCTGGATATTGTTATCTATAATAATAAATGTATACTTGACCTTTATCCCTATTGCTAGCATACATAGAGCTCCTAAAACCCTTAGAATTCCCTAAGTAATGAGAGCAACAAAGGTGTTTTTTGTTATGTTAATGAGGTGACATTTGAACAGCACCTAATTTCAGGAGCACGTTGCCAGGAGAACTAGCTCTGTGATTAGAGGACTGGAAATTTCAGTCCCACCAACCTGACCTCTGGAGAGATGAGAGGGGCTGGAGGTTGAATCAACTGCCAATGGCCAATGATTTAATCAATCATGCCTATGTAATGAAGCCTCCATAGAAACTCAAAAGGAGAGGGTTTGGAGAGCCTCTGGGTTGTTGAACACATGGAGATTTGGGATGCATGGTGTGTTCAGAGAGCATGGAACTTCCATGCCCCTTCCCCATAACTTGCCCTATGCATCTCTTCCATCTGGCTGTTCTTGAGTTATATGTTTTTAATACAGTAAGTAGAATGTTTCTCTGAGTAATGTGAGCCATTCTAGCAAGTTAATTAAACCAAAGGAGGGTGAGTCATGGGAACCTCTGATTTATAACCAGGTAACAACCTGAACTTGAACTGGTATCTGAAGGGAGGGGCAGTCTTTTAGGACTGAGCCTTTAACACATAGGATCTTATGCTATCTCCAGGTAGATAGTGTCAAAATTGAGTTGAATAGTAGGACACCCAGCTGGTATACAGAACATTGCTTGTTGGTGTGGAGAAATCCCCCCACACACATATCAGAATTTGGTGGTCAAAACCCACCTTTTAGTTGGTGTCAGAAGTGGGATTTGCTATAGTGTCCCTGGCTCATGGAAACATGTGGTTTGGGAAGAGAAAGAATGAACTGGCAGGGGTGAAGAACCTTTGATTCCTCAGTGGCTGTGTGGTCACCCATGGTATGGAGCAGCAGCTATGCTGCAGTCAGTTACTAAAGGTAAAAGTTACCCATGGTATTTAGAGATGGATCCAACTCCTAGGGAGCTCGTTCATAAGATGCATAAAAAATGCAAAATAATAAGAAAAAGGCAAACTATTCAATCCCTTGGTTATTGTTATCTGTAATAACTAAAAAGAAATTAAAAGAGAATGCTAAGTTGAACCTTGATGTTTGACCAAACTCAAATTTCAGTGAGTCTGAGCTTTGGTCACTGGCCTCAAAGCTGACCTCCAAGGAAAAAATTATACAGCGACAACAGAAAATACCTCTAAGACCTGTGGTCATCAAGAAGGTAGTCAATGTGTAGGAAGGGCAAAACCGAGAAACTATTGAAACCGGTGGGTATAGTGTAAAGGAACTGCCTTATTTTGTAGATCAGTATCATCAACTTCCTGAAGAACCTTTCCTAAAATGGATTGTGAGAGTAACCAATTTTGGGGCTGTATCTTTGCTTTTGAATGCTGCAGAGTGGAAGGGCATATTTGGGTTGATACAGTACCCACAGCTCACCATGGAACAATCACAGATAGTTATATGTGATCCAGACACACAGGAGGTTACTCTTGAGGGAACAGCCAGCCTAGTTTACTGGATAAAAGGCATTGTAAGGTCTGTTTACCTGAGAAGGGGGACTGTCCATCTCCCTCTATGAATGCCAGGTAAAGCACCCCAGCTGAAGCAGCTGGTATGCTTCATATGCAGGCCATGTGGGACTGGCTTTATTATGACCAGGATATTCACCCACTGAATATGCCTATTACCCAGGTCATGCTAAATGCTATTATTACTGCACAAAATTGGGGTTGTCTTGCCCGATGAACATAAACCACCAATTAATTACAGCATCAGCCTTTGGGAAAAGAGATCAGCTTTATTCTGTGAAATCAACTTGCAGGGAGACAGGGGGCACATGCCCAAAGATCTGTCTCCCCGATTCGGCATTTGGGGTGAAATTTAAGAGGTTAGGGAGAACAAGCTGGCACACAGAAATGCTGGTAGTACAGATTTTGATTGGTGGGCTTCAAGCATTTATGGTAAGATTTTAAACATTTATGACAAGGTTCTAAACATTTATGATGAAGTTCTAAACTTTAATGATAGGGTTTTAAACATTTTTGATGAGGTGGGGAAGGAATTTTTAACACGGGACTTTCCTGAATGAGGGACCTCTCGCTCCTGATGAAAGTCCGACTTTCAAGTTCTAGTCGTGTCCTGGTCCTTGGGTTCCAGGGGATGGGGGTGGATTTTTGGTTCTGAGGTCATTTCAGGTCAAGATTTCTTCTTCTGCACATGCTCTGGCGACGTGACTTTGCACATTTTCTGAAAGGCAATTCTTAATCACTCTGTTGAATACAGATGGAGTCCATTGAACTGGTCCTGGAGATCCCGTGGTTACACTGTGATTAAGGGGGGACATTTTGCATGGTCACCCCATATAATCTTATTGCTGCAAAACTGACAAACATTTCAGAAGTCTTATCAAATTTTCTGTCTCAGTTTCCCCTCATGGACCTTACAGATGCTAATAAAAACATTAGGTTAATTAACAAGAGAATGGGAAGATGCCGAGGGAAGAGTCAAAGGACTCTTCCCAACAAGGTGGAAATTTTTTAAAGATTATTAAGAAATAAGGTGAATAAAGCAAATTTTGAAAAGAGTTAAACAAAGAGGAAACAGAAAGGGGAGAGTCACAGGACTTGTTCCACCAGGGTGGAAATCTTTAGATGGGTTCTTAAGAAATTGGCTGAGGGGCCGGCCCTTGGTGTAGCAGTTAAGTACTTGAGTTCCACTGCTGACCGCCTGGGGTTCGGACCCCCGGCGCGCACCAACGCATTGCTTGTCAGGCCATGCTGTGGCGGCCTCTCACATAAAGTGGAGGAAGATATGCATGGATGTTAGCTCAGGGCCAGTCTTCCTCAACAAAAAGGGGAGGATTGGCACGGATGTTAGCTCAGGGCTGATCTTCCTCACGAAAAAAAAAAAAGAAAAGAAATTTGTTGAATAAAATGGACACTGATAGGGTTAAAACAAAAGTTTTAATACAGCACTACCAACAGTTGGGCTGGCCAAAGGGACCCTCAGCTTGTCCCCTATATTAAAGGGCCCCAAACAAGTCCACTCTATTTACCCCCGTTTGGAGAAATTTTTAAAGTTGAAAGGTAGTGATTACCGTGAGAAACCTGCGCAGTTGCTTGGGGCAGTGGTTAAGCAGGTTAATCAAGTTAAAGATTGACAAAAGGGCCTGAGACCCTTAGCTCAATCCCTCCCTGGGGACGCAAAGCCTTTTGCACAAGAGTGGGTAAAATGGTCAGGGGGTGGAGAAGAGAAGTTTCCAGGACTCATTGATATAGGAGTCCCACAAACTATGGTACCAAAAGCCATTGGTGAAGCCCTTACTTCTGCTACAAGTAGATTGAGAGAATGTAAAAATGTAGTGGTTGATAGGATTATGAAAGTTGGAATGTTTAAAAATGCTTTATGTAAAAAAGTTGTGTTTTCCTTACCTGAATGTTTTATTGGAATGGATATTGTGTCTGGCTGGGGAACACTTGCCTTACCCATTATTGTAAAAGCGGAACCTGCGGATGAAGTCCTCCTAATAGAGACTACAGTTAGGAGTTTAAGAGTTGATGGAATTAAGGTAAAAGTTTGTAGGAGAATTGATGTGCTTGAACAGGCCTTAAGTGGTTGCATCCTTTTACCTGATAGTATTATGGGGATAGACATTGTATCTGCCTGGGGAACGTTTCTCCTACCTGGTTTTGTAAAACAGAAGGCATGTAAATCTGTTCTTCAAGCAATGTTAATTGGGCATGCTAAATGGAAACTAGCAAGATTGCCTGAGCCCACACAGTGTAGAATAAAAGCAGGAGTGCTGGTAGAAACAAATTTTCTGTGCAATAATCCTAAGTGGAGCGTAGGCTGGGGTTATGGCAAGAGTCTGTGAGTGCAATGACTACTGGGACATTGGACTACAGAATTTTCATTTGAGGAGCATTTACTGCTTTGCTATTGGACATTACTAACTGCAGCTACCTCTTTGATTGAAGGGCATAAAATGATCTTAAAACTTGAGATACACAAATGCCCTGGGTGATGGCAGAGAAATGCTCTAATGGGGATGGCTATCCCCAGAGAGTTTCATAATAAAATGGAAAAGGTCTATACAGGATCATGCTGCCTGGGGAATGCAAGGAAGAGATATTCACGAGCAGGGAGCATCTTTTCCCCTAGAACTGACTTTGGAACTGTGAAGAGCTGCTGGATTCTATTGTCACTTAGGCAGTGCCCTATAAACAGCTCTCAACTGACCAACAATGAGCTGCCTAGTTTGTGGATGGCAGTTCTGAGGTGAATGCACAGCATTTTCTTTGGAAGGCCACCACTCTGATGCAGGAAGGTAAAAACAAATTACCCTGGATTGCTGAATTGCATGCTGTTTTCCTAGCAGTGATGGAAGAATTGAACAGAGTTAAAATCCCCTATTTTTGGGTTTTTATTGACTTGTGGGTGATGGCCAATGGCCTGGCCAAAAGGTCAGGCAGGAGGGCACTGGAAACCTGGCCTGTTAAATGGATGTCCATATAGGGCACAGCCCTATGGAAATTGGAAAAGTGCATTAAATTGGACATGTTGGTGCCTATTTGAAGAATCCACTTTCAGGTTAAGAAGGTGATTGGAATGGAGAAGCAGATGTCTCCATGTGCTCACTTGAAGTGGCCATCTGGGTCCTTGAAATAAGCGGACATGGGGGCACTGAGGCAACACAGAGATGGGTTGAATCTAGAGATATTCCTCTTACACCTTGAGGCACAAAATGTCAATAAGAACTGTTCTGTCTGTCAGCAAAAGAGTCAGAGACTGCAGATAGCTATATGGCAGATTCCCTGGTGAGAAGGCCCTGAACAGGTCTGGAAAGTCAGACTGATGCTGATCTAGAGCTACTAGCATCAGTCTGACTAGAGGGCTACAAATGGGTCCTGACAAGAGTAGATACTGGCTATGAAATGGGCTTGGCTTACCTAGTGGTAGATGCAAATGCTCAGAGTGCTATAGGAGAATCAGAACAGAAGATACTGCACCGGTTTGGACAGCTGAACATCATTTCTTCAGATCAAGGAACAAACAAACTTTACAGCTCATAATGTCCAATTACCAGAAGAGAGATAGCCTCCTTAGATTAAGGATAGTTTTATAGAGAATTGAAATGGGCAATTAAAACATCAGTTGTCTAAAACAAAGGGAGATAAAAGCAAAAAGGGCTGGCTTACATGCCGGCGTTGGTTGGGGGGGGTGGGCGGTGCTGGTCATAAGAACCTCTGATATGTAGCCAGTTAGTCAGAAGTACAAGTAATGTCCTGGACTTTGTGACTGGCATCTGAAGTGTCAGGAGGTGGGCAGTCTTGTAGGACTAAGCCCTTAACCTGTGGGATCTGATGCTATCTCCGGGTAGATAGTGTCAGAATGGAGTTGAATAATAGGACACCCAGTTGGTGTATGGAGTACTGCTTGTTGGCGTAGGGAAATTCCCCCTTACACACACATTGGAATTTGGTGATCAAAACCACATGTTAGTATCCGAAAGAAATTAAAACAGGATATCAAAAAGATATCTATACTCCCATATTCATTGCAGCATTAATCACATAGCAAGATATGGAAACAACCTAAGTGTCTATCAATGGATGAACGGGTAATGAGCACGTGATATATATATTCAATGAAATATTATTCAGCCATTAGAAAGAAGGAAATCCTGCCATTTGTGACAACATGGACGGACGTTTAGGGCATTATGCTAAGTGAAATAAGCCAGACAGAGAAAGACAAATATTGCATGATATCACTTATATGTGGAATCTAAAAAAAAGTCAAACTGATAGAAACAGAGAGTAGAAAAGTGGTTGCCAGGGGCTGGAGGGTGGAGGAAACACAGAGAGGTTGGTAAAATGGTACAAACTTTCAGATATAAGATGAATAAAGTCTGAGGATCTAATGTAAAACATGGCGACTATATTTGACAACACTGTATTGTGTAATTGAAATTTGCTAAGAGAGTATAACTTAAATGTTCTTACACACACACACATACACATGCAAAAGATAAATATGTGATGTGATGGATGTGTTAATTAACTAGATATAGGAAATCCTTTCCCAATGTATACAAATATCAAATCACCCATGATATATACTTTAAATACCTTACAATTTTATATGTTAATTATACCTCATAAAGATGAAAATAAAAAAAGAAACAATGTGAATGAAACAAATACAAATGAAGGTGCAGATATGTTGTGTTAAATGTTTGAAGGCAGGAGTGGTGCCCACCTTGGCAAACAGACTTTTCAATATGGTAAATGATTCTTAGTAAAGTTACTAACAAAGTATAACATTTCCACAATTTGCAAAGTAGTTGCATTCCTGAATTATCTACCATATATAAAAAGTGTTCAGAAAAAAGGAACTTTGTGTTTATAAATAAAACAAAGTTTCAGAAACTGTAAACAAGTTTGTTTGTATGTTTTGGTTTTTTTATCTGCATGAATTTCCCAGGAAACATATGAAAATCTTGCAGGACACAGGACAATTCTTTGTTATGAGGAATTGCTGTGTACATATGTAAGATATCCTTACCCCTGCCCACTAGATGTCTGTAGCAGCCCCTAGTCTTTATGAAAACTATCCCCTTACAAATGTCCAAGTGGAAATGTCCTCATTGAAAAACACTTATCTAATTCACCAATTGTAATCTATTTCCTTTTTGCCAACAATTGGTCTAGGGATGGGTATGTGACACTGTCTTGGCCAATGCAATATAAATGCAAGACTTTCTGAGGGGTTTCTGGGAAAAGTATTTCTCTTGGTAAAAGAGACATGTGCTAAGGGAGAATGTTCTTTTGCCTTTGCCTTTACTTTCCTGCTTAAAACACTAGAGACAGAAAGCTGGGAGATGCTGTGATCATGAGAAACACACTGCTGACACTTGAAGATGGCAGAATGGAAAGACAAAAGGAGCTGGGTCCTTGATAATATTGTTGAACTGCTTCATCAACCCTTCCTTCAGACCTCTTGTTATGTACAACTAACAAACCATTCTTATTTAAACTGATAGTTGGGTTTTCTGTTCCTTGAAGCAGAAAATATTGTAACTGAAACTAAGGATTTTACGTAGGGAATTGACACAATGTGATATAAAATTTTCAAAGATAATTCTGGCTGCTTGTGGCATACACATTTTAGAGAGATTAGAGATGACAGTTTAGAGACTAGTTAGGAGGCTATTACAGTAATCTTGGCAAGAGAATATGATGTCTATTGGACTATAAGCTGATTTAGTGCAGGGAGTTTGTCTATTTGTTCACTATTGTATCTACAGTCCCTAGAACGGTGTCTGGCAAATAGCTAATGCTTGATCAATATTTTTTGAATAAATTTTTCAGTCTAGGTAGTTTAAAATGGAAGAGAGAAGTGGGTAGATAGAGTACACTTTTGAGGTAAAATAGACTTGGTGTTGTATTGGAGGGGAGGTGCAAAAGATAACACCCAGGTTAGAGGTTGAGCAACTGAGAGGATAGTGGTGCCCATTTATCAAGGTTAAAAAGAGTAAAGAGAAGTTTGGGGGGAAAGGAAAAACAAAGCTTTCATTTTGACCATGTTAAGTTAGAGATGGCTATTAGCTATCCATGTGGAGATATTAAGTAGGCAGCAAAATTTGTAAGTCTGCATTTCTGGGAGAGATCAAATCTAGATAGATTTTCTTGACTTTGTCATGATATTGATGAGATCCACTAAGAAGGATGTGTGTAGAGGGGAAAAAGGGACACAAGGACAGATCTCTGAGATCCTCTAGCATTTATAAGTCAAGTGGAGGAGGAGAAGCCAGCAAATGAATCTGAGAGGAAGCATTCAGAGATGTAAAGGGAAAAGTAAAAAGGTAATGACTCACAGAAGCCCAGAGAAGAGAGTGTTTTCACTAAGAATGAGTGGCCATTTATTCAACATAGTATTGGAAGTCCTAGCCAAGGCAATTAGGCAATAAGAAGAAATAAAAGGCATCCAAATTGGAAAGGAAGAAGTAAAACTATTACTATTTGCAGATGATATGTTATTAAATATAGAAAACCCTAAAGACTCCACCAAAAACTGTTAGAACTGACAAACAAATTCTGTAAAGTTGCAGGATACAAAATCAATATACAAAATCTGTTGCATTTCTACATACTAATAACAAACTATTGGAAAGAGAAATTAAGAAAACAATCTCATTTACAATTACATCAAAAAGAATAAAATACCTAAGAAGAAATTGAACTGAGGAAGTGAAAGATCTGTACACTAAAAACTATAAAACATTTATGAAAGAAATTGAAAAAGACACCAAAAAAAGGAAAGATATTCCATATTCATGGATTGGAAGAATTAATTTTGTTAAAATGTCCATATTACCCAAAGCAGTCTACATACTCAGTGGAATCCCTATCAAAGTTCTAATGGCATTTTTCACAAAACTAGAACAAACAATCCTAAAATTTGTATGGAACCACCAAAACCCTGAATACTCGAAACAATCTTGAAAAAGAACAAAGCTGGAGGCATCATGCTCCCTGATTTCAAACTATATTACAAAGTTATAGTAATCAAAACAGTATGGTATTGGCATAAAAAAAGACACATTGATCAATGGAACAGAATAGAAAGCCCAGAAATAAACTCATGCATATATGGTCAATTAATTTATGACAAAGGAGCCAAGAAAGTGCAATGGCAAAAGGACAGTCTCTTCAATAAATGGTGTCAGCCACATGCAAAAGAACAAAACTAGACTACTATCTTACATCATACACGAAAATTAACCCAAAATACATTAAAGACTTGAATGTAAGATCTGAAACCAGAAAACTAGAAGAAAACGTAGGCAGTAAGCTCCTTGACATTGGTTTTGACAATGATTTTTTTTGGATCTGACTCTGAAAGCAAAGGCAACAAGAGCAAAATAAACAAGAGGGACTACATCAAACTAAACATCAAAGGAAATCAATAAAAGGAAAAGGCAATCTACTGAATGGGAGAAAATGTTTGCAAATCATATATCTCATGAGGAGTTAATATCAAAAATATATAAAGAACTCATCCAACTCAATAGCAAAAAACAATCAGATTAAAAAATGGGCAGGGGGTCTGAATAGACATTTTTTCTAAATAAGACATATAGGTGGCCAATGAATACATGAAAAGATGCTCAACATCACTAATCATCAAGGAAACGCAAATCAAAATCACAATGAGATATCACCTCACATCTGTTAGAAAGGCTATTATCAACAAGACTAGAAATAGCAATAGTTGGCAAGGATGTGGAGAAAAGGGATCTCTCGTGCACTGTTGGTGAGAATGTAAATTGGTGCAGCCACTATGAAAAATAGTATGGAGATTTCTCAAAAAAGTAAGATTAGAATTACCATATGATCCAGAAATTCCACTCTGGGTATTTATCTGAAGAAAACAAAAACATTAATTCAAAAAGATATATGCATCCCCACATTCATTGCAGCCCTATTTATAATAGCCTAGATATGGAAACAGCCTAAGTGTCCATCAATGGATGAAACGATAAAGGAGACGTGGTATATATATACAATGGAATACTATTCAGCCACAAAAAAAGAATGAAATCTTGCCATTTGCAACAACATGGGTGGATCTTGAGGGCATTATGCTAAGTGAAATAAGTCAGATAGAGAAAGACAAATACTGTATGATCTCACTTACATGTGGAATGAAAACAAACACAAAATCAAGCTTATAGATATAGAGAACAGATTAGTTGTTTCCAGAGGCAGCGGGTAGGGAGTCAAGGGAGTCAAAAGGTACAAACTTCCAGTTATAAAATAAATAAGTCATGGGGATGTAGTGTACAGCATAGTGACTATAGTTAATAATATTGTATTGCATATTTGAAAATTGCTAAGAGAGTAGATCTTAAAAATCCTTATCACAAGAACAAAAGTTTTTTTTTTGTAACTATGTATGGTGATGGATGTTAACTAGACTTGTGGTGATCATTTTGCAATATACAAATGTTAATCATATACACCTGAAAGTAATAAAATAAAAGAAATGTGATATGTCAATTATACCTCAATAAAAAAATATGAAAAAGAAAACAGAAGAAAAAGGAATGAATGTCCAACTGCTTTAAATACAGATCAAGTGTAATAGACACAAAGATGTGAGCTCATTGATTCCTGTGAACTGTCATCATGGAGCTCATTGACTACTTAGAATTCAATTGAAAAAGAGAGAATAGAAGCCCTGGTGGAGTACTTTGTGGAAACAATGAGGTAAAGAAGAGGAGACATCAATTAAAAACAATTCTTTTGAGAAATTTTTATCATGAAAAAGAGCAGAGATATAGTCAATTGAGCTTTGACAAAGGAGCTAAGGCAATACAATGGAGAAAGGGTGGTCTCTTCAACAAACGGTGCTGGAACAACTGGGACTTTCACATGCAAAATAATGAATCAACACAAACCTTATACCTTTCACAAAAATTAACTCAAAATGGATCATATACTTAATTGTAAGTCTCAAAATTATAAAACTCCTTGAAAATAACATAGGAGAAAATCTAGGTAATCTTGGGTTTGGCAAAAGCACAATCCATGAAAAAAAAATTGATAAATTCGATGTCATTAAATTTTAAAACTTCTATTCCATGAACGACACTGCTAAGAGAATGAGAAGACAAGCCATACATTGGGAGAAAATATTTGCAAAACGCATACCTGATAAATGACTCATATCCACCATATACAAAGAACTCTTAAAACTGGACAATAAGAAAACAAACATCCCAATTTAAAAGTAGGCAAAAGATCTTAAGAGATACCCACAAAGAAGATATACAGACAGCAAATAAGCATATTAAAAGATGCTTGGTATCATTTGTCATTAGGGAATTGCAAATTAAAACAACAATGAAATACTACCACAAACCTATTAGAATGACCAAAATCCAGTACATTGGCAATACCAAAGGCTGGGGAGTATGTGGAACAATGGGAACTCTCATTTGTTGCTGGTGGGATTGCAAAATGGTACAACCACTTTGGAAGACAGTTTGGTGATTTCTTACAAAACTAAACATACTCTGACTATATGATTCAGCAGTCATACTCCTTGGAATTTACCCAAATGAATTTGAAATTTACATCCCCACTAAAACCTGCACACAGATGTTTACAACAGCTTTATTCATAACTGCCAAAACTTGGAAGCAACCAAGATGTCCTTCAATAGGTGAAAGGATAGACAAACTGTGCTACATCCATGTAATGGAACATTATTCAAGCTAAAAAGAAATGTCCTATCAAGCCAAGAAAAGACATTGAAGAATGAATCTTAAATATGTATTACTAAGTGAAAGAAGCCAATCTGAAAAGGCTACATACTATATGACTGCAACCATATTGCATTCTAAAAAAGGCACAATTATGGAGACAGTAAAAAGATCATTGGCTGCCAGGGGTTCAGGGAGACAGAGGATTGATGAACATGTAGAGCAGAGGGGATTTTTAGGGCAGTGAAATGGTTCTATATGATACTGTGATAGTGGATACATGTCATTATACCTATGTCAAAACCCATAGGATGTACGACGCAAAGAAGGAACCCGAATGTAAACTATGGACTTTAGTTAATAATGTATCAATATTGGCTCATCAATTGTAACAAAGATACCATACTAATATAAGATGTTAGATAATATTAGGAGAAATTTGCAGGGGAGGGGGAGCTAAAAGGATATATAGGAACTTTCTGTACTTTCTGCTCACTTTTTCTGTAAACCTAAAATTGTCTCTACAAAATAAAGTCCATTAGTTAAAAAAAGAAAAAAAGAAAGAGCAGAATATGAAGCAGTATCTAGAAGGAAATGTAGAGTTAGTGGAGTTTTGTTTTGTTTTGTTTTTCTTTGCAATTTTCCCTTTGTTTTTTGTTTGGTTTTGGTTTGTTTTTCGGTAAGAGTATGAGAGCACATATTTATGCAGAGAGAAATTGATAAGGCAGAAAAATAAATAAATAATTACGGGAGAATATCTCTTCAGAACTAAGGAGAAAGGAGGATCAGGAACACAAGTAGAACTTTCCAAAGAAGCTAATATACTTGGACCACAATAACACCAGAGAAGCAGAATATATCTTTATAGATATGCATAATAGGAAGATAAGGAGCTTTCGACCTGATTGCTTCTATTTTTTTCAGTGATATATGTAGCTAGGGCGTCAATTGAGTATGAAGGGTAGAGGGAAAAAAAGTAGGAGATTTAAGAGTAAAAGTCAAATGAGTCTGATGTGTTTTGTCCAACACCACCAAGTTATTCTCCAATTCTCAGTGGACACTGACTAGGTGTCCTACAAATTTAATTCAATTTTAACACTACCTACCTGGAGATAGCGTCAGATCCCATAGGCTAAAGGCTCAGTCCCACAAGATTGCCCCCACTTCAGATGCCAAAAACAAGTCCAGGTTGTTACTTGTGTTTCTGACTGACTGGCTACAAACTGGAGGTTCCCATGACCTCCTCCTTGGATTCAATTAATTTGCTAAAGCAGGTCACAGAACTCAGAGAAACATCTGCTTATATTTTTACCAGTTTATTATATAGGCTATAATAAAGGATACAGATGACTAGCCAGATGAAGAGGTACATAGGATGAGTTCTGGAAGGGTCCTGAGCACAGGAGCTTCTGTCCTCACGGAACTGGGGTGCACCAACCTCCTGGCATGTGGGTGCATTCACCAAGATGGAAACTCATCAAATCTCTTTGTTCAAGAATTTTTATAGAGTTAATCTCCAGCCCCCATTTTCCCTGAGCCTGGTGGGTAGGACTGAAAGTTGCAACCCTATAATCACTCAATCTTTCTGGTGACCAACTCCATCCTAAGGCCATCTAGGGGCTGCACTCTAAGCCACTTCATTACCATAAACTCAGGTGTGCTCAAAAAGGGGCTCCTTCTGAGTAATAAAAGACACTCCTGTTATTTAGGAAATTGCAGGGGTTTTAGGTGCTATATGCTAAGAACCTGGGACAGAGACCAAATATATTTCCTATTATGCCACAAAGAGAAATAGCCATTGTTAAGAGAGGGAAAGCAAATTCACTAGGGAACAATATTGGGATTGTCAGGCAGCATTGTCTACCTATTTAATATTTATTGCTGTGAATTTAGAATGAGTCCTATAAGGGTGGTTGGGTGTTCTTCTTTGGAAAATTTTGGCTTCTCAGGCATTGGCATGAAATAGGTGCATAGTTAGTTTTAACGTTGATTGAATACCTTGCCAAAAATCCTAATGCAAGAAGACAAAGGAAGTTGACTTATGGATATTTACAAAGAGTTTGAAAAATTGCTGGAGATTCAAACTAGAGTAAATGATTGGGAAAGTAGTGTATGGTTCTGAGAGATAATGGACGGTAGCATTGAGAGTCCTTAGTGATTGATTAGATACACGTGGGAAGAACAGGGCACTGTGCCTATGGAATAATGAAGTGGAGATGTGCTGTAAGCTATATCGATTTGACTCGTGAGAGTGATAGAGACTAAAGATGTATATTTGAGATATTAGCTTATAGAGGATATTTAGAGTAATTGTATATAAGAACGCTTAGGGGCCGCCCCGTGGCTTAGCGGTTAAGTGTGTGCGCTCCGCTAGTGGCCGCCGGGGTTCGGATCCTGGGCACGTGGCAGGGTTCAGATCCTGGGTGCGAGCGGATGCACGGCTTGTCCAGCCATGCTGAGGCATCGTCCCACATACAGCAACTAGAAGGATGTGCAACCATGACATACAACTATCTACTGGGGCTTTGGGGGAAAAAAGGAGGAGGACTGGCAGTAGATGTTAGCTCAGAGCCGGTCTTCTTCAGCAAAAGGAGGAGGATTGGCATGGTTGTTAGCTCAGGGCTGATCTTCCTCACAAAAAATAAATAAATAAAAATTAAAATTAAAATAAATAAATTTAAAAAATTAGAAAAAAAGAATGCTTAGGAAGAATGTGTAGAGTTTGAAGAAAGAATGTCTATGTCTGAACTCTGAAAAACATCAACATTTAGCCAAAAAAAGAAGAATCTTACAAGTAACTTAGGTGAAATCAATACAATCTGTTACCTTTGAAAGACAGGGAAAAGTGTTTCAGATGAATTCTCATTAGGTCAAATACTGAAATGTGTCTCATAAGGTGAAGACTAATATGTCTATCATATTAGAGACAAGTGAATCACTGGTGTCTCTGGTAACCAATTCACTAGGTTTCTAGGAGTCAAGATCATATTCAGAGGGTTGAGAGGAGAGAGTGAGATGAGAAATGAAGACACAGTGAAGAGACATATGTCTCAAGAAATGTGGCTGGAATTGAGAGAGAAGTGAGAGTGGTGGCTGTAAGAAAACATGGAGCCACGGGAGATTTTTGATATGGAAGAAACTTAAACCATTTTAAATAATAATGAGAAGAAGCCAGTTGAGAGGGAGAGGTTGAAGATATGACAGAGTAAGAATAATTGATAGAGCAAGGTCCCTGTGAAAGCAGGCCATGATGGCCTGACCACAGTTGGAGGACTAGCCCTAGATGAGTAGAAATCTTGCCACTAGAAGTATAACATAAAGACCAGCAGCATCGGCATCACCTTGGACCTAGTTATAAACCTAGAATCTCAGGCCTCACCCCAGACCTGTGGAATTTTCATTTTAGCAAAATTCACAGATGATTTCATACGGACATTCAAGCTTGAGTAGCACTAAGACAAGGTATATTTCTTCCATTTTACCAGACCGTAATGAAAAAAGGATGAATACACATATAAGCACATTTTTTAACTTGGTGAAGGAAGTTAAGATAGCCTTTATTTGATGGCATTTTTATGTTTAAAGTAGGAAGCAAAGTCAGCTGAAGGGACAGAAAGTAGGATTAGACATTTCAAGAGAGTGAATAATTTTTGAAGTAGCTACTGTAAATCCTATTGGGGAAATACAGAAGGAGAGTAGAGTAACATTAAAGGTAACAAATAAGTCACCTCCCCTCTCTGCGTTTCAGTTTCCTTGCCTCTGAAATGAAGGGTTGGACTGAACTTCCTTGAAGTCCTATCCAGACTCAAAGTAACAAAGGCCATAATGATTCCGCTAATCTTGCTCCTCCTCTCCTCTCTGAAGATGACACCAAGTTGAATCCCTGTGCAGGAGGAGATGATGAGTGTAGAACTGCCTCTTGGACCCATCACCTGGCCTCTTTGCTTTTATTCTGAATGGGTGAGGGGAGAAGCAACAGCAGCCTGAGCTTCCCAGAACTTGTGCTCGGTGGGAGGACGGGAGAATTGGGGCACAGGCCTCCTAGACTAGGTATGGAAGGCCTAGTTAATATTTAGAGCGGCACTAATCTTCATAGAGATGTGATATTCTCTAGCAGTATTCAGCAGTCTTTGTACAGTGAATAAGAAGACACATTTGGAATCATCTACAGTTAGACTTCTGAGGGAGGATGTTCAGTATGAAACAAAGGAGTCTGAGGACATTGTCAAAATGTGGTTGAAGGGAAGGATCAAAAAGTCTAAGATGGGCGCTGGCCTGGGGCATGGCATTAGTGGTTAAGTCTGGCGTGCTCTGCTTCGTTGCCCTGGGTTCCAGGTTTGGATCTCGGGAGCAGACCTACGCCAGTCATTAAGGCATGCTGTGGCAGCGACCCATATACAAAACAGAGGAAGATTGGCACAGATGTTAGCTCAGGGCTAGTCTTCCTCACAGACCGGGTGATTTATAAACAACAGAAATTTATTTCTTACAGTTCTGGAGGTTGCGATATCCAAGATCAAGTTTTAGTGTCTGTTGAGAACCCACTTTCTGGTTCATAGATAGCCATCTTTTTGCTGTGTCCTTACATGGAGGAAGGGATGAGGCAGCTCTCTGGGGTCTCTTTTATAAGAACACTAATCCCATTGATGAGAGCTCCACCCTCATGACCTAGTCACCTCCCAAAGGCCCCATCTCCTAATACTGTCACATTAAGGATAAGGTTTCAACATATGAATTTTCGGAGGACACAAACTTTCAGTTTATAACAATATGGAAGGAAGAAAAGGTAGGAACAGAAGATTTATGAAGAGAAAGAAACGTTAAGGAAATGAAAGTTTCAATTCAGTAGAAAAACAGAAGTTGTAGAAGTAACTGGATGAGGTCGCTAGAAAAGATAGGAGACTAGGATTGGTGAGTAGGATACTGTGGTAGGCAGAAAAATACCCCCTCCCCCACCCCGAAAGATGTTTATGTCCTAATTCCCAAACCTGTGAATATGTTATTTACATGGCAAAGGGGATTTGGAAGATTGATTGATTTAAGGATCTTGAGATGGAGAGACTATTCTGGATTATTCAGGAAGGCCCAATGTAATCACAAGGGTCCTTATAAGTGAAAGAGAGAGTCAGGAGGATCAGAGAGAGATTTGAAGCTGCTACTCTGCTGGCTTTGAAGATGGGGAAAGAAATCACAAGCCAAAGAATACAGGCAGCCTCCAAAAGCTGGAAAAGACAAGGGAACTGATCCTTAGAGCCTCCAGAAGGAACGCAGCCCTGCTGACACCCTGGTGTTAGCCCAGTGGAACACATTCCAAACTTCTGACCTCCAGAAGTGTAAAATCTTAAATGTCTGTTTTTTTAAGACACTAAATTTGAGGCAACTCTAGGGAAATAATACAGATATTAATATTATTAATAATTATAGCAGCTAACATTCATTGAGCACATATATTGTTCCAAGGCATGGTCTGAAGTGCTCTTATAAGTTTTAACTAACTTATGCCTTATATTATATATATAAGATTTATTGAGTTCTTACTATGAATCAGTTATTGTGCTAAGTACATTAAATGTATTATTTTATTTAATATCCACAGAGTCTTGTGAGTTCGCATCATTATTTACCCCATTTTACACATGATAAAACTGAGGCTTAAATCAATTAAATGGTCTGCCTCAGATCTCACAGTAGTAGAGAAGCTGAGATTTAAAGCTTAGCACTGTGACTCCAGAGCCCATGTTCTTAAAAATTACTCTGTACTGCAAGGCTTTATTATTTTGCATAATACTGATTCATGATAATGTCCAGAGGATGGCCATGAGTGTGACTGGCTAAAGTAGAGTGGAAATAAAGCTTATTAGGAAAAGAGAGATCAAAGGAATGAGAAGCTGGGATGCTGATGATCTGTCCTCAAGGTTGCTGAAATCACCAAGAGTGAGTGGACGGAACTAGGCACCAAAGTCTCCATTAAATTAGGAAGAATCTTCTTGATGAGAAATGTGAGATAATTGTATAGACCATGGACTCCAAGAGATAGAGATTTTAAAATGCAAATAGAAATGCAATGGTTTGGAAACTGAAATGTGGCCTCAGGAAGGTGCCCACCCATCTCCTGATCCTAAAGTTGAAGAACATGTAGTTTCTACTTGAAATAGCAATGTCACTAGGGAAATCCAAGTTTAAGTAAATGCAGGAAAACTTGGCTAAATGGTTGAAGAAGGTGGGTTGTAAACCATGGAAACATGAGTTACAAACAGTGAAGCTGAATTATTCAGGAGAGACAAGTTGAAAGTTTACGTCATTGAAATGGAAGGATAGAGGGGCATGTATCTCCTGGAAGGTATAGGAGAGGGTAGAGAATTGAAAAGTTTTGTCTGGAGTGGTAAACTGGGACAGCAAGAATGTATGACAGTGAGTTTAGCTGGTCAAATGGTTTCCAAGTGAATTAAACATTCCCCATAATCCAAAAGGTCTCATTGGAAGTGAAAAATGGGTAAAAAAGAGTGGTTAATTGAGAAATTAAAAGATTGGGACAGGCAGGGCTCTTAGAATTTAGCTTCATCCTTGAGGTGAATCCTGCTAGATCTCAATCTCTTGGGAAAAAAGTCAGCTGTATTAGTGTTCAGACCTTTGGGAGAGTTCAAGTCTCTGACTACTCTTACTCTGAGCTTCCTAAGGAACAGTCATAGGACAATCTTTATGCTCTGAAAGTTACTCCTCGGTGAAGGTCCCCACGACAACTCAGCTGAATTCTTGCTATAATAACTGAACTAGTCCTGTTTTCATGTCATTTCACCACTATTCCTAACCCATTTTCCACATTATTTACAGAATTAGCTTTGTAAAATTAAAATCTGATTGTGATAATCTCTTGTTTGTAATGCTTCACTGTCTCCTCATTGCCTACTGAGTCCTCTAGGAAGGCATGCATAGGGACAGTGTCATTAGCAACTTTTTTTTTTTTTGGTAGTTGCACTCCTTTATCATGTTTAGGAAATATGGCATTTTTAGAGTCAGATGCTTGCTTTCTGAGGCAACCGGCATTGATCTGGCCAAGTAGATATTCTTTTCCACTTAAGTTAACCGTATTCAGTGTCAGCTTTTTGCAACCAAGAACACTGATTGATACAGAGTTCAAAACCCTTGATGGGTTATATATTTCTGTATCTCCTACATCATCTCCTATGTTTCTCTATCTCATCCTGTGTCCCAGCCATATGTAACAAACTAAAACTTCCAACGTTTTGTATCATGTCTTCATGCCACATGCATGATGTTTATTATGACTAGAATAACACTACGATCCTCATTTCTGGGTATAAACCTCCCATTTATTCTTTAATACACATGGTAAGTGTCTCTTCATTTATGAAGCTTTCCCTGACCCAGCTCCTCAAGAAGAGTTGATCCTACCTCTTCCTTTTCCCCATGTATCTTTTACAAACCTCCAATATGCTAATTATGATACAGAGATGCAAAATATTGTTTATATGCCTCTTAGTTGTGTCCTCTAATTTAGCGCAATTACATAGTAACATAGAGAATCCACCCAACAAATGTTTATTAAATAAATTATTGGATTTCTTCTTAAGGGCAGAGAAATACATGTTGCACTTTTAAGTGTATTTTAAAATGTGAACAGAAACAATACAGTAAATCATTATTATATTACCAATCTTACCAAGTTCTCAACTGAATCAAGGAATGAACTAACTGCAATGCAGAAGTCACACAAGGCAAAAAATTCGTTTAATTACGGTTGCCCAGAATGCAACCTCAATTGGATCCTCAGTGCTGTCAGGTAATCTTTTATGGGTTTCTAACCAAGTCTACCTTCCATTTCCACACGTTATTCCTAACCTTTAGTATTTTCCCAGACCCCCTATGCTGGACAATGAACAGCTCTCCTGCACAGAAACCTTGAGTAAAGCCAAAGATGCAATAAGAAATAAGATGGTAAATTCTTCTTATGGTCCTAGGGTGGGCTCTTGAATATTGATATGCAACTACCACATCATTACTAAAAAAGCACGCTACCTTCCCCTCACCCTAAAAAAAATTTCTAAGAGATATTTTAGTTTTACTGGTTATTTTCCAGTGAAAAGTGGAAATGGATAGGACCTCATTTAATTGAGCTAAATCATTCTTTGATGTGCAGCTGTAGTCCCTCTTTCTGGATGGGTTCATAGGATGGATTTACTTCTGAATTTTCCCTCTGGCTTTAGTACTGCTCACTGCATAATAAAACACCCCAGAGAAGTTTCCAGGAAGCAGGGAATATGGCGGTGGTTAGCTAATCACATGGAAGAATAGTAAACATACAGATGAGAAATAACTCTATTTAAAAAAAAAATTATAATGGCAAAAGTGAGAAAGGACTTAAATATTTTATTTAATAATTGTAAGTCAGATACTGATTAGACAGAGAAAACGGAACGAGACTACTTTGGAGATGCCGGGGATCGAACCCGGGGCCTCATACATGCGAAGCATGCGCTCTACCACTGAGCTACATCCCCTGACGAAGGACGGTTGCCAGGTAGCATTCCTGTCCTGATAAAATCTAGAAGCATTTAGAATAATTATTTTGTGTTCAACCAGAGAGTGGCCATCTTCGAGAATGAATTACACCTAAAACTTCGTTCGGATTACTTCCAAGTAGCCTCCTTCCGAGACGCACCAACAACATCCAGCTCAGTATCGTTTCTGAGAGCAGAGCACAATTTTAGTAGCTTCAGCACAATTGTTCTTTCTCCTGTTGGCCAAATGGAATCCCAGGCGGAAAGAATTAAGAGATTTTTCAGGACTCTTTGAAGAATGTTCTGCGAGCTAAATTCCTTGCAGCAGACTAGGTGGAACGGTCAAATGAATCTTTGGAACTACCGCTTGCAACTTGATCCTGCTCAGATAAAAACCGTCCAGGATGATTAAAACGTGAAAATTCTGCCCTGATTTTTGTCCCCAGCAGCAATGGCTCGCCCCACACAGACCATCTAGCCCACCTGACATCAGAGCAGTTATCTGTGAACTTTGGCTTCATGAAGAATCTTAGATTTAAGAAGCTTGCATTTCTTTGTTTCCCCCTTGCCTTTATCCATGTGCCAGATTCTCATTCCTCTTAAATCGCCTTGAATTTCCGCAAGGCTGCTGCGCAGAGGAAGGAACCTGGACAGTACCGCCTAAGCCGGGATCCGCCTCCGCCCGGAGCGGGACACAGCCGCAGCCTCAGCTGCGCGGCTATGATCCGCTGAAAGCGCTTTTCCGACCCCAGACCCAGCGGCAGCAGGCCCGGGCACAGGATTTTTGTCTCTCGCTTCAGAGAGACAGCAGAGAATAGCGACGCTTCAAAAGTAAAAATAACACCACCAAAGATATGATCCATGAAAAAAGTAATTGATAAGTTGGACTTTATTAAAATTAAAAACTTCTCTGCGAAAAACACTCTCAAAAGAATGAGAAGAGAAGCTATAGACTGGGAGAAAATGTTTGCAAAACACATATCTGGTAGAGGACTGGTCTCTAAAATATACAAAGAACTCTTAAAATTCAATAAGGAAACGAACAACTAATTTAAAAAACAGGCAAAATATCTGAACAGACACCTCACCAAAGAAGATTTACAAATGTCAGATAAGCGTATGAAAAGATGCTCCGATTCATAGTCATCAAGGAATTGCAAATTAAAACAATGAGATACTACTACATGCTTATTAAAATGGCCAAAATCCTGAACACTGGCAGTACCCAATGCTCGGGAGGATGTGGAGCCACAGGGACTCTCGTTCATTGCCGATGGGAAACCATTATATGTGATACTGTACAGGTATTTGTCAAAATTCAGAAGGTACAACACCAATAGTGAACCCTAATGTAAACTATGGACTTTGGGTGATAATGATGTGTCAATGTAGGTCTTTCTTCTTTCTGTATACCTTTTATTTTTTTATCTTGTCTTATTGCATTAGCCAGTACTTTCAATATGATATTGGAATGAAATGGTGAGGGGGGACATCCTTGCCTTGCTCCTGATCTTAGCTGGAAGCTTTGAGTTTCTCACCATTAGGTACGATGTTAGCTGTAGTGTTTCTGTGGATATTCTTTATCAAGTTGAGGATGTTCCCCTCTATTCTGAATTTGCTGAAAGTTATCATAAGTGAGTTGGATTTTGTCAAACACTTCTTCTGCAGCTATTGATATGGTCATGAGATTTTTCTTCTTTAGCCTCTTGATGTGATGGATTACATTAATTGATTTTCAAATGTTGAACTAGACTTAAATTACCTGGGGTAAATCTCATTTGGGCATGGTATATAATTTTCTTTTTTATATATTGTTGGATTCAATTTGCTAATATTTTGTTCAGGATTTTTTCATGTGCATTTATGAGAGATATTGGTCTGTAGTTTTCTGGTAATGTCTTTGTCTGGTCTTAGTATTAGGGTAATGTTGGCCTCACAGAATGAGTTACTAAGTATTCCTTGTGCTTCCATCTTTTAAAACAGATTATATGGAGCCAGCCTGGTGGTATAGTGGTTAAGTTTGCATGCTCTGCTTCAAGGGCTGGGGCTCTGGGCCTAGATCCTGGGCGGGGACCTTCGCACCGCTCATCAAGCCATGCTGTGGTGGCAGCCTACATACAAAATAAAGGAAGATGGGCACAGCTATTAGCTCAGGGCTAATCTTCCTCAGCAAAAAAAAAAAAAGAAAAAGAAAAAAAGATTATAAAGAATTGGTATGATTTCTTCCTTTAAAGTTTGGTATAATTCCCCAATGAACCCATTGCATCCTGGTGCTTTCTGTTTTGGAAGGTTATTGTTTATTGATTCAATTTCTTTAATAGATATAGGATTTTTCAGATTTTTCTATTTTGTCTTGTGAGCCAATCCGTATAATTTCTCCTTTTCCTTTTTGTTGCAGAATATTTCAACGTATATAAGAGCAAAAAGAATATTATAATGAATGCCCGTGTATCCATTACTTGGCTTTATTAATTACCAACTGATGATCAATCTTGCTTCATAATCAGTGTGGCATTAATGTGTAATTCTTTTTTTTGAGGAAGATTGGCCATGAGCTAACATCTGTTGCCAATATTCCTCTTTTTTTTTTCCCTCCTCAAAGCCCCAGTACATAGTTGTATATCCTAGTTGTACGTCCTTGTAGTTCTTCTATGTGGGATGCCACTCAGCATGGCTTGATGAGTGGTGAGTAGGTCTGCACCCAGGATCCAGGCCAGCAATCCCCAGTCCACTGAGGCAGAGCACTCTAACTTAATGGCTCTGCCACTGGGCCAGCCCTTGCAACGCTATTCTTATGAGTGAGTTTGGGCATCTTTTCTTATATTTCATATATTAAAGAGCCATTTATATTGTCCTTCTGTGAACTGTCTTTTAATATTCTTTGCCAAATTTTCTGTTAAATCTTTGTTATTTTTCTAGGTTATTCATTGCTTCCTTTTATATATATGGGAGTGTAGTAATCTGTATTTTTTCAAATATGTCCATTCTCCATTTCTGGATACATATTCTGAACATGTTTCTCTGCCTCTTTGAAGTTAGGTGTGACTTTGTTTTTGCCCTCCAAAATGTGAGTGGTGATGCATGTCGCTTCTCACTTGGAACCTTAAAGGCATGTCCATGATTCTCTAAAGCTCACTTTCCCTCTGAAATAGCAACTGACAACATTCTAGATAGAAGCTAGTGTAGGGGACTAAAATATGCCACCTCAAAATATGTGACTTTGGCATAAAGATTATTTTGAACTGGAGGCAAATGAGAATCAACAGATGCAAAAGAAGCCTCCCCAAAGCTTCTTTTATCTAACTAAAAGCAGAAACTTTTGAAAAATGAAAACTGTCATAATTTTTATGGCCATGAAAAAGTAGAAAGTTGGTGCTGAGATGGATCTACACAAACATACCCTACTCCATTAGTTTCCTCCATATATTTACCTTCCCACCGTCTTCTGCCCTTGAAAGCCCCAAATCCTTTTCCTTTCTCTCATCACTTCCCTACAAATTTATTTTTCCTTGTTAAGATGTTATATAAGCCCAAGCGCTAACTACCCGTTTGAGTTACTCATGCATACTCATACTCCCATGTGTATGCAGGATGCACACATTAATAAACTTCTGTTTGCTTTTCTCTTGTTAATCTGTTTTTTGTTGGTTTAATTTGCCCAGCCCCATTCAATGAACCTAAGAAGGGTAGAGGAAAAAGATTTTTTCCCTCCCCTACACTCCTTTATCATCCTAAATTCCAGACTGAGAATATTGAAGAGGAGAGCTATCAGTAAATCAATGAGGAAAAATACATAATGTGCTGACAATAAGCTCTTATTGTTTGTCACTGAGATTTTGTGGATGTTTTCTTTTACATCATAATCGAGCCCATACTAAGTCACACGGGGAAATTATCCCTTTTGTGACATGAATAGCAATTCTACTTTCCCAATCTGAAATTTGTCTTTGACTTTGCTCGTAGATTTTTCTCTGTCATACAGGAGGTTTGTTTTATTTTGTTTTACTCTATGATTATTCAAATAATACATAGTTATTGCAGAAAATTTGGAAAGTAAGAAATGGGTAAATATACTAAAGAAAAACTACCTATACTCTTACCATTCTTTCAGAAGCTCTCTTGAAATCAAATTTGTCAATATTTTCCTTTAAATAATTTTGGATTTTTGAATCACAATTGGAATGGCCTTCCCTACTCCAAAGTTATAAAAAATTTACTTGTGTTTTTGAAGTATTTTGAAGTTTTGTTTTCATAAATCTCAAACACCATTTGGAATTCATCCTGCCATACATTGTGGGATAGGGAATCAACTTTTTTTTCCAGGTAATTACCCAGATGTTGCCACACCACTTGTTAAATAGTCCATCTTTATCCATAATGGGAGACCATAACCCACTGTGCTCAGTAATTATAGATTTAATAGACAGAAATAAAGTATGGATATTAGAATATTTGAACTGTACAATTGATCTAATGAATGTATATGGAACTCCTGATGAGAACAGAGTTCTCTCATGATCAAAATAATGTTATACCAATTACACTAAGAGTCTAAAGCTCAACTGAAAATTCTTTGTTTTACATCTCTCTTTCCTTTTTATTCCCTGAAAGATACCATGACTCTCTTTCTTTTCAAATGTATATCTGAATTTCCTTTCAGATGTAAAGTTTACCTTGTTTATGATAATTTCCTTTGTTGAAAATATGTGTCTGATTCTCTTTCCAAATATGTATTTTATCTTTTTACTGCTACACATTCTGTTTTCAAAGCACATACATACTTGAATAGCTTTTCAAAAGTATATTATCAACATTTTGAAATTGATTTTCTTGTGAACACAGGATCTCTCTCCCCAGTAGATCCCAAAGTAATTTCTTGAAAATTTAGGGGTTCATAGTGTTGTGAAAATATGACCATAGACTTGGAAAATTTAAGTATGGCTTTCTGCATGCGGGAAGTAATGGAGAGAACATCCACTGGCAGAAAGTCAATGGCTCTTTCCTATCAAGTCTTAATACATCCGTTTTATGAATGAATGATTTGGGCAGAAGACAATCTTATATCATTCACAGAATAAATGCATTAGTCTTTAGATATGTGAAAAAAGAGACAACAGGCTCAAAATGGAGTCACTTATGCTAAGCCTCACATCACCAAACCAAGACTTAATATCTAACTTAATTACAGTTTCAACTTCTCCCAGTCAATCTGGAATTACCTGGTCAGCACTAGTGAGGTAATCTGCCTGAGAGATCCCTGCCCTCCCCCAAAGGAAAGTGACCTTGCCTGAAACAATCCATTCTTTACTAGTAACTTCCTTGTTCTCTCCCACTTCTGCCTATGAAAGTCTTTCATTTTGTACAGCTCTTCGTAGCTGCTTTCTAATTGCTAGACGGGATGCTGCCCGATTCGTGAATCATTGACTAAAGCCAATAAGATCTTTAAAATTTACCCAGTTGAATTTTGTTTTTCAACAGGTATCAGAAAGAAAAAGGATGGTAGAAGGATATGAAATATTAGCACTTTAGAAAGAATTCAGGTAACCTTATGTAATGACAATTTACCAGTGTCTGAGCATAGCCTCACTAAAATGAATGAAAATTTGCATATGGCTTTTGAGTGTGAGTTACAGAGCAGCTTAAATTTGTGAGCACCTCATTACTGAACCAGGTTGATTTTGCCCACCTCAGGATTATGCCAATCACCGAGAGGAGGAGTTTGCAAAGAGAAAGGATTTAATCACAAGACAACCCAGCGAGGAGGTGTGAGAATCAATCTTGGATCTGCCTCCTGGAAAATGGGGAGTCAGGGATAATTATGGGGTGAGGGCAACGTGGTCTGAAGTGTGGGAATAGATGACTAGAGGTAAGGAGAAGTGAGGTAATTGATGATCCGTGCAAGTGTAGTCAAGCTTCATGCCTCTTCATAGGATGCATGTTCACAAAGCATGTTCACAAAATCATACCATGATCTGCGTGGAGTTTTTAGCCCCTTGACGTCAAAAAAGCCCCTTGCACATTTGCGCAGGCCCAGTTGATGTGTTGGTGGTTCAATCAGCCTGAACTGGACAAGGAGTCTCAGTTCCTGAAAAATCACTCTTAATCACTCTGTTGGTAAGATGGGGTCAGTTGAAGTGGTCCTGGAGGGCCCATGGTTACATTTACACATTCTATATATTTTCTTCTATTTATTCAAATGCATTAGTTCTTAGAACTTTGCTGTCTGATACGGTAGCCACTGGTACATGTGATTTTTGAGCACTTGAAATATGACCATTCCAGCCTGAGATGTGCTGTAAGTGTAGAACATACACCAGATTTCAAAGACTTAGTATGAAAAAAAGAATGTAAAATACCTAGGTAATATGTTTATATTGATTACTTATTGAAATGATAATATTTTAGATATATTGAATTAAATAAAATATGTTGTTAATTTTCACTTGTTTCTTTTTACTTTTTTTCAATGTGAGTACTAGAAAATTTAAAATTATATATGTAGTTGGCATTTGTGGCTCACATTATATTGGACAGCACTTCCCAAGAATGTTATCATGCTTTTGCTTAATTTATTGTCAAAAGGCAGCATAGTAAGATATGTTTTATAATCTTTAAAAATCAGTTTTGCTTAATCCATTACCCTTGGTGCTGACACCCCATGCAAGCTCCCGGATATGACATCCCTCTTCAGATTGCCCACTCTTAACACTGTTGTGGTCCTATCACACTGTGTTATGATTCTTAATTTCCTGTTTCTTTCCTTACAGAAGGCTAACCCCTTGCAGTAACTAGCAAGGGACCAGACAAATATGAGCTCTAGAAGTATCTGATTTCAAGATAACTTTACACTTTTTTTCTTTACTTTAAAAGAAATACATGTTCCTTGCAGAAAATAGGGAAAACTGCAGATAAGCAAGAAGGTTGAAATAAAAATCAGGACAAATTCCACTACTTAAAAAACAAGGCTGTTAACATTTTGTTATATGTGATTCCAGTATTTTTTCCTGTCTGTGTATGTCTATGTGTGTTTGTGTGTCTCATTTTTAAAAAAAACTGGAATTGTATTGTCACCCATAAAGCTGTCCCTCTCTTCTTCTGTGACTACATAATTAATTTGTTAAAAATCTCCCAATCACAGATTCCTGTAGAGTTGCGGTCTCAGGCGTCACTGCCATTGCCAAATACCTTCACAAGATTGTATCTGATATTTGTAAGCATCTTAAATTAATTATGTTCAAACCCAAACTCCTCCTCCCGTCTAGCCCCATAAAGCAAAGGCAGAATAACCTACCAAACAAGCAGAAGAGCGTTATTCAAGCCCCCAGGATCACTCCCCTTTCTCCCTTACTTCAGCGTATCACACATTAAAGTTCATCTGATTGTCTTCATTCGCACAGTCATTAATTATTTGCCCTCTGGTAGCTCAAATACCCAGGACAGGTAGTAAATATTTTTTTGGACAGTAAATTAAACGGAGAGGAAAAGTTCGAAGTCGACGCCCGAACAGGGGCTTGAACCCTGGACCCTCAGATTAAAAGTCTGATGCTCTACCGACTGAGCTATCCGGGCTCATGCTTACCGTTTTTTCTGACAGCCTTGTAAAGGTAAATTCATTAGGTTATTGTCAACTTCGTTTTGCATTCTTGGACAAAGTGTTATAAATCAATCACTTGCCCACGTACCGCACATACTCAAGCCAAAAGCAGCCGGCGGGTCCCACTTCTACACTACTAATCTGCTGCCTCCACAACCAGGCACCGGAATTGAAACAACTGGGCTCCCCTCAAAAATCCAACCACACGGGTGTGCTCTGAAGAGCTCAGCTATGGAAAGAGCACCCGCGATGCTCTCAAAAGCCAACAGTTTTGGTAAAAAGGAGTGAGAATCTTCTTCTGGGACAAAAGTTTTCAGCTCACTTCCCTTAAAATACACTGGACTCCCATATTTCCTTGAACTTAGAGGATGCAGAGAAAAGAGGCGGAGCTTGGTCCGCCTACCTTCCTACCCATCTGTCCAAATCCTATTCGTGTTTAAAGATCCATATTCAAGCCTTCTTCTCTCTACTTTGCTAACCCCAAAATTGCCACGCTTCACCCTTCCGCTCCGGTCCACTCTGCCTCCTCCTGCGTGAGATCTTCCCAATAACTCCGTGCACTCCATCCAGATTCCGGGTTCTAGGTCGGAGTTTCCCAAACCTGCCAGATTTTGAATCTGGGGAGCTTTCTAATAGCATAAATTACTGTCCGGCCCTGCATAGACTTTGCTTTCGGGCTTCATACAAAACTTATATCTGGGCTCCCCATCACACAAAATAGCGGCGAAAGGCGGAGAGCGTTGACACTTTGCGCCTCAGTGTCTGAGGTTTGAGATGCTCTCTAGGCGTACAAAGCGTTAGTTCGTTTCACAGATGGTGCCCCAGCCCACACATCTCCCTTGCGCTCTCCTCGCTGCGGAGAGAATTCCGTCTGAAAGAGGTTGTGCATTCGACCGTGGCATTCTCTTTCCTCCTCGCTGCTCCTTCCGGCTTTCAAAACAGAACCTCAGCGAGAAAAACAGCTGCCGGGTCCGAATCAACTTGCTGCCCTAGGTTTGCTAGACACACACTGTCGCTCTGCATTTCACGCTAGGTTTTGTGAATTCTTTCCGCTCTGTCATCTCCTGAAGGACCTGAATCTCCCTCTAGCCCCCGCCTCCAACTCCCCGCAGTACTTGACTTGTCTTCTCTTCTTCCTCGTATCCCTCTGCATTACCTTTATGATCTTTTAGACAGCTTTGAAGGCAGAGGAGGAGGAAGTTGGGGGAAAGGAGTTTGAAGACAAGAAAACGCCCCATTCTGGGACTTTCCCTGGTGATGGAAGGGAAATGCCTTCCTGAGAGCTAGCTGTGGAGCCGACCTTGGAGCAAGCTGAGAGAAGTAGGAAGATACCTGAAACAGAAACAACTGACTCCCTGGGTCCAAAATCAGTCTAATGCCAGCCATTCTTTTGTTTTCTGGAAATACATATTAATGACTCCTAATTCTCCAATTCCAATGGATCCTTTTCAGTTCTCTGGCTACGGTCACTTTGGGGGCATTCTCTTCCACAGCCACATGAAAATCCAGGTCTTTAGATGCAATCTTTCTGCAGAATTCCACACTCAGATACGACAGTGCTTAGCAGACATCTTCGTCATCTTCATGAAGTTGTTTCATAGACATTTCAAATTCACCATGTTCCAACAGTGCCAGAAAAAGTGATTGTCTGTGGCAGACACTTGCCCCTTTTCCTGTAGTAGCTCAAGGTTTTCTTTCTTCTCTTTCCATCTGGACCTAAATTTTCAGAGGCAACTTTTTGAGTTCTCTTCTTTGTACCCAATCTCCTGCATTTTCTGCTAGGTCTCTGGCAGTCAGGAGCAGTCAAGGTACAGGGACCCTGCTGTGAGGGTATGGTAAACCCTGTGATACCATGGAGATTGACCAGAGAAGGAGGTCCAAGCTGAGGCCACTTGAGCCACACTGGCCACAAGGAAGACAAAGGTGAGGCTTAGGGGTCCTAGGTATTAACTATTTCTTATTGCTGGGAAAAGTGCCCAGAATATGTATTCCCTCAGAAACTATAGTGTCCAGAGTCCCAGTGCTTTTGGAGACTTTCTTTCATGGTTCTGCCCAGTGCCTTAGTTTATGTGAGGCTGTATGGAGGCTCCATATTTAATCCAGTGAGGTTATGAAGGGTAAGAGGAAAAAGACACATTGGGGCTGCTAGCTCGGAAAACACCAAGTCCAGTGTTTTGTTCTCTGCCAGGCTCTGCCAGGAGTCATAGGATGGAAAACATCCTGATGGAGAGCAGCTAATTTGCTGAAAAATGAATTTAAAAACAGTCTTTACCTGGCATCTGCCCTGAAATAGACACTGCTTTATAAAAGCATTTCTCAACTAGGAGAGTTCACAAGCAACACCTTTGGACATCTGTGCTTTAGATGGTTATAGTTCCTGATGCACAAATAGGGCATCCTGAGTTTAAGTGTCTGTGGAGTCCTATCTTTTGCATTTTCCTCTGTGAGTTGCTGATCTACCCTCTCCGGCCCTCATAGCCTTTGAGAGGCTAACGGGAAATCTTGTTCGTTTGTTTGTACATACAAAACAAGCTTTACTTCTTCTTGTGAAATTTGGCTTTTACAGTTTTTCTAGGCCTTTGGTACACAAACTAGCATCCAAAAGGAAATGAAAATGGAACTGATTTTGATACATCCACCCAAAGTAGAATCATATTTAGAAACAAAGTAGTTCCATAATTTTTACTGGCTCCTTGTTTATACCTATGGTGTTTGTTTTAGGAAACAGAAGAAATTTATGCATCTATCTATTCCTACCATTCCCTCTTCACTCCACCCCCCCATTCACACACACACACACTGCCCCTTTGGTTGCATCCCAGAGATCTTTGGTGTGGTGGGTTAAATCATATATTCATTCCCCTTTATGACTTAAAGTTCGAAAAACAAGAAACTGGAATTCAATGGGCAAATGTAAGAAATGTAGAAAGGAAGAAATTTTAATTCAATACTCTCCACTATCCTTGCAATTATATTTTAGCTAGATGTGTGTGTGCGGGCTGGGTGTTTTCCACCATATGGCGTGTGAAAACCTCCAATGAGAGTCAACTTACCATCGATCAGAACAACCGCTCTGCCAAAATCCGGCGTCGAACAAAAAAATCTAACACCTTAAGCCTAATTTCCTCCCAAATCGAACTACTGCCAGCTGATAGCTTCGAGCCCTGAAACTTCCAATGACGTTTTCAATGTTCGCGTTGACAGTCTCCGCACTCCTAAGCGCTGCGTTTGGGTTGTCCAGTGTTCTCCCAACCACTCACTCGAATAGATTGGGAATCCGCTCCCTCCACTCAGCTGCATTCTTCCAGTAATTAACCGCGCTGGATGGACCGGTGGAGGGAAAGAAGGGGAGAGGAGAACGTAGGGGCGGGGAAGTCAGGTGGAAGCTTTTCTCTTGTTTGTTAGATGACACAGATCTGACTGCTCAGAAAACTGAAGGAACTGAAAGAAAGTTTTCATAGGGCCCTTTCTTTTCCCCTTTACTCTCTTTTCCCCTTTACTCTCTGCCCTTTTTCTGTCCTGTCCTTCCACGATATACCCAATAAAACTCAATTTGAATGTGCCAGTTGTGGTGGCAGGCTTCTTGCATCTGAAGTAGGGGATTCTGAAGAGGGTGGTTCCTTTTTCTTTTTTCCCTCCTCCTCCCTCTTGTCTTCCTTTTGCCGATGCCCCACCCTAGGTGTTGATAAACCCCAGGGAGCAGAAACGGGAAAACAACGAATGCAATCCATTGACTTCACTTTCCTGTGAACCGGAAGAACGGAGTTGTTAGAAAAGGGAAGTGGAGGTGCCAGGGATTGAACCAGGGACCTCGTACATGCGAAGCACGCGCTCTACCACTGAGCTACACCCCCTTGCTCTGTGTGTCTTTGGCTGCTTCGTAAAATGTTACTTCTATTTTCCATTTTTGTTTCTTTCACGTAAGAGTTGGCTGGAGAGTCTACTGTGTTAATTTTGACTGTTTTTGAAATTACTGACCCGGACACCGTCTAGTGGCTTTACTAGGAGAAGAGTAACTAGATTGTAGTCCGAATAGCACCATTTCTGACTCTTAAAACCTTCCCACTCAAGTTAGCCTGCCCCAAGGTGCCCTTACCAGCAGATTGTTTGGGTGAATGTTACTGGCCTCCGCTAGGAAAGTCCCAGGAAAACCACGTCTCCAACGTATATCGCAGCGATAATGATTCAGATTAAGTGCTTTCTGTCCAGAGGCAGCTGGTGGTTTTAGTTGAACTGGCGAATTGAACTTCACACTCTGTTGGGTCGAATGCCGAGGCAGCATCCTTGTCCACCTGACTCGCAGTGCCGCTTCTCGTGTAACACGCTCTGAGATTGCCCTTAGTTCTGGTTCCACACTCCTTCTCTATCCCTTGCTTGAGGATTACGTCCTCAAAGGGTTTTAAAAGCAACAACAACTTCAAAACTCCATCACCTTTAAATGAAGTACCTTTTTCTAACTGTTATCCTGAATGAACAACGGCAAGGGCAGACGTAGGGCGAGGAGCATAGTAGGGGGATCCAGCAAAGCCGGCAAACAGCCTTCCCTTTAAGAACCTGTTGACACAATGAAAAAGCCTGCTATAGATATGAATACTTGAAAGAATAAAGTCAAAGAGCCCTGAAAACCTTCAAGTGGCGCCATAGGTGATTGAAAAATGCCAGGGAGTCCTAGATACTGCAAAACAAATAGGATTGGATTGTCTGCGAAAGAGCAGAGGTAATGGCCGCTTGCTCACTGGATGCTTTCAGTTTAGCGTGTACCGCAAAGATCTACATATTGACTTCAAAAACTAAGGCTGCTCCTTTATCCAAGAACTTCTGCGTAATATTGACAAACGTATTTTGGATAGATTTTCATTTGAAGACTTAAAAACTTAAGTGTTTACTGGTGAAGGCAAAGAAGATTGAAGACAGGCAATTTTGATTCTTGTTGCCTTAGTCCTCTTGAAGATTTACTTGACAGTGAATGTAGAAGGATATTTGTGATCAGGTGACACAGGAAAGAGGATTCATTGATGTAAATTGTGGACCTTCCAAACTCCGAGGGTGTGGGACTTTTAGCTTAGTCTAGGGCTCTCTCAACTGAGATGTCACCACATCTCTACTTCCTTCACCAACACTAATAATTTCTCAACTTTCAGGTTTGGAAAACACTGCATTCTTTGAGAGATGTCTTTCCCTTGTTCCCTCACTCAGAAATTGGGAAAAATATCCTACCACATTTGGTGATTGATCCAAACTACTGCCATCTGTGTGTGTGGAAGGGAAATGAGGGGAGAGAAAAATCAATGGATAGGTTTTCCGCTCCTTAGTCTTCACACAGACACAACTAAGAATACAAAAGAAAATTTAACAAAGATTGCCCAAGGGTCTGTCTTACTTTTCTTTGATCCTTCTTTTTTTCCCCTGTTCCTCACTGAACTGTGAAATGGATCCAAAGGAGCATGAGCTCATTAAAGTGGTGGTGGCATGCTTTTCATCTCCTTTCAGGAGATCCTGAGTGAGCATGATCTTTCCTTCTCTCTCATTTCTTCTCATCTTACTTGTGCTGATGCAATTTGAATGTGTACAGCTTTGAAGGGGAAAAAGAAAAGCAGTATTGAAGGAATCCAGGAATAAACCTGGACTCTCCTACAAGGTTAGCCTGTGTTCTACCACACACTCAGATAGACGCTATACTTCAGTAAATCCTCTATAACTGATGATTGCCCTGATTTCTGGGTACTATAGGATAAAACAATTGGTAGAACAAAGTTTCCTGTATTTAATTCACCATTTCAGGAAATCCTAGACTGATCCTTTTCTGCACCTATCCCATGAGAAGGATGTCTGAATGCTAGACCAAAAAGTGTTTCTGCTGCTAAGATCTTCCCACTCCAATCTTCCACTCCAGTCAGTCCACTCCAAGATCTGCTCACCAATACTACCAGAGCATCAGTTCCAACAGGGAGAGTGCCAGGTTGGAATATTCACTTCTGTGTCTAATTCTCTTTTCTTTCAACCTCTGCTTACAGAATGGCAAGAAAGACACAGTTTAAATTAAATACAAAATAGAGACCAGACTTGAAATTTCCTTGAGCAGACAAAACCATTTATGCCACACAAGCAAAACTAAAATCTAGCTTATTGCATGAACATAAGAAAAACTTAACTTAGGTTATTTCATGTAAATGCCTCTCATAACCATTAAAAAAACAAGTAATCTTCCTAAAAATGGTATAAGGTGATCACTTTTAACCAATTCTCTGCTGGAGTCTGGAAACTCCCATTGTAACATCCAATCGCTATAAAAGTTAAACAACTTCCTGATTTTCACTTTATAAGCCATCCTGTGATGTCATGCCCCTGAGATTTATATCAATTTTAAAATTTGAAAGCTCTCAGTTCACAAACTGTTCTTATATGCACGATAAACTCTTACTAAATACTATTTTATTGATTTGGTGGCTTTAATTTTGCTATTTCTGGATTTTTGACAACATATATGACAGTGTAGAAGGATGTAAAGAAGATTAGCAGTATGTTGCCTCAGGAATTTAGGTCCAGGTGGGAGAAAAGATAGAAGTGGAATAAATTAATAACACGGTGAGAAATGAAGTATGACGAGATGAGTAACATGAGTGCTGATCTCAAAATTTAGGCTAATATGGGGAGATGGGACAGAAGAGGAATGAATTTATCACAAAACTTGGTCGTAAATGAAGAGCAACAGGTGTATTTCACAGTCACTGCTCTAGTAATCCCTGGTGTAGATTAGTTAATGGATGCTTCAGCTCTAGTTTAGGAGACCCCATAGAAGGAAGAGGGAAGAGAAAAGGAAGGAAAAAGCTACAATACATTATAGAGCCTTGTTTGGACAGAATTCTCTCCTAAATAAGGAAAGTGCAAAGGTGGCAATATGTGAGCTAGAACACTAGGTCTTTGTAAAGCCTTTTTAAAAATCTAAGACTTTGTAAAAGCTCCATAGGCCTAGAGAAGTCCTCAAACGTTGTCACATAAGACACAAAGAGTAGTCCTTCTGAGTTTCACCAATACTTTGTGTGACAGTCAACCTCCACAGGAGCTTCAGAGGAAATCCTAAGACTTCTTCTATGGGAAGCAATCAGTAATTTTTATGATTTTAAAGCTTCCCAGATGATTCTGGTAATTAGCCACTTTGGGAGCCACTAGCCTAGAAAGTCAAGCACCCACAAAGTGGATTGGGTTAATTTATTGGGAAAATTTCATCCAAAAGGAGGTGGATCAACAGGAGGTCCACTCTATCTTTCTCCCCATCTTCTGAGTACAAAAAATGGACAAAGTCTCCTTTCTCCTGGAGAAAGAGAGGGTGCTTAAGATGTTTGTCCCACAAGAAGATCTGACTTCTATAGCCCAAAACTGTCATGGCTTTAGGAGTGCGTTGCTGCTCTTTCTGGTGCTGGATAAACAGTAGGAGCACTTTGGAAGGCATGCGTGTGGTTGATTTAGAAGGTGCACAGTGCAGAAGCCTCTGTTATTGGTGACTTCCATAGAGAAGCCAAATTTTCTGGAACCCTGTGTATAGTTGTGCTGGGAGCCTTGTTGAGTGCCTGATTCAGGCTTGAATATCTCAGGTATGAGTGGGAGTAAAATAAGTGTGGAAACTTGCAATAAAGAGAATGTATGAGGCACGAACATTAGAGAATACCCAAATCCACTTGACTTGATTTCAAGAAGTTATTTGACTATGAAGTGGCACAGCTCAGTTGGTGACAGTTCAATCTTTTAATGTGAGATTTCAGGATTTAAGTCCCTGTCAGGCTAGTCTTTCCTTTTACTTACATTTTTCTAATTTTTAGACAGATGCTAATTGAAACTTAGCTTTCTCTTAGGAAACTCTTCATGGCATTTATAGTGTGTACCTCCTTCCATAAATCCACCTATTTTCTCAACAGGCTTCTAAAGGCAAAACTTTGAGGGAGCAAAGCAAATGTTGCAATAGAATAAGAAAGCCATTAGTCAAATGCATGCAACTCAGCAATTTTTGTACTCTATTCTTCAAGTGTAGGTAAAAAGGCAACTATAGGGACTCTTACAAGGATTAGATGGGTGAACAAAAGAGTGAATTTAGGCATGAAAATGGAAAGACAGATTTGAGAGAAAGAGAAAGAAAGTAGATTGCCACAGGATTTGCAGTCATATGGGATTTGAGGAGTGAGGGAGAGGGATCCACTGAAGAATACCTTCATGTAGCTTGACTAGCCTTCTGTTGACTTAGTAAGTGCAGGAGGATGAACAGGATTTCTTCTAGGCTTTTTTTTTTTTGTTTTCATGTTGATTTGTTTTCACATTAGAAGCAAGAAACAAAAAACTCCTGCCACCATTATGTGGCTTTATGCTTTGTGTTAGCATTGGCAACACTTGGGCATGAATTAAACATGTGGCTTAATGGATAAAGCACCTAATTCCCAATCAGAAAATTAAAAGCTCACAATGAAAGTTGTAACAACACTCAAAAATCTCCTTATCTTCTAATATCAATGGATAATTCTGAGTCCTTCATACTACTCACTCTCCAAGGGACCTCTCTTCATAGCCTCATGAAAATGTAAAATCAGGGTAAGAGATGTCATGTCTGCAGAGTTCCTGACTCACAGATTAGAGCCTTCTGGAACCTCTATAAATTGTTACTTAGATGTAATAGACTCTAAAGTGAAAAGCGTCATGGTTCCTGCCATGTGGTGGCCACCTAAGTCACTAATAATGATGACTGGGCTTGGAGTGGAGATGTCTGATCCAGGAGATAAAGTCTGCAATGAAATTCGCATAGATTAAACTGGAAAATAACAGCAAAGACACAGAAGGAAATCAGAAGAGAGTGACATATTTTCTGTTCATGGGCTTCTTATTTTTTCTCATTTCTGTCTTCCTTTCTCTTCAATAATATTGCAAAATGGTAGCCCAAGTGAAGAAAATGATTAATCTAGTGGCTACTTGTTGCTTTACACTCATTTCTTTCTTATGTTGTCCCAATCACCCTGCGTAGTGGTAATCCACTGGGTCTTTTGTTTACTTTGTCAGGGGTCAGAAAATAATGAGAAGAAAAGGAATGAAATGAGTTGATTCCATATTATCAGAGTTGTGGAAAAACAGAGCAGCCCTAAATCTGCAGGAATGAAACCCAGAACTTTGACATACGCAAGAAAAACAGCCGACCATTGAGCCACACTGTTGACTCAATCATAGTTTGTTGCAGTATCCTTGAAACATAACACCTATTTTCTGTGGTTCCTTGAAAGCCTAACTTTTAAAAATAAGAGTCCATTCTGTTAAACCCACTATTTCTACAACCTCTAACCTCAATCATTTTTTGTACGTACATTAAAGAAAGGATAATAAATTCTAGACTGTGACACTGTTCCTGCTCCTAGAATCTTACCTGCATGGTCAGTCCCCTCCCAGATCCTCTCACTGGCCTAAAGCTTCTTTTTATTTTTATTTGTGAGCCACTTCCATGGAAAGTCCCAAGATGGAATTTTCTCTTAGATTTTTAATCTTTTCCTCCCCACAGTTTCTTTCTCCTGTAGTATAGACCAACTTATCCATTTTCCCTTGACCATCTAGTCCATATCCATGTGTTCAAGTATTATCTACCACAGTTAACTTCTGACTTGATTTTGTATACCGTGCCTTGCCTTCTCCACCAGCAACCAATAAATAAAGCCCAGGAAATATCTCCTTGGAAAATTCAAAAAGCACCTCAATACCAACATGTGTAAAATAAAAAATTATCTCATGTTTCCAGTTGTTTGTTTTCCTCGATTTTATGTCTTGTGAAATGGCTTTATACTACAGCTGGTAAGACAAGAGAATAGTAGGTTACCAGGTAGTCTTATGAGTTTTGACGTATTTATCTTCTGATCTTCTCCAGTCCCAACTCCTTGAGCTCAGGGACTACGTCATTCACATCTTTGTTTCAAGTGATTAACCCTATGAGTGTTTCATAATAAATAGCGGACACACATTTTTGATTAAATGAATGGAAGATAATGTGCACAGCTACTGTTTTTTGATTCTTCTTGAGGGGAAACAGTGACTGCATGATATTTCTTTCAGAAAAATAATCAACATTAACTTCTCTGGTCTAGATTTACAATTCTCTAGCAACTGAAGGATTATGGCTTCAAATCTCAAAAGTTCTGGGATAATTTTCTTACTGTAGAAGTTTCTGTCTTCTGCCTCCAGAGCTTCATCAGTACCATGTGGCTTCTACATCTATTATTGCCATTACCTCTTTCCGTGGTAAACAATTTTCCTATTTATATTGTGAAGTTCTCCCTTTTCTTCCTCTTTCATTTACTGCTCATTTTTCTGCTGCTTCTCCTTTTTTTCCTCCTCCTCCTCTCTCTCCAAGCTTTTCCTTATTTTCAGTCTCTGTCTCCATTTAATGCCTATGCTGAAAAAGTTATTTTTGTTTTGATTTGGTTTGGTTTTAACATCAGGTAAATTTTGATGTAAGTAAGCCCTATTTCTTAAATAATGTTATAACTTACTTGGCACTCCACACAACTCTGTAAAGTGTATTTAACTTCCAAACAAGGAAAATACAAAATCCCATTTAGCCATCTTCTGATGATGTTTCTTCTTCTTCTATCTAAGTCACACTCTTCTTTTGGTATCCTGTTACTTAAATTCTGAGATATAAACATGACTACTATTAGTATATCTTAGATGGTAGTTGTACTGGGTTGATAGTGCCCCTCTCCAAATTCATATGCTTTTATTTATTTTTCTTAAGTTTTTGGTGAGGAAGATTAACACTGAGCTAACGTCTGTTGGCAATCTTTCTGTTTTTTTTTTGGCTGAGGAAGATTGGCCCTGGGCCAACATCCACACCCATCTTCCTCTACTTTATATGTGGGACGCCTGCCACCACACAGCTTGATAAGGGGTGCTAAGGTCCACGCTCAGGATCTGAACCCGCAAACCCTGGGCCGCCCAAGGAGACGGGCAAACCTAACCACTACGCCACCAGGCCAGCCCCATATACTTTTAGAACTACAAAATGTGACTTTATCAGGAAATAGAGTCTTCACAGAAGTAACCAAGTTAAGGATGAGGTTGTTAGGGTAGGCCGTAATCTGATATGACTGGTGTCCTTATAAGAAGAGGGAAATTTGAACATAGACACAGACATGGAGAATGCCATGTGATCACAGAGGCAGAGACTGGAGTGATGCAGCTGTAAGCCAAGGATGCCAAGAAAGAAGCAATGCTCATAACTATTACAGTACTTGTGTTTGCAACTGGTTGGTATTTACAACTGTACCCTCTACTCCCTATTCCGTATTCTCTTTGCCTTCAGCAAGCACTTCAGCTGGTGAGGTTCTTTGGTGGGGTGAATTAAATCTTCACCCTCAAGGTTCATCCTGAAGCACGTTAGCAGGGCTCCCTATATCAGGTTATTATAGTTTTCCATTGACTTTAACTAAAATACACGGGATTACTAAAAGGTACGCCCAGGAAATCTCCTTGAATTTCACACGTATTCCTTTGTAACCCCATTTTATAGTAACAGCCCAATTTACAGTTACTATCCAGATCAATCACAACAGCCAGTAGAGAAAGCCCCTTCTTTGCCTATTGATTTATTGGCACAAGATGCCCAAAGTGGTAAGGTGACGCTATCAAATTCTAGTTAGTGGAACCATTGTTATGTCCTCTGTTGAAAGCACCTCTCCCTTGGGAACTCTGACTTCTAAAGCAGCAAGCCCCAAATTGCAAGAACTAAAACCAAAATTTTGCAAGTGGAAGTTTCCATGTTTTCTATGGTCACATAATCCCATCACAGTATATCTCTCCTCCTGGTAATAACTAAAACTCTGAGTAGGAAAAAAATTGCCAAGTACACTGAAAAGGAATCAGATTATAGAGATGAGTCAAAACTTGGAGGAGAGACCTAAAATGTGTTGAGGGTGGGTTTGCTGTTTTTTGGTCTTTTCTCCCATGGCTTTGCCCTGAGTGCAGGTCCCAGTCATGGAGCAGTTGTGCAGGTCACAGAAACTATGACAGAAGCTCCATCTTTCTAGCCAAAGGAAGAAGGAAAAACTGAGGATATTTTGGAAATTTGAGGAGAATCCTGAAAAGGTTACATCTAAAGAAGGGGTTTCCCTAAGTCTATATATGAACCCATACGAGTCTTGAGCTCAGCTCTGTGCTGTGCATGCTTTGGACAGAGCCAAAACAACATAGTAAATGCTTTGCAAGCTAAAGTCATATATAACCAAAGCCTCTGTCACAGACTACCTCAGAATGGCACAGTCTTAGGGAAGACCAGAAGCAGCATAACAAAGTCTTTGAAAATTGGACTGAGATTGGGACTACTACTCCAGAAAGGAGAAATAAAACTTGTCTGAACCTAACCATGTCAATTACCTGCTAAAAAGAAACAAACAAATTCAAACTTCTCCAACAGATCATAACAGGACCTAGAGTCTACACAACATAAAACTCACAATATCAAGGATACATTTTTTTAAATTACTCAACATACAAAGAACTAGGAGAATACAATCAGTTCTGAAGAGAAAATACAATCAATAGATGGCAACTTCAAGATGACCCAGTACTTGCAATTATCAGATGAAAAATTTAAAACATCTATTATAACTATACTCTATGATAACTCTACTTCAATGAACCGAAATGAAAGCATTTTCAGTAAAGAAATAGAAACTATAAAAAGGAACCAAATGGAAACTTTAGATCTGAAAAGTACAATGTCTGAAATTTAAAATTCACTGGATAGACTCAATGAAGATGCAGGGAAAGAAACAGTTAACTCAAAGATAGATGAATAGAACTTATCCAATTTGATGGAAAGAGAGAGAAAAAAAGACTGAAAACAATAAACAGAGCCTCCAAGTCCTGTAAGAAAATGTCAAATGCTCAAAAACAGGCATCATCTTAACTTATCAGAATCAGCTTCAGATTTATACCAGCTTAATTCCAGTAATATAGAGAAACATTATTTCTTTATAGTTCTAGTCCTTTTTCTATATTTGTGGATTATTGTTATACACATTACATCTATTAGTGCTATAAACATAACAATACACTGTTATAATTTGGTATTTGAAACAAAATCTCTTTCTTGTTCCCCTCTCCCATCTCAGCAAGGTGGAAAGTCCGCTCCAGACCGGTATAGCCAAGAACATAGAACTCTCTCCCCCTCCCAACTCCTGACAGCAGGATTTTCTTCCCCGAAGGAGCAGGACTTCACTGTTTGTCATCCTGCCTTCAGCTGCCTGTTGCTGAGGCTAAGTCCTGGAAGAATATGGTCTAGAGGTGGAGGCTTCTTTTTTCCATTCAGTGCCCTACTCATAGAATTGAGGCTCTACTTTGGGCATGGTGTACTGAAAATACTGAGGCCCCAATCACCTTACCCCAGCTTGTGAGGTGGTTTTTTCATGGCAGGAGGGACAAGCCTAGAGGACCACAGGCTGTTGGCCCCTCCACTGAGCACTCACCTCTTAGGGAGGGAGTATTACTCAGAAAGAAGCTGGCCATTGTCTCCAGAGTCCTGGAACAGAGATTGCTTAGGAGTGGGAGCAGGAGGGAGAAGAAGACCAAAAAACAGATCCCAATGTCTTCCTAAAGGAACTGACTTCATTTGCAACACAGCATGAGGAAATTCATACATAAGGGTGCCCTCAAGAACAGGAGAGGTTATGGTAAAAGCTATTGGGAGGAGATTCTTGCATTTAGTGAAGATATAGCCCAGACTGTAAGCTAGTTAGTTTGCAGGGGAGAACCAAGGAATAAGATAGCTGGGAGGAGGCCTCCTGAGGACAGAACAACCATCCACCAAAGAAAGATGCTACAATGCTGGCTTTGAAGATGCAGGAAGGCGCCACAAGTCAAGAAACCCAAGGAATGCATCTGTAGAAGCTGGAAAAGACAAGGAAATGAATTCTTCACTAGAGCTTCTAGAGGGACTGCGGCCCTCCTGACACCTTGACCTCAGCCCAGTGAACCTAATTTCAGACTTCTGACCTGCAGAATAAATGTGTGATGTTTTAAACCACCAAGTTTGTGCTTATTTGTTACAGCAGCCATTAGAAACTAATACAGGAATAAAGAGGACAAGGGCAGACACAGGAGGAAACACTAAGGATGGCAGATCAAATAAAAATTCCAAACTTACCTTTATCCCCCAACCACATTGACACCACAGAAGAGATTCATAGAGATTTATATATTTGAAAAAATGAAATTAAGGAGCCCTTGGAATGTTTAAAAGGTGCCATTTTTAGACCACAAGTTTGAGGAGTTTCTGGTTAATAAAAAATAGATAGAATCGAGTTGACCTAGAGGGGGGAAAGGCAATGGCTACATCATGGTGTGATGAGTTGCTTTTGGTCCAAGCAGCTTATAATTTCCCTTTATGCTCCAAAATTATACCCTGAGGTATTTCAAGCAAGAGCTTATTTAAAGATTTATAAAGGAATGGCCAAAAGTATTTTCTGGAGAAGCCAGGAATAACCAAGGCACTGAATTCTGTTTCTGCCTGTGTCAGTGCTTAGAGTAGTGACTTTAGGAAGTGGATGCAAGATGGTGTCTGTGGACTTGTGTAAACAACCTGCAAGTCCATAATCCATTTTGACAAAAGCAGATGACTTTTCATGAGCAAGACTGTGAACTAAATGGACCTATTGTTCCTCCATCAAAAGCTCTCCCAACAGAACTATTTTAGCATAACACAACACTTCTACAAATAATTTTCTCAACTGTCCAGATTAAATGCCTCGAGGATATTTAAGAGAAGTTGTTTTCCAGGAGTGTCTACCCAATCCCTCACTGCCAAAGAGCTGGGGTCACAACTCTCCATGACTGGTGACTGAAATTTCCTGAGCAGCTCTCATGGTACCGATCTTTGTATTCCCCTGCACCACCTTTTATATTTTTCTGAGAGGTCTGTAGGCAGGAAGGAAGGAAGTTGAAGACTCAAGAGAACATTGCATCCTGAGACTTTCCTTGGTGATGGACAGGAACTGCCACTCGGGAAGTCTGCTAGGAGCAGTCCTTGGAGGGTCAGACGTTTATGAAAGCTTCTAGTTGTATTAAGGGACCTTTCATTTCAGAATGCAATGTCTCTTCTCCTGAGGGTTTCAGAAACAGCGGAACTGTACAGAGTAGACCCTGACATTTTAGCCTAAATCTTGGAACACCTGCAGATAATAGCGCTAACCAGATATATAGAATATTTGGGACTCACTCAGCAGGGGGTGTAGCTCAGTGGTAGAGCGCGTGCTTAGCATGCACGAGGCCCTGGGTTCAATCCCCAGCACCTCCATGTGTCTCCCTTCTCCAACCCTTTTAAACTCCATGGATTGACTCCTTCCAACCTGGCTGATTTAGCAATAACAAAGACAGGACATAATTTGAGTAAAAGAAACTGTTCTGAATGCTAAGCAATGAGCATGTCACCAACACAAAAATAACCTGTTCTCTATTCGTGGTTTGTCAAGTATTAGTGCAGTGTTGAGGCAGCCAAGTTGAAGGAGTCAAGGCCCTAGAAATTGAAGTGAATTAGTATTAAAGTATCAGTTGCAAAAGGGAAAGAAAATAGACCAACAGAAAGAGGAAAAAACAAGAAGCCCTTGGACATTTCCCTTTACATCTCTTCTCTTTCTCTGTCTCTCTCTCTCTTAGTATTCTTGTGTCAATAGACAGACAGAGAAGGACAAAACTCTTACTTTCTTTTTCCTGCTGTTCCCTATCCTTCCGCATATGCCTGGCATGAAAAAGCCACCACGGAAAGAGAACACGTATTCTGTGTGTTGGTGACATGCTTGTAGGGAACTACTGAAGAAGAGACATGGAGGTGCTGGGCATTGAACCCAGGGCCTCGTGCATGCTAAGCACGCGCTCTACCACTGAGCTACACCCCCTGCTGAGGCAGCTCCCAAATATTCTCTATATCCAGTTAGTGTTATTATCTGCAGGTGTCCCGAGATTTAAGCTAAAAGGTCAGGGTCTACCCCGTTCAACTCTACTGTTTCTGAAACCCTCAAGAGAAGAGACATTGCATTCTGAAATGAAAGGTCGGTTAGTACAACTAGGATCTTTCACAGCCGTCAGACCATCCAGCGACAGCTCCCAGCACACTTCCTGCGTGGCAGTTCCCGTCCACCACGGAAGAGAGTCTCAGAATGCAATGTTCTCTTGAGTCTTCAACTTCCTTCCTTTCTGCCTACTGCGCTCTCAGAAAAATACAAAAGGTGGTGCAGGGGAATACAAAGATCAGTACCATGAGAGCTGCTCAGGAAATTTAGACCTAGGTGGGATAAGACTGACGTGTAATTAATTCACAATATTGGCATGAAATGAAGAGCGAAGAGTGTGTCGGTCACTACTTTCTTAAATCTCTGAGCGCAGCATCTTTTTGTCCGGAAACGTGGAAGCGGCATTCTGTCCAGGACGCTGCATCTGTGCTTCTGAGACCCCTAAGGACAGAAGACAGGAAAGAAGATTAGAAAAGAGGCTCCTGTGGATAGACCGCCTCTTTCAGACAGAATGCTTCCCACAATGACGCGAACAGGAAGGAAGCAAAAGAAACAAATTCGTTTTTCCTCAGACCTCCCCACGCCTGAACAGGTCCTCAAACCCTGTCTGTCCCCGGGACACAAAAAGTAACGTTTCCTGCCTGTATTCAAATTGTGTGCCACAGTCAACCCAGACACGTGTTTTGGAAGAAATCCTGTCATGGGTGGAGGAAGGGGAGGACAGGGATGTATATAATTTTAAAACTCCTCCAGATAACTCTGAATTTCAGCAAGACTCGGTTACTACTAGACTAATGTGTGAGAACTAGAGAGAGTTGAGGAGGAATGGAGAGGAGAGAGGAGCTAGAGAGCAGAGAGTATCATAGCGAGAGAATGAGGAGAGGAAGACCGGTGAGGAGAGAGAAGCCGCCGCCTAGGAAGAGCAGGAGAATGAGAAGGAGACAAGAAGAAGACTTGGGAATGGGACTTTAAACACCAATAGCATTTGGATAGAGGAGGATGTTGGATGTATCCAAGGTCCTTATCTCTCCTGCATTTTCACCAGGTCCATCAGGAAAGAAGTCTCCGTCACTCTAAGCAGAGTCAAGTGAAACGTGATGTCCAGCAAGCATCCAGTTTGTCTTGTTCCAGATAAACGTCTCAGACTTGTTCTTTTCCTCACTGTATAAACAGGTTGAGCACTTTGTAGAGTGCTCCTGTGGTTGAAGTTTGGTTTGTGGTGCATAGCGCTGGAACTCATAGCTTTCTTTTTTATTTATTTATTTATTTATTTTCTGTTTATTGCAGTAACATTGGTTTATAGCATTGTAAAAATTTCAGGTGTATATCATCATACTTCTATTTCTGCATAGATTACATCATGTTCACCACCAAAATACTAATTACAACCCATCACCACACACATGTACTGAATTATCCCTTTCACCCTCCTCCCTCCCACCTTCCCCTCTGGTACCACAAATCCAATCTCTGTCTCTAAGTGTTTGTTTATTGTTGTTATTATCTACTACTTAATGAAGGAAATCATATGGTATTTGACCTCCTCCTTCTGACTTATTTCACTTTGCATTATCAAACTAAAAAGCTTCTGCACAGCAAAGGAAACCATCAACAAAACGAAAAGACAACCTAACAATTGTGAGAAGATATTTGCAAACTATACATCTGATAAGGGCTTAATCTCCAAAATATATAAAGAACTCATGCATCTCAACAACAAAAAACCTACCAACCCAATTAAAAAATGGGCAAAAGACCTGATAGCTTTCTAAAGAGCAGCAGGACAGCCTCGCCCAGATCCCCAAGTAACTGTAGTGGGAGCGATGTTGAGCGTAGAATCAGAATCCGCCGGTGGCTTTGGGTGTACGTATGTGAGGCAGCAACTGATTTGGCGCATTGGGCTTGGAATGTGACAGAGAAATGAGAAAGAAAGGTAAGATGGATAATAAACGAATCCTTTTGACCTAAATAGATTTCAAGAACACTCATGTCAGCACTTCGGATAGCGCATCAAACTTTTCACCTGAGGATCTAGCGTGTAAGTCTCTGAGCACAGATTCTCTAATTCTTCCATTGTGTCTTACTCATATGCAGAAGTCCTCTGAAACCCAGTTTTCTTCTAGAGATCTTTTGGGACATTTTCAGTGCTCTCTTTTACTGCTTATATCCTACACTTGTCTCAGTGAGACTCTGAGGAGCAATAGTTTGAACAGAAAAAGTCTGGTTTACAATACATTGCAGAACCACATTATAGTCTGTCCCCCTCTCATATGAATTAATTGATGGGATGAAGAGGAGATAGACAGCGTTGAGAGAACAATGTAACTGACACATAATTAAGATTTGAGGGTTTAGGGAGAAAAGAAAAGGAAGGGGTGCTTTCAAGACTTACAGGTATTTTGTGTTGTGTTGATGAGACACCTTTCACCAAGCTACAGAAGGAGGAGCAGACTTTTCTGCTTGTGGTTGATGAAGATGTTATATTTTGTGGGGAGTGTTAGATGGTGGCATAAGGAAGGAGACCCATTTGGGTATGAACTTGATGAGCTTATGAAGCCTGCAAAGTTAAGTTGCAACTTTGGGATGATGTCTGGTAAGCATGGTGATCCACCAGGAAAAACATTGCAGAAAAGGCCGATCTGATGATTTAGATTCATTATGTGGTTATGGAAGAGAGGGCCCCTGGACAGTGGGTAGAGTGAGAACTGAAAAGGGTCTATTGTGACTTGAAGGTGAGGAACTCGTCAATGGTATTTATTGACAACAAAGGGATAAGTTTTCAGATTCAAACTTGTTAACATTAAGTTCCAAGAACTCCCTCAGAAGACTCAAGAATAATAAATTTCAAGCTACCAGCTTCTAGGTGACGTGATTGTTACCTCTTTTGTGTCTTCTCTGCCCATGTGGAGTCTTTTCCTCATTCACAGGAATCCCAAGGAATTCTCTTTGAGCTAGGAACTTGCACTTCCACATCTGGCAGAACTTGTACTCCCACACCTGGCTCAGAAAAATTCTTATCAGTCCAATGGAATGTGAGAATAAGGAAGAGAGAAGCAACAGATCTCACTAAGGAAAACATTAGACAAATGTCACAGCCAAAGACATATGGCAAGGATCAGCAAACTTTATCTGAGAACCAGAGAGTAAATATTTTAGGCTTTGAGAGCCATAGGTCTCTGTTGCAACTATTCCATTCTGACGTTGTAGCTGGAAAGTAGCCACAGACAGTCAGTACAAAAATGAATGAATGTGGCTGTGGTTATGGACACTGAAATTTGAATGTCATATAATTTTCACGTCATGAGATATTATTCTTGTTTTTTGTTTTTGTCAATCATTTAAAAATGTAAAAAGCATTTTTACTTGGTAGGTGTCTTAGTTCTGCCATCATAACAAAATACCACAGACTGCGTAGCTTATAAACAACAGAAATTTATTTCTCACAGTTCTAGAGGCTGGAAGTCTGAGATCAGAGTGCCAGTATGGTGGAGCGAGAACCTTCTTCCAGATCACAGGCTTGGGATAAGACAGCTCTCTCAAGGACCTCTCTTATAAGGAGATTCGTCTCACTCTGAAGACTCCACTTTCATGATCTAATCACCTCCCAAAGGCCCACCTCCTAATACCACCATATTGGGCATTAGGGTTTCAACACATGAATTTTGGAGGGATACAAACATTCAGACCATAGCAGTGGGCCTGTACAGAAACAGAGAGCAAGTGGAATTTGGTCCACAAGCCATAGTTTGCTGACCACTGCTGTAAAGAATCTTAAAAAAAATTTGACTTAAACATATAGAGATTTATAAATTATGTAAGAAAAAATCAGATGTTATTTTTAATTCATATGAAACTTAAGAAAAATTAGACTGTTTTGGTAATTTGGGGTTAAAAATAGCCATTTGCTTTTTACCCTACCACACAATGTGAAATGTGATATAAAACATATTTTGACTTGCATTAGATTTGGGATTTATTTATTCCTAACTTAAACTCTCTAAATTTGGTTTAAAGGGTTTATGAGTCATGCATTAGTTCAAGTCATGAGGAGGCGCCAGTGAGCGAAAAGGGGAGGAAGCCAGAGGAAACTGTGAAAGCCATCAGACTTGGATGCAGATATGACTCCTTTGAAGAGGAAATTGAAAGAAAGGGGATTGGACAGGCAGAATCTCACCGGTGGTGAGTCCTTCAGCCGAAATGGCAGGTCAGAGCAGTCTGGCAAGAGTGAACCCGCCTTAGCATCCCTTGGCTGTGAGCAGCTAGTGGAAAGTGTAGCGCTGTGCCAAGACAGTGGTGGATTCAGAGAGCAGGAACTAGGACCACCTGCCCACTAAGCTCTTCGCAGTTGGAGCTATGAGTGGCTCATTTCCATGGCCACCACACGTCAAATAAGTTAATTTTTTTCCCCCACAATATATTTCCCCCACAAGTCGTTGAACTGTAATATATTTAACTGAATTACATTGTAAAGACAGATGTTTGTTAAAAGTTTTTTCAGTCCCCTCCCTTTTGAATTCCAGACTATACTGCAAATTATTTTTACTTCTATTATAGTTCTTTCTCTTCTGCCATTTGCAGAAGAGAAATTTCTGCCATTCTCTTCTGCCATTTGCAGAAAAAAATTTAAATGTCATCTCTCTGACTTTTAACATCAAAAGTGTTCTATTACTCTGCAAGGTATCAAATTGAATATAATTACCAACATCTATAATTGACTTAAAGATCTTGAACTGATATTAAATTAAATTAAATATGGCTACATTTGTTACCGGGAAAATTTCAAAACAGATCAAACTTCATAAAGATAGAGATTAATAAATATATATAAATATAAATTTAAACATACATATATGAAAGCTTCTTAAATTGTTCAACTAAGAAAGCTTATGAATAATAGAAAGAAAAGATTAATAGTTTAGTAAAATTTATTTTTCAATAGTCTGCTTTTAAAAAAAGAAAAAATATTCTGTCTTCTTTAAGAATAGAACTTTCTCATCTCACAAAGTTAATTTTCTGAGAAGCTTTTGTGTTTTACTCTTATTTCTTGAGTTATTTTTAAACAGAATTTCCTCATTAACAATTTTTTTAAAAAACTATATTTCCTAATACTTTCTGTTGTACCTAGTTTAAATATTATTATCTATTTTATAGATGACAAATTTTTTTCTTTAGATACATGTAACTATGCTCATATCTACATATATAAAATATTTCTTGAGAATTCTTTCTGACACCCTTTTCCAAATCTAGCCCACAAATTCTGAATAATATAAGTTTTATCACATTATTTCCATTAAAGCTGCTTTGGGTGTTTCTGAAGCAGCTGCTGGTGCACACTGAGTGTATATTTCAACTCAGTAAAAAGAGACATACTACAAATTGCCATATTTTTAATTACACTTTTAATTTTTATGTAACTGTACATTCACTTACAGTTTTGAGAAATGATATAAAGAGATCGCAAGTATCCTTTACCCAGTTTCCCCAAGTGATAACATGCATTTAGTTGGGCGACCCATTTTAGTTTGGTAGACCCATATGGACAGGCTAAGAACCCACTTCTTGACTCTGACATCACCCGCCAGGTTGCTGCAGCTCCTCCCTTCTAGTCCATGAAAACGCATGCCTTATGGCACCTGACTTGTTAGAAAAGGGGAAAAACATGAAAAGAAAAGTGGAAGGAATGAGAATGAATAAGAGGAAAGGCACCTGAATTTCTAAAAATAACATAGGTATCATATGAGTCTCACATATTCTTTTAGCAAATCCTGTCATCATTTCAGAGCACCATGTTGCCTCTACCTCAGCAACCACCTGCCAAGTCTTCATGCAACCTTTGATTAGACCTGCACTGAGTTGCAGGTCCTGTGCCAGCTATTGAGTTCCACAGAACCTATAAGACTCTTCAAAGTAGTTGACTGAGGGATTGGAAGAGACTTTCCCAGGCTCTGTGGAAAAATATTCTCAGTATGTATTAATTTTCTATTACTGTATAACAAATTACCACAAACTTAGTGACAACACAAATTTATTATCTCTGTCTATACAGGTCAGAGGTTTGGGCACAGCATGCCTGGATTCTCTACTCAAAGTCTCACCTGCTGAAACCAAAGAGTCAGCCAGAGCTGTGGTTCGCATCAGGATCCTCTTCCAAGCTGTTTGGCTGTTGGCAGAATTCATTCTCTTGAAGCTGTGTAACTGAGGTCCTCATTTTCCTGCTAGCTGTCAGCCACATGGCCCCCACAGATAATTCACAACATCTACGTTTTCTTTCATCTAGGTCTGCCACTGCGTGTCTCTCTGACGTCCTCTTCCGTGACCAGCTGAAGAAAATGATCTGCTTTTAAAGGGCTCACACGATTAGGTCAGGCTTCCCAAGGATACTTTCCCCTTTCCCATATAAGGTAACATAACCATTGGAGTGACATCTCATCACATTTACAGGTTCTAGGGATGTTCAAATGAGGGAAGGTTATACAAGGATAAAGGGCATTGTGAGTCATCTTAGAATTCTGCCTACCATACCATATGAAGTGGCTATGACAAATTCAAAGGAGAAAAATGAGTTTTCTCAGGGTAAAGTGTCTTCACTTTAGAACTATTTTCTCCATTGAAAAGTTTCAGAGCAATCCCTGTCTTCATAACTTTGTTCCTCCGTGACTTGACCGTGTGCTCTTGGGCCACATACATTTCTTCTTTGTGTCTCACTTCATCAAAGAGTTAATTCACCCATGGGTTTGTTCAATTTTATCATTGCAATTTCTATTATCCACCTCTACCTCTTCTTCCCACATGCTTGACTCAATCAGGGAAACATTGGTCACAGGCTCTACTCAGCAACAATTTAGGCAGTGGGAAATAATTAGGGTGCTATGTGCAATAAAATCACCTGGATTATAAGGTCTCCACTGTAGACTCTGAAGCAGCCCTGCAAATAGAACTAAATATGCCTCTTCTATCATATACCTGGAATCAATTTAACACCACTTATCCCTGAATTTAAGAAAACATTTAAAGTTAAGAGTCTGGAGAATTTGAAAAAAAAATTGGGAGACCCCTTGATCACCATGGTCCAACACTAGGGAACAAATCAATGTTTACCCCCAGAGATGGAGAGCATTGAGCTTATAGGTGATTCCAGCAAATGGAGAGGCCATTCCTACTAAAGGAGCAAGCCACTTCCTGTTTTCTCCACTTTTCCTTTATCATGGAAAATGTTGGGAGGAAGATGGTCAGTGTCAGATGTGTACTAAGTAGGTGTTCAGTCCTTGAGTCATTCTTCACAAAGATGGGCTGTGTAGTCCTATCTACGTGTCCTTCAAGGGACCCAGATTCTGAATTGAGAACAGCAGACTAACTAAGACCAATGTATTGTCCAAACTGTCCTGAAGGCTATATCTGTGTGACTGCAACATCTCCAAGTCTTGAACAGATAGCAAAAGAAGAAAATACTCAAGTCCTCAATGTTTGTGGAAGGTTCAAAGAGGATAAGAGAATGGACATGATGAACTGCAGATTTGAGGATAGTAACCATACTGTTTCATGACAACTTCCACATACTTGTCTTACATTTCCCAACTATTTTAAATTCTTGATCATAAAAAGTTTTATGATTTAATGATGTCGTATGCATTGGAACATATTGTTCAGAATATAAACTTATGTTTTTCTATACGTGACAAAAAAATGTAGGAGATGACTTGGGAGGAATTGATGTGGTTGAGGAAGAAGGAAAGGCTTGGAGAGGGAAAGCAATGTGAGAAAGAGGACATGGGGCACAGGAGAAATGATATATGGTGTGTGTCTGTGTGTGTTGTAAATATCTTGACACTTCCAAGAAAGAAGCCATCTGGCAAAGTGAGAGATGGCTGTAATTGCTTTACTTCCATGGGTTGGGGATTTTTCCTTTCCCCACCCAATTAATACTACCCCAGAGCATGTCATCTAGCCAAAATATCTGAGTGATTTGCTCTTCAATGAGACAAGCAACCCTCCAAGCTTTTCTGTCCACTCAAGGCATCACAGACAACATGATCAATTACCACACCCTACCAGAGAGGGGCCTCCACCCACTGGCATATCTGGTGATTCTTCTAATTGTCTAGTCAAGGATCAAGTTGTTCATGCCTACACTATCATAGATTTTTTTCATCAGTGTTAAACCAGGCTTGCCCATCTAGGAAACACTTTCTCTGTTGCTTACAGACCATTATTTGCCCATTCTGGAGCAAGAACCATGGTTTTTTGGAAACACATGTGATAGGATACAACCCTCTCTTTCTTGTCTTCATCTCCTGTTCTCACCTCCTCTTTTTCATTGCAGACTTGAGCTCCAGGTTTCTCCTTCCTTATTCCTGTTATCGTTCCCAATAACAGAGAAAAGAGTAACTTTGATAAATGATCACACTACCCACCTTCCTATAGTTCATCAATTCTAAGTAATAGTTTTCAGAAAGTGTATTATTTCCTGTGGAATGTTGATGAAATTTAATTTAATTGCAATAGACTCTTGAAATTGCTGGCTCTTTAAAGACAGAAACCTAAATTTATGGCTACTATACGTCTGCTTTCAGCTGTACATGGGAAGTGAATATGGTGGTCTTGTGGCCTAATGATAAGACATTTGAGTCCAAATCACAAGAGTAAGCGTTCATGGTCATTTTTCTCCCTTATTTTTTTCAACTAACTTAGTCACGTAGAAGGAACTTGAACTTACTTCTGGTCATCGACCACTAAGGTGCGGTTGGCTGCTCGTTGGTCACAGATCCTCACCAGCACTTCAATAATTTTAAATGCCTACATTGAGAAGAACCCATAAGGACTTGGAAGCAAGCTTGAATAGCAACTAATGATGGTCACAGCGCTTTAAGTCACTGTCTATTGAATTTCTTTTAGGCATGTAACACAAAGACTGGCATGGAAAAAAACACTGAAGTATCTATCTGTGAGCACCATAGGGTTACAAGAAAACAACCCAAGACTTGCAATTATAAAATCAGGGTTGGTATTTTCAGTCAATTCCTTTGTTAAATTAGTGATGTAGAGCAATTTTCTGACTACCACTGAACCTCCAATTCCTTAGATGTGCAAGAAGCTGACAGGCACTATTTTAAAGGGTTGTGGCAAAGACAAAAGGAGATGATACATAATAATGTACTCCACAAACTTTGGAATATCATATAAAATCAATTTTCTAGCAAACCGTATTCCAAATGTAGAAGAGATAACAGACTCTTGACCTGGAAGCTGGTACAGAGAAATAAGAGTTTTATGGATCTTCTCAGAAGGTTCCATGATTATAAGGGTAACTAGTCATGAATTCTGGAATCTAAGATCAGGTCGAAGCCAGGTTTTCCAAATGTACCATTAGTGAGCTCTTACTACTCAGAGAATAAGTAATCAGTGCAGCTCAGAATCAGACACCTTATCCAGCAGGCTCTGAGGCCAGTCTAAAACAAATTCCTTTCTGTCCATGTGAAGATGAAAGTGGAGTGTGGTGGCAGGGAACATCAGATTTCTTTTTTTCAAAGATTCAAATTTATCAAAAGCTCATCACTATTGGAGTAAAAAAAAAAAAAAAAAAAAGGAAGAAGCACCATTACTTAGAATTAGTGAACATTAGTGAACTGTTAGCTGATGGGAAGTGACATAGGTCTTTGAGAGGATGTTGTCTCTGATAAAGAGGGAGAAGTTGGGGAGGAGGATAATATTAAATCAGGTTTTAAAGTGTATAATGAAAGAGGGGGATGGTGACAATGGGAGATGACAGTGATGAGAAGGGAGAGCACCAGAGATTTGTCTGTTCAGATCATTTCCATCATTTACTTAGTGAGTAAGGAATGATAGCACTTGCCCCAGAGGAGGAGACAAATAGTCTCTAAGTGGCAAAGGACATCTCTTCCAGGACAACAGGTTTAACATTGGGCAAAATCTTATAATTCATTGATACTACATGTTTGAATAAATTGATCCTTGACCAGATGATTAGATGAATCACCAAGTATTTGAGTAGCGCCAAGACAGTGGCCCCAAATCTATTTGGAAAGCTGTACTAAGTGATTGTGATGTCTGATGTGCAGCTTGGTCAATTCCAACTACTCCTAGAAAGGGCTGTATGTAGAGAAGTCCAAATATCTTGGAGGGGACTTGTCACATGAAGGCGCAAACTCCTGGGAATTTTGGCTGGCAGTTGACTTTTAGTGTTTATGTGTTAACCCATAAAACAAATTAAGTGAATTTTTTGTGACCTCTCAAATTCACCCAAATGTTAGTGAGGTAAGAGAAATGAGGAACCTCTAAAACTCTGAAGTAAAGAAATTACAGCCACCTCTCACTTTATGTTTTGCTGGCTCTTGGAAGTGGTGAGTTATTTGTAATGAACAAATAAACACATAAAAATAAACCAAACCTTACATCTCTTCTCCCATACCCAGGCTCCTCTTTCCCACATAAAAAACAGCCTTTTCTTACCCCAAAACCTCTTGGACTCCCTGCACCCCATTACAGTATTTTTTCCACATTTAAGCGAAATATAAAATATATTTTAATTTATATTCTGGATAGTATGTTTTAATACACACTGATTCATAAATACAATAATTATTTTTAAGATCAGCTATTTAAGATACACTAAGTAAATGTACAATTGTTTTTTAAGTTTCATTTTTTTGCAAATTAGTTGCAGCATTACTTGTCTGATTGTAAATGCATGATACTCTGGGTTCTTTTTAGCCAGTTGTAACATCTTACTCATTAAATAAATGAGTTAATTAATTATTAAGTTAATAATCACTCATTAATTGTTAACTCATTGACTAATTAGTTAAATAAAATCTTTGGCATTCATTCATTTTATATTTGTATGACAGTAATGATTTTATCATTTTTGGAAAATTATCCTTAAACAATGACATGATATAGAGATGTATTGGCAACTGCATGCAGGAATGATTGAGTGTCAATGTGTGGTCTCATAATGAAGGTGGTTTTCCTTCACAGGGTGGTATTTCATTAACAGCACCATAATATTTCTGGCTTCTTAAGGTGTTGTTAAAAGTATTCTTTGGCCAATCTGTTACTGTTTGCTTAAAGTGCTTGGGGAAAAAATGGATATATAATAAGCACAGAAATAAATAAATTTGATTGAAGTCATAATTTAAATACTTGTCACTAAATACTGGATCCCAAAAATGGTCAAGTAACTGGCACTAGGACTCACATCTGATATGCAGCAGAGCCAGGATTTGAAGTCAGGCGGTTAGGCTTCTTGGTAAATAATTTACATATTTTCATTGGAGAAAAGATTCCCAGGGTCAAGACACTCCATCCTGAGGAAAATATCCTTTGGGATACTTTTCTTTCCTTTGATATTGTCATAATTCCCTAAGAGGGAGAAATTATTCATTTCTAGAGAACTTAGGTGTCTTTTATCAAATCCTTCAGTCAACAATTTTGGCATCTTTCAGGGGCTTTGGAGGCTTATCATCTGGACCAGTACCTGGAACTCTATGGTGGTCCCATAAAAGTTTTTGAAAAGGTTTGGCAAGTGGTTGGTGAGGTAGAGTCAGCAGGTGTCCTGAAATGATCACAGGACTGGGAATGTGAATATGTGTTCATCCTACTTTATGCTGATGTTTAAAATTTCGCAAAGCAGAGACAAAGGCAAAAAAAAAAAAAATCCAGTTCAGTTTTAGAAAGCTTGCATAATCTCGATTGAAAAACTTTCAAGAACGACATTTAAAAGGAAAGAAAAACTCACAAATGTATACATATTCTAAAATTATTACTAAATTCAATTTTACCTTTGAGATACAGACTCCATTACAGTAACAGAAAAATGGATTATTGTTAGGTAAATGGATTTTTACTGTACAAGAATGGGTTGAAAGTGAAAAATCATATGATCTCAATAAATGATGGTAGGGCTTTGGTAAAATATATAATTCAGTCTATATCTTTAAACTACAGACTGCATTTTAGCAGCTCTTTATTCAACTGCACTTAACCAGCTCGTTTTATTAACCAACCCATCCATTCTGTCTGTTAATTATATGGTTGGAATGCCTAAGGCTATCTGGCTACCTTCTAGTATTGAGTTGCCACAGACTTACACTTTTGTTTCCATGAGTTAGACTGCATGCTAGCAATGAGTCTATTTTTGTTCCCATTTCTGATTATGTTCCAGTGATTAATTTTTCAATGTTACAATTGACGAGTATTAGATATTCTGATGTCATATGCTGGGAGGAGGAAGATGCTTTGGAATAAGTCTACAAAATCCACTCAGTTAAAAGGAAAAAATGCTTTCAAATTTGGTACAAGTGCGAAAAAAAGGGTAAGTTATCCAGAATACACAAGATTGAAAAGATTTTGCATTTTCTGTATTTTCATGGCTTTAATCTCTTTAAGTTAAAATTTAGTTGAAACTACAGAATATAAGATACAGGTTTTCTTGTGTAAGAAACACAGACAGAATAATAGCCCAAGGACTCAGACTTATGGAAACCGGTAAAAGGAGGAAGTAGAATAAAATATTTGAAGCAAGCGGTATCACTGCTTTGATTTACCACAGTAACTCACTCTTTTGAATAACCACATTTGGGTTAGAAACAACAATAATGAGACAGTTTTAAAAAGAGAATTATAAAATATTGGACAGGGGAAAAATGATGATTATTTGCACATAAAATAAAAAAGAAAGAAAGAAAGAAAATCGAATACAGAGCTCTGATTCCAGAAGTTTAGTGCTTACTTTTTTTGGAAAGTAACATCAGTCTTCAAAGCTTGTTGATTGCCTCATAAAACTCTTTTTATCTTGAGTCTATTAAGATACTATATAAGATTCGGATATTACATTCTAAAGTTGTCAGTAGGGTGTTACCATTCCTTCTGTTGGCATCTTCTCAAAATGGCCAAAGGATTATCAATGAAAAAGCTGGACACTAGCTGATTGGTTGTCTTAAAATTTCGTGATAGAAAGGTTAGTTTCCCACAATTTAGTGCCCCGACATGAATGAATGAACTCAAAGCCACAGAGCAGCCTGGAGCCCACCCATCTGCGCTGAATCGACAGTTCCCGCTGACGCGCATGCTCCAGCGCTCCTTCCGAGATGGTTCTCCATTCCTGCTCCACACTTCCATCTTGCGAGTTTTATGCCAAAGAGCATCAGAACAAAACTTCAGAACTGCACCTACTCTTAAAAAACATGTATTTCAGTTTGAAGGAGGGAACATTTCAAGGGCACACAGCGGGCGGCGGAGTAAGTTTAGCGGTCCCAACAAAATCATCAAATTTCTTTTCCTCCGAGAATGCAAGGATTCCCCAGGAGAGATTGGCACAGAAATTCGAAAGTATAAAATTAAATACCTAAAACCTCTGAGATGGGTTCACTTTTGTCTCTGCGGTTGATAACGGCCATATTTCTCCACAGTCTGTCGCCGCTGGTTTCTCCAACGTTTTCCGTGTGTACCAGACGGGATTTCTTTAGTATATTTAAAAATGGTGACAAAAAGATTTGAGAGCACGGAATTCCGATTCTCCCCATTTCAGCCCTCTAGACAATTCACTTCAAGCATTGGATGCAAGAGGATGTCTGTGGTCAGGAAACTTCTGTATGTGAACTGCTACAGGATTATTTTTGACTAAACCTGACGACCGCCAAATCTGGGAGCAGATCCGGGCGCTCAGTCTAAAGCATCGCTCAATCGAGCTACTTCAGTCCCACTAGAAAACTCTACACTCACTGACCCAAATCATTATTTTCACGTTGGAGTTTGGATCGCCTAGTCTTCTTGTGAAAAGTGGCGTTGGTGTGCAGCGTCCATCCACGCAGAAGAACTGAGATCTACTGACTTCAACGTCTAGTGACTGAGCTGAATTGCCCTCAGCGGAGCCTGGAAGGTAAGAAGGGACAGGAAGAAAATTAGTGATAGCCGTTTTGCTCCTCGGCCTGCAATCTCTTTCTTGAAAAAGGCACAGCTGAGAAAATAGTAGTGGGAAATTGTCCGTGGTCCTCTTATTTTTTCTCATTCTGCTCCTCACTTATTTTGCGAATGAACAATTATGGGCTGGTTCATGTGCAGCTGGCACATTTGCTGCCCTGGGTGAACGGTACCTTTGTGTGTTGTCCCACTCAACCCAGCCTTCCTTATTCTGACACAATCACTAGGCCATAGACTCCAAAGCCCTAGGAGTAGAAATGCTTGAGTACTAAAAGCAACGAATTAGATAACTAGTTTCCCTCGAGTGTGAGCAGGAAAAGATGAGTAAAGAAACGCAAAAACAAAAGTAAGAAAAAATGATTTTTCATTTTTTCTTTCTTTTGAAAGAGAAAAAGAGGAGAGGCTCAGACATGGTCAGGGAGCTGGGGCTGTGGAAGAGTGCAAGGGCGGAGATAAGGAAAATTACACCTCGCACTTCTTCCGTGCTCAGTAATCTCTCCACAGCTCAACCACACCCACCCGGACAGTCAGCTACTGAGAAAAAGTTCGTGACTAATAATCTTCCTCTCCCGGTGTCTTCGAGGACCTAATAGTTGGCAGAACGGGGGTTAGCCTGTTCAGTTCCTTTATTTCTGAAGCTCCTACCCTGAATCTAGTCTTGTGACTCCATCAGAGAAGAGGCACTGCAGGCTAGACAAAAGACACTCTTCCTCGTGGTCTTCCCACGGTTGGCCTGTTCCCAGGTCTCCTTGTCAAGGGATTGCCTGAGTTGCAGTTAACCTCCACCAACAGAGAGAGGCCCATTATGGAACAGTCTCTTGTGTCTTCAACTCTTTCTCCTTCGTTTTTCTTCCCCTCTGTCTACAAATGCTGCAAGATAAACGGAAAACAGAATGCAGACGGATACGAAGAAGAATGGCACGCTTCCTCGAGAGTTTAACTCCGTGTAGGGAAACGAAGAGAGAAAGGGATAAATGCACAATACTCATTATGAAATGAAAACACCTTGAGTCCAGCAATATGGTCTGCAAACCCTGCGGTGACGTGTTCTAGGGGACGCTACAGCTCTGGTTCTGGACGCCTAAAGGAATGGAAGACAGAGAGAGAGGAGAAGGGTGAGGAGAGAGCGAGCTAGTGATTATAGCACCTGTTTCAAATGGAATTTTCTCTGCAATGAAGAGAATGCTAGAGATTTACAAACTAGGACAAGATCTACCAAATGAATTAGGGAATATATGCCCAGCAACCAGGTCTGTGGATTTGGTTAGCTCCCTTGTTAAACTTTCACCTTTTAATCCAGGGAAACAGAGTTCGAATCCCTAGAATCCCTAGGGGTTCAGGGCTCCCTACGTTCACATTTATTCTCCAGTTATTTCTGACTCGTAGAAGGCTACGGAAATTTTGCCTGCTCTTAAAGTTCTGAGTTTTTGCAATGGGATCCTCTACCCTAGGGTTGGTAAATTATTGCTTTAGAGCTAAGAATAGTTGTTTTTATATTAAAAAAGTGAACGTGCCATGAATTTGCGTATCATCCTTGCAGCATGGACCCGGCTAATAACTATATCGTTCCCATTCTAGTGTATGTGCTGCCAAAACGAGCACCGCTTTTTATTTTAAAAGGTTGAAAAAACAAAACGAAGAATAGTGTTTCGTAACACACGAAATTTATATAAAATTTGAATTTCACTGGCCTTTTCGAACACAGTCACTTCATTACTGACACACGGACTGTGGCTGCTCTCGGGCTACAACGAGTGTAGCTGCGGCAGAGCCGACAGACGGCTCTCTTTCCCTTCCCGCTGCTGCTGGGCGCACCACAAATCGCAGACTCGGTGACGGTCCCACAGCTTTTTCAGTGTCATGTGCATCTCAGTATATTATTTTATTATTGTCTTTTTATTACCAGTGCTTACAGATCATGTGAAAACGGTAAAGAAAAGTGGGCTTCGATCGTCGACTCCTTTTTCAGGGAATTCCGAGACAGTTTTCTGTTTATTACGCAATTAGGATATACGAGAATATCTTCAGAGTAAGAACACAGCACATTTCCTGACTCACAGGAAAGCTAACCAGCCTTGATGTGGACTAAAACGTTGAGTGTGCCGAAACCCGGGATTGAACCAGGGACCTTTAGATCTTCAGTCTAACGCTCTCCCAACTGAGCTATTTCGGCCCCCTATGGGAAACACTTCCGTGCCTCCCTTTTTCAGTACTTGATTGTGTGCCACTTTCACTTTTAGGTTTCACACTCTTTACGTGTGCCTGGCCGTCTTACTGTACAGTATACTTGCCCACCCGGAAAGACTTGAAATCTATTGTCTTCCACCTACACCGCCTGGATCCAATTCCCGGCAGCGGGGGATGGATAGGTGGAGGAGGGAGACTGAAGAGAGCTGATAGTGAGGGAGTCAATGGAAAGCCTTTCTGCTCCTCTGCATCCTGTCCCTTGACCCAGACACAGCTCAAAAAATAATGAAAACTAAAGTAAATATTTTCCGGGGTCCTTTATTTCTCTCTTCTTTTCATCCTTTCCTCTCTCTCAATCTCCAAAAATGCTGAGCACTGGAATCCAATGAGGGCTATAAATTTGCTAAAAGAGTACAATATACGTGAACATGACCAGACTAAATACTCATCACAACATTCTCAACTTACAGGAAAGGAACTGTCACAAAAATTAGAAAATTTAAAATGGCATAACCCATCACAACATAATTTCTTCACAAAAATTTGGACTGAGGCCAGTCCAAAGCAAGGTTCTTTCTTTCCATATGAAGATGAAAGTGGAGATGTGGTGGCAGGGACATTAAATTTCCTTTTTCAAGGATTCAAATTTCTCAAAATCTCATCACAATCGGAGTAAATGAAAAAACAGAAAGAAAAAAAAAGGAATAAGCACCATTACTTAGAATTAGTAAAGTGTTAGCTGATGAGAAGTGACATAGGTCTTTGAGAGGATGTTGTCTCTGATAAAGAGGTGTGAACTTAGGGAGGAAGAGAGTATTAAATCAGGTTTTCAAGTGTATAATGAAAGAGGGGGAAGGTGACAATGGGAGATGGCAGTGATGAGAAGGGAGAACACCAGAGGTTTGTCTGTTCAGATCATTTCCATCATTTACTTAATGAGTAAGAAATGATAGCACTTGCCCCAGAGAAGGAGAGAAATGGTCTCTAAGTGGCAAAGGACATCTGTTCCAAGACAACAAGTTTAACCTTGGGCAAAATCTTATAATTCATTAATACTATAGGTTTGAATAACTTGATCCTTGACCAGATGATTAGATGAATCACTAAGCAGTGGAGTAGGGCGAGGACAGTGGCCCCAAATCTATCTGTAAAGCTGTACTAAGTGATCCTAAAGTCTGCTGTGCAGCTTGGTCAATTCCAAACTACTTCTACTGAGGGCTGTATGTAGAGAGTCCAAATATCTTGGAGGGGGCTTGTCACGTGAAGGTGCAAACTCCTGAGTGTTTGGGTTGGCAGTTGCCCTTTAGTGTTATGTGGTAATCCACAAAACAATTTAGGTGACTTTGTGTGACCTCCCAAAATTCACACAAATGTTGGTGAGGTGGGAGAAATGATGGACCTCCAAAACTCTGAAGTAAAGAAATTACAGCCATCTCTCACTTTATGTTTTGCTGGCTCTTGGAAGTGGTAAGTTATTTGTAATGAACAAATAAACACACAAAAAAATAAATCAAACCTTACGTCTCTTCTCCCATACCCAGGCTCCTCTTTCCTACATAAAAAACAGCCTTTTCTTACCCCCAAACCTCTTTGGCTCCTTGTACACTGTTACAGTATTTTCTCCACATTTAGGCAAAATACAAAATGTGTTTTAATTTATATTCTGGATAGTATGTTTTAATACACTCTTATTCATAAATATAATAATGATTTTTAAGATCAGAAATTTAAAATACATTAAGAAAAATGTGCAATTGTTTTTCTAAGTTTCCATCTTTTGGTAAATTCAGTTAAGCATTCCCTATCTGACTCTAAATGCATGGTACTTTGGGTTCTTTTTAGCCACTTGCAACATCTTACTTATTAAGTGAATGACTTAATGATTAGGTTACTAATTACTTATTAATTGTTAACTCATTGAATAATTAGTTAAATAAAATCTTTGGCACAGGTTCATTTTATATTTGTATGCAGTCATGATTTTATCATTCTTGGAAAATTATCCTTTAGCAATGATGTGATATAGAGATGTACTGGCAACTGCATACAGGAATAATTGAGTATCCATGTGTGGTCTTATATTCAAGGTGATTTTCCTTCACAGAGTGGTATCTGATTAACAGCACCCTAATGTTTCCTGCTTCTTAGGGTTTGCTAAAAGTATTCTTTGGCCAATCTGTTACTATTTGCTAAAAGTGCTTGGAAAAAAACGGATATACAATAATAACAGCAATAAAAGAACTTGAATGCAGTCATAATTTAAATACTTGTCACTAAATACTGGATCCCAAAAAAGGGCAAGTAACTGGCACAAGGGCTCACATCCGATATGAGCAGAGCCAAGATTTGAAGTCAAGCAGTTAGGTTTCTCAGTGAATTCTTTACATATTTTCATTGGAGAAAAGATTCCCAAGGCAAAGATACTCCATCTTGAGGAAATTATCCTTTGGAATGCTTTCCTCTCTTTTGAAATTGTCATAATTCCCTAACAGGGAGAAATTATTCAGTTCTAGAGAACTTAGATATCTTTTGTCAATCCTTCAGTCAACAATTTTGGAGAGTCTTTTAGAGGTTTTGGAGGCTTCTCATCTAGTCCAGTGCCTGAAACTCAACGGTGGTCCAATAAAAGTTTTTGAAAAGGTTTGGCATGTGGTTGGTGAGGTAGAGTGAGCAGGTGTGCTGTAATGATCACAGAACTGGGAATATGAATATATGTTCTGCTCACTTTGTGCTAATATTTAAAATTTTGCCAAACAGAGTAAAAGGTTTAAAAAAAAATCCAGTTCAGGGCCGGCCCCGTGGCTTAGCGGTTATGTGCCCACCCTCTGCTGCTGGCGGCCCGCGGTTCCATCCCGGGCGCGCACCGACACACCGCTTCTCCGGCCATGCTGAGGCCGCCTCCCACCTACGGCAACTAGAAGGACGTGCAGCTATGACCTACAAGTATCTGCTGGGGCTTTGGGGGGGAAAATAAATAAATAAAATTATAAAAAAAAAATCCAGTTCAATTTTAGAAAGCTTGCATAATTCAATTGCAAGACTTGCAAGGACTACATTTAAAAAGAAAGAAAAACTCACAAATGTATATAGGTTCAAAAGTTATTAATAAATTCAATTTTACCTTTCAAATACAGACTCTATTACAGAAACTCAAAAATGGATTATTATTAGGTGAATGGATTTTTACTGCTCTTCAATGGGTTAAAAGTGAAAAATCATATGATAATAAATGAGAATAGATTTTGGTAAAACATATAATTCAGTCTATATCTTTAACCTACAGACTACATTTTAGCAGCTCTTTATTCAACTGCACTTAACCAGCTCAGTTTGTTAAACATCCCATCCATTCTGTCAATTATACAGTTGGAGTGCCTAACGCTATTTGGCTTCCTCTTAGCAGTGACTCCTCACAGACTCACGCTTTTGTTTCCATTAGTTGGAGTGCATGCTGATAACCAGTCTATTTTTGTTCCCAAAGCTGATTATGTTCCATTGATTAATTTTTCAATTATACAACTGACTTAAATATTGCACAGCCTGATGTATGAAGAGGGAGGAGGAAGGTGCTTTGGAATAATTCCATAAAATTCACTCAGTTAAAAGGAAAAAAATACTTTCAAACTTGGTATGAGTGAGAAGAAAAAGATAAGTTAGCCAGAAAATATAAAAATTGAAAGGATTCTACATTCAGAGATGAATGTAGTTTCATGGTTTTATTCCTCTGTAAGTTAAAATTTAGTTGAAACTACAGAATATAAAATACAGGTTTTCTCGTGTAAGAAACACAGAACAACCACCCAAGGACTCAGACTTAAGGAAACTGGCAAAAGGACAAAGTAGAATAAAATATTTGAAGCAAGTGGTATCACTGCTTTGATTTACTACAGTAACTCACTCTTTTGAATAACCAGACTTGAGTTAGAAAGAACAATAATGAGATAGTTTAAAAAAAAAGAGAATGATAAAATATTGAGCAGGAGAAAAAAAGATTATTTGCACATAAAAAAAAGAAAATCAAAGAAAGAGCTGTGATTCCAAGTTTAGTGCTAGGTTCTTTGAAAAGTAATACCAGACTTGAAAGCTTGTTAATCGCCCCATAAAACTCTTTTTATCTTGGGTCTATTACTCAGATACCAGATTCTAAAATTGCCAGTAGGGTGTTACCATTCCTTCTGTTGGCATCTTCTCAATCAGGCCAAAGGATCATCAATAAAAAAGCTGCAAACTAGCTGATCTGTCTTAAAGTTTTGTGATAGAAAGATTAGTTACCCACAATTTAGTGTCCTGACGCAAATGAATGAACTCAAAGCAGCCTGGGCCGGCCCCGTGGCTTAGCGGTTAAGTGCCCGCTCTCTGCTACTGGAGGCCCAGGGTCGCATCCCGGGTGCGCACGGACGCACCGCTTCTCCGGCCATGCTGAGGGTGTGTCCCACATACAGCAACTAGAAGGATGTGCAGCTATGACATACAACTATCTACTGGGGCTTTGGGGGAAAAATAAATAAATAAAATTAAAAAAAAAAAAGCAACCTGGAGTGGACCCACCTGCGCTGAATCAAAAGTTCCCGCTGAGCCCACGCTCCAGCGCTGGTCACTAGATGGTTCTCCGTTCTTGCTCCACACTTCCATCTTTGAGTTTTATTCCAAAGAGCATCAGAACAAAACTTCAGAACTGCACCAACTCTTAAAAAACAAATATTTCAGTTTGAAGGAGGGAACGTTTCAAGGGCACACAGGGCGGCGGAGTAAAGTTAGCGGTACAAATAAAACCATCAAATTCCTTTCCCTCCGAGAGTGCAACGATTCTCCAGGAGAGATTGGCACAGAAATTCGAAAGAACAAAATTAAATACCTAAACATCTGAGATGGGTTCACTTTTGTCTATGCAGTTGATAACAGCCGTTTTTCTCCACAGTCTTTCACCGCTGGTTTCTGCAATGTTTTCCGTGTGTACCTGGCAGGATTTCTTTAATACATATAACTATGGTGACAAAAAGATTTGAGAGCACGGAATTCCGATTCTCCCCATTTCAGCCCTCTAGACAATTTGTTCAAGCATTGGATGCAAGAGGGTGTCTGTGGTTAGGAAGCTTCTGTATGTGAACTGCTACAGGATTATTTTTGGCTAAACCTGACGACGGCCAAATCTGGGAGCAGATCCGGGCACTCTTAGTCTAAAGTGTCTCTCAATCGAGCTATTTCAGTCACACTAGAAAACTCTACACTCACTCACCCAAATCATTATTTTCACGTTGAGGTTTGGATTGCCTAGCCTTCTTGTGAAAAGTGGCGTTGGTGTGCAGCGCCCATCCACGCAGAAGAACTGAGATCTACTGACTTCAACGTCTGGTGACTGCGCTGAATTGCCCTCAGTGGAGCCTGGAAGGTAAGAAGGGGCAGGAAGAAAATTAGTGGCAGGTGTTTTGCTCCTTGGCCTGCAATCTCTTTCCTGAAAAGGGCACAGCTGAGAAAATAGGAGTAGGAAATTCTCCGTGGTCTTCTTATTTTTTTCTCTTTCTGTTCTTTTTTCCTCCTGCTCCTCATTTATTTTGCGGATGAAACATTAGCAGGCTCCTTCATGTGGAGCTGGCACATTTGCTGCCCTGGGTGAACAGTACCTTTGTGTGTTGTCCCACTCAACCCAGCCTTCCTTGTTCTGACACAATCACCTCAGGCCATAGACTCCAAAGCCCTAGGAGTAGAAATCCTTGAGTACTGAAAGCGATGAATTAGATAACTGTTTTTCCTTGAGTGTGAGCAAGAAAAGATGAGTAAAGAAATACAAAAACAAAAGTAAGATAAAACAAAAGAGAAAGAAAAAAAAAGAGGAGAGGCTCAGACATGGTCAGGGAGCTGGGGCTGTGGAAGAGTGCAAGGGTGGAGACATGGAAGATTACACCTAGACTTCTATGCTCAGTAATCTCTCCACAACTCAACCACATCCACCCTGACGCTCAGCTAATGAGAAAAAGTTCGTGACTAATGATCTTCCTTTTCCGGGTGTCTTCAAGGACCTAAGAGTTGGCAGAACAGAGTTCCTCTGTTCAGCTCCTTTATTTCTGAAGCTCCTACCTTGAATCCAGTCTTGCAGCTACATCAGAGAAGAGGCAGTACAGGGTAGACAAAAAGATACTCTTCTCATGGTCTTCCCACAGTTGGCCAAGCTCTGAGGTGAGCTTGCCAAGAGATTGCCTGAGTGGCTGTTCCATCCACCAACAGAGAGAGGCCCATTATGGAACGTTTCTTGTGTCTTCAAACTTTCTCCTTCAATGTTCTTCCCCTTTGCCTAGGAAGGCTGCAAGAGAGATAAAAATCACAATGTACAGGGATACGGAGAAGAATGTTATTGCACAAAGGGTACGATCTGCTCTTTTCGAGACAAAAGCCAATTGTCAAGAGGCAGGATGGTGGAAAAGAAATGGCAGTTTGTTACAGCTTGCTAGCAAGGGGGAAGCTGGCCATCTAATGTCTCAAAGAACCATCCTCAGGGGACACAAAGTCATATAGCAGTTATATAGGCTGGTGGGTTATAGGGGAGGAGGTTAGGAATGCTGACCTTCTGGCATTACAGACTGGGAGTGCCACACCAGATCTTTCAGTTTTCATTGATGATGGCTATCTGCATAGACTCTCTGTTCGGGGGTCATCACATTCCTAAGGATCTCAGACGAACAAAGGTATCTTATCGAAGTTGAGAGGTACATGCACAAGCAGGGGCTGTAAAATCTACAGAGCAGTTAGATCTTCTGGTGGGTGCATATCCAGCTGGGTTAGTTAGTCAGAGGTCATTCAAAGTTACAATAGGGTTTTTTTTCTACAATACGGCTTCCCTCATGTCAACCTTGTCGTGAGCCGGTATCAAGAATAGCGTGCTTCCTCTAGAATTTAACACTTCCTCTAGAATTTAACGCTATGTGGAAATTAAAAAACGAGAAAGGGATGGTTTCCCAATATTTACCATGAAATAAAACACCTTGAGTCTGCAAGCTCTGTGGTGAGATTTTCTAGGCAACGCTGCAGATCTGGTTCTGAATGCCTAAAGGAATGGAAGACAGAAAGAGAGGAGACATGACAGGAGAGAGAGAGAGCTAGCGATTATAGCACAGTTTCAAATGGAATTTTCTCTGCAACGAAGGGAATGCTAGAGATTTACAAACTAGGACAAGATCTACCAAATGAGTTAGCGAGTATGTGCGCAGCAGCTAGGTCTGTGGATTCGGGTAGCTCACTTGGTAAACTTGCAGGTTTTAATCCAGGGCAACAAAGTTCAGGTTCCCTATGTTCGCGTTTATTCTCCAGTTATTTCTGACTCGTAGAAGGCTACCGATATCTCGCCTGCTATTAACGGTCTGAGTTTTTGCAATGGGATCCTTCGCCCTAGTGGTTGGTAAATTATTGCCTTAGAGCTAAGAATAGTTTTTTTGCATTAAAAAAAATAAGGAACATGTCCTGAATTTGCGTGTCATCCTTGCAGCAGGGTCCCTGCTAATCTTCGCCGTATGTCCCAGTTTTAGTATATGTGCTGTCTAAACAAGCACCGGTTTTTTATTTTAAACAGTTGAAAAAACAAAACAAAGAATAGTGTTTCGTGACGCATGAAATTTATATGAAATTCAAACGTCACTGTTCATATGTAAAGTATTATTCGAACACAGCCACTCCATTCTCTTACACACGGACTGTGGCTGCTCTCGGGCTACAACAGCGTGTAGTCGCCGCAGAGCCGACAGGCAACTCTCTTTTCTCTTCCCGCTGCTGCGGGGCGCACCGCAAATCGCAGCGACTCGGTGACAGTTCCACAACTTTTTCGGTGTCATGTGCATAACTCTACATTATTTGATTATTGTCTTTTTATTACCAGTGCTTACAGATCACGTCAAAACAGTAAAGTGGGTTTCGATCGTCAACTCCTTTAGGGTGGAATTCCGGCACAGCTTTGTGTTTATTGTGCCATTACGCTTTAGCTTTGCTAAAGGGATACAACATACGAGAATATCCTCAGACGAACAACTCAGGACAATCTTCCCTGACCCACAAGAAAGCAAATCCGCCTTGACGTTGACTAAAACGAAAAGTGTGCCGAAACCCGGGATTGAACCAGGGACCTTTAGATCTTCAGTCTAACGCTCTCCCTACTGAGCTATTTCGGCCCCCTACCGGAGACGTTTTCTTCTCTTTCTTTTTCAGTACTTGATTGTGTGCCGCTTTCGTTTTTAGGTTTTACCTTCTTTACGTGTGGCTGGCCGTCTAATTGTCCAATATATTTGCCCACCCAGTAAGACTTGGAATCTATTGTCTTCCACTTATGCCAGGTTGGATCCAGTTTCTGGCAGCGGGGGATGGATGGGTGGAGGACGGAGACTTGGAGGAGAGCTGATAGTGAGGGAGTCAATGGAAAGCCTTTCTACTCCTCTGCAGCCTGTCAGTTGACTCAGACACAACTCAAAAAATAAAGAACACTAAAGGAAATATTTCCTGGGGTTCCTTATCTTTCTCTTCTTTTCCATCTTTCCTCTCTCTTAATCTCCAAAAATGCTGAGAACTGGAATCCAATGAGGCTATAAATTTGCTAAAAGAGTACAATATATATGAACATGACCAGACTAAATATTCATCACAATATTCCCAACTTACAGGAAAGTAACTCACAAAAATTAGAAAATTTACAATGGCATATCCCATCACAACAGAATTTCTTTACAAAAATTTTTAAGACATGAAAATGAGGATGGAAGCAGGTAAGTTTTGGATTGCCTCCTTTGTTAGCCGTGCAAGGAAACCCTTTACGGTGGTGGGGTAATTAGACAGTCTTTACTTGTAGTGCTACAAGAAATATGTCTAGAGAAAAGAAACTTGTTTAAGACTGTTAGTCTTTTGGTGAGAATAGTTGATCAGAGACTTGAGGACATTGAGGCAAACATCAACAGTTAATTTTAAAAATAAGGCAAATGATTTTGCATCATTTACTTTGACTCTTGATGAGTCTATAGATGTTACCAATATTATGCAGTTGTTTATTGGAGGAGTCAATGCCAGTTTGGAGTGACTGAAGAAATAACCTGCATGAATAGTCTACATGCAAAGACTACAGGTAACCTGCATGAATAGTCTACATGGAAAGACTACAGGTGAGAGTGTTCTCTGAGAAGTTGAAAAAACAACCATTCATTACAACCTGAACTGAAATCTGCTAAAGTATGTTACAACTGGTGATGGTAAAATTATGAAAGGAACAGAAAAAGCTTAGTTGAACAAGTTTTAAAACTTGTGACAAATGTAAGTTATGGTTATTTATTATATTATTCATCTGCAGATGCTTTGTGGGAGACATCTGAATGTATCATATGTTATTCAACAAGAAATGTCAACAATGAATTTAATTTGCTCTGGTGGAACCAAGCATTGTCACTTTTGCAAATTTTTATCAGAAATAGTAGCTGAAGGTCCTGACTTGTCCAACCACACAGCAGTTCAATGACTTAGCAGTGATAAATGGTGGTTTTTGAGCTCAGGGCTTAGATGAAAATTGCTTTGAATGGGAAGGAATGCCCTCAACTAGTATCATCACACACTGAATGTCTTTAGAATTTAACTTTTGTTTTAGATTGGATAATGCCTTTTAACGAAGTTACCCCAAATTCTAAGGCAAAACAGCTCTCTATCACCGAGCTACACCCCCTCTTGCCTCAGGCTTGTTTCAGAAAATTTTTAATGGCAGCTATCTGTCTGCCTGTGTGTTTTGAGGACCTGAAACTGGTAGCACAAAGATCCCTTATATACAGTTATTTCTGAAACTCCTAGATTGCATTCTCATTCGCGGCTATATCAAGAGAAAGGCAACTCAATGCTAGACAGAAAGGCACTGTTCCTAGAATCTATTCACGCTTGTCATCCTACCCCAAATCTGAACTATGGAAAACTTGAATAAAGGAGGGCAAAGAAGAGTCCTTTCCTAGCTCTGCCTGCTGAAAGAGCCTAGAATCAATGACACCCTAGTAACGATGAGGACAGCTCATCTCATATTTTAGTTTCTCAATACAGACCCCCGACAGAAGGAACCAAAGTGGCTGGACGAATTTGCTGTCACCAGAAGGGCTGGGACAGAGAAAGTAAAGATGAGACTAGAACATCTTTCTGTGCCAGAATGTAAGAAAGTGCTCAAAAGATGATAGTATGCTCAAGAGGATATAGGACCTACGAGACAAATCTTGGAAACACTGAGCATTAAAATGAAATAATGAAGAATAAAGGAATATACTCTAATGGTTAAAATAAGAATACTTGAGTTCATACTGATAAGAAAGAAAAAGGAAAAGATGAAGGAAAGAGTGAAAGAAAGAAGGAAAGAAGGAACGAAGGAAGGAAGGGAGGGAGGAAGTTAAGAAAGAAAGGAAAGAAGGAAAGACAGAGGAAGGAAAGAGAGAGAGAGAGGAAGGAAGGAAGAAAAGAAAGAAATAAAAAGAAAGGAAAGAAAGAAAGAAAGAAAGAAAGAAAGAAAGAAAGAAAGAAAGAAAGAAAGAAAGAAAGAAAGAAAGAAAGAAAGAAAGAAAGAAAGAAAGAAAGAAAGAAAGAAAGAAAGAAAGAAAGAAAGAAAGAAAGAAGGAAAGAAAGAAGGAAAGAAAGAAAAGAGGAAAGAAAGAAAGGAGGGAGGGAGGGAAGGAGGGAAGGAAGGAAAGGAAGGAAAGGAAGGAGGAGAGAGAGAGAAAAAGAGAGAAAGAGAGAGAGAAAGAAAGAGAGGAAGGAAGAGAGGAAGGAAGAGAAAAAGAGAGAAAGAAAAAGAAAGAAAGAAAGAAAGAACGAAAGAACGAAAGAAAGAAGGAAAGAAGGAAAGAAGGAAAGAAGGAAAGAAAGAAAGAAAGAAAGAGAGGAAGGGAGGAAGAAAAAGAAAGAAAGGAAAGAGGAAAGAAAGGAAAGAAGGAAGGAAGGACAGAAGGAAGGAAGGAAAGAAGGAGGGAAGGAAGTTTTCGTTCTGGTAGTATGCCAATTAATTGGAGTCATCATTTTCCACTGTCCTGTAATGATTGATTCAGGCAAAATTCACCAGTCAGTGCCAAAGCTATGGGTGTACATTTGATGAGGGATGCTATATTTATGTAGTCTCAAAGTGTGTCCCCACATATTTGTTATGAAAATGGTAACTTGGCCATGAAGAAACTCAGCAGACAAAACTTTGCCTCGAATGATCAAATTAACAGCACTATAAGGGGGATACTGACATAATGCACCTCTTGATGAGATAAACTGAGGACATAGCAACACTCCTGTGGCATTCTGACCAACAATGCATCGTCATCTGAATCTAATCAAGAAGAAACCAAAATTGAAACACATCATACAAATCAACTGTCACATACTCTTCAAAAAATGTCAATGTCATGAAAGACAAAGAAAGGTTGAGGAACTGTCCCAAATTAAAAGAGACTAAAGAGACAAGATAATTACATAAAATGTGTCCCTCTGGAGTGGTCTTGTATTTGGGGAAAAAATACAATAAAGGATATTATTTGGACAATTAGCAAAATTTGAGTATGGATGGTATATTAGATAATAGTTTTGTATCAATGTTAAATTCTCTAAATTTGACTGTGCTTACATAAGGGTGTCACATTAAAAAATACACTGAAAAATGTTGGGATAGAGGGATATGTTTGCTAACTACTCTCAAATTGTTCAGGAAAAAAAATAAACTGTGTGTGTATATAAAGATAGAGAGAGAACCAGCAAATGTGGCAAGATGTTTGCAATAGATGAACCTGGGTATGTAAGATAGTTATTGCATCTGTCTTTAAGTTTGAAATTATCTCAAAAAAAAGTTAAAAAAAAAATCTTCCTTCTTAAAACTTCCTTCTTCATTGTGCCAAAAGGCTGCCAGAAGGACACAAAACGTAATGCATAGTGATTCAAACAAGAGTACTGTGTGTGCTGCCTCGGGGAGTTTAGACCCTGATGGGGAAATGAGAATGAATTTATAATATCTGACCCCAAATGCAGAGCAGGGAAGAACGCTTGGGATTGGCATAGAATTTTGATGGGTGCCATCTCTTTGACTCTTCCTTTAAGGATGTGGGAACCAAGAAAGTCCACTAAGTGAAGCATCCTGAAAGTGTTTGTCCCACATAAGACTTGGCTTGTTTTTCCTAAGCCTGTCATGGTTTGGAGAGTTTCTCACTGCTCTTTCCTTTGAAGGATAGACAAACCGAGCACATTAGAGGGCATGTGTGTAGTTGAGTTTTTGTTTTTTGGTGAAGTAGCCACCGGTCTTGATGGCTTCAAAGATAACGGCAGATAGCCACATTTTCTTGACTCCACTGTAGCTGTGGTGGGACCCATTTGAATGAGAAATTGGATCCACTAGCAATTTTGAGCTTGGGTACCTAAGTTTTGGCTGGGAATGACTGTTTGTTAGCACATTGGGCTTGTAAGGCAAAGGAAAGGATGAAAAATATAGATTAGGCAGTAACTAAATATTTTTGAATTGAAGAGATTTTCATGATCAAATGTCTTTAATCCTAGATAGTTTGTTGAAAATTAAACTTTCTATTTGATGGTCCGAGGTTTGAGTCCCTTTTCAGACCCTAGTAGGGCTTTTCATTTCCCCTACTTAGTTCTAACAGATCCTAGTAAAACCCAGCTTTCTCCTGGAGAAGTTGTCTGTGCATTTGCCCTCTCACTTGCAGTTATTGGTTCAACAGGAATATGAAGAGCTGAAAACCATTGTAACATATATTGACTAACAACTGTCTATTCTGTTCTACTAGTCAATTTAGGGGAGGTTCCTTACAATATTACAAAAGAAACCACAAATTTAAGAGCAATGTAGAAAGTAACTAGGGAAGGAAAAGATATGGCCTGTGAACTGGAAAATGCCAGTAAGATTTTTATTTTGCAATTCATTGATAAATTAGAAGTTTTAATAACTTGATCCTAGACCGGAGGATTGACTGAATTACTAGGTGTGAGTGAGGAGTTGGACAGTGTCAAAGGGTCCCCAACTTTTTCTCCAAGGGGGCAAAGGCAAGTTATGGTGTCTGTCACAGAACTTGGGGACTTCCAAACTTAGCTTTGATTTGAGAGCCCAGTGGCTAAAACAGATTAGTAAGACACTTGAATTAAAGTTCTAAAATCCTATGTATTTTGGCTAGAGTGAGACTTCATAAGTTCCTTGTGAGTTCCTTCATAGAAAAATCTAGGCCATTTTGTGAACATCAATGTTGCCTAAAAACTTAGTGGGCTGGAAGAAGTAAGAAACCACAAAACTCTTGATATAAGGCAATAATAGCTGTCTTTCTTGATTTCTGTCATGGCCCCATTATTTGAACAGGCAGCAACTTCTTCCCCAGCACACACCAGGCACTGATCACCTGCTTCTCAGCCTTCCAGAATATGGTGGAGGAAAGCTGAGGAAACAAAAATGTGGTTCATGTTTTTAGTAGGATGATGTTTCCTTTAGCTGAAATTACCTGAAAACCGCATGTTCTTCATTATAGAGGATGAACATTGCTTTCCCCCCAAAACTAGAGGAATTAGGGATGGATTTTTCTACTTTTTTGCTCTATATCCTTTAATTTATTGGTTTCAAATTTTTTCCCAAATCCAGGAGCAAGTGTGCTTGGACTAAATCATGATCCTTTTTTAGGTTCTTATTAATTGGCATACTACCAAAAGGAAAACTTTCTCTTTCTTTCTTTTCTTTTCTTCTTTCTTTCCTTTCTTCCTCTTTCTTTCTTTTTCTTCCTTTCTTCCTTCCTTCCTTCCTCCCTCCCTCCATGCCTCCCTCCCTCCCTCTCTCTCTGCCTGCCTTTTCTTTTATTTCTTTCCTTCTTTCCTCATCTTTTTCTTTTTCTTTCTTTTCAGTATGAACTCAAGTATTCTTATTTTATCCATTAGACTATATTCCTTTATTGTTCATTATTCATTTTAATGCTCAATGTTTCCAAGATTTGTCTCGTAGATCCTGTGTCCTTTTGAGCATACTTCACCTTTTGAGCACTTTCTTACATTCTGGCACAGAAAGATGTTCTAGGCTCGTCTTTACTTTCCCTGCCCCAGCCCTCCCGGTGACAGCAAATTCTTCCAGCCACTTTGGTTCCTTCTGTTGGGGATCTGTATTGAGAAACTAAAATATGAGACTAGCTGTCCTCATCGTTACTAGGGTGTCATTGATTCTAGGCTCTTTCAGCTGGTAGAGCTAGGAAGGGGCTCTTCTTTGCCTTCCTCTATTCACGTTTTGTGTAGCTCTGACTTTGAGTTGGATTTCTAGCATGAACAGAGCCTAGGAACAGCACCTTTCTGTCTGGCATTAAGTTGCCTTTCTCTTGATGTAGCTGGGAATGAGAATGCAATCTAGGAGTTTCAGAAATAACTGTATATAAGGGATCTTTGTGCTACCAGTTTCAGATCCTCAAAATGCACAGGTGGATAGATAGTTACAAATAAAAATTTCCTGAAAGAAGCCTTCAGGAACAGGGGGTGTAGCTCAGTGGTAGAGCGCGTGCTTAGCATGCACGAGGCCCCGGGTTCAATCCCTGGCACCTCCACTTGGGGGGTTTCTCTTCATGCCTCGAAGACCACAAGTGTCCGCAGCTCTGTTAAATGATCGCAGTTTCCTGCCTACAGCCTCAGCTCTCTTGCGTGTTGACACTTCTGGCCACAACTCTCGGTTCTCTTCTGTGTTGACAGTGTTGTCTTAGCAAACTTGTTATTGATTTTGGAATACGAGGAGGTAATTCGTGCTTATTTACTCAAAGTTTTTTGTCAACATTTTTATTATCCATCCACTCTCTAGCCACTCCAAGCAATCACTGCTATGTTGGCTAAAGTCTTCAACTCCACAAAACTAAGCAGTGGGAAAAATTAGAGTTCTGAGAGCAGGAAAATTGCTTTGACTTGAAAGAGCATCTCCTAAGACACTTAGCCTTACCCCCACCTCATCTATCACACACTTCAAACTAGCTCAGGAATCATTTCAAGAGGGTTTCTCCTAAAGTTGGGGAATGTTTAAACTTAAGAGGGTGGAAAAACCTGAAAAAGTCAACCTGCTCTAGTACTTTGGGGAAAAAAATTCCTCCTCTGGCATGAAGGACACAGAATTCTCCAGGAACGAGTGGCAGGATAGACTGGCTACATAATTTGCTGGGGACAAGGCCCTGGGAACTGCACTGGTCACAGACCCATGAAGCTGGCCCTGATGACAGGTATAGAAGAGATCGCCCCAGGCAAAGAAGGAAGCCACTTTCTTGTTTCCTTGCCTTGTCCTAAAAGATTGAGAGGTAGATGCTCAACAATGCCAGGTTGGAGCTGAGAAGGCAGGAGATGCTCATTCGCCACAAAGGTTTGCTGCCCTGTTCTGCCCTGTTTGGATTCCAAAGCGAAAGAAATAAAAAGAGTGCAGGGAAACTTCTTCCTCCTACTTGTCCTGAACGCAGACTCTGGGTGTGCTTGGGAGAGCACCACCTCTTTAAAAGGCTGCAAAAGAAGATATGGAGCAGGAGCCCTAAGGGTTTATGGAAGCATCAAAGAACACAGACACCGTCTCCATTGATTTAGGACAATTGCTTTGTACTTGTGGGATGATTCTACCTTTCCTACCAGTAGTTGAAATTCTTGATTCTGATGATAATAACAACTTGGATGAATCAACACGAATCTGATCATACAACCCAGTTTATGAAGTAAAATAGTTTTCATGTCAGACCTAAACCAGGAGAAAATATTGTAGAGTACTGTATTGTAGAATATTGCCTGAGTACAAGGCAAGAGGTTTGAGAGAAAGAGAAAGGCTGGTTTTGATCATAAAGAGGTGATTGTCTTGGTTTGTGTTAAGTTATTGTTTGTTGAAAATAATTTGGCACTTTCAAGAAACCAAACCGTCGCATAAAGCGAGAGGCCACTGTAAAGGTTTCACTTCAATAGTTTAGGACCCTCGCATCTCTCCTACGCCATAAATTTGGGCGACTTGGGCGAGTCACGCAAAATCGCCAATTATTCTGTGAATTAACTTAAATAAGCTCTAGGGGGCGCGCTCCACCAAAAAACATCCCTTTCGGGCAAGAGGCGCCCTACCGAGCTCTTCCTTGCCACTGGGCTTTATGTAGCGTCGAAGTCACGTTTTCCACAGAAGACACTCCTTCCACTCTCCCAGAGAGACTTGAGATTCACTATGTCTACCCATTCCTAATATCTGGTGATTCGGCCAAACATATGTTCTAAGTTCACGGTCTTTCCTTTTTTTTTCTTTCAAATATCTCCATTCATTGTTTTTAATTATGTACATATTACATATATGGAGTTATTCATAGGAGAGGAATATTTTTATGCCACACCACAATCTGTAAACAGTGTATCTCAAATTGTTATGAATAATCTAAGTAATACTAAAGAAAATTCGAAATGATTTCTTTGTTTGTATCTATCGTAGAGTCCCGGTAAGATAATATTCTTATGGCAATGATGCTTAAACTTTAGTAAGATCACATTCTTGAAATCTACAGTATCAATAAATTGTATTAGACACTTTTTTTCCTACTAGTAGAGATGTCAGTTGCCGCTTACAGATCCTTCCTGGAGCGTCGTTCCTCTGATACTCAAATCTTCCTGATACACCAGCCTCCGTTGCTCTCTCTTCTTCTATTCCTGTCATTTCCCGTCGTCATTTCCTCCACCTTTGCTACAGAATTTAGTCTCCGGTTCAAGCTTCTTCACCCCAAATGCTGTCACTATCATCAATGACTTAGGCGTTTTTCTTGTGGTTCTCTTTTGAATACACACACACACATATGTAATCATGGGAGTGCCATCAAAATTAACTTGTTTCCCAGATTTTGTAATATATCCCCCTTTCTTATAAAAAGTTTCATATCAAAACTTTGGAATCCAAATGGAACTATCATACATCAATCAACTGTGCTCTGTTAACTGACCTATTCTGGCTGTGATTTCACTCAAAGATTTAAAAATAAGTCTCTAAAATTTAGTTGGAAAAATCTAGGAAAGCTGGAGGATAAGAAATTCCAATACGCTACTCAGCAACACATTTTTAATTGATTTCTACTTTGAGGTTTTATATGTGTGTATGTGGCGGGGAGCAAGTAGTGTGAGGGTCAGTCACAAGACATTGTGAAATGACCCATAAAAGAAAAATCTCTATGTTGTGTGTGTGTGTGTCAATGTAATGTGTATAATGTTATTGTTATAAGAAAATATTTGACATTAGGCCATCTTGATTTCACTGCTTTATTAAGCTGGTGACATGAGGAAACCTGTTGAACGTCACTGGACATTTTAACAATTGCCTGAGCCTTCTAATTTCCCTTACTGACAAAACACCCCTGTAGCTGACATGCCATCACTGGTAGAGTGTTGTCCCTGTCTAGAATGTCTGAATTTTAAGGCTCCAAGAAAGAACAATCTTGAGCATTCTTAAGTGAAGAATAAGTTCACCACTGACAGAAAACTGAAAACTGAAAGCAGAAGAAAAATAAGGTCATAAAGATTCGGATATGAACACTCAACTTCTTCCTTAACGTTCATAACTTCTTTCTTGATATTCCTTGATATGGATACTAAATCATTTTATTTTATTTTATTTTGTCATACATTCATCCCACATTTCCAAACCAACATCTTTAATGCAACCTTTCACTAATGTCTTGGCAATCACAGTTTTTAACAAAGTGCCATTTTATAAAAGGACTCTGGATCACTAATGTTACTATGTAAAATATCGAACAGCTGCTCCTGTTGGCCTTTTAAGACAATCTTCCTTTCAAAGTACTCTTTTTGTTTTGAATTTATTTCATGATTTGGTGTTTAATGTGACTTGAATTTTAATGACTTTGTTGCTTGATGAGCCAGCAGATTTCTGCAAATAACGCACTATGCATTAGCACCTCACAGTCAATGAAAGCTGCAAAACCAAACTTAATTCATGAAAGATCACACTTCCACCTAAAACTAGTAGAACATATTTTGGTCTACATTTTTTTGGAATCACTTCTAACCTCAACCTATTGAGATATGACCACACTGTTTTAACCAAAAAAAAAAAGAAAAAAAAAAAAGCCAAACGAATCTAGTTTAGCCCTGAACTAACTAGGTTTAAAAATAAGTAATAAAATTCTTAAATCCTAATTTAGCTAATAATGTTAAACTGTAAATTTAAAAAAACAGACAATTAAAAGGATTTAAATATGACAAGACACAGACAGATATACTTGCAATTTCTCAAGTCTTCATATGCTTTTGGGTTAGAGTTGGCAAATTAACCCTAAAATACCACATGCTGTAACATGATCTCACCACACATGACTAGTGAAAGAAACCAGAATATGTCACCCAAATTATGCCTCTTTGACATAAAAATCATTTTGAGCTGAAGGTAATTAAGAAGCAGCAAACACTAAGTGAAATAAGTCGGAGGGAGAAAGTCAAATATGGTGTGATCCCACTCACAAATAGAAGATAAAAACAACAACAAACACACACATATATTCAGAGATTAGACTGGTGGTTACCAGAGGGGAAGGGAGAAGGAGGAGGGCGAAAGGGGTGACTAGGCACATGCGTATGGTGATGGATGGTAATTAGTCTTTGGGTGGTGAACATGATTCAGTCTACACTGAAATCAAAATATAATGATGTACACCTGATATTTATATAACGCTCTAAACCAATGTTACCTCAATAAAAAAATAAATAAGAAATAAACACACACACACACACACACACACAAAGAAGCAGCAAACACAGGAAAAGCTCTCCTTACTCTCTCCTTTCTGCCTAAAGGCAAGATGTAACTTCTCCTTTTACTGGAGGCAGATTCTTACCAGCCCCAAGAGGCACCAGCGGAATCTGCAAACAAGCTTTATTCCATTTGTTTCCTCCCATATATTTACTTTCCCACAGTTTGCTGCCCTTCAATGACTACTGCTTTCCTCTGTCCTGTCATTTTTCTACAAATCTATTGTTTTTTGTTGAAGTTACTGTATAAGCTGCAGTTCTAAGCCATCATTTTGAGTTACTCTTCATTTAAGGTTTCTCCCGCATGACACGTACTGCAAGCATTAATAAACTATTTGTTTTTCTCTTGTTAATCTGCCTTGTTGTTAAAGAGTCCCCTCTGAAAACCTAAGATGGGTAGAGGTAAAATTTTGCCTCCCCTATACTAGGAGGCTGCTCTCTCCACATTCTATTCACTGAGCAAGTTGATCAGCACCCCAGTAGATCCATACACTGTGAAAATGAGTCAAGTCCTTGGATCATGCAGTTGAGGGTCAAATCAATTACAAGATTCTATGAAATTTCTAAATCCTTACTTTCCATTTCTAGACTTATTTCTTGGAGAACCAGCAGCAAATAATGGAAGTTACCTGGGATAGGTATTTTTCTGAACTTCTTGGATTATGAGAGAGTGTACCTCAGAGGTAGAGAGCATGAAATGAAGTCCTGGGTTCAATTTCCAGCACCTCCATCCCTGTGCTCTTTCACTCTGGTAAGCCATGCTTGGACAAATTTTTCTCTCTTTCCTCTCTTTATATTCATTTACTCACTTTTTCCGCCTCATATCAGTTAAATTCATACCTCCAATGGGCTGCCTTTGCTCCTGACCCATTTCAACCTCATGGGCCTCATCATTACTGGTGAGATCTGTCTTCCCAAGGAACATCTGAGTGAAGGAAACAAAAATGAAATATCTGGCTCATGCAGGATCTTCTGAACCGGAGACAACAAACATGGCATATTTACAACATCAAGCTTGAGGACTGGATTCTATTGGCAATATTATTGAGGAGCATGAAAGGAAAACAACAGAAAGAAGAGGAAAAGTAAGAGATTCTTAGTCAATTTTCTTTTAAAAGACATTATTTTTTCAACTGTACCTGTCAGTGAAATAGCTGCTGCGAAGGAAAAGCAAACCTGCCCAGTGATTTTCCCTTCCCCATTCTTCTCTACTCTTCTGCCTCCAACCATAAATTGTCCTGTATAGTCACCACAAGTAGTGGGCAATGGATCATGACTCTTTCTGAGCAAGTAAACTGAGGTACTCTACAGAAGAGAATTAATTACTCTTTCTAGCAACTCAGTGTTTCCAAGGTTGAGAAAAGTGGGGGAGGGAGGCAGGAGGACACTGAATTCACAAATGTTCTCTACTATAACCAAAATAGGGATCTCCCATCCTTACTTGGGGTATGAAAGGTACTCAGTTTTTGGCGTAAGGAATTCTCATCCCTCAGCTCATTTACACAAGTGAGCTGACCACATCCTCCTCCTTCCAGTTCCTGAAGTGAATTCTTCAGAGCACTCACATAGGGAAATTAGGGATTCCATGCTCCGAAGTTCTCCTTGGCATCCCCCACTAAACTCTTTTTTCACTTCATTGCTTTTAACTCTTTCAATGAAATCATGCCTATTATACAAAAGTTCCAATCACATAGAAAGCACCAGAAGAAACTGCTAAAGGCTTGGAAGTCAAAATGAAAGTTATTAGTGGCATAAACAAGAAGCAAAATATTCCTGTGGCCACTAGCCATAAGAGTGAAAGGACCCACTCCCATTTCCTCCCTCTGATTCCTGCAACCGTGAATCCTGATGAGAGAGAGCCAATGCCATGCATTGGTCACTGATTCAGAGCATTTACCACATCCTGGATGTCACTACGCTTGTCCCAAAAAAGTGTTGTTTCTTAGCTCGTACTATATAATCAAGTGCTCGAAAGGTCATTCCAGCATTCTATCAGGCCGTTTGCTTCAGGGTGATGGAAACATGGTAAGACCAGTAAATTCCAGGAACATTAGCCCATTGCCACACTCCTTTTGCTATAAAATGACTTATTGTCTCAGAAACAATGCTGTGGAATGCTGTTGAATAAGACATTCAGGAAATCCATGGATGGCGATTTTGGCAGAAGCATTAAGGGAGGTGAAGGCAAATCTAAATCCAGAATAAGTGTCTATTCTGGTGAAAATATGCATTGACCCTCTAATACAGAAGTGGTCTAATGTAATGAACCTGACACCAGGTGGGTAGCTGGTTCCTCCATGGAATGATAGCATGTGAGGGCTTAAGGTTTGTTTGCGCTGTTTAGTTTAGTCTAGTCACTTATAAGTGGCTTGAACCAGATCCATTTTGATGTACAGAAGTTCGTGTTGCTGAGCCCATATGTGACCTCCATCCATGTCTCCATGGCCACTTTGTTTATAAGCCCATGGGACAAGGACAGTGGGGCTAGGGAGAAGCTTACAGACATCAATAGAATGGGTCATCTTGTCCACCTGCCTGTTAAGATCCCCTTCTGAGGAGGTTGTTCTCTGGAGAGAATTTACACTGGAAACTCAAGTCTCATGGTAACTTAGTAACTCATGCTCAAGCATTCAATCTCTTCCTGGACCCACTAGCAAACCACAAATGATTTTTTACAAAGAGGATAATAATTTGCAGAGGATGCCATAGTGTTGCCCCCAAATCCCAGAGGTGTGTCCTGTAATTCACTTATAGAAGAGTCCTAAAACTCCAAATGCCATCTCTGTCTTCCACAGACACTTTGAGTACTCTGATGGGTCATATAGATAAAGTGGCAGTGTAGCTTTCTTATAGCCTGAACCAGTTGCAGAACTTTCTTTTGTTCTGGGCTGTGCACAAAACTGGTGGCTTTCCTAGATACAGAGAACAGATTGATAGCTGCCAGAGGCGAGGGTGGGGAGTGGGCAAAACGGTTGAAGGGGGTCAAAAGGTACAAATGTCCAGTTATAAAATAAGTAAGTAATGAAGATGTAATGTACAACTTGGTGCCTATAGTTATTAATATGGTATTGCATGTTTGAAAGTTGCTAAGAGAGTAGATCTTAAAAGTACTCATCACAAGAAAAAAAATTGTAATTATGTATGGTGACCGAAGTTAACTAGACTTACTGTGGTGATTGTTTTGCAATATATACAAATATCCAATAATTACATTGTACACCTCAAACTAATATAATGTTGTATGCCAATTATACTTCATTTAAAAGAAAAACAGGTAACCTTCCAGGCTACTTGGTAAATCAGTCAGAGTATTAGGTCCAAATGATTCCACATTTCCTCCAAAATTCAAAGAGCCCCACTGGACATTCCACTTCTTTTCTAGTGGTGGGAGCCAGATGAAGCAACTAGTTCTTCACCTTTGAAGGGCTATCTCAACATGTTTCACACAAATTTTACCAAGGTGACAGTCTCCTGAACTTCTGTGGGGTTTATTTGTTACTCTATGGCTTGCTTGTGTCTCAAAGGAGTCCATAGCGGCTGCTACTTTTAGACCAAGGTGTCAAAAGCAGGTCCAAAAAGCATGATATTATCAATCTGATGGACCAGTGTGATACCTTGCAAAGTGGAGAAGTGATCAATGTCCCTGCAGACTAGATTATTACAGAAAGCTGGAAAATGTATATGATCCTGAAGTGAGAGTGGAGGTGTCTTGTTGGTCCTACCAGCCAAAGGCAAACCATGCTTGACGGCTGTATTAGTTTGCTAGGGCTTCCAGCACAAAATACCATAGACTGAATGGCTTAAACAGCAGAAATTTGTTTTCTCACAGGCTAGAGTCCAAGAGGAAGACGTCAGCAGATTGAGTTTCTTCTGAGGCCTCTCTCCTTGGCTTGCAGATGGCCACCTTCTTGCTGTGTCCTCACAGGGTCTTTCTTCAGTCTGCATGTTGGCTGTGTCCTAATCCTTTTTTGTAAGGATATGAGTTAAATTGGATTAGGATCCACCCATATGACCTTATTTTACCTTAATTGTCTCTTTAAAGGCCCTATTTTCAAACACAGTCACAGTCTGAGGTGCTGGGGGTTGGGACTTCAACATATGAATTTTGGAGAGACACAAGTCAGCCCATAACAGTGGTCAGTTTTTATAGGCATAAAGAATGAAATACTTTCCACATCAAGAGCCAGCTGCATATCAAGTACTGGTGGCTATGATGATTTGCTCCAGGAAAGAAATCATAGCTGGAACAGCAGGTGTAATTGGAGTCTTGATTAAATTCACAACAGTGTTCTGCCATTTTTTCATGATAATTCTGTCTTCTGCACAGGCCAAATCGGCAAGTTGAATAGAGATGAGGTAAGAATCACCGCTCCCTACATCTTTCAAGTCCTTTCTGGTGGAACTTATCTTTAGAATTCCTCCAGGAATGCAGTCTCCTTTGTGTTTGCTATTTTGGCAGATAGAGAATTCTGATGGCTTCCAACTGGACTTTGTTACCTTAATATCCCACATGTCAGGAATCCAATCCAGGTCTCCTTGAATGAAGAGGAGAGTGGGACCACTTGAGAAAGGAACTTGGTACACAGCTAAAAATGTATATAGTAAATAAATCTTTTCTAGCCTTCCCCAAAGAAAGTCCACTTAGCAACACTATTGCATGTGAGAGAAAGGGGCATAATCAGAATATTTGGAGACTATTGAACACTACTCTGAATTGACATTAAATATTGGAATAGGAAATGCCAGTGTGGTCTATCAGTCAGAGCAGTGGCTTAGCGAGGTAATGTGATCAGTGGAATCAGGTTTATCTTACTGCAGGCCTATATGGATCCCTGAATCCACTCCATAGTTATTTCCCAAGATCCAGGATGCCTAGTTGAAATAGACCTACATAGCCGCTCAAGTATCCCATCATCACAACTGAATCCAGAGAATAATTTTAATTGTAACATCTACCATTGTCATTCTTGGCCTGCAGAGAATAGCCACTACAGAGATTTTTCAGAAAGGATGCTGTTGCTCTCCTCACCAACGCAGTTCTTAGAAACTTGGGGAAGATAGTCCTCTAGTCTAGGAGTTGGTCATCTTTTTCTGTAAACGGCCAAATAGTAAATATTTTAGAATTTGCAAGTCAAATGGCAAAATCAAGGATATTATACAGGTACTTATACAGCAAGAGAGAAAAAATTTCCACTTTTTTAATGTTAAGTTAGTGTTCCCTATCATCAAAATTGCTAATGCTCTGTAATGATCTGTAATGAGATTTTAAATATTTCACCTTTGAAAATGTCTTTTCACGGATATAGGAACTGCCAAATGCTGATATTAATCTATGAGTGTATGATTTTTAGCATATTTTTGCACAAAAGACATTTATAGAATTTTATTAGATTTTTGATATTTGCCTTTTAGCATGTAATTACATTGTAGATTAATCACTTCCAAGAGAAGGTTAGATTGAAGTGCCTCAGTTGAACAGTTAAATGGATTTTGAAATATGGAAATTTCTTTGGCACTTGCTTTAAGATCCAAAAAACACTGCTGCTGAGCTCCATGCTATGAGCTCAGAAAAATACCTCTGCTGAAAATTTGTGTGGTAGTGGAGATCTTGCATCTTTTAACTCTTGACAGTATGAGAAGTGAATATATATATGTTTTATGTCTCAACACTGTTTTGCCTTGGAATTTGGGTTAACTTCATTAAAAGGCATTATCCAATCTGAAACAAAAGCTAATATCTAAAGATATTCAGTGCTTGATGATACTAGTTGAGGGCATTCCTTCCCATTCAAAACAATTTTCATCTCAGCCCTGAGCTCAAAAACCACCACTTATCACTGCTAAGTCATTGAACTGCTGTGTGGTTGGACAAGTCAGGACCTTCAGCTACTATTTCTGATAAAAATTTGCAAAAGTGACAATGTTTGGTTCCACCAGAGCAAATTAAATTCATTGTTGACATTTCTTGTTCAACAACATATGATACATTCAGATGTCTCCCACAAAGCATCTGCTGATGAATAATACAATAAATAACCTAACTTACATTTGTCACAAGTTTTAAAACTTGTTCAACTAAGCCTTTTTCTGTTTCTTTCATAATTTTACCACCACCAGTTGTAACATATTTTAGCAGATTTCAGTTCAGGTTGTAATGAATGGTTGTTTTTTCAACTTCTCAGAGAACACTCTCACCTGTAGTCTTTGCATGTAGACTATTCATGCAGGTTATTTCTTCAGTCACTCCAAACTGGCATTGACTCCTCCAATAAACAACTGCATAATATTGGTAACATCTATAGACTCATCAAGAGTCAAAGTAAATGATGCAAAATCATTTGCCTTATTTTTAAAATTAACTGTTGATGTTTGCCTCAATGTCCTCAAGTCTCTGATCAACTATTCTCACCAAAAGACTAACAGTCTTAAACAAGTTTCTTTTCTCTAGACATATTTCTTGTAGCACTACAAGTAAAGACTGTCTAATTACCCCACCACCATAAAGGGTTTCCTTGCACGGCTAACAAAGGAGGCAATCCAAAACTTACCTGCTTCCATCCTCATTTTCATGTCTTAAAAATTTTTGTAAAGAAATTCTGTTGTGATGGGATATGCCATTGTAAATTTTCTAATTTTTGTGAGTTGCTTTCCTGTAAGCTGGGAATGTTGTGATGAGTATTTAGTCTGGTCATGTTCACGTATATTGTACTCTTTTAGCAAATTTATAGCCTCATTGGATTCCAGTTCTCAGCATTTTTGGAGATTAAGAGAGAGGAAAGATGGAAAAGAAGAGAAAGATAAGGAACCCCAGGAAATATTTCCTTTAGTGTTCTTTACTTTTTGAGTTGTGTCTGAGTCAAGTGACAGGCTGCAGAGGAGTAGAAAGGCTTTCCATTGACTCCCTCACTATCAGCTCTCCTCCAAGTCTCCGTCCTCCACCCATCCATCCCCCGCTGCCAGAAACTGGATCCAACCTGGCATAAGTGGAAGACAATAGATTCCAAGTCCTACTAGGTGGGCAAATATATTGGACAATTAGACGGCCAGCCACACTTCAAGAAGGTAAAACCTAAAAACGAAAGTTGCACACAATCAAGTGCTGAAAAAGAAAGGGAAGAAAGTGTTTCTTACAGGGGGCCGAAATAGCTCAGTAGGGAGAGCGTTAGACTGAAGATCTAAAGGTCCCTGGTTCAATCCCGGGTTTCGGCACACTTTTCGTTTTAGTCAACGTCAAGGCGGATTTGCTTTCTTGTGGGTCAGGGAAGATTGTCCTGAGTTGTTCGTCTGAGGATATTCTCGTATGTTGTATCCCTTTAGCAAAGCTAAAGCGTAATGGCACAATAAACACAAAGCTGTGCCGGAATTCCACCCTAAAGGAGTTGACGATCGAAACCCACTTTTCTTTACTGTTTTGACGTGATCTGTAAGCACTGGTAATAAAAAGACAATAATCAAATAATGTAGAGTTATGCACATGACACCGAAAAAGTTGTGGAACTGGCACCGAGTCGCTGCGATTTGCGGTGCGCCCCGCAGCAGCGGGAAGAGAAAAGAGAGCCCCCTGTCGGCTCTGCGGCGACTACACGCTGTTGTAGCCCGAGAGCAGCCACAGTCCGTGTGTAAGGGAATGGAGTGGCTGTGTTCGAATAATACTTTACATATGAACAGTGACGTTTGAATTTCATATAAATTTCATGCGTCACGAAACACTATTCTTTGTTTTGTTTTTTCAACTGTTTAAAATAAAAAACCGGTGCTCGTTTAGACAGCACATATACTAAACTTGGGAGATACAGCGAAGATAAGCAGGGCCCCTGCTGCAAGGATGACACGCAAATTCAGGACATGTTCCTTTTTTTATGTAAAAAAACCATTCTTAGCTCTAAGGCAATAATTTACCAACCACTAGGGTGGAGGATCCCATTGCAAAAACTCAGAACTTTAAGAGCAGGCAAAATTTCAGTAGCCTTCTACGAGTCAGAAACAACTGGAGAGTAAATGCGAACATAGGGAAACTGAACACCTAGAGATTGGAACTTTGTTTCCCTGGATTAAAACTGCAAGTTTACCAAGTGAGCTACCCTAGTCCACAGTCCTAGCTGCTGCGCACATACTCACTAACTCATTTGGTAGATCTTGTCCTACTTTGTAAATCTCTAGCATTCTCTTCGTTGCAGAGAAAATTCCATTTGAAACTGATGCTATAATCGCTAGCTCTCTCTCTCCTGTCCCGTCTCCTCTATTTCTGTCTTCCATTCCTTTAGGTGTTCAGAACCAGAGTTGTAGCGTCCCCTAGAAAATCTCACCACAGAGTTTGCATACTCAAGGTGTTTTATTTCATGGTAAATATTGGGAATCCATCCCTTTCTCATTTTTTAATTTCCACATAGTGTTAAATTCTAGAGGAAGCGCGCCATTCTTGATACCGGCTCAAGACAAGGTTGACATGAGGGAAGCCATATTGTAGAAAAGAAACCCTATTGTAACTTTGAATGGTCTCTAACTAACTAACCCAGCTGGCTATGCACCCACCAGGAGATCTAACTCCTCTGTAGATTTTACAGCCCCTGCTTGTGCATGTACCTCTCAACTTCGATAAGATACCTTTGATGTTCTGAGATCCTTAGGAATGTGATGACCCCCGAACAGAGAGTCTATGCAGATAGCCATCATCAATGAAAACTGAAAGATCTGGTGTGACACTCCCAGTCTGTAACGCCAGAAGGTCAGCATTCCTAACCTCCTCCCCTATAACCCACCAGCCTATATAACTGCTATATGACTTTGTGTCCCCTTAGGATGGTTCTTTGAGTCATTAGATGGCCAGCTTCCCCCTTGCTAGCAAGCTGTAACAAACTGCCATTTCTTTTCCACCATCCTGCCTCTTGACAATTGGCTTTTGTCTCGAAAAGAGCAGATCGTGCCCTTTGTGCAATAATATTCTTCATATCCCAGTACATTGTTTTTTTCATCACTCTTGCAGCCATTCTAGGAAAAGGGGAAGAACATTGAAGGAGAAAGTTTGAAGACACAAGAGAACGTTCCATAGTGGGCCTCTCTCTGTTGGTGGATGGAACAGCCACTCAGGCAATCTCTTGGCAAGCTCACCTCAGAGCTGGCCAAGTGTGGGAAGACCATGAGAAGAGTATCTTTTTCTGTAGCCTGCAATGCCTCTTCTCTGATGTAGCTGCAAGACTGGATTCAAGGTAGGAGCTTCAGAAATAAAGGAGCTGAACAGAGGAACTCTGTTCTGCCAACTCTTAGGTGCTTGAAGACACCTGGAAAAGGAATATTATTGGTCACGAACTTTTTCTCATTAGCTGAGCATCAGGGTGGATATGGTTGAGTTGTGGAGAGATTACTGAGCATAGAAGTCTAGGTGTATGAGAGTTCCCTTCTCTCCACATCCTCTCCAACACATATTGTTTTCTGTCTTGTTAATTATAGCCATTCTGATGGGCGTGAGGTGATATCTCATTGTAGTTTTGATTTGCATTTCCCGGATAGTTAGTGATTTTGAACATCTTTTCATGTGTCTGTTGGCCATCTGTATATCTTCTTTGGAGAAATGTCTGTTCAGGTCTTTTGCCCATTTTTTAATTGGGTTGGTAGTTTTTTTGTTGTTGAGATGCATGAGTTCTTTATATATTTTGGAGATTAAGCCCTTATCAGAAGTATGGTTTGCAAATATCTTCTCCCAATTGTTAGGTTCTCTTTTCGTTTTGTTGATGGTTTCCTTTGCTGTACAGAAGATTTTTAGTTTGATGTAGTCCCATTTGTTTATTTTTTCTATTGTTTCTCTTGCCTGGTCAGACGTGGTGTTTGAAAAGATGTTGCTAAGACCGATGTGGAAGAGCGTACTGCCTATGTTTTCTTCTAGATGTTTCATAGTTTCAGGTCTTACATTCAAGTCTTTAATCCATTTGGAGTTAATTTTTGTGCATGGTGTAAGGTAAGGGTCTACTTTCATTTTTTTGCAGGTGGCTATCCAGTTTTCCCAACACCATTTGTTGAAGAGACTTTCTTTTCCCCATTGTATGTTCTTGGCTCCTTTGTCAAAGATTAGCTGTCCATAGATGTGTGGGTTTATTTCTGGGCTTTCGATTCTATTCCATTGATCTGTGTGTCTGTTTCTGTGCCAGTACCATGCTGTTTTGGTTACTATAGCTTTGTAGTATATTTTGAAATCAGGGAGTGTGATACCTCCAGCTTTGTTCTTTTTTCTCAGGATTCCTTTAGCTATTCGGGGTCTTTTGTTGTTCCATATAAATTTTAGGATTCTTTGTTCTATTTCTGTGAAAAATGTTGTTGGAACTTTGATAGGGATTGCATTGAATCTATAGATGGCTTTAGGAAGTATGGACATCTTAACTATGTTAATTCTTCCAATCCAAGAGCATGGAATATCTTTCCATTTCTTTGTGTCTTCTTCAATTTCTTTCAGAAATGTTTTATAGTTTTTGGTGTACAGATCTTTCACCTCTTTGGTTAAGTTTATTCCTAGGTATTTTATACACTGCTGGTGGGAGTGCAAACTGGTGCAGCCACTATGGAAAACAGTATGGAGATTCCTCAAAACATCAAGGATAGAACTACCATATGATCCAGCTATTCCACTGTTGGGTATTTATCCAAAGAACTTGAAAACACCAATTTGCAAAGGTACATGCACCCCTGTGTTCATTGCAGCATTATTCACAATAGCCAAGACTTGGAAGCAACCTAAGTGCCCATCAAGGGACGAAAGGATAAAGAAGATGTGGTATATATACACAATGGAATACTACTCAGCCATAAGAAACTATGAAATCCAGCCATTTGTGACAACATGGATGGACATTGAGGGTATAATGCAAAGTGAAATAAGTCAGAGGGAGAAGGTCAAATACCGTATGATTTCCTTCATTAAGTAGTAGATAATAACAACAATAAACAAACGCATAGGGACAGAGATTGGATTGGTGGTTACCAGAGGGGAAGGGGGGAGGGAGGAGGGTGAAAGGGATAATTCGGTACATGTGTGTGGTGATGGGTTGTAATTAGTATTTTGGTGGTGAACATGATGTAGTCCATGCAAAAATAGAAGTACAATGATGTACACCTGAAATTTTTACAATGTTATAAACCAATGTTACTGCAATAAACAAAAAATTTAAAAAAAAATAAAGGGAAAAAAAAAAAGTCTAGGTGTAATCTTCCATGTCTCCACCCTTGCACTCTTCCACAGCCCGATTCCCTGACCATGTCTGAGCCTCTCCTCTTTTTTTTTTTCTTCTTTTCTGTTTTATCTTACTTTTGTTTTTGCATTTCTTTACTCATCTTTTCTTGCTTACACTAGTGAAACGCGTTATCTAGTTCCTTGCTTTCAGTACTCAAGGATTTCTACTCCTAGGGCTTTGGAGTCTATGGCCTGAGGTGATTGTGTCAGAACAAGGAAGACTGGGTTGAGTGGGACAACACACAAAGGCACTGTTCACCCAGGGCAGCAAATGTGCCAGCTCCACACGAACGAGCTCGTTAATGATTCATCCGCAAAATAAGTGAGGAGCAGGAGGAAAAAAGAACAGAAAGAGAAAAAGTAAGAGGACCACGGACAATTTCCTACTCCTATTTTCTCGGCTGTGTCTTTTTCAAGAAAGAGGTTGCAGACTGAGGAGCAAAACGCCTGCCACTAATTTTCTTCCTGCCCCTTCTTACCTTCCAGGCTCCACTGAGGGCAATTCGGTGCAGTCACCAGGCGTTAAGTCCCTAGACCTCCGTTCTGCTGCGTGCATGGAAGCTGCACACCATCGCCGCTTTTCACAAGAAGGCTAGGCGATCCAAACCCCAACGTGAAAATAAGGAATTGGGTCAGCTAGTGTAGAGTTTCCAGTGGGACTGAAATAGCTCGATTGAGAGAGACTAGACTAAGAGTGCCCGGATCTGCTCCCGGATTTGGCGGTCATCATGTTTAGTCAAAAATAATCCTGTAGCAGTTCACATACAGAAGCTTCCTGACCACAGACACCCTCTTGCAACCAATGCTTGAAGCGAATTGTCTAGAGGGTTGAAATGGGGAGAATCGGAATTCCATGCTCTCGAATCTTTTTGTCACCATATTTAAATATATTAAAGAAATCCTGCCTGGTACACACGGAAAACATTGGAGAAACCAGCGGCGAAAGACTGTGGAGAAAAATGGCCGTTATCAGCCGCATAAACAAAAGTGAACTCATCTCAGAAGTTTAGATATTTACTTTTATTCTTTCGAATTTCTGTGCCAATCTCTCCTGGAGAATCGTTGCATTCTCGGAAGGAAAGGAATTTGATGGTTCTGTTCGGACCGCTAACCTTACTCCGCCGCCCTGTGTCTGCCCTTGAAATGTTCCCTCCTTCAAACTGAAATATTTGTTTTTCAAGAGTAGGTGCAGTTCTGAAGTTTTGTTCTGATGCTCTTTGGTATAAAACTCAAAGACAGAAGTGTGGAGCAAGAACGGAGAACCATCTCGGGACGAACGCTGGAGGATGCGCGTGGGCTGAAACTTTTGATTCAAGACAGGTGGGTCCACTCCAGGCTGCCCTGTGGCTTTGAGTTCATTCATTTATGTCAGGGTACTAAATCGTGGAAAACTAATCTTTCTATCACAAAATTTTAAGACAACAGATCAGCTAGTTTGCGGCTTTTTAATTGATAATCCTTTGGCCATTTTGAGAAGATGCCAACAGAAGGAATGGTAACACCCTACTGGCAATTTTAGAATCTGGTATCTGAGTAATAGACCCAAGATAAAAAGAGTTTTATGGGGCGATTAACAAGCTTTTAAAGTCTGATATTACTTTTCAAAGAAGTTAGCACTAAACTTTTGGAATCAGAGCTCTTTCTTTGATTTTCTTTCTTTCATCTTTTTTTTTTATGCGCAAATAGTCATTTTCGCCTGCTCAATATTTTACCATTCTCTTTTTTTTTTTAACTATCTCATTATTTGTTGTTTCTAACCCAAGTCTGGTTGTTCAACAGAGTGAGTTACTGTGGTAAATCAAAGCAGTGATACCACTTGCTTCAAATATTTTATTCTACTTTGTCCTTTTGCCAGTTTCCTTAAGTCTGAGTCCTTGGGTTGTTATCTGTGTTTCTTACACAAGAAAACCTGTATTTTATATTCTGTAGTTTCAACTAAATTTTAACTTACAGAGGAATAAAACCATGAAACTACATTCATCTCTGAATGTAGAATCCTTTCAATTTTTATGTTTTCTGGCTAACTTATCTTTCTCTTCTCACTTATACCAAATTTGAAAGTATTTTTTTCCTTTTAACTGAGTGAATTTTATGGAATTATTCCAAAGCATCTTCCTCCTCCCTCTTCATACATCAGGCTGTGCAATATTTAAGTCAGTCGTATAATTGAAAAATTAATCAATGGAACATAATCAGCTTTGGGAACAAAAATAGACTGGTTATCAGCATGCAATACAACTAGTGGAAACAAAAGGGTGAGTCTGTGGGGAGTCACTGCTAGGAAGAAGCCAAATAGCCTCAGGCACTCCAACTGTATAATTGACAGAATGGATGGGATGGTTAACAAACTAAGCTGGTTAAGCGCAGTTGAATAAAGAGCTGCTAAAATGTAGTCTGTAGGTTAAAGATATAGACTGAATTATATGTTTTACCAAAATCTATCCTCATTTATTGAGATTATATGATTTTTCACTTTTAACCCATCGATGAGCAGTAAAAATCCATTCACCTGATAATAATCCATTTTTGAGTTTATGTGATAGTCTGTATTTGAAAGGTAAAATTGATATGTTAATAACTTTTGAATCTATATACTTTTGTGAGTTTACTTTCTTTTTAAATGTAGTCCTTGCAAGTCTTGCAATTGAATTATGCAAACTTTCTAAAATTGAAGTGGATTTTTTTTTAAACTTTTGTCTCTGCTTTGCAAAATTTTAAATATTAGCATAAAGTGAGCAGAACACATATTCGTATTCCCAGTCCTGTGATCATTTCAGGACACCTCCTGACTCTACCTCACCAACCACTTGCCAAACTTTTTCAAAAACTTTTATTGGACCACCATTGAGTCCAGGCCCTGGACTAGATGATAAGCCTCCAAAACCTCTAAAAGACTCTCCTAAATTGTTGACTGAAGGATTGACAAAAGACACTTAAGTTCTCTAGAACTGAATAATTTCTCCCTGTTAGGGAATTATGACAATTTCAAAAGAGAGAAAAGGTGTTCCAAAGAATAATTTCCTCAAGGTGGAGTATCTTTGCCCTGGAGATCTTTTCTCCAGTGAAAATATGTAAAGCATTCACTGAAAAATCTAACTGCTTGACTTCAAATCTTGGCTCTGCTACATATCAGATGTGAGCCCTTGGGCCAGTTACTTGCCCTTTTCTGGGATCCAGTGTTTAATGACAAGTTTTTAATTGTGACTTCAATCAAATTTATTTATTTCTGTTCTTATTATACATCCATTTTTTTCCCCAAGCACTTTAATCAAACAGTAACAGATTGGCCAAAGAATAATTTTAACAACACCTTAAGAAGCAAGAAATATTACAGTACTGCTAATAAAATACCACCCTGCGAAGGAAAATCACCTCAATTGTAAGACCACACGTTGATACTCAATCATTCCTGCATGCAGAAGCCAATACATCTCTATATCATGTCATTGTTAAAGGATAATTTTCAAAAAATGATAGAATCATGACAGTCATACAAATGTAAAATGAATGTATGCCAAATATTTTATTTAACTAATTAGTCAATGAGTTAACAATTAATGATTAATTATTAACTTAACAATTAATTAAATCATTTACCTAATAAGATGTTTCAACTGGCTAAAAAGAACCCAAAACATCATGCATTTACAGTCAGATAAGTAATGGTGCGATGAAATTGCAAAAAGATGAAAACTTAAAAACAATTGTACATTTTTCTGAGTGTATCTTAAATAGCTGTTCTTAAAAATAATTATTGTATTTATGAATAAGAGTGTATTAAAACATACTATCCAGAATATAAATTAAAATATATTTCATATTTCACGTGAATGTGGAGAAAATACTCTAACAGGGTGCAGTGAGTCCAAGAGGTTGCGGGGTAAGAAAAGGCTGTTTTTTATGTGGGAAAGAGGAGCCTGGGTATGGGAGAAGAGATATAAGGTTAGGTTTATTGTTATGTATTTATTTGTTCATTACAAATAACTCACCACTTCCAAGAGCCAGCAAAACATAAAGTGAGAGATGGCTGTAATTTCTTTACTTCAGAGTTTTAGAGGTTCCTCATTTCTCCTACCCCACTAACATTTGGGTGAATTTGAGAGCTCACAAAAAATTCACTTAATTTGTTTTTTGGTTAACACAGAAACACTAAAAGTCAACTGTCAGCCAAAATTCCCAGGAGTTTGCACCTTCATGCGACAAGTCCCCTCCAAGGTATTTGGACTCTCTACATATAGTCCTCTCTAGAAGTAGTTGGAATTGACCAAGCTGCACATCAGACATCACAATCACTTAGTACAGCTTTCCAAAGAGATTTGGGACCCACTGTCCTAGCCCAACTCCAAAAATTGTTGATTCATCTTATCATCTGGTCAAGGATCAAAATATTCAAATTTGTATTATCAATGAATTATAAGATTTTCCCCAATGTTAAACTTGTTGTCCTGGGAAGAGATGTCCTTTGCCACTTAGAGACCATTTCTCTCCTCCTGTAGGGCAAGTGCTATCATTCCTTACTCACTAAGTAAATGATGGAAAAGATCTGAACGGACAAATCTCTGGTGCTCTCCCTTCTCATCACTGTCGTCTCCCATTGTCACCTTCCCCCTCTTTCATTATACACTTTAAAACCTGATTTAATATTCTCCTCCTCCCTAAGTTCTCCATCTTTATCAGAGACAACATCCTCTCAAAGACCTATATCATATCTCATCAGCTAACAGTTCACTAATTCTAAGTAATGGTGCTTATTCATTTTTTTTAATCCAGTTGTGACGAGCCTTTGAGAAATTTGAATCTTTGAAAAAAAGAAATCTAATCTTCCCCTCCACCTCACTCCACTTTCATCTTCACATGGAAAAAAAGGAATTTGTTTTGGACTGGCCTCAGAGCCTGGTGGATAAGGTATCTGATTCTGAGCTACACTGATTACTTATTCACCGAGTAGTAAGAGCTCACTAATGGTACATTTGGAAAACCTGGATTTGACCTGATGTTAGATCCCAAAATTCATCACTAGTTACCCTTATAATCATGGAACCTTCTGAGAAGATCCATAAAACTCTTATTTCTCTGTACCAGCTTCCAGGTCAAGAGTCTGTAATCTCTTCTACATTTGGAATACGGTTTGCTAGAAAATTGATTTTATATCTTAATCCAAAGTTGGTGTAGTACTTTCTTATGCATCATCTCCTTTTGTCTTTGCCACAACCCTTTAAAATAGTGCCTGTCAGCTTCTTGTACATCTAAGGAATTGGAGGTTCAGTGGTAGTCAGAAAATTCCTCTACATCACTAATTTAACAAAGGAATTGACTGAAAATACCAACCCTGATTTTATAATTGCAAGTCTTGGGTTGTTTTCTCGTAACCCCACGGCGCTCACACACAGAAATTTCAGTGTTCTTTTGCATGCCAGTCTTTGTGTTACGTACCTAAAAGAAATTCAGTAGACAGTGATTTAAACTACTGTGACCACCATTAGTTGCTATTCAAGCTTGCTTCCAAGTATTTATGGGCTCTTCTCAGTGTAGGCATTTAAAATAATTGAAGTTTCATGCTGCTGGTGTAGATCAGTGACAGAAGAGCAGCCAACCGCACCTTAGTGGTCGATGACCAGAAGTAAGTTCAAGTTCCTTCTACTTGACTAAGTTAGTTGAAAAAAAATAAGGGAGAAAAATGACCAGGAACCCTCACTTTTGTGATTTGGACTCAAAAGTCTTATCATTAGGCCACATGACCACCATATTTACTTCCCATGTACAGTTGAAAGCAGATATATGGTAGCCATAAATTTAGGTTTCTTGCTTTAAAGAGCCAGCAATTTCAAGAGTCTATTGCAATTAAATTAAATTTTATCAACATTCCAAAGGAAATAATACACTTTCTGAAAACTATTACTTAGAATAGATGAACTATAGGAAGGTGGGTAGTATGATCATTTATCAAAGTTAATCTTTTCTCTGTCACTGGGAAAGATAAAACAAATAAGGAAGGAGAAACCTGGAGCTCAAGTCTGCAATGAAAAAGAGGAGGTGAGAACAGGAGATGAAGACAAGAAAGAGAGGGTTGTATGTTCTTATCCTATGTGTTTCCAAAAAACCATGGTGCTTGCTCCAGAATGGACAAATAATGGTCTGTAGGCAACAGAGAAAGTGTTTCCTGGGTGGGCAAGCCTGGTTTAACACTGAGGAAAAAATCTTTCATAGTGTAGGCATGAACAACTTGATCCTTGACTAGACAATTAGAAGAATCACCAGATATGCCACTGGGTGGAGGCCCCTCTCTGGTACAGTGTGGGAATTGATCATGTTATCTGTGATGCCTTGAGTGGACAGAAAAGCTTGGAGGGGTGCTTGTCTCACTGAAGAACAAATCACTCAGATAGTTTGGCTAGATGACACGCTCTGGGTTTGTATTAGTTGGGTAGGGGAAAGGAAAAATCCCCAACCCACGGAAGTAAAGCAATTGCAGCCATCTCTCACTTTACCAGATGGCTTCTTTTCTTGGAAGTGTCAAGTTATTTACAACACACACACAGACACACACACACACAGACACACACACACAGACACACACCATATATCATTTCTCCTGTGCCCCATATCCTCTTTCTCACATTTCTCTCCCTCTCCCAGCCTTTCCTTCTTCCTCAACCACCTCATTTCCTTCGAAGTCATCTCCTACATTTTTTTTGCCAAGTATAGCAAAACATAAGTTTATAATCTGAACAATATGTTCCAATGCATACTACATCATTAAATCATAAAACTTTTTATGATCAAGAATTTAAAATAGTTGAGAAATGTAAGACAAGTATGTGGAAGTTGTCATGAAACAGTGTGGTTACTATCCTCAAATCTGCAGTTCATCGTGTCCGTTCTCTTATCCTCTTTGAACCTTCCACAAACATTGAGGACTTGAGTATTTTCTTCTTTTGCTATCTGTTCAAGACTTGGAGATGTTGCAGTCGCACAAATATAGCCTTCAGGACAGTTTGGACAATACATTGGTCTTAGTTAGTCTGCTGTTCTCAATTCGGAATCTGGGTCCCTTGAAGGACACGTGGATAGGACTACACAGACCATCTTTGTGAAGAATGACTCAAGGACTGAACACCTACTTAGCACACATCTGACACTGACCATCTTCCTCCCAATCTTTTCCGTGATAAAGGATAAGTTGAGAAAACAGGAAGTGGCTTGCTTCTTTAGTAGGAATGGCCTCTCCATTTGCTGGAATCACCTATAAGCTCAATGCTCTCCATCTCTGGGGGTAAACATTATTTGTTCCCTAGTGTTGGACGATGGTGATCAAGGGGTCTCCTAATTTTTTTTTCAAATTCTCCAGACTCTTAACTTTAAATGTTTTCTTAAATTCAGGGATAAGCAATTTAAATTGATTCCAGGTATATGATAGAATAGGCATATTTAGTTCTATTTGCAGGGCTGCTTCAGAGTCTACAGTGGAGACCTTATAATCCAGGTGATTTTATTGCACATAGCACCCTAATTATTTCCCACTGCCTAAATTGTTGCTGAGTACAGCCTGTGATCAATGTTTCACTGATTGCTTCAAGTGTGTGGAAAGAAGAGGTAGAAGTGGGTAATAGATATTGCAATGGTGAAATTGAACAAGCCCATAGGTGAATTAACTCTTTGATAAAGTGAGACACAAAGAAGAAAAGTATGTGGCCCAAGAGTATGCAGTCAAGTTGAGGAGGACCAAAGTTATGAAGACAGGGATTGCTCTGAAACTTTTCAATGGAGAAAATAATTCTAAAGGGAAGACACTTTACCTTGAGAAAATTCATTTTTCTCCTTGAATTTGTCTTAGTCACTTCATAGGGTATGGTAGGCAGAATTCTAAGATGACTCACAATGCCTTTTATCCTTGTATAACCCTCCCTCATTTGAGCATCCCTAGAACCTGTAAATGTGATGAGATGTCACTCCAATGGTTATGTTACATTATATGGGAAAAGGGAAAGTAACCTTGGGAAGCCTGAACTAACTGTGTGAGCCATATGAAAAAGCAGATCACTTTCATCTATATTACCTAAAGCAATCTACAGATTCAATGCAATCCCAATCAGAATGCCAATGACATTCTTCATGGAAACAGAAAAAAGAATACTAAAATTCATATGGGGTAACAAAAGACCCCGAATAGCTAAAGAAATCCTAAGAAAAAAGAACAAGCAGGAGTCATCACAATCCCTGTCTTCAAAACATACTACAAAGCAATAGTAATCAAAACAGCATGGTACTGGTACAAAAACAGACACACAGATCAATGGAACAGAATTGAAAGCCCAGAAACAAAACCACACATATACGGACAGCTAATTTTTGACAAAGGAGCTAAGAACATACAATGAGAAAGGGAAGTCTGTTCAATAAATGGTGTTGGGAAAACTGGACAGCCACATACAAAAGAATGAAAGTGGACCATCTGCTATCGCCATTCGCAAAAATTAACTCAAAATGGATCAAAGACCTGAAGGTGAGACCTGAAACTATAAAACTCATAGAAGAAAATATAGGCAACACACTATTTGACATTGATCATAAAGGAATCTTTTCGGATGGCATGCCTACCTGGACTAGATAAACTACAGAAAAAATAAACAGGTGTGACTTTATCAGATTAAAGAGCTTCTACAAGACAAACAAAACCAGAATCAAGATGAACAGACAACCCACCAGCTGGGAGAGAATATTTGCAAAACATACATCTGACAAGGGGTTGATCTCTGTAATATATAAAGAACTCACACAACTGAACAACAAAAAAACAAAAAACACGATCAAAAAATGGGCAGAGGAAATGAACAGACAATTCTGCAAAGAAGATATACAGATGGCCAATAGGCACATGAAAAGATGTTCAACATCACTAATCATCAAGGAAATGCAAATCAAAACAACACTAAAATATCACCTCTCGCCCGTTAGAAAGGCTATAATCACCAAGACAAAAAATAACAAATGTTGGAGAGGATGTGGAGAAACAGGAACCCTCATACACAGCTGGTAGGAATGCAAACTGGTGTGGCCTCTATGGAAAACAGTATGGAGATTCCTCAAAGGTTTAAAAATAGAGATGCCCTATGATCCAGCTATCCCACTACTGGGAATCTAGCCAACGAACTTGAAATCAACAATCCAAAGAGGCTTATGCACCCCTATGTTCATTGCAGCATTATTCACTATAGCCAAGAAGTGAAAGCAACCTAAGTGTCCCTCGACTGATGATTGGATCAAGAAAATGTGGTATATATATACAGTGGAATACTACTCAGCCATAAAAAAGACAAAATCGTCCCATTTGCAACAACATGGATGGGCCTGGAGGGTATTATGTTAAGTGAAGTAAGCCAGAAAGAGAAAGACAAACACTGTATGATCTCACTCATATGTGGAATAGAAACCAACACATGGACAGAGAAAACTGTATTGTGGTTACCAGGGGCAATGGGGGTGGGGGATGGGCACAAGGGGTGAAGGGAGATATATATATGGTGATGGACAAACAAAAATGTACAACCCAAAATTTCACAATGTTAAAAACGATTAAAACATCAATTAAAAAAAAAGAAAAAAGCAGATCATTTTCTCCAGCTGGTCACAGAAGAGAAAGTCAGAGAGACATGCTGTGGCAGACCTAGATGAAAGAAAACGTAGATGTTGTGAATTATATATGGGGGCCATGTGGCTGACAGCTAGCAGGAAAATGAGGACCTCAGTTACACAGCTTCAAGAGAATGAATTCTGCCAACAACCAACCAGCTTGGAAGAGGATCTTGTTGCAAACCACAGCTCTGGCTGACTCTTTGATTTCAGCAGGCGAGACTTTGAGTAGAGAATCCAGGCACGCTGTGCCCAAACCTCTGACCTGTAGAGACTGAGACAATAAATTTGTGTTGTTTTAAGTCACTAAGTTTGTGGTAATTTGTTATACAGTAATAGAAAATTAATACATACTGAGAATATTTTTCCATGGAGCCTGGGAAAATCTCTTCCAATCCCTCAGTCAACAATTTTGAAGAGTCTTACAGGTTCTTTGGGAACTCAATAGCTGGCTCAGGACCTGCAACACAATGGAGGTCTAATAAAAGGTTGCATGAAGACTTGGCAGGTGGTTGCTGAGGTAGAGGCAACATGGTGCTCTGAAATGATGACAGGAATTGGTAAAAGAATGTGTGAGTCTCATATGATACCTATATTATTTTTAGAAATTCAGGTGCCCTTCTTATTCATTCTCATTCCTTCAACTTTCCTTTTCACATTTTTCCCCTTTTCTAACAAGTCAGGAGCCATAAGGCATGCATTTTCATGGACTAGAAGGGAGGAGCTGCAGCAACCTGGCAGGTGATGTCAGAGTCAATAAGTGGGTTCTTAGCCTGTCCATATGGATCTACCAAACTAAAATGGGTCGCCCAACTAAAATGGATGTTATTATTGGGGAAAACTGGGTAAAGAGTACTTGAGATCTCTTTATATTATTTCTTAAAACTGTAAGTGAACCTACAATTATTTCAAAATTAAATGTATAGTAATGGGGCCAGCCCCGTGGCTTAGTGGTTAAGTGCGAGTGCTCTGCTACTGGCGGCTGGGGTTCGGACCCCAGGGGCGCACCAAGGCACCGCTTCTCCAGCCATGCTGAGGCAGCATCTCACGTACAGCAACTAGCAGGATGTGCAACTGCGACATACAACTATCTACTGGGGCTTTGGGGAGAAAAAGGGGAAAAATGGAGTAGGATTGGCAATAGATGTTAGCACAGGGGTGGTCTTCCTCAGCAAAAAGAGGAGGATTGGCATGGATGTTAGCTCAGTACTGATCTCCCTCACACACACACAAAAAAGTGTAGTTAAAAATATGGCAATTTGTAGTATCTCTCTTTTTATTAAGAGATGAAATATACTCTTGGTGTGCACCAGCAGCTGCTTCAGAAACACCCAATGTAGCTTTAATGGAAATAATGTGATAAAACTTATATTATTCAGAATTTGTGGACTAGATTTGGAAAAGGAAGTGTCAAAAATAATTCTCAAGAAATATTTTATATATCTAGATATAAGCATAGTTACATGTATCTAAAGTAAAAATTATTAAAATCATCTATAAAATAGATAATAATATTTAAATTAGGCACAACAGAAAGTATTAGGAAATTTAGCTTTTTAGAAAATTGTTAATGAGGAAATTTTAATGTTTAAAAATTATTCAAGAAATAAGATTAGGGCTGGCCCTGTGTCTTAGCGGTTAAGTGTGTGCGCTCCGCTGCTGGTGGCCCGGGTTCGGATCCTGGGCGTGCACCAACGCACCGCTTCTCTGGCCATACTGAGGCCGCGTCCCACATACAGCAACTAGAAGGATGTGCAGCTATGACATACAACTATCTACTGGGGCTTTGGGGGAAAAAAATAAATAAATAAAATTATTTAAAAAAAAGAAATAAGATTAAACCACAAAAGCTTCTCAGAAAACTAACTTTGCGAGATGAGAAAGTTCTGTTCTTTACAGAAGACACAGAATATTCTTTTTCCTTTTGTTAAAAGCAGACTATTGAAAAATAAATTTTACTGAACTATAAGTCTTTTCTTTGTATTATTCATAAGCCTTCTTAGTTGAACAATTTGAGAAGCCTTGATATATGTGTGTTTAAATGTATATTTATGTATATTTTTTAATCTTTATCTTTATGATGTTCAATCTATTTTGAAATTTTCCCAGTGACAAATGTATCCATAATTAATTTAATTTAATATCAGTTCAAGGTCTGTACGTCAATTATAGATGTTGGTAATTATATTCAATTTGATACATTACAGAGTAATAGAATCACTTTTGATGTTAAAAGTCAGAGAGATGACATTTAAATTTTTTATCCACATGGCAGAAGAGAAAGAACTATAATAGAAGTAAAAATAATTTGCAGTGTAGTCTGGAATTCAAAAGGGAGGGGGCCGAAAAAATCTTTGAACAGACATCTGTCTTTACAATGTAATTTAGTTAAACATATTACAGTTCAACAACTTGAATATATTGTGGGGGAAAAAAATAAAACAAACTTATTCGACCTGTGGTGGCAGTGGAAATGAGCCACTCATAGCTCCAACCTCGAAGAGCTTAATGGGCAGGTGGTCCTAGCTCTCCGACACTGAAACTGCCGCTGTCTTGGTGCAGCGCTACACTTGCCACTAGTTGGTCTCAGCCAAGGGATACCAAGGCAGGTTCACTCTTGCCAGACTGCTCAGACCTGCGACTTCAGCTAAAGGACTCACCACCAGCCTGGCAGTCTGAGATTCTGCCTGTTCAATCCCCTTTCTTTCATTCTCTCCTTCAGAGGAGTCATATCTGCATCAGTCTGATGGCTTTCACAGTCTCCTCTGACTTCCTCCCCTTTTTCGCTCACAGGCACCTACTCACGACTTGAACTAACGCATGACTCATAAAATCTTTAAACCAAATTTAGAGAGTTTAAATTAGGAGTTATGAGTAAATAAATCCCAAATCTAATGTAAGTAAAAATATGTTTTATATCACATTTCACATTGTGTGGTAGGGTAAAATGCAAATGGCCATTTTTAACCCCAAATTACCAAAACAGTGTAATTTTTCTAAAGATTCATGTGAATTAAAAATAACACTGATTTTTTCTTATATAATTTATGTCTCTATATCTTTAAGTCAAATTTTTTTTTTTTGAGATTCTTTACAGCAGTGGTCAGCAAACCATGGCCTGTGGACCAAATTCCACTTGCTCTCTGTTTCTGTACAGGCCCACTGCTATGGTCTGAATGTTCGTATCCCTCCAAAATTCATGTGTTGAAACCCTAATGCCCAATATGGTGGTATTATGAGGTGGGCCTTTGGGAGGTGATTAGATCATGAGAGTGGAGCCTTCATGAATCAGATGAATGCTCTTATAAAAGAGGCCCTTGAGAGAGCTCGCTTATCCCTTCTGCCTTGTGAGGAGAAAATGTGTGTTGTGTTGTGTTGAAACCCTAATGCCCAATATGGTGGTATTATGAGGTGGGCCTTTGGGAGGTGATTAGATCATGAGAGTGGAGCCTTCATGAATCAGATGAATGCTCTTATAAAAGAGGCCCTTGAGAGAGCTCGCTTATCCCTTCTGCCTTGTGAGGAGAAAATGAGAAGCCTGTGATCTGGAATAAGATCCTCACTCCACCGTGCTGGCACCCCGACCTCACACATCCAGTCTCTAGAACTGTGAGAAGTAAATTTCTGTTGTTTATAAGCTACGTAATCTGTGGTATTTTGTTATGGTGGTAGAACTGACTAAGACACCTACCAAGTAAAAATGCTTTTTACATTTTTAGTGATTCACAAGAAAACAAAACAAGAATAATCTCTCATGACATGTGAAAATTATATGACACTCAAATTGCAGTGTCCATAACCACAGCCACATTCATTCATTTTTGTACTGACTGTCTGTGGCTACTTTCCTGCTACAACATCAGAATGGAATAGTTGTAACAGAGACCTATGGCTCTCAAAGCCTAAAATATTTACTCTCTGGTTCTCAGATAAAGTTTGTTGATCCTTGCCATACTCCTTCAGCTGTGACGTTTCTCTAATGTTTTCCTTAGTGAGATCTGTTGCTTCCCTCTTTCTTATTCTCACATTTCATTGGGCTGATAAGAATTTTCCTGAACCAGGTGTGGAAGTAGAAGTTCTTCCAGATGTGGAGGTACAAGTTGCTAGTTCAAAGAGAATTCCTTGGGATTCCTGTGAATGAGGAAAAGACTCCACATGGGCAGAGGAGACAAAGAAGAGATAACAATCACCTCACGTAGAAGCTGAAATTTATTATTCTTGAGTCTTCTGAGGAACTTCTTGGAACTTAATGTTAACAAGTTTGAATCTGAAAACTTATCCCTTTGTTGTCAATAAATACCATTGATGAGCTCCTCATCTTCAAGCCACAATAGACTTTTTTCAGTTCTCACTCTACCCACTGTCCAGGGGCCCTCTCTTCCATAACCACATAATTGATCTAAATCATCAGATCAGCCTTTACTGCAATATTTTTCCTGGTGGGTCACCATGCTTGCCAGACAGCATATCAAAGTTGCAACTTCAATTTGCAGGCTTCATAAGGTCATCAAGTTCATACCCAAATGGGTCTCCTTCCTTATGCCACCATCGAACACTCCCCTCCAAAATACAACAGCCTTATCAACCAGAATCGGACAAGTCTGCTCCTCTTTCTGTAGCTTCGTGAATGGCATCTCATCAACACATCAGAAAATACCTGTAAGTCTTAAAAGCACCCCTTCCTTTTCTTTTTCCCCAAACCCTCAAATCTTAATTTTATGTCTGTTACATTGTTCTCTCAATGCTGTCTGTCTCCTCCTCTTCATCCCATTAATTAATTCATATGAGAGGAGGACAGACTATAATGAGGTTCTGCAACGTATTGTAAACCAGACTTTCTCTGTTCAAACTGTTGCTCTTCAGACTCTCGCTGAGACAAGTGTAGAATGTAAGGACATAAAGGAGAACGCTGACAATGTCCCAAAAGATCTCTAGAAGAAAACGGTTTCAGAGGACTTCTGCATGTAAGAAACAAGAATGGAAGAACTAGAGAATCTGCGCTCAGAGACTTACACGCTGGATCCTCAGGTTAAAAGTTTGATGCGTTATCCGAGGTGCTGACGTGCGTATTCTTGAAAACCTATTCAGGTCAAAGACAGTCGTCTATTGTCAATCTTACCTTTCTTCTCATTTCTCCCGCATATTCCAAGCCCAATGCACTAAAAATCAGCTGCCGCCTCAGATACGTAAGCCCAAAGCCACTGGCGGATTCTTATTGTACGCTCAACATTGCTCCCACCAGTCCCTCGGAGATCTGGGCGTGGCTTTCCTGCTGCTCTTTATAAAGCCAGCAATTCCAGCACTGTGCACCGCAATCCAAAATTCAACCACACGCGCACGCTACAAAGTGCTCAACCTGTTTATCCAGCGAGGAAAAGAACAACTCTTAAATTATGATAATCTGGAACAAAACAAACTGGATTCCTGCTGGACATATGTTTCACTTACCTCACTTGGAGTAACGGAGGCTTCTCTCTTGGGGGACCTGGTGAAAATACAGGAGAGATAAGGACCTTCGATACAGCCAACATTCTCCTCTAGAAAGTGCTATTGGTGTTTAAAGTCCCATTCCCAAATCTTCCTCTTGTCTCCTCATTCTCCTGCTCTTCCTAGGCGGTGGCTTGTCTCTCCTCGCCTGTCTGCCTCTCCCCATTCTCTTGTTATGATACTATCCGCTCTCTAGCTCCTCTCTCCTCTCCATTCCTCCTCAACTCTCTCTAGTTCTCACACATTAGTCTAGTAGTAACCGAATCTTGCTGAAATTCAAAGTTATCTGGAGGATTTTTAAAATTATACACCTTCCTGTCCTCCCCCGCCTCCACCCATGACAGGATTTCTTCCAAAACACGTGTCAGGGTTGACCGTGGCACATAATTTGAATACAGGCAGGAAACGTTACTTTTTGTGTCCCAGGGACAGACAGGGTTTGAGGACATGTCCAGGCATAGGGAGGTCTGAGAAAAAACTAATTTGTTTCTTTTGATTCCTTCTTGTTCGTGTCATTGTGGGAAGCATTCTGTCTGAAAGAGGCAGTATATCCAAGGGGGCATCTTTTCTAATCTTCTTTCCTGTCTTCTGTCCTTAAGGGTCTTAGAACCACAGATGCAGCGTCCTGGACAGAATGCCGCTTCCACGTTTCCCGACAAAAAGATGCTGGGCTCAGAGACTTAAGAAAGTGACTCACACGCTCTTTGCTTTTCATTTCATGCCAATATTATGAACTAATTACACTTCAGTCTTATCCCACCTAGACCTAAATTTCCTGAGCAGCTCTCATGGTACCGATCTTTGTATTCCCCTGCACCACGTTTTATATTTTTCTGACAGCTCTGTAGGCAGGGAGGAAGGAAGTTGAAGACTCAAGAGAACATTGCATCCTGAGACTCTCCTTGGTGGTGAACGGGAGCTGCCACTCAGGAAGTCTGCTAGGGAGCAGTCTTTGGAGGGTCGGACGTTTATGAAAGATCCTAGTTGTATTAAGGGACCTTTCACTTCAGAATGCAATGTCTCTTCTGTTGAGGGTTTCAGAAATAGCAGAGTTGAACGGGGTAGACCCTGACCTTTTAGCCTAAATCTTGGAACACCTGCAGATAATAGCGCTAACCGGATATACAGAATATTTGGTGCTTTTCTTCACGGGGGTGTAGCTCAGTGGTAGAGCGCGTGCTTAGCATGTACGAGGCCCTGGGTTCAATCCCCAGCACCTCCACGTGTCTTTCTCACTAGTGCGTGATAAGCATTTTACCAACACACAGACTATTCTTTTCTCTTTCTCTGGTGCCTTTTTCACGCCAGGCATATGTGGAAGGATAGGGAACAGCAGGAAAAAGAAAGTAAGACTTTTGTCCTTCTCAACACACAGACTACTCTTTTCTCTTTCTCTGGTGCCTTTTTCACGCCAGGCATATGTGGAAGGATAGGGAACAGCAGGAAAAAGAAAGTAAGACTTTTGTCCTTCTCAGTCTATAGATTGGTGCGGGAATACTAAGAGAGAGACAGAGACAGAAAAAGAGAAGACATGTAAAGGAAAATGTCCGAGAGCTTCTTATCTTTTCCTCTTTCCGTTGGTCTATTTTCTTTCCCTTTCACAACTGATAATTGAATACTAATTCTTTTCAATTCCTAGAGCCTTGACTCCTTCAGCTTGGCTGCTTCGACACTGCACTAATACTTGACAAACCACCAATAGAGAACAGGCTATTTTTGTGTTAGAGACGTGGTCATTGCTTAGCATTCAGAACAGTTTCTTTTACTTAAATTAGATCCTGTCTTTGTTGTAGCTGAAGCAGCTAGGTTGGAAGGAGTCAAACACATGGAGTTGAAAAAGGTGGACAGACTGGAGACATGGAGGTGCTGGGGATTGAACCCAGGGCCTCGTGCATGCTAAGCACGCGCTCTACCACTGAGCTACACCCCCTGCTGAGTGGACCCCAAATATTCTATATATCTGGTGAGTGCTATTCTCTGCAGGTGTTCCAAGATTTAGGCTAAAAGGTCAGTTCTGCTGTTTCTGAAACCCTCAAGAGAAGAGACTTTGCATGCTGAAACGAAAGATCCCTTAACACAACTAGGATCTTTCATAACCGTCCGACCTTTCAAGGACTGCTCCTGGCAGACTTCCTGGTGGCAGTTCCCGCTCACCACCAAGGAGAGTCTCAGGATGCAATGTTATCTTGAGTCTTCAACTTCATTCCTTTCTGCCTACAGCACTCTCAGAAAAATATAAAAGGTAGTACAGTGGCATACAAAGATTGGTACCACGAGAGCTACTCAGGAAATTTCATTCATCAGTCATGGAGAGTCGTGACTCCAGGTCTTTCTTAGTGAGGGATTGGGTAGACACTCCATGGGAAACACCTTCTCTGAAACATCCTTGAGACATTCAAACTGGACAGTTGAGAAAATTATTTGCAGAAGTGTTGTGGTGTGCTAAAATAGTTCAGTTGGGAGAGCTTTTTTTGTTGTTGTTGATGTCATAATAGTTTATAACATTATGAGATTCCAGTTGTACATTATTATTTGTCAGTCACCATACAAATGTGCCCCTTCACCCCTTGTGCCCAACTCCCTTCCCTCTGGTAACCACCAAACTGTTCTCTCTGTCCACGTCTTAGTTTTTATTCCACATGTGAGAGAGATCATACAGTATTTGTCTTTCTCTGTCTGGCTTGCTTCACTTAACATAATACCCTCCAGGTCTAACATAATACCCTCCAGGCCCATCCATGTTGTTGCAAATGGGAGGATTTTGTCTTTTTTTATGGTTGAGTAGTATTCCATTGAATATATATACCACATCTTCTTTATCCAATCATCTGTTGATGGACACTTGGGATGCTTCCACATCTTGGCTATAGTGAATAACGCTGCAGTGAACATAGGGGTGCATAAGCCTCTTTGGATTGTTGATTTCAAGGTCTTTGTGTAAATTCCCAGAAGTGGGATAGCTGGATTATAAGGTATTTCTATTTTAAATTTTTTTGTGTGTGTGAGGAAGATCAGCCCTGAGCTAACATCCATGCCAATCCTCACCTTTTTGCTGAGGAAGACTGGCCCTGAGCTAACATCTGTGCCTATCTTTCTCCAATTTATGTGGGATGCCGCCACAGCATGGCCTGACAAGTGGTGTGTCAGTGCGCGCCTGGATCCCAATCCCAGTCACCAGCAGTGGAGTGCATGCCCTTAACCTTTATGCCACCTGCCCGGCCCCTATTTTTAATTTTTTGAGGTATCTCCATACTGTTTTCCATAGAGGTTGCACCAGTTTGTCTTCCCACCAGCAGTGAATGAGGGTTCCCTTTTCTCCACATCCTCTCCAACATTTGTTATTTTTTGTCTTGGTGATTATAGCCATTCTCACCAGTGTAACATGATCTCTTAGTGTACTTTTGATTTGGATTTCCCTGATGATTAGTGATGTTGAGCATCTTTTCATGCACCTATTGGCCATCTGTATATCTTGTTTGGAGAAGTGTCTGTGCATTTCCTCTGCCCATTTTTTTTATCGTGTTCTTTGTTGTTTTGTTGTTCAGATGTTTGAGTTCTTTATATATTATGAAGATTAACCTCTTGTCGGATATATGGTTTACAAACATTTTCTCCCAGCTGGTGGGTTGTCTTTTCATTTTGATCCTGGTTTCCTTTGCCTTGCAGAAGCTCTTTAGTCTGATGAAGTCCCACTTGTTTATTTTTACTTTTGTTTGCCTTGTCTGAGTAGACATGGAATTCGAGAAGATCCCTTCATGACCAGTGATGAACAGTGTACTGCCTACATTTTCTTCCAGGAGTTTTATAGTTGCAGGTCTGACCTTCAGGTCTTTGATCCATTTTGAATTAATTTTTGTGTATGGCGAAAGCAGATGGTCGACATTTATTCTTTCGCAAGTTGCTGTCCAGTTTCCTAGCACCATTTATTGAAGAGACTTTCCTTTCTCCATTGTATATTCTTTGCTCTTTTGTTGAAGATCAGCTGCCCGTAGATGTGTGGTTTTATTTCTGGGGTTTCAATTCTGTTCCATTGATCTCTGTTTCTGTTTTTGTACCAGTACCAAGCTGTTTTGATTACTATCACTTTGGCTAGAAAGATGGAGCTTCAGTCACAGTTGCTGTGGCCTGCACAACTGCTCCATGCCTGGGACTCACACTCAGTGCAAAGCCCTGAGAGAAAAGACCAGAAAATAAGAAACCCACCCTCAATCCCTTGTAGGTGCCTCCTCCAAGTTTTGACTCATCTCTATAATTTGATTCCTTTTGTTTACTTTTCAGTTCCTTGGCAATTTTTTTCCCGCCCAGAGTTTTAGTTATTACCAGAAGGAGAGATATACTATGATAGGATTATGTGACCATAGAAAACCTGGAAACTTGCACTTGCAAAATTTTGCTTTTAGTTCTTGCAATTTGGGGCTTGCTGCTTTAGAAGTCAGACCTCCCAAGGGAGAAATGTTTTCACCAGAGGACACAACAATGGTTCCACTAAACTAGAAGTTGAGAATGTCACCTGACCACTTTGGGCATCTTGTGCCAATAAATCAATAGGCAAAGAAGGGGCTTTCTCTACTGGCTGTTGTGATTGACCCTGATATCAACTGTAAACTGGGCTGGTACTATAAAATGGGGTTACAAAGGAATACATGTGGAATTCAAGGAGATTTCCTGGGCGTACTTTTTAGTAATCTCATGTATTGTGATTAAAGTCAACGGAAAAGTATAATAGCCCAGTACAGGGAGCACTGCTAATGTGACAGAACCTTCAGGATGAAGGTTTGATTCACCCCACCAGACAAAGAACCTCCACCAACGAAGTGCTTGCTGAAGGCAAAGAGAGTATGGAATAGAGAGTAGATGAGACATTTGTAAATACCAATCAGTTGAAAACACCTGTACTGTAATAATTATGAGTAGTCCTTCTTCCTGGAATCCTTTGCTTACAGCAGCATCACTCCAGCGTTGGCCTTTGTGGTCACATGGCACTCTCCATGTGTGTGTCTGTGTTCAAATTTCCTTCTTTTTATAAGAACACCAGTTATATTGGATTAGAGCCCACCCTAATAAATTCCTCCTTAACTTGATTACTTCTGTAAAGACTCTATTTCCAAATAAAGTCACATACTGAGGTTCTAAAAGTATATGAATTAGGAGAGGGGCACTATCAACACAGTACAACTACCATCTAATATAAGATATACTAATAGTAGTCATCTTTGTATCTCAGAATTTAAGCAACACTATACCAAAAGAGGAGTGTAACTTAGAAGAAGAATAAATATCATCAAAAGATGGCTAAATGGAATTTTGTATTTTCTTTATTTGGAAGTTAAATACAGTTTAAAAAGTTGTGTGGGGTGCCAAGGAAGTTGTAACATTATTTAAGAAATAGGGCTCACTTACATAAAAATTTACCTGATATTAAAACCAAACCAAAATAAAACAAAAAAGTTTTTCTGCATAAGCATTGAATGGAGACAGAGACTGAAAAAACAGAAAAGCTTGGAGAGAGAGGAGGAGGAGGAAAAAAAGGAGAAGCAGCAGAAAAATGAGCAGTAAATGAAAGAAGAAGAAAAGGGAGAACTTCAAAATATAAATAGGAAAATTGTTTATCACTGAAAATTGTTTATCAATGGCAATAATAATTTTAGAAGCCAGATAGTAATGATGAATCTCTGGAGGCAGAAAACAGAAACTTCTACAGTAAGAAAAATATCCCAGCACTTTTGAGATTTGAAGCCATGATCCCTCAGTCACTAAAGGAGAATTGTAAATCTAGACCAAAGACATTAGTGTTGATTATTTTTCTGAAAGAAATGTCATGCAGTCACTGTTTCCCCTCAAGAAGAATCAAAAAACAGTAGCTGTGCACATTATCTTCCATTCATTTAATCAAAAATATGTGACTGCTGTTTATTATGAAACACTCATAGGGTTAATCACTTGAAACAAAGATGTGAATGACGTAGTCCCTGACCTCAAGGAGTTGGGACTGGAGAGGATCAGAAGATAAATAGGTCAAAACTCATAAGACTACCTAGTAACCTACTATTCTGGAACAGAATAGAACAGCCACTCAGGCAATCTCTTTGCAAGCTCACCTCAGAACTGGCCAACTGTGGGAAGACCATGAGAAGAGTATCTTTTTGTGTAGCCTACAATGCCTCTTCTCTGATGTAGCTGCAAGACTGGATTCAAGGTAGGAGCTTCAGAAATAAAGGAGCTGAACAGAGGAACTCTGTTCTGCCAACTCTTAGGTCCTTGAAGACACCCGGAAAAGGAATATTATTAGTCACAAACTTTTTCTCATTAGCTGAACATCAGGGTGGATGTGGTTGAGTTGTGGAGAGATTACTGAGCATAGAAGTCTAGGTGTAATCTTCCATGTCTCCACCCTTGCATTCTTCCACAGCCTCAGCTCCCCTACCATGTCTGAGCCTCTCCTCTTTTTTTTTCTTTATCTTACCCTTGTTTTTGCATTTCTTTACTCATCTTTTCTTGCTCACACTCAAGGAAAAACAGTTACCTAATTCATCACTTTCAGTACTCAAGGATTTCTACTCCAAGCTCTTTGGAGTCTATGGCCTGAGGTGATTGTGTCAGAACAAGGAAGGCTGGGTTGAGTGGGACAACACACAAAGGTACTGTTCACCCAGGGCAGCAAATGTGCCAGCTCCACATGAACGAGCCCGCTAATGGTTCATCCGCAAAGTAAATGAGGAGCAGGAGGAAAAAAGAACAGAAAGAGAAAAAATAAGAGGACCACGGAGAATTTCCTACTCCTATTTTCTCAGCTGTGCCTTTTTCAAGAAAGAGATTGCAGGCCAAGGAGCAAAACGCCTGCCACTAATTTTCTTCCTGCCCCTTCTTACCTTCCAGGCTCCACTGAGGGCAATTCAGTGCAGTCACCAGACGTTGAAGTCAGTAGATCTCAGTTCTTCTGCGTGGATGGGCGCTGCACACCAACGCCACTTTTCACAAGAAGGCTAGGCAATCCAAACCTCAACGTGAAAATAATGATTTGGGTGAGTGAGTGTAGAGTTTTCTAGTGTGACTGAAATAGCTCGATTGAGAGACACTTTAGACTAAGAGTGCCCGGATCTGCTCCCGGATTTGGCGGTCGTCAGGTTTAGTCAAAAACAATACTGTAGCAGTTCGCATACAGAAACTTCCTAACCACAGACACCCTCTTGCATCCAATGCTTGAACGAATTGTCTAGAGGGCTGAAATGGGGAGAATCGGAATTCCGTGCTCTCAAATCTTTTTGTCACCATAGTTATATGTATTAAAGAAATCCTGCCAGGTACACACGGAAAACATTGCAGAAACCAGCGGTGAAAGACTGTGGAGAAAAACGGCTGTTATCAACTGCATAGACAAAAGTGAACCCATCTCAGATGTTTAGGTATTTAATTTTGTTCTTTCGAATTTCTGTGCCAATCTCTCCTGGAGAATCGTTGCACTCTCGGAGGGAAAGGAATTTGGTGGTTTTATTTGTACCGCTAACTTTACTCCGCCGCCCTGTGTGCCCTTGAAACGTTCCCTCCTTCAAACTGAAATATTTGTTTTTTAAGAGTTGGTGCAGTTCTGAAGTTTTGTTCTGATGCTCTTTGGAATAAAACTCAAAGATGGAAGTGTGGAGCAAGAACGGTGAACCATCTCGGGACCAGCGCTGGAGCGTTCGTGTCAGCGGGAACTTTTGATTCAGCGCAGGTGGGTCCACTGCAGGCAGCTTTGAATTCTTTCATTTGCGTCAGGACACTTAATTGTGGGAAACTAATCTTTCCATCACAAAACTTTAAGACAACAGATCAGCTAGTTTGCAGCTTTTTTATTGATGATCCTTTGGCCTGATTGAGAAGATCCCAACAGAAGGAATGATAACACCCTACTGGCAATTTTAGAATCTGGTATCTGAGTAATAGACCCAAGATAAAAAGAGTTTTATGGGGCGATTAACAAGCTTTCAAGTCTGGTATTACTTTTCAAAAAACCTAGCACTAAACTTGGAATCACAGCTCTTTCTTTGATTTTCTTTTTTTACGTGCAAATAATCTTTTTTCTCCTGCTCAATATTTTATCATTCTCTTTTTTTTTAACTATCTCATTATTGTTGCTTCTAACCCAAGTCTAGTTATTCAAAAGAGTGAGTTACTGTGGTAAATCAAAGCAATGATACCACTTGCTTCAAATATTTTATTCTACTTTGTCCTTTTGCCAGTTTCCTTAAAACTGAGTCCTTGGGGTGTTATTCTATCTGTGCTTCTTACACAAGAAAACCTGTATTTTATATTCTGTAGTTTCAACTAAATTTTAACTTACAGAGGAATAAAACCATGAAACTACATTCATCTCTGAATGTAGAATCCGCTCAACTTTTTTTTTTTTGTGTGAGGAAGATCAGCCCTGAGCTAACATCCATGCTAATCCTCCTCTTTTTGCTGAGGAAGACCGGCTCTGAACTAACATCCGCTGCCAATCCTCCTCCTTTTTTTCCCCCAAAGCCCCAGTAGATAGTTGTAGGTCATAGCTGCACATCCTTCCAGTTGCTGTATGTGGGACACGGCCCCAGCATGGCCGGACAAGCGGTGCGTTGATGAGCGCCCGGGATCTGAACCTGGGCCGCCAGTAGCGGAGCGCGTGCACTTAACCGCCAAGCCTCCGGGCAGGCCCCCGTTCAATTTTTATGTTTTCTGGCTAACTTATCTTTTTCTTCTCACTCATACCAAATTTGAAAGTATTTTTTTCCTTATAACTGAGTGAATTTTATGGACTTATTCCAAAGCATCTTCCTCCTCCCTCTTCATACATCAGGCTGTGCAATATTTAAGTCAGTTGTATAATTGAAAAATTAATCAATGGAACATAATCAGCTTTGGGAACAAAAATAGACTGGTTATCAGCATGCACTCCAACTAATGGAAACAAAAGCGTGAGTCTGTGAGGAGTCACTGCTAGGAAGAAGCCAAATAGCCTCAGGCACTCCAACTGTATAATTGACAGAATGGATGGGATGGTTAACAAACTGAGCTGGTTAAGTGCAGTTGAATAAAGAGCTGCTAAAATGTAGTCTGTAGGTTAAAGATATATGTTTTACCAAAAGCTATTCTCATTTATTGAGATCATATGATTTTCACTTTTAACCCATTGATGAGCAGTAAAAATCCATTCATCTAATAATAATCCATTTTTGAGTTTCTGTAATAGAGTCTGTATTTGAAAGGTAAAATGGAATTTATTAATAACTTTTGAATCTATATACATTTGTGAGTTTTTCTTTCTTTTTAAATGTAGTCCTTGCAAGTCTTGCAATTGAATTATGCAAGCTTTCTAAAATTGAACTGGATTTTTTTTAAACCTTTTTCTTTGTTTGGCAAAATTTTAAATATTAGCACAAAGTGAGCAGAACATATATTCATATTCCCAGTTCTGTGATCATTACAGGACACCTGCTCACTATACCTCACCAACCACTTGCCAAACCCTTTCAAAAACTTTTATTGGACCACCGTTGAGTTTCAGCCACTGGACTAGATGATAAACCTCCAAAACCTCTAAAAGACTCTCCAAAATTGTTGACTGAAGGATTGAGAAAAGACACCTAAGTTCTCTAGAACTGAATAATTTCTCCCTGTTAGAGAATTATGACAATTTCAAAAGAGAGAAAAGGATTCCAAAGGATAATTTCCTCAAGATGGAGTATCTTTGCCCTGGGAATATTTTCTCCAATGAAAATATGTAAAGTATTCACTGAGAAACCTAACTGCTTGACTTCAAATCTTGGCTCTGCTACATATCAGATGTGAGCCTTTGTGCCAGTTACTTGCCCTTTTTTGGAATCCAGTATTTAGTGACAAGTATTTAAATTATGACTGCATTCAAGTTCTTTTATTGCTGTTATTATTGTATATCCATTTTTTTCCAAGCACTTTTAGCAAATAGTAACAGATTGGCCAAGAATACTTTTAGCAACACCCTAAGAAGCAGGAAATATTAGGATGCTGTTAATCAGATACCACTCTGTGAAGGAAAATCACCTTGAATATAAGGCCACACATGGATACTCAATTATTCCTGCATGCAGTTGTCAATACATCTCTATATCATATCGTTGCTAAAGGATAATTTACCAAGAATGATAAAATCATGACTTTCATACAAATATAAAATGAACATGTGCCAAAGATTTTATTTAACTAATTAGTCAATGAGTTAACAATTAATAAGTAATTAACCTAATCATTAAGTCATTCACTTAATAAGCAAGACGTTGCAAGTGGCTAAAAAGAACCCAAAGTACCATGCATTTAGAGTCAGATAGGGAATGCTTAACTGAATTTACCAAAAGATGGAAACTTAGAAAAACAATTGCACATTTTTCTTAATGTATTTTAAATTTCTGATCTTAAAAATCATTATTATATTTATGAATAAGAGTGTATTAAAACATACTATCCAGAATATAAATTAAAACACATTTTGTATTTTGCCTAAATGTGGAGAAAATACTGTAACAGTGTACAAGGAGCCAAAGAGGTTTGGGGGTAAGAAAAGGCTGTTTTTTATGTAGGAAAGAGGAGCCTGGGTATGGGAGAAGAGACGTAAGGTTTGATTTATTTTTTTGTGTGTTTATTTGTTCATTACAAATAACTTACCACTTCCAAGAGCCAGCAAAACATAAAGTGAGAGATGGCTGCAATTTCTTTATTTCAGAGTTTTGGAGGCCCATCATTTCTCCCACCTCACCAACATTTGTGTGAATTTTGGGAGGTCACACAAAGTCACCTAAATTGTTTTGTGGATTACCACATAACACTAAAGGGCAACTGCCAACCCAAACACCCAGGAGTTTGCACCTTCACATGACAAGCCCCCTCCAAGATATTTGGACTCTCTACATACAGCCCTCAGTAGAAGTAGTTTGGAATTGACCAAGCTGCACAGCAGACTTTAGGATCACTTAGTACAGCTTTATAAATAGATTTGGGGCCACTGTCCTCGCCCTACTCCACTGCTTAGTGATTCATCTAATCATCTGGTCAAGGATCAAGTTATTCAAACCTATAGTATTAATGAATTATGAGATTTTCCCCAATGTTAAACTTGTTGTCTTGGAACAGATGTCCTTTGCCACTTAGAGACCATTTCTCTCCTTCTCTGGGGCAAGTGCTATCATTTCTTACTCATTAAGTAAATGATGGAAATGATCTGAACAGACAAACCTCTGGTGTTCTCCCTTCTCATCACTGCCATCTCCCATTGTCACCTTCCCCCTCTTTCATTATACACTTGAAAACCTGATTTAATACTCTCTTCCTCCCTAAGTTCACACCTCATTATCAGAGACAACATCCTCTCAAAGACCTATGTCACTTCTCATCAGCTAACAGTTTGCTAATTCTCAGTAATGGTGCTTATTCCTTTTTTTTTTTTTCTGTTTTTTTTCTCCGATTGTGATGAGCTTTTGAGAAATTTGAATCTTTGAAAAAAGAAATTTATTGTTCCTGCCACCACACCTCCACTTTCATCTTCATATGGAAAGAAAGAATCTTGCTTTGGACTGGCCTCAGTCCAAATTTTTGTGAAGAAATTATGTTGTGATGGGTTATGCCATTTTAAATTTTCTAATTTTTGTGACAGTTCCTTTCCTGTAAGTTGAGAATGTTGTGATGAGTATTTAGTCTGGTCATGTTCACGTATATTGTACTCTTTTAGCAAATTTATAGCCCCCATTGGATTCCAGTGCTCAGCATTTTTGGAGATTGAGAGAGAGGAAAGGATGAAAAGAAGAGAGAAATAAAGGACCCCGCAAAATATTTACTTTAGTTTTCATTATTTTTTGAGCTGTGTCTGGGTGAAGGGACAGGATGCAGAGGAGCAGAAAGGCTTTCCGTTGACTCCCTCACTACCAGCTCTCTTCAGTCTCCCTCCTCCACCTATCCATCCCCCGCTGCCGGGAATTGGATCCAGGCGGTGTAGGTGGAAGACAATAGATTCCAAGTCTTTCCGGGTGGGCAAGTATATTGTACAATAAGACAGCCAGGCACACGTAAAGAGTGTGAAACCCGAAAGCGAAAGTTGCACACAATCAAGTACTGAAAAAGAGAGGCAAGAAAGTGTTTCCTATAGGGGGCCGAAATAGCTCAGTTGGGAGAGCGTTAGACTGAAGATCTAAAGGTCCCTGGTTCAATCCCGGGTTTCGGCACACACAACTTCTTAGTCAACGTCAAGGCGTATTTGCTTTCTTGTGAGTCAGGAAATGTGCTGTGTTCTTACTCTGAAGATATTCTCGCATATCGTAATTGCGTAATAAACAGAAAACTGTCTCGGAATTCCCTGAAAAAGGAGTCGACGATCGAAGCCCACTTTTCTTTACGGTTTTCACATGATCTGTAAGCACTGGTAATAAAAAGACAATAATAAAATAATATACTGAGATGCACATGACACTGAAAAAGCTGTGGGACCGTCACCGAGTCTGCGATTTGTGGTGCGCCCAGCAGCAGCGGGAAGGGAAAGAGAGCCGTCTGTCGGCTCTGCCGCAGCTACACTCGTTGTAGCCCGAGAGCAGCCACAGTCCGTGTGTCAGTAATGAAGTGGCTGTGTTCGAAAAGCACTTTACATACGGCCAGTGAAATTCAAATTTTATACAAATTTCGTGTGTCACGAAACACTATTCTTCGTTTTATTTTTTCAATCTTTTAAAATAAAAAGCGGTGCTCGTTTTGGCAGCACATACACTAGAATGGGAACGATATAGTTATTAGCCGTGCCCATGATGCAAGGATGATACGCAAATTCATGGCACGTTCATTTTTTGACGTAAAAAAAACCAAGCTCTAAGGCAATAATTTACCAACCCTAGGGTAGAGGATCCCATTGCAAAAACTCAGAACTTTAAGAGCAGGCAAAATTTCCGTAGCCTTCTACGAGTCAGAAATAACTGGAGAATAAATGTGAACGTAGGGAGCCTGAACCCCTAGGGATTCTAGGGATTCGAACTTTGTTTCCCTGGATTAAAAGGTGAAAGTTTAACAAGTGAGCTAACCAAATCCACAGACCTAGTTGCTGCGCATATATTCCTTAATGCATTTGGTATATCTTGTCCTAGTTTGTAAATCTCTAGCATTGTCTTCATTGCAGAGAAAATTCCATTTGAAACAGGTCCTATAATAGCTAGCTCGCTCTCTCCTCACCCTTCTCTTCTCTCTCTGTCTTCCATTCCTTTAGGCGTCCAGAACCAGAGCTGTAGCGTCCCCTAGAACATGTCACTGCAGAGTTTGCAGACTATATTGCTAGACTCAAGGTGTTTTCATTTCATAATGAGTATTGTGCATTTATCCCTTTCTCTCTTCTTCGTTTCCCTACACTGAGTTAAACTCTCGAGGAAGCATGCCATTCTTCTTCGTATCCGTCTGCATTCTGTTTTCCATTTATCTTGCAGCGTTTGTAGACAGAGGGGAAGAAAAACGAAGGAGAAAGAGTTGAAGACACAAGAGACTGTTCCATAATGGGCCTCTCTCTGTTGGTGGAGGTTAACTGCAACTCAGGCAATCCCTTGGCAAGGAGACCTGGGAACAGGCCAACTGTGGGAAGACCATGAGGAAGAGTCTTTTGTCTAGCGTGCAGTGCCTCTTCTCTGATGGAGTCACAAGACTAGATTCAGGGTAGGAGCTTCAGAAATAAAGGAACTGATCAGGTTAACCCCCGTTCTGCCAACCATTTGAAATAAAGGAACTGAACAGGCTAACCCCCGTTCTGCCAACTATTAGGTCCTCGAAGACACCGGGAGAGGAAGATTATTAGTCACGAACTTTTTCTCAGTAGCTGACTGTCCGGGTGGATGTGGTTGAGTTGTGGAGAGATTACTGAGCATGGAAGAAGTGCGAGGTGTAATTTTCCTTATCTCCGCCCTTGCACTCTTCCACAGCCCCAGCTCCCTGACCATGTCTGAGCCTCTCCTCTTTTGCGTTTTCATTTTTTCTTACTTTTGTTTTTGCGTTTCTTTACTCATCTTTTCCTGCTCACACTCGAGGGAAACTAGTTATCTAATTCGTTGCTTTTAGTACTCAAGCATTTCTACTCCTAGGGCTTTGGAGTCTATAGCCTAGTGATTGTGTCAGAACAAGGAAGGCTGGGTTGAGTGGGACAACACACAAAGGTACCGTTCACCCAGGGCAGCAAACGTGCCAGCTGCACATGAACCAGCCCATAATTGTTCATTCGCAAAATAAGTGAAGAGCAGAAAGAGAAAAAATAAGAGGACCACGGAGAATTTCCTACTCCTATTTTCTCAGCTGCGCCTTTCTCAAGAAAGAGATTGCAGGCTGAGGAGCAAAACGGTTGCCACTAATTTTCTTCCTGCCCCTTTATACCTTCCAGGCTCCACTGAGGGCAACTCAGCGCAGTCACTAGACGTTGAAGTCAGTAGATCTCAGTTCTTCTGCGTGGATGGGCGCTGCACACCAACGCCACTTTTCACAAGAAGACTGGGCAATCCAAACTCCAACGTGAAAATAATGATTTGGGTTAGCGAGTGTAGAGTTTTCTAGTGGGACTGAAGTAGCTCAATTGAGCGATGCTTTAGACCGAGTGCCCGGATCTGCTCCCAGATTTGGCGGTCGTCAGGTTTAGTCAAAAATAATCCTGTAGAGGGGAAGGTGGGAGGGAGGAGGGTGAAAGGGATATTTGGTACATGTGTGTGGTGATGGGTTGTAATTAGTATTTTGGTGGTGAACATGATGTAATCTATGCAGAAATAGAAGTATAATGATGTACACCTGAAATTTTTACAATGTTATAAACCAATGTTACTGCAATAAACAAAAAATTTAAAAAAAAAACAAAGAAAACCAATAATAAAGCCAAAATGAAATTAATAATCCTGTAGCAGTTCACATACAGAAGCTTCCTGACCACAGACACCCTCTTGCATCCAATGCTTGAAGCGAATTGTCTAGAGGGCTGAAATGGGGAGAATCGGAATTCCATGCTCTCAAATCTTTTTGTCACCATTTTTAAATATACTAAAGAAATCCCGTCTGGTACACACGGAAAACGTTGGAGAAACCAGCGGCGACAGACTGTGGAGAAATATGGCCGTTATCAACAGCATAGACAAAAGTGAACCCATCTCAGAGGTTTTAGGTATTTAATTTTATTCTTTCGAATTTCTGTGCCAATCTCTCCTGCAGAATCCTTGCATTCTCGGAGGGAAAGGAATTTGATGATTTTGTTGGGACCGCTAAACTTATTGCGCCGCCCGCTGTGTGCCCTTGAAATGTTCCCTCCTTCAAACTGAAATATATGTTTTTTAAGAGTAGGTGCAGTTCTGAAGTTTTGTTCTGATGCTCTTTGGCATAAAACTCGCAAGATGGAAGTGTGGAGCAGGAATGGAGAACCATCTCGGAAGGAGCGCTGGAGCATGCGCGTCAGCGGGAACTGTCGATTCAGCGCCGATGGGTGGGCTCCAGGCTGCTCTGTGGCTTTGAGTTCATTCATTCATGTCGGGGCACTAAATTGTGGGAAACTAACCTTTCTATCACGAAATTTTAAGACAACCAATCAGCTAGTGTCCAGCTTTTTCATTGATAATCCTTTGGCCATTTTGAGAAGATGCCAACAGAAGGAATGGTAACACCCTACTGACAACTTTAGAATCTAATATCTGAATCTTATATAGTATCTTAACAGACCCAAGATAAAAAGAGTTTTATGAGGCAGTCAACAAGCTTTGAAGACTGATGTTACTTTCCAAAAAAAGTTAGCACTAAACTTCTGGAATCAGAGCTCTGTATTCGATTTTCTTTCTTTCTTTCTTTTTTATTTTATGTGCAAATAATCATCATTTTTCCCCTGTCCAATATTTTATAATTCTCTTTTTTAAACTGTCTCATTATTGTTGTTTCTAACCCAAATGTGGTTATTCAAAAGAGTGAGTTACTGTGGTAAATCAAAGCAGTGATATCACTTGCTTCAAATATTTTATTCTACTTCCTCCTTTTACCGGTTTCCATAAGTCTGAGTCCTTGGGCTATTATTCTGTCTGTGTTTCTTACACAAGAAAACCTGTATCTTATATTCTGTAGTTTCAACTAAATTTTAACTTAAAGAGATTAAAGCCATGAAAATACAGAAAATGCAAAATCTTTTCAATCTTGTATATTCCGGATAACTTACCCTTTTTTTCTCACTTGTACCAAACTTGAAAGCATTTTCTTCTTTTAACTGAGTGGATTTTGTAGACTTATTCCAAAGCATCTTCCTCCTCCCAGCATATGACATCAGAATATCTAATACTCATCAATTGTAATGTTGAAAAATTAATCACTGGAACATAATCAGAAATGGGAACAAAAATAGACTCATTGCTAGCATGCAGTCTAACTCATGGAAACAAAAGTGTGAGTCTGTGGCAAGCCAATACTAGAAGGTAGCCAGATAGCCTTAGGCACTCCAACCATATAATTGACAGACAGAATGGATGGGTTGGTTAATAAAACGAGCTGCTTAAGTGCAGTTGAATAAAGAGCTGCTAAAATGCAGTCTGTAGTTTAAAGATATAGACTGAATTATATATTTTACCAAAGCCCTATAATCATTTATTGAGATCATATGATTTTTCACTTTCAACCCATTCTTGAGCAGTAAAACTCCATTTACCTAATAATAATCCATTTTTCTGTTACTGTAATGGAGTCTGTATCTCAAAGGTAAAATTGAATTTAGTAATAATTTTAGAATATGGGGGCCGGCCCCATGGCTTAGCGGTTAAGAGCGCGCGCTCCGCTGCTGCCGGCCCTGGTTCGGATCCCGGGCGTGCACCAAAGCACCACTTCTCCAGCCATGCTGAGGCTGCTTCCCACATACAGCAACTAGAAGGATGTGCAACTATGACATACAACTGTCTACTGGGGCTTTGGGGGAAAAGTAAATAAATAAAATTATAGAATATGTATACATTTGTGAGTTTTTCTTTCATTTTAAATGTCATTCTTGAAAGTCTTGCAATCGAGATTATGCAAGCTTTCTAAAACTGAACTGGATTTTTTTTTTTTTGCCTTTGTCTCTGCTTTGCGAAATTTTAAACATCAGCATAAAGTAGGATGAACACATATTCATATTCCCAGTCCTGTGATCATTTCAGGACACCTGCTGACTCTACCTCACCAACCACTTGCCAAAACTTTTCAAAAACTTTTATGGGACCACCATAGAGTTCCAGGCACTGGTCCAGATGATAAGCCTCCAAAGCCCCTGAAAGATGCCAAAATTGTTGACTGAAGGATTTGACAAAACACACCTAAGTTCTCTAGAAATGAATAATTTCTCCCTCTTAGGGAATTATGACAATATCAAAGGAAAGAAAAGTATTCCAAAGGCTATTTTCCTCAGGATGGAGTGTCTTGGCCCTGGGAATCTTTTCTCCAATGAAAATATGTAAAGTATTTACCAAGAAGCCTAACCGCCTGACTTCAAATCCTGGCTCTGCTGCATATCAGATGTGAGCCCTAGTGCCAGTTACTTGACCTTTTTTGGGATCCATCATTTAGTGACAAGTATTTAAATTATGACTTCAATCAAATTTATTTATTTCTGTTCTTATTATATGTCCATTTTTCCTCAAGCACTTTAAGCAAACAGTAACAGATTGGCCAAAGAATACTTTTAACAACACCTTAAGAAGCGAGAAATATTGTGGTAGTGTTAATAAAATACCACCCTGTGAAGGAAAACCACCTTCATTATGAGACCACACATTGACACTCAATCATTCCTGCATGCAGTTGCCAATACATCTCTATATCATGTCATTGTTTAAGGATAATTTTCCAAAAATGATAAAATCATTACTGTCATACAAATATAAAATGAATGTATGCCAAAGATTTTATTTAACTAGTCAATGAGTTAACAATTAATGAGTGATTATTAACTTAATAATTAATTAACTCATTTATTTAATGAGTAAGATGTTACAACTGGCTAAAAAGAGCCCAAAGTATCATGCATTTACAATCAGGCAAGTAATGCTGCAACGAATTTGCAAAAAGGAAACTTAAAAAACAATTGTACATTTTCTTAGTGTATCTTAAATAGCTGATGTTAAAAATATTTATTATATTTATGAATCAGTGTGTATTAAAACATACTATCCAGAATATAAATTAAAATATATTTTATATTTCGCTTAAATGTGGAAAAAATACTGTAACGGGGTGCAGGGAGTCCAAGAGGTTTGGGGGTAAGAAAAGCTGTTTTTTATGTGGGAAAGAGGAGCCTGGATATGGGAGAAGAGATGTAAGGTTTGGTTTATTTTTATGTGTTTATTTGTTCATTACAAATAACTCACCACTTCCAAGAGCCAGCAAAACATAAAGTGAGAGGTGGCTGTAATTTCTTTACTTCAGAGTTTTAGAGGTTCCTCATTTCTCTTACCTCACTAACATTTGGGTGAATTTGAGCGGTCACAAAAAATTCACTTAATTTGTTTCATGGGTTAACACATAAACACTAAAAGTCAACTGCCAGCCAAAATTCCCAGGAGTTTGCACCTTCATGTGACAAGTCCCCTCCAAGATATTTGGACTTCTCTACATACAGCCCTTTCTAGGAGTAGTTGGAATTGACCAAGCTGCACATCAGACATCACAATCACTTAGTATAGCTTTCCAAATAGATTTGGGGCCACTGTCTTGGCCCTACTCAAATACTTGGGGATTCATCTAATCATCTGGTCAAGGATCAATTTATTCAAACATGTAGTATCAATGAATTATAAGATTTTGCCCAATGTTAAACCTGTTGTCCTGGAAGAGATGTCCTTTGCCACTTAGAGACCATTTCTCTCCTCCTCTGGGGCAAGTGCTATCATTCCTTACTCACTAAGTAAATGATGGAAATGATCTGAACAGACAAATCTCTGGTGCTCTCCCTTCTCATCACTGTCATCTCCCATTGTCACCTTCCCCCTCTTTCATTATACACTTTAAAACCTGATTTAATATTCTCCTCCTCCCCAACTTCTCCATCTTTATCAGAGACAACATCCTCTCAAAGACCTATGTCACTTCTCATCAGCTAACAGTTCACTAATTCTAAGTAATGGTGCTTCTTCCTTTTTTTTTTTTTTTACTCCAATAGTGATGAGCTTTTGATAAATTTGAATCTTTGAAAAAAAGAAATCTGATGTTCCCTCCACCACACTCCACTTTCATCTTCACATAGAAAGAAAGGAATTTGTTTTGGACTGGCCTTCAGAGCCTGGTGGATAAGGTGTCTGATTCTGAGCTACACTGATTACTTATTCACCGAGTAGTAAGAGCTCACTAATGGTACATTTGGAAAACCTGGCTTCGACCTGATGTTAGATTCCAGAATTCATGACTAGTTACCCTTATAATCATGGAACCTTCTGAGAAGATCCATAAAACTCTTATTTCTCTGTACCAGCTTCCAGGTCAAGAGTCTGTAATCTCTTCTACATTTGGAATACGGTTTGCTAGAAAATTGATTTTATATCTTAATCCAAAGTTGGTGTAGTACTTTCTTATGTATCATCTCCTTTTGTCTTTGCCACAACCCTTTAAAATAGTGCCTGTCAGCTTCTTGCACATCTAAGGAATTGGAGGTTCAGTGGTAGTCAGAAAATTCCTCTACATCACTAATTTAACAAAGGAATTGACTGAAAATACCAACCCTGATTTTATAATTGCAAGTCTTGGGTTGTTTTCTTGTAACCCTATGGTGCTCACAGATAGATACTTCAGTGTTTTTTTCCATGCCAGTCTTTGTGTTACATACCTAAAAGAAATTCAATAGACAGTGACTTAAACCACTGTGACCACCATTAGTTGCTATTCAAGCTTGCTTCCAAGTCTTTATGGGTTCTTCCCAATGTAGGCATTTAAAATTATTGAAGTGCTGGTGAGGATCTGTGACCAACGAGCAGCCAACCGCACCTTAGTGGTCGATGACCAGAAGTAAGTTCAAGTACCTTCTACTTGCCTAAGTTAGTTGAAAAAAATAAGGGAGAAAAATGACCATGAACGCTTACTCTTGTGATTTGGACTCAAATGTCTTATCATTAGGCCACAAGACCACCATATTCACTTCCCATGTACAGCTGAAAGCAGACGTATAGTAGCCATAAATTTAGGTTTCTGTCTTTAAAGAGCCAGCAATTTTAAGAGTCTATTGCAATTAAATTAAATTTTATCAACATTCCAAAGGAAATAATACACTTTCTGAAAACTATTACTTAGAATAGATGAACTATAGGAAGGTGGGTAGTATGATCATTTATCAAAGTTACTCTTTTCTCTGTTATTGGGAACGATGACAGGAATAAGGAAGGAGAAACCTGGAGCTCAAGTCTGCAACGAAAAAGAGGAGGTGAGAACAGGAGATGAAGACAAGAAAGAGAGGGTTGTATGTTCCTATCCTGTGTGTTTCCAAAAAACCATGGTGCTTGCTCCAGAATGGGCAAATAATGGTCTGTAAGCAACAGAGAAAGTGTTTCCTAGATGGGCAAGCCTGGTTTAACACTGATGAAAAAAATCTATCATAGTGTAGGCATGAACAACTTGATCCTTGACTAGACAATTAGAAGAATCACCAGATATGCCAGTGGGTGGAGGCCCCTCTCTGGTAGTGTGTGGTAATTGATTGTGTTGTCTGTGATGTCTTGAGTGGACAGAAAAGCTTGGAGGGGTGCTTGTCTCATTGAAGAGCAAATCACCCAGATATTTTGTCTAGATGACATGCTCTGGGATAGTATTAATTGGGTAGGGGAAAGGAAAAATCCCCAACCCACAGAAGTAAAGCAATTGCAGCCATCTCTCACTTTACCAGATGGCTTCTTTTCTTGGAAGTGTCAAGTTATTTACAACACACACACAGACACACACACACACAGACACACACACACACAGACACACACCGTATATCATTTCTCCTCTGCCCCATATCCTCTTCTCACTTTGCTTTCCCTCTCCCAGCCTTTCCTTCTTCCTCAACCACATCAATTCCTCCCAAGTCATCGCCTACATTTTTTTGCCACGTATAGAAAAACATAAGTTTACGTTCTGAACAATATGTTCCAATGCATACGACATCATTAAATCATAAAACTTTTTATGATCAAGAATTTAAAATAGTTGAGAAATGTAAGACAAGTATGTGGAAGTTGTCATGAAACAGTATGGTTACTATCCTCAAATCTGCAGTTCATCATGTCCATTCTCTTATCCTCTTTGAACCTTCCACAAACATTGAGGACTTGAGTATTTTCTTCTTTTGCTATCTGTTCAAGACTTGGAGATGTTGCAGTCACACAGATATAGCCTTCAGGGAAGTTTGGACAATACATTGGTCTTAGTTAGTCTGCTGTTCTCAATTCAGAATCTGGGTCCCTTGAAGGACACGTGGATAGCACTACACAGACCATCTTTGTGAAGAATGACTCAAGGACTGAACACCTACTTAGCACACATCTGACACTGACCATCTTCCTCCCAACCTTTTCCATGATAAAGGAAAAGTGGAGAAAACAGGAAGTGGCTTGCTCCTTTAGTAGGAATGACCTCTCCATTTGCTGGAATCACCTATAAGCTCACTGGTCTCCATCTCTGGGGGTAAACATTGATTTGTTCCCTAGTGTTGGACCATGGTGATCAAGGGGTCTCCTAAGTTTTTTTTTTTCAAATTCTCCAGACTCTTAACTTTAAATGTTTTCTTAAATTCGGGGATAAGTGGTGTTAAATTGATTCCAGGTATATGATAGAAGAGGCATATTTAGTTCTATTTGCAGGGCTGGTCCAGAGTCTACAGTGGAGACCTTATAATCCAGGTGAGTTTATTGCACATAGCACCCTAATTATTTCCCACTGCCTAAATTGTTGCTGAGTACAGCCTGTGACCAATGTTTCCCTGATTGAGTCAAGCATGTGGGAAGAAGAGGTAGAGGTGGATAATAGAAATTGCAATGATAAAATTGAACAAGCCCATAGGTGAATTAACTCTTTGATGAATTGAGACACAAAGAAGAAAAGTATGTGGCCCAAGAGCACACGGTCAAGTCGCGGAGGAACAAAGTTATGAAGACAGGGATTGCTCTGAAACTTTTCAATGGAGAAAATAGTTCTAAAGTGAAGAAGTCACTTTACCCTGAGAAAACTCATTTTTCTCCTTTGAATTTGTCATAGCCACTTCATAGGGTATGGTAGGCAGAATTCTAAGATGACTCACAATGCCTTGTATCCTTGTATAACCCTCCCTCATTTGAACATCCCTAGAACCTGTAAATGTGATGAGATGTCACTCCAATGGTTATGTTACCTTATATGGGAAAGGGGAAAGTATCCTTGGGAAGCCTGACCTAATCGCGTGAGCCCTTTAAAAGCAGATCATTTTCTCTAGCTGGTCACAGAAGAGGACTTCAGAGAGACACGCAGTGGCAGACCTAGATGAAAGAAAACGTAGATGTTGTGAATTATCTATGGGGGCCATGTGGCTGACAGCTAGCAGGAAAATGAGGACCTCAGTTACACAGCTTCAAAAGAATGAATTCTGCCAACAACCAAGCAGCTTGGAAGAGGATCCTGATGTGAACCACAGCTCTGGCTGACTCTTTAATTTCAGCAGGTGAGAATTGAGTAGAGAATCCAGGCATTCTGTGCCCAAACGTCTGAGCTATAGAGACAGAGATAATAAATTTGTGTTGTTTTGAGTCACTAAGTTTGTGGTAATTTGTTATACAGTAATAGAAAATTAATACATACTGAGAATATTTTTCCACAGAGCCTGGGAAAATCTCTTCCAATCCCTCAGTCAACTATTTTGAAGAGTCTTATAGGTTCTTTGGAACTCAATAGCTGGCACAGGACCTGCAACTCAGTGCAAGTCTAATCAAAGGTTGCATGAAGACTTGGCAGGTGGTTGCTGAGGTAGAGGCAACATGGTGCTCTGAAATGATGACAGGATTTGCTAAAAGAATATGTGAGTCTCATATGATACCTATGTTATTTTTAGAAATTCAGGTGCCCTTCCTCTTATTCATTCTCATTCCTTCCACTTTTCTTTTCATGTTTTTCCCCTTTTCTAACAAGTCAGGAGCCACAAGGCATGCATTTTCATGGACTGGAAGGGAGGAGCTGCAGCAACCTGGCAGGTGACGTCAGAGTCAAGAAGTGGGTTCTTAGCCTGTCCATATGGGTCTACCAAACTAAAATGAGTCACCAAACTAAATGCATGTTATCACTTGGGGAAGCTTGGTAAAGGATACTTGAGATCTCTTTATATCATTTCTCAAAACTGTAAGTGAATGTACACTTATATCAAAATTAAAAGTGTAATTAAAAATATGGCAATCTGTAGTATCTCTCTTTTTATTGAGTTGAAATATACACTCAGTGTGCACCAGCAGCTGCTTCAGAAACACCCAAAGCAGCTTTAATGGAAATAATGTGATAAAACTTATATTATTCAGAATTCGTGGGCTAGATTTGGAAAAGGGTGTCAGAAAGAATTCTCAAGAAGTATTTTATATATGTAGATATGAGCATAGTTACATGTATCTAAAGAAAAAAATTTGTCATCTATAAAACAGATAATAATATTTAAACTAGGCACAACAGAAAGTATTAGGAAATTTAGTTTTTTAAAGAAATTGTTAATGAGGAAATTCTGTTTAAAAATAATTCAAGAAATAAGAGTAAAACACAAAAGTTTCTCAGAAAATTAACTTTGTGAGATGAGAAAGTTCTATCCTTAAAGAAGACACAGAATATTTTTTCTTTTTTTTAAAAGCAGACTATTGAGAAATAAATTTTACTAAACTATTAGTCTTTTCTTTCTATTATTCATAAGCTTTCTTAGTTGAACAATTTAAGAAGCTTTCATATATGTATGTTTAAATGTACATTTATATATATTTATTAATCTCTATCTTTATGAAGTTTGATCTATTTTGAAATTTTCCCAGTAACAAATGTAGCCATTTAATTTAATTTAATTTAATATCAGTTCAAGATCTTTAAGTGAATTATAGATGTTGGTAATTATATTCAATTTGATACATTACAGAGTAATAGAACACTTTTGATGTTAAAAGTCAAAGAGATGACATTTAAATTTTTTTCTGCAAATGGCAGAAGAGAAAGAACTATAATAGAAGTAAAAATAATTTGCAGTATAGTCTGGAATTCAAAAGGGAGGGGACTGAAAAAACTTTTAACAGACATCTGTCTTACAATGTAATTTAGTTAAATATATTACAGTTCAACGACTTGAATATATTGTGAGGGAAAAAAATTAACTTATTTGACGTGTGGTGGCCATGGAAATGAGCCACTCATAGCTCCAACCTCGAAATGCTTAGTGGGCAGGTTGTCCTAGTTCCTGCTCTCTGAATCCACCACTGTCTTGGCACAGCGCTAACCTTTCCACTAGCTGCTCACAGCCAAGGGATGCTAAGGCGGGTTCACTCTTGCCAGACTGCTCAGACCTGCCACTTCGGCTAAAGGACTCACCACCGGTGAGATTCTGCCCGTCCAATCCCCTTTCTTTCAATTTCGTCTTCAAAGGAGTCATATCTGCATCCAAGTCTAATGGCTTTCACGGTTTCCTCTGGCTTCCTCCCCTTTTCGCTCACTGGCACCTCCTCATGACTTGAACTAATGCATGACTCATAAAACCTTTAAACCAAATTTAGAGAGTTTAAGTTAGGAGTTAATAAATAAATAAATCCCAAATCTAATGTAAGTCAAAATATGTTTTATATCACATTTCACATTGTGTGGTAGGGTAAAAAGCAAATGGCTATTTTTAACCCCAAATTACCAAAACAGTCTAATTTTTCGTAAGTTTAATATGAATTAAAAATAACATCTGATTTTTTCTTACATAATTTATAAATCTCTATATGTTTAAGTCAAATTTTTTTTAAGATTCTTTACAGCAGTGGTCAGCAAACTATGGCCTGTGGATCAAATTCCACTTGCTCTCTGTTTCTGTACAGGCCCACTGCTATGGTCTGAATGTTTGTATCCCTCCAAAATTCATGTGTTGAAACCCTAATGCCCAATATGGTGGTATTAGGAGGTGGGCCTTTGGGAGGTGATTAGATCATGAAAGTGGAGTCTTCACGAGTGAGACGAATCTCCTTATAAGAGAGGTCCTTGAGAGAGCTGTCTTATCCCAAGCCTGTGATCTGGAAGAAGGTTCTCGCTCCACCATACTGGCACTCTGATCTCAGACTTCCAGCCTCTAGAACTGTGAGAAATAGATTTCTGTTGTTTATAAGCTACGCAGTCTGTGGTATTTTGTTATGATGGCAGAACTAAGACACCTACCAAGTAAAAATGCTTTTTACATTTTTAAATGATTGACAAAAACAAAAAACAAGAATAATATCTCATGACGTGAAAATTATATGACATTCAAATTTCAGTGTCCATAACCACAGCCACATTCATTCATTTTTGTACTGACTGTCTGTGGCTACTTTCCTGCTACAACATCAGAATGGAATAGTTGCAACAGAGACCTATGGCTCTCAAAGCCTAAAATATTTACTCTCTGGTTCTCAGACAAAGTTTGCTGATCCTTGCCATATGTCTTTGGCTGTGACATTTGTCTAATGTTTTCCTTAGTGAGATCTGTTGCTTCTCTCTTCCTTATTCTCACATTCCATTGGACTGATAAGAATTTTTCTGAGCCAGGTGTGGGAGTACAAGTTCTGCCAGATGTGGAAGTACAAGTTCCTAGCTCAAAGAGAATTCCTTGGGATTCCTGTGAATGAGGAAAAGACTCCACATGGGCAGAGAAGACACAAAAGAGGTAACAATCACGTCACCTAGAAGCTGGTAGCTTGAAATTTATTATTCTTGAGTCTTCTGAGGGAGTTCTTGGAACTTAATGTTAACAAGTTTGAATCTGAAAACTTATCCCTTTGTTGTCAATAAATACCATTGACGAGTTCCTCATCTTCAAGTCACAATAGACCCTTTTCAGTTCTCACTCTACCCACTGTCCAGGGGCCCTCTCTTCCATAACCACATAATGAATCTAAATCATCAGATCGGCCTTTTCTGCAATGTTTTTCCTGGTGGATCACCATGCTTACCAGACATCATCCCAAAGTTGCAACTTAACTTTGCAGGCTTCATAAGCTCATCAAGTTCATACCCAAATGGGTCTCCTTCCTTATGCCACCATTTAACACTCCCCACAAAATATAACATCCTCATCAACCACAAGCAGAAAAGTCTGCTCCTCCTTCTGTAGCTTGGTGAAAGGTGTCTCATCAACACAACACAAAATACCTGTAAGTCTTGAAAGCACCCCTTCCTTTTCTTTTCTCCCCAAACCCTCAAATCTTAATTATGTGTCAGTTACATTGTTCTCTCAACGCTGTCTATCTCCTCTTCATCCCATCAATTAATTCATATGAGAGGGGGACAGACTATAATGTGGTTCTGCAATGTATTGTAAACCAGACTTTTTCTGTTCAAACTATTGCTCCTCAGAGTCTCGCTGAGACAAGTGTAGGATATAAGCAGTAAAAGAGAGCACTGAAAATGTCCCAAAAGATCTCTAGAAGAAAACTGGGTTTCAGAGGACTTCTGCATATGAGTAAGACACAATGGAAGAATTAGAGAATGTGTGCTCAGAGACTTACACGCTAGATCCTCAGGTTAAAAGTTTGATGCGCTATCCGAAGTGCTGACATGAGTGTTCTTGAAACCTATTTAGGTCAAAAGGATTCGTTTATTATCCATCTTACCTTTCTTTCTCATTTCTCTGTCACATTCCAAGCCCAATGCGCTAAAAATCAGTTGCTGCCTCACATACGTACACCCAAAGCCACCGGCGGATTCTGATTCTACGCTCAACATCGCTCCCACTACAGTTACTTGGGGATCTGGGCGAGGCTGTCCTGCTGCTCTTTAGAAAGCTATCAGGTCTTTTGCCTGTTTTTTAATTGGGTTGGTAGTTTTTTTGTTGTTGAGATGCATGAGTTCTTTATATATTTTGGAGATTAAGCCCTTATCAGATGTATGGTTTGCAAATATCTTCTCCCAGTTGTTAGGTTGTCTTTTCGTTTTGTTGATGGTTTCCTTTGCTGTGCAGAAGCTTTTTAGTTTGATAATGCAAAGTGAAATAAGTCAGAAGGAGAAGGTCAAATACTGTATGATTTCCTTCATTAAGTAGTAGATAATAACAACAATAAACAAACACATAGAGACAGAGATTGGATTTGTGGTTACCAGAGGGGAAGGGGGGAGGGAGGAGGGTGAAAGGGATAATTCAGTACATGTGTGTGGTGATGGGTTGTAATTAGTATTTTGGTGGTGAACATGATGTAATCTATGCAGAAATAGAAGTATAATGATATACACCTGAAATTTTTACAATGTTATAAACCAATGTTACTGCAATAAACAAAAAATAAATACAAAAAAAAAAAAAAGAAAGCTATGAGTTCCAGCGCTATGCACCGCAAACCAAACTTCAACCACAGGAGCACTCTACAAAGTGCTCAACCTGTTTATACAGTGAGGAAAAGAACAAGTCTGAGACAACGTTTATCTGGAACAAGACAAACTGGATGCTTGCTGGACATCACGTTTCACTTGACTTTGCTTAGAGTGACGGAGACTTCTTTCCTGATGGACTTGGTGAAAATGCAGGAGAGATAAGGACCTTGGATACATCCAACATCCTCCTCTATCCAAATGCTATTGGTGTTTAAAGTCCCATTCCCAAATCTTCTTGTCTCCTTCTCATTCTCCTGCTCTTCCTAGGCAGCGGCTTCTCTCTCCTCACCTGTCTTCCTCTCCTCATTCTCTCGCTATGATACTCTCTGCTCTCTAGCTCCTCCCTCCTCTCCATTCCTCCTCAACTCTCTCTAGTTCTCACACATTAGTCTAGTAGTAACCGAGTCTTGCTGAAATTCAGAGTTATCTGGAGGAGTTTTAAAATTATATACATCCCTGTCCTCCCCTTCCTCCATCCACGACAGGATTTCTTCCAAAACACGTGTCTGGGTTGACTGTGGCACAGAATTTGAATATAGGCAAGAAACGTTACTTTTTGTGTCCCAGGGACAGACAGGGTTTGAGGACCTGTTCAGGCGTGGGGAGGTCTGAGGAAAAACGAATTTGTTTCTTTTGCTTCCTTCCTGTTCGCGTCATTGTGGGAAGCATTCTGTCTGAAAGAGGCGGTCTATCCACAGGAGCCTCTTTTCTAATCTTCTTTCCTGTCTTCTGTCCTTAGGGGTCTCAGAAGCACAGATGCAGCGTCCTGGACAGAATGCCGCTTCCACGTTTCCGGACAAAAAGATGCTGCGCTCAGAGATTTAAGAAAGTAGTGACCGACACACTCTTCGCTCTTCATTTCATGCCAATATTGTGAATCAATTACACGTCAGTCTTATCCCACCTAGGTCTAAATTTCCTGAGCAGCTCTCATGGTACTGATCTTTGTATTCCCCTGCACCACCTTTTATATTTTTCTGAGAGCGCAGTAGGCAGAAAGGAAGGAAGTTGAAGACTCAAGAGAACATTGCATTCTGAGACTCTCTTCCGTGGTGGACGGGAACTGCCACGCAGGAAGTGTGCTGGGAGCTGTCGTTGGATTGTCTGACGGCTGTGAAAGATCCTAGGTGTATTAACCGACCTTTCATTTCAGAATGCAATGTCTCTTCTCTTGAGGGTTTCAGAAACAGTAGAGTTGAACGGGGTAGACCCTGACCTTTTAGCTTAAATCTCGGGACACCTGCAGATAATAACACTAACTATATATAGAGAATATTTGGAGGCTCCCTCAGCAGGGGGTGTAGCTCAGTGGTAGAGCGCGTGCTTAGCATGCACGAGGCCCTGGGTTCAATCCCCAGCACCTCCACGTCTCTTCAGTAGTTCCTTATAAGCATGTCACCAACACACAGAATATGTGTTCTCTTTTTGTGGTGGCTTTTTCATGCCAGGCATATGCGGAAGGATAGGGAACAGCAGGAAAAAGAAAGTAAGAGTTTTGTCCTCTGTCTGCCTATTGACACAAGAATACTGAGAGAGAGAGAGACAGAGAAAGAGAAGAGAGGTAAAGGGAAATGTCCAAGGGCTTCTTGTTTTTTCCTCTTTCTGTTGGTCTATTTTCTTTCCCTTTTGCAACTGATACTTTAATACTAATTCACTTCAATTTCTAGGGCCTTGACTCCTTCAACTTGGCTGCCTCAACACTGCACTAATACTTGACAAACCACGAATAGAGAACAGGTTATTTTTGTGTTGGTGACATGCTCATTGCTTAGCATTCAGAACGGTTTCTTTTACTCAGATTACATCCTGTCTTTGTTGTTGCTAAATCAGCCAGGTTGGAAGGAGTCAATCCATGGAGTTTAAAAGGGTTGGAGAAGGGAGACACATGGAGGAGCTGGGGATTGAACCCAGGGCCTCGTGCATGCTAAGCACGCGCTCTACCACTGAGCTACACCCCCTGCTGAGTGAACCCCAAATATTCTATATATCTGGTTAGCGCTATTATCTGCAGGTGTTCCAAGATTTAGGCTAAAATGTCAGGGTCTACTCTGTACAGTTCCGCTGTTTCTGAAACCCTCAAGAGAAGAGACATTGCATTCTGAAATGAAAGGTCCCTTAATACAACTAGAAGCTTTCATAAACGTCTGACCCTCCAAGGACTGCTCCTAGCACACATCCCGAGTGGCAGTTCCTTTCCATCACCGAGGAAAGTCTCAGGATGCAATGTTCTCTTGAGTCTTCAACTTCCTTCCTTCCTGCCTACAGAGCTCTCAGAAAAATATAAAAGGTGGTGCAGGGGAATACAAAGATCAGTACCATGAGAGCTGCTCAGGAAATTTCAGTCACCAGTCACGGAGAGTTGTGACCCCAGCTCTTTGGCAGTGAGGGATTGGGTAGACACTCCTGGAAAACAACTTCTCTTAAATATCCTCGAGGCATTCAATCTGGACAGTTGAGAAAATTATTTGTAGAAGTGTTGTGTTATGCTAAAATAGTTCTGTTGGGAGAGCTTTTGATGGAGGAACAATAGGTCCATTTGGTTCACAGTCTTGCTCATGAAAAGTCATCTGCTTTTGTCAAAATGGATTATGGACTTGCAGGTTGTTTACACAAGTCCACAGACACCATCTTGCATCCACTTCCTAAAGTCACTACTCTAAGCACTGACACAGGCAGAAACAGAATTCAGTGCCTTGGTTATTCCTGGCTTCTCCAGAAAATACTTTTGGCCATTCCTTTATTAATCTTTAAATAAGCTCTTGCTTGAAATACCTCAGGGTATAATTTTGGAGCATAAAGGGAAATTATAAGCTGCTTGGACCAAAAGCAACTCATCACACCATGATTTAGCCATTGCCTTTCCCCCCTTTAGGTCAACTCGATTCTATCTATTTTTTATTAACCAGAAACTCCTCAAACTTGTGGTCCAAAAATGGCACCTTTTAAACATTCCAAGGGCTCCTTAATTTCATTTTTTCAAATATATAAATCTCTATGAATCTCTTCTGTGGTGTCAATGTGGTTGGGGGATAAAGGTAAGTTTGGAATTTTTATTTGATCTGCCATCCTTAGTGTTTCCTCCTGTGTCTGCCCTTGTCCTCTTTATTCCTGTATTAGTTTCTAATGGCTGCTGTAACAAATAAGCACAAACTTGGTGGTTTAAAACATCACACATTTATTCTGCAGGTCAGAAGTCTGAAATTAGGTTCACTGGGCTGAGGTCAAGGTGTCAGGAGGGCGGCAGTCCCCTCTAGAAGCTCTAGTGAAGAATTCACTTCCTTGTCTTTTCCAGCTTCTACAGATGCATTCCTTGGGTTTCTTGACTTGTGGCCCCTTCCTCCATCTTCAAAGCCAGCATTGTAGCATCTTTCTTTGGTGGACGGTTGTTCTGTCCTCAGGAGGCCTCCTCCCAGCTATCTTATTCCTTGGTTCTCCCCTGCAAACTAACTAGCTTACAGTCTGGGCTATATCTTCACTAAATGCAAGAATCTCCTCCCAATAGCTTTTACCATAACCTCTCCTGTTCTTGAGGGCACCCTTATGTATGAATTTCCCCATGCTCTGTTGCAAATGAAGTCAGTTCTTTTAGGAAGACATTGGGATCTGTTTTTTGGTCTGCTTCTCCCTCCTGCTCCCACACCTAAGCAATCTCTGTTCCAGGACTCTGGAGACAATGGCCAGCGTCTTTCTGAGTAATACTCCCTCCCTAAGAGGTGAGTGCTCAGTGGAGGGGTCAACAGCCTGTGGTCCTCTAGGCTTGTCCCTCCTGCCATGAAAAAACTACCTCACAAGCTGGGGTAAGGTGATTGGGGCCTCAGTATTTTCAGTACTCCATGCCCAAAGTAGAGCCTCCATTCTGTGAGTAGGGCACTGAATGGAAAAAAGAAGCCTCCACCTCTAGACCATATTCTTCCAGGACTTAGCCTCAGCAACAGGCAGCTGAAGGCAGGATGACAAACAGTGAAGTCCTGCTCCTCCGGGGAAGAAAATCCTGCTGTCAGGAGTTGGGAGGGGGAGGGAGTTCTATGTTCTTGGCTGTACCGGTCTGGAGTGGACTTTCCACCTTGCTGAGATGGGAGAGGGGAACAAGAAAGAGATTTTGTTTCAAATACCAAATTATAACAGTGTATTGTTATGTTTATAGCACTAATAGATGTAATGTGTATAACAATAATCCACAAATGTAGAAAAAGGACTAGAACTATAAAGAAATAATGTTTCTCTATATTACTGGAATTAAGCTGGTATAAATCTGAAGCTGATTCTGATAAGTTAAGATGATGCCTGCTTTTGAGCATTTAACAATTTTCTTACAGGACTTGGAGGCTCTGTTTATTGTTTTCTGTCTTTTTTTCTCTCTCTTTCCATCAAATTGGATAAGTTCTATTCATCTATCTTTGAGTTAACTGTTTCTTTCCCTGCATCTTCATTTAGTCTATCCAGTGAATTTTAAATTTCAGATATTGTACTTTTCAGATCTAAAGTTTCCATTTGGTTCCTTTTTATAGTTTCTATTTCTTTACTGAAAATGCTTTCATTTCGGTTCATTGAAGTAGAGTTATCATAGAGTATAGTTATAATAGATGTTTTAAATTTCTCATCTGATAATTGCAAGTACTGGGTCATCTTGAAGTTGCCATCTATTGATTGTATTTTCTCTTCAGAACTGATGATATTCTCCTAGTTCTTTGTATGTTGAGTAATTTAAAAAAAAAGTATCCTTGATATTGTGAGTGTTATGTTGTGTAGACTCTAGGTCCTGTTATGATCCGTTGGAGAAGTTTGAATTTGTTTGTTTCTTTTTAGCAGGTAATTGACATGGTTAGGTTCAGAAAAGTTTTATCTCTCCTTTCTGGAGCAGTAGTCCCAATCTCAGTCCAATTTTCAAAGACTTTGTTATGCTGCTTCTGGTCTTCCCTAAGAGTGCGCCATTCTGAGGTAGTCTGTGACAGAGGCTTTGGTTATATATAACTTTAGCTTGCAAAGCATTTACTATGTTGTTTTGGCTCTGTCCAAAGCATGCACAGCACAGAGCTGAGCTCAAGACTCGTGTGGGTTCATGTATGGACTTAGGGAAACCCCTTCTTCAGATGTAACCTTTTCAGGATTCTCCTCAACTTTCCAAAATATCCTCAATTTTTCCTTCTTCCTTTGGCTAGAAAGATGGAGCTTCTGTCATAGTTTCTGTGACCTGCACAACTGCTCCATGACTGGGACCTGCACTCAGGGCAAAGCCACGAGAGAAAAGACCAAAAAATAACAAACACACCCTCAACATAGTTTAGGTCTCTCCTCCAAGTTTTGACTCATCTCTATAATCTGATTCCTTTTCAGTGTACTTGGCAATTTTTTCCTACTCAGAGTTTTAGTTATTACCAGGAGGAGAGATATACTGTGATGGGATTATGTGACCATAGAAAGCCTGGAAACTTCCACTTGCAAAATTTTGGTTTTAGTTCTTGCAATTTGGGGCTTGCTGCTTTAGAAGTCAGAGTTCCCAAGGGAGAGGTGCTTTCAACAGAGGACATAACAATGGTTCCACTAACTAGAATTTGATAGCGTCACCTTACCACTTTGGGCATCTTGTGCCAATAAATCAATAGGCAAAGAAGGGGCTTTCTCTACTGGCTGTTGTGATTGATCCTGATAGCAACTGTAAATTGGGCTGTTACTATAAAATGGGGTTACAAAGGAATACGTGTGGAATTCAAGGAGATTTCCTGGGCGTACCTTTTAGTAATCTTGTGTATTTTAGTTAAAGTCAATGGAAAACTATAATAACCTGATATAGGGAGCACTGCTAATGTGCTTAGGATGAACCTTGAGGGTGAAGATTTAATTCACCCCACCAAAGAACCTCACCAGCTGAAGTGCTTGCTGAAGGCAAAGAGAATACGGAATAGGGAGTAGAGGGTACAGTTGTAAATACCAACCAGTTGCAAACACAAGTACTGTAATAGTTATGAGCATTGCTTCTTTCTTGACATCCTTGGCTTATAGCTGCATCACTCCAGTCTCTGCCTCTGTGATCACATGGCATTCTCCATGTCTGTGTCTGTGTTCAAATTTCCCTCTTCTTATAAGGACACCAGTCATATCAGATTACGGCCTACCCTAACAACCTCATCCTTAACTTGGTTACTTCTGTAAAGACTCTATTTCCTGATAAAGTCACATTTTGTGGTTCTAAAAGTATATGGGGCTGGCCTGGTGGCGTAGTGGTTAGGTTTGCCCGTCTGCTTGGGCAGCCCAGGGTTTGCGGGTTCAGATCATGAGCGTGGACCTTAGCACCCCTTATCAAGCTGTGTGGTGGCAGGCGTCCCACATATAAAGTAGAGAAAGATGGGTGTGGATGTTGGCCCAGGGCCAATCATCCTCAGCCAAAAAGAAAGAGAAAGATTGCCAACAGATGTTAGCTCAGGGTTAATCTTCCTCACCAAAAACTTAAGAAAAATAAATAAAAGTATATGAATTTGGAGAGGGGCACTATCAACCCCGTACAACTACCATCTAAGATATACTAGTATTAGTCATGTTTATATCTCAGAATTTAAGTAACAGGATACCAAAAGAAGAGTGTGACTTAGATAGAAAAAGAAGAAACATCATCAGAAGATGGCTAAATGGATTTTGTATTTTCCTTGTTTGGAAGTTAAATACACTTTACAGAGTTGTGTGGAGTGCCAAGTAAGTTATAACATTATTTAAGAAATAGGGCTTACTGACATCAAAACTTACCTGATGTTAAAACCAAACCAAATCAAAACAGAAATAACTTTTTCAGCATAGGCATTAAATGGAGACAGAGACTGAAAATAAGGAAAATCTTGGAGAGAGAGGAGGAGGAGGAAAAAAAGGAGAAGCAGCAGAAAAGTGAGCAGTAAATGAAAGAGGAAGAAAAGGGAGAACTTCACAATATAAATAGGAAAATTGTTTACCACGGAAAGAGGTAATGGCAATAATAGATGTAGAAGCCACATGGTACTGATGAAGCTCTGGAGGCAGAAGACAGAAACTTCTACAGTAAGAAAATTATCCCAGAACTTTTGAGATTTGAAGCCATAATCCTTCAGTTGCTAGAGAATTGTAAATCCAGATCAAAGAAATTAGTGTTGATTATTTTTCTGAAAGAAATATCATGCAGTCACTGTTTCCTCTCAAGAAGAATCAAAAAACAGTAGCTGTGCACATTATCTTCCATTCATTTAATCAAAAATGTGTATCTGCTATTTATTATGAAACACCCATTGGGTTAATCACTTGAAACAAAGATGTGAATGACGTAGTCCCTGAGCTCAAGGAGTTGGGACTGGAGAAGATCAGAAGATAAATACGTCAAAACTCATAAGACTACTTGGTAACCTACTATTCTCTTGTCTTACCAGCTGTAGTATAAAGCCATTTCACAAGACATAAAATCAAGGAAAACCAACAACTGGAAATATGAGATAGTTTTTTATCTTGCACGTGTTGGTATTGAGGTGTTTTTGAATTTTCCAAGGAGATCTTTCCTGGGCTTTATTTATTGGTTGCTGGTGGAGAAGGCAAGGCACGGTATACAAAGTCAAGTCAGAAGTTAACTGTATATAGATAATACTTGAACACATGGATATGGACTAGATGGTCAAGGGAAAATGGATAAATTGGTCTATACTGTAGGAGAAAGAAACTGTGGGGAGGAGAAGATTAAAAATCTAAGAGAAAAATTCCATCTTGGGACTTTCCATGGAAGTGGCTCACAAATAAAAATAAAAAGAAGCTTTAGGCCAGTGAGAGGATCTGGGAGAGGACTCACCAGGCAAGTAAGATTCTAGGAACAGGAGTGGTGTCGCAGTCTAGAATTTATTATCCTTTCTTTCATGTAGGTGCAAAAAATGATTGAGGTTAGAGGGTGTAGAAGTAGTGGGTTTAACAGAATGGAGTCTTACTTTTAAAAGTTAGGCTTTCAAGGAACTACAGAAAATAGGTGTTGTATTTCAAGGATTCTGCAACAACCTAAGACTGAGTCAGCAGTGTGGTTCAATGGTCGGCTGTTTTTCTTGCGTATGTCAAAGTTCTGGGTTTCATTTCTGCAGATTTAGGGCTGCTCTGTTTTGCCACAACTCTGATAATATGGAATCGACTCATTTCATTCCTTTTCTTCTCATTATTTTCTGACCCCTGACAAAGTAAACACAATACCCAGTGGATTACCACTACGCAGGGTGAATGGGACAACATAAGAAAGAAATGAGTGTAAAGCAACAAGTAGCTGCTAGACTAATCATTTTCTTCTCTTGGGCTACCATTTTGCAATATTATTTAAGAGAAAGGAAGACAGAAATGAGAAAAAATAAGAAGCCCATGAACGGAAAATGTCACTCTCTTCTGATCTCCCTCTGTGTCTTTGCTGTTATTTTCCAGTTTAATCTATGCGAATTTCATTGCAGACTTTATCTCCTGGATCAGACTTCTCCACTCCAAGTCCAGTCATCATTATTAGTGACTTAGGTGGCCATCACATGGCAGGAACCGTGATGCTTTTCACTTTAGAGTCTATTACATCTAAGTAACAATTTATAGAGGTTCCAGAAGGCTCTAATCTCTGAGTCGGGAACTTTGCAAACATGACATCTCTTACCCTGATTTTACATTTTCATGAGGCTATGAAGAGAGGTCCCTTGGAGAGTGAGTAGTATGAAGGACTCAGGATTATCCATTGATATTAGAAGATAAGGAGATTTTTGAGTGTTGTACAACTTTCATTGTGAGCTCTTAATTTTCTGATTGGGAATTAGGTGCTTTATCCATTAAGCCACATGCTTAATTCATGCCCAAGTGTTGCCAATGCTAACACAAAGCATAAAGCCACATAATGGCAGGAGTATTTTGTTTCTTGCTTCTAATGTGAAAACAAATCAACATGAAAAAAAAAAAAAAAAAAAAAAACCTAGAAGAAATCCTGTTCATCCTCATGCACTTACTAAGTCAACAGAGGGCTAGTCAAGCTACATGAAGGTATTCTTCAGTGGATCCCTCTCCCTCAGTCCTCAAATCCAATATGACTCCAAATCCTGTGTCAATCTATATTCTTTCTTGCTCTCTCAAATCTGTCTTTCCATTTTCATGCTTAAATTCGCTTTTTTGTTCACCCATCTAATCCTTGTAAGAGTCCCCAAAGTTGCCTTTTTATTTTATTTTATTTTATTTATTTATTGGTGAGGAAGATTGGCCCTGAGCTAACATCTGCTAATCCTCCTCTTTTTTGCTGAGGAAGACTGGCCCTGGGCTAACATCCATGCCCATCTTCCTCCACTTTATATGGGACGCCGCCAGAGCATGGCTTGACAAGCGGTGCATCGGTGTGCACCGGGGATCCGAACCTGCGAACCCTGGGCTGCCGCAGCGGAGCATGCACACTTAACCACTTGTGCCACCGGGCCGGTCCCCCAAAGTTGCCCTTTTACCTACAATTGAGGGATAGAGTACAAAAATTGCTGGGTTGCATACATTTGACCAATAGCTTTCTTATTCTTTTGCAACCTTTGCTTTGCTCCCTCAAAGTCTTGCCTTTAGAAGCCAGTTGAGAAAATAGGAGGATTTATGGAAGGAGGCGCACACTATAAATGCCATGAAGAGTCTCCTAAGAGAAAGCCAAGTTTTAATTATCCTCTGTCTGAGAATTAGAAAAATGTAAGTAAAAGGAAAGACTAGCTTAACAGGGGTTTAAATCCTGAAATCTCACATTAAAAGACTGAACTGTCACCAACTGAAAGATGCCACTTCATAGCCAAAGAACTTGAAATCAAGTCAAGTGGATTTGGTTATTCTCTAATGTTCTTGCTTCATACATTCTCCTTATTCCAAGTTTCCACACTTATTTTGCTCCCACTCATACCTGAGATATTCAAGCCTGAATCAGGCACCCAACATTGCTCGCAGCACAACTATACATAGGGGTCCAGAAAATTTTGCTTTTCCGTGGAAGTCACCAATAACAGAGGCTTCTGTACTGTGCACCTTCTAAATCAACCACACGCATGCCCTCCAAAGTGCTCATACTGTTTATCCAGCACCAGAAAGAGCAGCAACGCACTCTTAAAGCTGTGACAGTTTTCGACTATAGAAGTCAGATCTTCTTGTGGGACAAACATCTTAAGCACCTTCTCTTTCTCCAGGAGAAAGGATATTTTGTCCATTTTTTGTACTCAGAAGATGGGGAGAAAGATGGAATGGAAGACCTGTTGATCCACCCCCTTTTGGATGAAATTTTCCCAATAAGTTAACCTAATCCACTTTGTGGGTGCTTGACTTTCTAGGCTAGTGGCTCCCAAAGTGGCTAATTACCAGTATCACTTGGGAAGCTTTAAAATCATAAAAATTACTGACTGCTGCTCCTAGAAGATGTCTTAGAATTTCCTCTGAAGCTCCTGCAGAGGTTGACTGTCGCACAAAATACTGGTGAAATTCAGAGGGACTACTCTTTGTGTCTTATGTGACGTTTGAGGACTTCTCTAGGCCTATGCAGGTTTTACAAGGTCTTAGATTTTTACAAAGGCTTTACAAAGACCTGGTGTCCCAGTTCACATATTACCTCCTTTGTGTTTTCCTTATTTAGGAGAGAATTCTGTCCAAACAAGGCTCCTTAACGAATTGTAGCTTTTTCCTTCCTTTTCTCTTCCCTCTTCCTTCTATGGGGTCTCCTAAACTAGAGCTGAAGCATCCATTAACTGATCTATGCCAGGGATTACTAGAGCAGTGACTGTAAAATATACTTGTTGCTCTTCATTTATGACCAAGTTTTGTGATAAATTCATTCCTCTTCTGTCCCATCTCCCCATATCAGCCCAAATTTTGAGATCAGCACTCATGTTACTCATCTCGTCATACTTCATTTCTCACCACGTGTTATTAATTTACTCCACTTCTATCTTTTCTCCCACCTGGACCTAAATTCTCTGAGGTAACACACTGCTAATCTTCTTTATATCCTTTTGCACTGTCTTATGTGTTGTCAAAAATCCAGAAATAGCAAAATTAAAATCACCAAATCAATAAAGGAGTACTTAGTAAGAGTTTATTGTGCATATAAGAACAGGTTGTGAACTGAGAGCTTTCAAATTTAACATTGATGTAAAGCTCAGGGGCGTATTTAGTCTGGTCATGTTCATGTATATTGTACTCTTTTAGCAAATTTATAGCCTCATTGGATTCCAGTTCTCAGCATTTTTGGAGATTAAGAGAGATGAAAGAATGAAAAGAAGAGAAGGATAAGGAAGCCCAGGAAATATTTCCTTTAGTTTTCGTTATTTTTTGAGCTGTGTCTGGGTCAAGGGACAGGATGCAGAGGAGCAGAAAGCATTTCCATTGACTCCCTCACTATCAGCTCTCTTCAGTCTCCCTCCTCCACCTATCCATGCCCCGCTGCCAGGAATTGGGTCCAACTGGCATAAGTGGAAGACAATAGATTCCAAGTCTTTCTGGGTGGGCAAATATATTGGACAATTAGACAGCCAGGCACACTTAAAGAATGTGAAACCTAAGAACGAAAGTTGAAAACAATGAAGTATTGGAAAAGAAAGGGAAGCAAGTTTGTCCCATAGGGTCCGAAATAGCTCAGTTGGGAGAGCATTAGACTGAAGATCTAAAGGTGCCTGGTTCAATCCTGGGTATCGGCACAGTGAGCATCTTAGTCAATAGCAAGGCTGATTTGCTTTCCTGTGAGTCATGGAATGTTGTGCTGGGTTCTTACTCTGATGATCTTCTCGTATATTGTGTCAATAAACACAAAGTTGTGTCGTAATTCCATGATAAAGGAGTTGACCAGGGAAGCCCACGGTAAGCACTGGTAATAAAAAGATAATAATAGAATAACGTACAGAGATGCACATGACACCGAAAAAGTTGTGGGAACTATCACCGAGTCTCTGAGATTTGCGGTGCGCCCAGCAGCGGCGGGAGGAGAAAGGAGTGCTTCCTGTCGGCTCTGCCGCAATTACACGCTGTTGTAGCCCGAGAGCAGACACAGTTCACGTGTAAGTGAATGAAGCGTCTGTGTTCGAATAAAACTTTACATACCGACAGCGACATTTGAATTTTATGTAAATTTCATGCATCACGAAACACTATTCTTTGTTTTATTTTTTCAACCTTTTAAAATAATAAACCATGCTCGTTTAGACAGCACATATACTAAAACTGGGAGATACAGAGAAGATTAGCAGGGCCCCTGCTGCAAGGATGACACGCAAATTCAGGACATGTTCCTTTTTTATTTAATGTAAAAAAAAAAAAATTCTTAGCTCTAAGGCAATAATTTACCAACCACTGGGGTGGAGGATCCCGTTACAAAAACTCAGACCTTAAAGAGCAGGCAAGATTTCCATACCCTTCTACGAGTCAGAAATAACTGGAGAATAAATTTGAACATACGGAACCTGAACCCCTAGGGATTCGAACTTTTGTTTCCCTGGAGTAAAATTTGGAAGCTTACCAAGTGAGCTACCCAAATCCACACACCTAGCTGCTGCATGTATTTTCACTAATTCATTTGGTAGATCTTGTCCTACTTTGTAAATCTCTAGCATTCTCTTCACTGCAGAGAAAATCCCATTTGAAACAGATGCTATAATGGCTAGCTCTCCCTCTCCTCTTCCTTCTCCTCTCTTTCTGTCTTCCATTCCTTTAGGCGTCCAGAACCAGAGCTGTAGTGTCCCCTAGAAAATCTCACCACAGGGTTTGCAGATTCAAGGTGTTTTATTTCATGGTAAATATTGGGAATCCATCCCTTTCTCGTTTTTTAATTTCCACACAGAGTTAAATTCTAGAGGAAGCTCACTATTCTTCTTCGTATCCCCGTACACTGTGATTTTTATCTCTCTTGCAGCCTTTGTAGGCAAAGAGGAAGAATATTGAAGGAGAGGGTTTGAAGACACAGGATTACGTTCCATAATGGGCCTCTCTGTTGGCGGATGGAATCTCCACTCAGGCAATGTCTTGGCAAGCCGACCTCAGAGCTGGCCAACTGTGGGAAGACCATGAGAAGAGTGTCTTTTCGTCTAGCCTGCAGTGCCTCTTCTCAGACGCGGGAAGACTGGGTTCAGTGTAGGAGCTTCAGAAATAAAGGAGCTGAACAGATGAACTCCATTCTGCCAACTGTTAGGTCCTGGAAGACACCCAGAAAAGGAAGATTGTTAATCATGAACTTTTTCTCAGTAGCTGAGTGTCTGGTGGATGTGGTTGAGTTGTGGAGAGATTACTGAGCATAGAAGTCTAGGTGTAATCTTCCATATTTCCACTCTTGCACTCTTGACAGCCCCAGCTCCCCGACCATGTCTGAGCCTCTCCTCTTTTCTTTTTTTTTTTCTGACTTTTGTTTTTGCATTTCTTTACTCATCTTTTCTTGCTTACACTCAAGGGAAAAGTTATCCAATTCGTTGCTTTCAGTACTCAAGCGTTTCTACTCCTATGTCTTGGGAGTCGATGGTCTGAGGTGATTGTGTCAGAACAAGGAAGGCTGGGTTGAGCGGGACATCACACAAAGGCACTGTTCACCCAGGGCAGCAAATGTGCCAGCTCCACATGAATGAGTCCATTAATGGTTCATTCGCAAAATAAGTGAGGAGTAGGGGGAGAAAAGAACAGAAAGAGAAAACATAAGAGGGCCACGGACAATTTCCTACTCCTATTTTCTCAGCTGTGCCTTTTTCAAGAAAGAGGCTGTAGGCTGAGGAGCAAAATGCCTGCCACTAATTTTCTTCCTGCCCCTTCTTACCTTCCAGGCTCCACTGAGGGCAATTTGGTGCAGTCACCAGACGTTGAAGTCAGCAGATCTCTGTTCTGCTGTGTGGATGGACGCTGCACACCAACGCCACTTTTCACAAGAAGGCGAGGTGATCCAAAACCCAACGTGAAAATAATGATTTGGGTCAGTGAGTGTAGAGTTTTCTAGTGAGACTGAAATAGCTAGACTGAGAGATAATTTAGACTAAGAGTGCCCAGATCTGCTCCCAGATTGGGCAGCTATCAGGTTTAGTCAAAAATAATCCTGTAGCAGTTCACATACAGAAGATTCCTGACCACAGACACCCTCTTGCATCCAATGTTTGAAGCGAATTGTCTAGAGGGTAGAAATGGGGAGAATCGGAATTCCGTGCTCTCAAATCTTTTCGTCACCGTATTTTAATGTATTAAAGAAATCCTGCCTGGTACACGTCAGAAAATCACACGGAGGACCGGCCCTGTGGCTTAGCGGTTAAGTGCTTGCCCTCCACTGCTGGCTGCCCGGGTTCAGATCCAGGGCGCACACGGACTGCACCGCTTCTCCCGCCATGCTGAGGCCGCCTCCCACATACAGCAACCAGAAGGATGTGCAGCTATGACATACAACTATCTACTGGGGCTTTGGGGGAAAATAAATAAATAAATAAAATTATTAAAAAAAAAAAAGAAGAAAGAAAATCACACGGAAAACATTGGAGAAACCAGCGGCGAAAGACTGTGGAGAAAAATGGCAGTTATCAACTGCATAGACAAAAGTTAACCCATCTCAGAGGTTTAGGTATTTACTTTTATTCTTTCGAATTTCTGTGCCAATCTTTCTTGGTGAATCGTTGCATTCTCGGAGGGAAAGGAATTTGATGGTTTTGTTCGGACCGCTAACCTTACTCTGCCGCCCGGTGTCTGCCCTTGAAATGTTCCGTCCTTCAAACTGAAATATTTGTTTTTTAAGAGTAGGTACAGTTTTGAAGTTTTGTTCTGATGCTACTTGGAATGAAACCCACAAGACGAAGTGCGAAGCAAGAACGGAGAACCTTCTCGGGACGAGGTCTGGAGAATGCGCGTCAGCTGAACTTTTGATTCAGCGCAGGTGGGTCCACTCCAGGCTGCCCTGTGGCTTTGAGTTCATTCGCTTATGTCAGGGCACTAAATTGTGGGAAACTAATCTTTCTATCACAAAATTTTAAGACAACAAATCAGCTAGTGTCCAGCTTTTTAGCTGATAATCCTTTGGCCATTTTGAGAAGATGCCAACAGAAGGAATGGTAGCACCCTACTGCCAATTTAGAATCTGGTATCTGAGTAATAGACCCAAGATAAAAAGAGTTTTATGGGGCGATTAACAAGCTTTCAAGACTAGTATTACTTTCCAAAGAAGTTAGCACTAAACTTTTGGAATCAGAGCTCTTTCTTTGATTTTCTTTTTAATTTTTTTGTGTGCAAGTAATCATTTTCCCCGCCCAATATTTTATAATTCTCTATTTTTTTAAACTATCTCATTATTGTTGTCTCTAATCTAAGTCTGGTTATTCAAAACAGTGAGTTACTGTAGTAAATCAAAGCAATGATACCACTTGTTTCAAATATTTTCTTCTACTTTGTCCTTTTCCCAGTTTCCTTAAGTCTGTGTCCTTGGGTTGTCATTCTGTTTCTTACACAAGAAAACCTGTATTTTATATTCTGTAGTTTCAGCTAAATTTTAACTAAAAGAGGACTACAACGATGAAACTACATTCATCTCTGAACGTAGAATCCTTTAAATTTTTATTTTTTCTGACTAACATCTTTTTTTGTCACTTATACCAAATTTAAAAGCATTTTTTTTCTTTTAACTGTGGATTTTATAGAATTATTCCAAAGCATCTTCCTCCTCTCCATAGATCAGGCTATCTAATATTTAAGTCAGTTGTATAATTGAAAAATTAATCAATGGAACATAATCAGATTTGGGAACAAAAATAGACTGGTTATCAGCATGCAATCTAACTCCTAGAAACAAAAGTGTGAGTCTGTGGGAGTCACTACTGGAAGGTCGCCTAATACCAACTGTATAATTGCCAGAATGGATGAGATGGTTAACAAAATGAGCTGGTTATGTGCAGTTGAATAAAGAGCTGCTTAAACGTAGTCTGTAAGTTAAAGCTAGAGACTGAATTATATATTTTACCAAAGTTCTGTTCTCATTTATTGAGATCATATGATTTTTCACTTTTAACCCATTGATGAGCAGTAAATATCCATTTACCTAATAATGATCCGTTTTTGTGTTCCTGTAATAGAGTCTGTATCTCAAAGGTAAAAATGAATTTATTAATAACTTTTGAATCTATATACATTTGTGGGTTTTTCTTTCCATTTAAATGTAGTCCTTGCAAGTCTTGCAATCAATTATGCAAGATTTCTAATTTTTTTTCACCTTTTTACCTTTGTCTCTGCTTTGCAATGTTTTAAATACTAGCATAAAGTAAGAAGAACACATATTCATATTCCCAGTCCTGTGATCATTTCAGAACACCTGCTGACTCTACCTCACCAACCACTTGCCAAACCTTTTCAAAAACTTTTATTAGACCACTGTTGATTTCCAGGCACTGGACTAGATGATAAGCCCCCCAAACCCCTAAAAGACTCTCCAAAATTGTTGACTGAAGGATTGACAAAAGACACCTAGGTTCTCTAGAAACGAATAATTCCTCCCCCTTAGGGAATTATGACAATTTCAAAGGTGAGAAAAGCATTTCAAAGGATATTTCCCTCAAGATAGAGTATCTTTGCCCTGGGAATCTTTTCTCCAATGAAAAAATGCAAATTATTCAGTGAGAAACCTAACTGCCTGAGTTCAGATCTTGGCTCTGCTACATATCAGATGTGAGCTCTTGGTCCAGTTACCTGACCTTTTTTTGGATCCAGTATTTAGTGACAAGTATTTAAATTGACTTCATTCAAATTCATTTATTGCTGTTGTTATTATATATGCACTTTTTCCAAGCACTTTAAGCAAATAGTAACAGACGGACCAAAGAATACTTTTAGCAACACCTTAAGAAGCGGGAAATGTTAGGGTATTATTAATCAGATACCACCCTGTGAAGGAAAATCATCTTGAATATAAGACCAAACGTTGGTACTCAATCATTCCTGCATGCAGTCGCCAATACATCTCTATATCATATTGTGAAAGAACAATTTTCCAAGAGTGATTAAAAACATGACTGTCATACTGTCATACAAATATAAAATGAACATGTGCCAAAGATTTATTTTCAATGAGTTAGTCAATGAGTTAACAATTAATAAGTAATTATTAATGCAATAATTAAGTCCTTCACTTAATAAGTAAGATGTTGCAAGACACAAAAAAGAACCCAAAGTACCATGCATTCAGAGTCAGATAGGGAATGCTTAACTGAATTTACCAAAAGATGGAAACTTAGAAAAACAATTGTACATTTTTCTTAATGTATTTTAAATTTTTGATCTTAAAAACAATTATTGTATTTATGAATCAGTGTGTATTAAAACATACTAGCCAGAATATAAACTAAAATATATTTTGTATTCTGCCTAAATGTGGTGAAAATACTGTAACATGGTACAGGGAGCCAAAGAGGTTTGAGGGTAACAAAAGGCTGTTTTTTATGTAGGAAAGAAGAGCCTGAGTATGGGAGAAGAGATGTAAAATTTGTTTTTGTGTGTGTGTGTTTATCTGTTAATTCCAAGAGCCAGCAAAAAATAAAGAGAGAGATGTCTATAATTTCTTTACTTCAGAGTTTTGGAGGTCCCTCATTTCTTCCACCTCACGAACATTTGTGTGAATTTGGAAGGTTACACAAAATCACCTAAATTGTTTTGTGGGTTAATACATAAACACTAAAGGTCAACAGCCAACCAAAATGCCCAGGAGTTTGCACCTTCATGTGACAAGCCCCCTCCAAGACATTTGGACTCTCTACATACAGCCCTCAGCAGAAGCAGTTTGGAATTGACCAAGCGGCACAGCAGACATCACAATCACTTAGTGCAGCTTTCCAAAGAGATTTGGGACCTACTGTCCTGGACCGACTCAAAAAATTGGTGATTCTTCTTTTTTTTTTTTTTAATTTTTTGGTTATTGGAGTAACATTGGTTTATAACATTGTATAAATTTCAGGTGTACATCATTATACTTCTATTTCTGCATAGATTACATCATGTTCACCACCCAAATACTAATTACAACCTAATCATCTGGTCAAGGATCAAGTTATTCAAACCTGTAGTATTAACGAATTATAAGATTTTCCCCAATGTTAAACTTGTTGTCCTGGAAGAGATGTCCTTTGCCACTTAGAGACCATTTCTCTCCTTCTCTGGGGCAAGTGCTATCATTCCTTTCTCATCAAGTAAGTGACGGAAATGATCTGAACAGACAAACCTCTGGTGCTCTCCCTTCTTATCACTGTCATCACCCATTGTCACCTTTCCCCCTCTCATTATACACTTTAAATCCTGATAATATCCTCCTCCCCAATAAGTTCCCTCATCTTTATCAGAGACAACATCCTCTCAAAGACCTATATCACTTCTGATCGGCTAACAATTTACTAATTCTAAGTAATGGCGTTTATTACTTTTTTTTTTTTTACTCAAATTGTGATGAGCTTTTGAGAAATCTGAATGCCCAAAAAGAAGAAATGTAATTTTCCTGCCACAACATTCCACTTTCATCTTCCTATGGAAAGAAAGAAACTTGCTTTGGACTGGCCTCAGAGCCTGCTGGATAAGGTGGTGCATTCTGGGTCAGAAAATTGAGGGAATTAGTCACTTCCTCATCACTCATTTTCCTTCCTTATCAAACTTGTGCAAGTAATAGGAATTGCCTGAGCTCACTTCCAATAGTTGACTCCTGAGGTGAAAAGAGAGCTGGTGGCTCTTTCCCTTTGTCACAGGTCTACAATGTAAACATTAAGTCAATTGCCTTAGAAAGCCTAAAATGAGCCTGGAATGAAAATACCTGGGAGCAAACCAGTGTGTCAACTGACTATAGTCCTACTAGATTTATGTGCAGTGTAATGAACCCTTGAGAAAATTGAACCTCGAAAGCAAAAGACCTTTTACCACTACCACTTTTCTGCTCTCTGCTTTGCATAGAAAATAAGAATACTCTGACACTGAAAGTTCTCTAGTGGAATGAATATCTGATTGTGAACCCAAAGGCTAAGTGCTCAGGTCCCTTTATCAGGTTTCCCTTTTATCTAGTGTCTTCAGTGTGGCCAAATGGTAAGAGCTGCAATGACGATGTCGAAAGGTTGTGGTGAAGATCAAAGTAGATCATGCATGGAAATATACTTCCAAAACTCTAGATTGTGATAAAAAAAAGCAGTTTTCCAGTAAATCATATTCCAAAAGAGAAAAGATAAGCTTTACCTCAACTGTGAGCTGGTAGAGGGGAATAGGAATTCTATAGACATTCCAAGGAAGTATCAGAATCATAATGACAACTACGATGAAATTCAGGGTCCAAGTGTTGCAAGCTCATTCTTTTGTTTTCAAAAAATAGCCACTGATTAGCTCTTTGTCCTCCAATCTTTATTTCTCCTCTTTAATACTCACTGTATCAATACTCCAGGGGCCCTCTTCTCCACAGCCACATGAAAATCACCCGTTCCAGACTCAGGTATCACCTTGCTTAGCACATATTTTAATGACACTGTCCCTTAGGCAACTTTATCATATTGAAACTCAATTCATCTCCCTTTTACAGCCCCAGCCAAAATTACCGAAGCACATGCATGCATACAAGAACCAAAAGACACACAGAAAATCCCACTCTGCCTCTTGTGCTTTACTGGCACACTGAAAGGTGCCACCATCTACAGAAGCCAAGCTATCCTTACTGTTATCACACAAAAGTGGCGTTCTCCTACCCAATTCACATAAATAAGGCAATTAATTAAGGCATCAGCTTTTGGGAAAAGAGATCAGCTTTATTCTTTGAGATCAATCTGCAGGGAGACAGGGAGCGTGTGCCCTCTGATCTGTCTCCCTGATTCAGGATTTGGGATGAAATTTAAGAGGTTAGGGAGAACAGACTGGCACATGGAAATGCTGGCAGAGCAAGTTTTGATTGGTGGGCTTCAAGCACTTATGGTAAGGTTCTAAACATTTATGATGAGGTTCTATACATTTATGGTAAGGTGGAGAAGGAATTTTAATACCAAATCTTCCTGAACGACAGACACCTTACTTCTGATGAGTCTGACTTTGAAGTTCCCGTCATGTCCTGGCCCTTTGGTTCTGTGAGGTGGAGAATCTTTGGTTCCTCAGTCATTTCAGGTCAAGATTTCTTCTTCTGCGCGTACTCTGGCTGTGTGACTTTGCAAATTTTCTGAAAGACAATTTCTTCTTTTTCTTCCCTCTATTGTGAAATTTTTGTTGTACATCATTGTTTCTCAGTCACCATATAAATGCATCCCTTCACCCCTTGTGCCCACCCCCCACCCCACTAGCCCCTGATAACCACCAAACAGTTCTCTCTGTCTGTGTTGGTTTATCTTCCACATATGAGTGAAATTATGCACTGTTTGTCTTTCTCTTTCTGGCTTACTTCGCTTAACATAATACCCTCCAGGTCCATCCGTGTTGTTGCAAATGGGACCATTTTGTCTTTTTTTATGGCTGAGTAGTATTCCACTGTATATATATACCACATCTTCTTTATCCACTCATCAGTTGAGGGACAATTGGGTTGCTTCCGTGTCTTGGCTGTAGTGACGCTGCAATGAACATAGGGATGCATAAGCCTCTTTGGATTGTTGATTTCAGGTTCATTGGGTAGATACCCAGTAATGCAATAGCTGGATCATAAGATATTTCCATTTTTAATTTTTTGAGGAATCTCCATACGTATTTCCCTAGAGGCTGTGCCAGTTTGCATTCCCACCAGCAGTGAATTAGGATTCCCGTTTCTCCACAGCCTCTCCAGCATTTGTTGTTTTTTGTCTTGGTGATTATAGCCATTCTAATGGGTGTAAGATGATATCTTAGTGTGGTTTTGATTTGCATTTCCCTGATGACTAGTGATGTTGAACATCTTTTCATGTGCCAATTGGCCATCTGTATATCTTCTTTGGAGAAGAGTCTGTTCATTTCCTCTGCCCATTTTTTGATCATTTTGTTTTTTTGCTGTTCAGTTGTGTGAGTTCTTTATATATTATGGATATTAGTCCCTTGTCGGACACATGGCTTGCAAATATTTTTTCCCAGGTGGCAGGTTGCCTATTCATTTTGATACTGGTCTCATTTGCCTTGTAGAAGCTCTTTAATCTGATGAAGTCCTACCTGTTTATTTTTTCCTTTGTGAAAGACAATTTGTTAATCACTCTGTTGAGAAGAGATGGGGTCTGTTTGAAGTGCTTCTAAATGGGCCCATGGTTATACTACCCAGCAAACTTCCTATGTGCATAACTTTCTCTCCTGCAGCTCTTTTTGAGCTACTAAAACCAACCACTACTGTAGGCAAAAAAAGAAAAAGAAAAGAAAGAAAGGAAAGGGAAGGAAAGGAAAGAAAGAAAAGAAAATCTAAGTCACACAAGCCTCCTTCAAAGTGCTCATTTTTTCTATTCACGATGGAATGATCAGAAAGATCCTTACAAACCCACAAAAATCTTGGGGGAAACAAGCCAGAACTTTTTTGTAGGACTAACACTTTTAGCCAACTCCTCTTGGGAGTAAGGGGATAGCCTGGCTTCCCACTCACTTAAAAAAAATCACAGAGAGATGGGGAGCTTAGACATCCGAATTCTACACTGTTTAAGAAAAAAAAGACAGGCCAAAATGGAGTCACTTACCGCCACGACAGCAAACACAAGACTTAATTGCAGCCTCTCCCCGGAGTGAAATTTTAAAAACATATCAGTCTGGAATTTCCTGATCAACACCAGTGAAGTAATCTGCCTGATAAGACCCCTACCCTTCCCTGTAAGGGAAAGTGATCTTGCCTGAAACAATCCTTTCTTTTCTTTTGCTAATAACTTCCTTGTCTCACCTGGTTTCTGCCTATAAGAGCTTTCCATTTTGTACAACTCCTTGGAGCATCCTTCTATTTGTTAGATGGGATGCTGTCCTATTCATGAATTATTGAATAAAGCCAATTAGATCTTCAAATTTACTCAGTTGAATTTTGTTTTTTGTAACATATTTTCAAAAATCACAGACCCAAGCTCTATTCCCTCTCTCTCCTCCTCCTCATTGGTAGCCTCTGCCCTCACTCAACACCTGTTGCCCACCTTTTCTCAAGACCCCAGGAATCTTTCTGCCCACCCCTCTCCCTTTCCAACCACCTCTTCCTGGTGAAGTTTGTCAGCAGATTGTCTCACTCACTTCCATTCACTCGACTTTCTAGACAGGTGGTTCTCTAACCCGGCTGACCATCAGTATAATCTGAAGAGGATTTTAAATTATAAAGATTCCTGCCCTTCCTACCTATTTTTAATTCATTCAGGAGTTGTGTGGTGAGCCCTTGAATCTATATTTTTATCAAGTTCTCAAGCCATCCCCCAGGTCTGGGTACTACTGACATTTGTCTATAGCGTTTATGTACCTTTTTCTCTCTATCTTAGATCACTTGTGGTTGACTTTGCTGTTTACTATAACATTAATGTTAACGTATTAATTAATTAAAATTTATTTAATATATTTAAGTATAGTTTAATATATTTGATGTGGGGCCACTGAGTCACGACTCGAAAAAGAATTTTCAGACACAAGCCGCTCTTTTGTGCACCTTTATTTTGTGTTCAGCATGGGGACAGGCCCCATGGGCAATAAAGAGCTGCTGCATAGAAGTGTCTGTGCGAGGCCATTATATCCTATTTTTAGCTATTTTTACCACTCTAAAGAAATGTCAAAAGAGAAAGTGTTAGGTGATCTGGTTATCCTCAAAGATTAGGGCATGGGGGTGGATGAATGAGATGTGTCCTTGCATTCCAAGGTGCAGATATGCCTCAAGAAAAAGGTAGGCAGGCGAGTAAAGTCATTGATCACCTCCTGAGGTACATTCCTTCGCTCCCAGCCAGAGACGACTGAGTAATGTGAGACTGAAGGAAGTCTCATGGAAAGAATTGGAAATTGTAAAATGAGTCATAAACAAGATTTCGACCACATCATATTGATATACTTTCATATATTTTTCTGTGACATCCCAAGTGCCAGCTGAGTTTCTGTCATGTTAATGGGCTGGGAGGGGAGCTGACCTGTGCTACAGAGGTACTGGAGAGATAATGTATGTTATTTCCTTTTTCAGTAAGATATGGATCTCTCACCAGTAAGAGAATGAAACTTGAAAAGTAAGACAGAAGATAAAATGATTTAGGATTACCTTATAATCAAAAGAAAAAAATTAAACTCTGGTCTGGGTGGACTGACAGGTCAAAATTTGGCTAAAGGCAAAACGCGACTACTTTGAGCCTCACTGGTCTTGAGATTTGGAAACCCGCCCAGTTGTATGAAAGGTGTGACAAAAAGTTAATTCTCTTCTCAACTTGTGTCCCCAAACCATTTACCATCTCCCTCCTGTTGTCTTCATTCGGTACAAGACTCTGCTTAAAACAGCTGCAGTATTCGATGGGAGGGCCTACTCTTTGGGGTTTTCAAAATCAAGTCTTAGAATTTCCGCTGCAGGGTTCCCAACCACATTGCTGGGCCCAAAGATTTGCCTCTCTTCATTTAGCTCCTGGCGGTTTTGTGTTCTCCCTCCATCTGGACCTATATTTCTTGAGGCAACTCTTCAGATTCTCCTCTTTGAAGCTCCCTCCCAGCGTTGTCAGCTGCGGCTCCGTCAGCAGGAGCAGTGGAGGGACAGGGATCCCGGTGGAACGATGTGGGAAACGCCTGGTAGCGCAGGGCCTTTTCCAGAGAAGGAGCAATGAACTCAGGGGTCCGCAGTGAAGCCTGGAGGCTCTCGCCACCCAGCATCAGGCGCCAGCACGGAGAGGTTAAGGTAACCCTGGCCACAAGTGGACGAGGTAGAGAGTTTGAGGTCCTTATGATTTTGCAAGTCTCGTTCCCTGGAGAAAATGGTGCACTCCGAATATTGATTCCCCTGCAGCTTGCCGTGGCCATTGTCCCAGAGCTTTCTGAGGAAATCTACACAAAGCCCCTTCCCTTCTGTCTGTCTTGAATTTTTCAGTCTGCCTGAGTTTCCCTAAGGTAGTGTAGAGGCCCCACGCGAAGTATAGTAGGGCTATGCAGAGCAAGAAAAAAAGAACACTGATGAGTCAGTGCTTCAGTAAAAGCTGTTCGCCGTCTGAGTGGCTCTGAGCCCAGTCAAAAGCCAAGATAATAAAAGTCCAAAAAAGGAGTAAGGCCCTGTTCTGAAATACATCAGCAATACAAAAGCATTCTCTGACAAAAAGAAAGCAAGAGAAGTTTTTGACGGGGGCTCCGTGGCTTAGTTGGTTAAAGCGCCTGTCTAGTAAACAGGAGATCCTGGGTTCGAATCCCAGCGGGGCCTCTTTAATTTCCCTTTGAGTATTTGTTCGTTCCTCCAAAGAACAGGCGTCTCGCTTTCTTTCTTAAAATCCGACTTTTGCAGTTTTTATTTCTACCCTCTGCCCCCGACTTTGGACACAAGAGGTAGTATGCAAAGACTTTGGAAACAAAATGGAACTGACTTTGGTACAGCCACAAAACGCAGGACTATACTAAGAAAGCAAAGAGTCGTGTGGTAATTTTAGTTCACTTAGAAACACTAAGTATTTTCTTGATGTGTCTTTTTGGAAATACAAACTACATCTTCCCTTGGGGTTTTCTGTGCAGTGTTGTCTCAGGTATTCCAATCCTGATTTCGTATAAGAGTTACGAGCAACTAATTGAAGTTCAGAGAGGGAATATAGACTGTGAATTTTAATAATGCTCTTCAGTGCTGGTGAGATTATAATTCAACTAAAAATGTAGGGGGAGACTGGATGTGGGCGTCGAGGTGGATGTATTTAATCCAAGAAATTTGTGAAAGCATACTGTGAATGTTGATTGAATGCTGATCAGGACCAGCTACAAAATGTAAGCGCCCAGTATAAAATGAAAATGTAGGGTCGGGCCTTTATTCAAAAAGCAGGGAAATGTGCCATTAAAGGTAATACAATATAAAGCTTTTTCCTTTCTTTCTCGGTCTCTCTCTCTCTGGCGTTGTTATGATATTTCTTATTTGCTATTATTTAATGTCACTCTAAACAAAAAGAATTAAAGTTGTAAATTATTAGCATGAATTTTACCGTTCATCTTTATTTTGCTCATCAAAATTTATGGGGCATCGCGATTGCTGTATACATAAGGAGAAGCAAGGAAAGCCAAACAATATGGAAAGCCATATCGCGCGTATTTCCTTTGCTCATATTCTATGGTCCGTTGTTCCATTCAAAGATATAATTATTATGGAGTTTCAAGATAGCTAAAGGTAGATCGAGGGATTACCAGAATCGCTCATCCCTAATATTAACTAAAACGGTGTGCCGAAACCCGGGATTGAACCAGGGACCTTTAGATCTTCAGTCTAACGCTCTCCCAACTGAGCTATTTCGGCTGCGTGAAAATGTTGTCTCCTGCTACTTATTTTTCAATACTTGGATTGTTTTCAACTGTTTTTAGGAGATTTCAGATTCCTCAAGTGTTGCTGTCTAAATGTCCAATATGTTTACCCACTCAGAAAGATTTGTAATCTGTTGTCTTCCACCTATGCTGCTTGTATCCAATTCCTGACAGCGTTGGATGGTAGGTGGAGGAGTGAGAGGGAAGAGAGGGAAGAGATTCAATGGAAAGCCTTTCTGCTCTTCCCCATCTTATAGGTTGACCCAGACACAGCTCAGAAAATTAAGGAAACAAGAAAAAACTCGTGAGGTCCCTTATTTTTCTCTTCTTTTTATTCGATCTTTCATAATCTTCAAAGATGCTGAGAAATGGAACCCAGGGTTAATTTTTGTTAATGTGGGATCAGTTTTCTGTTTCATGGTGATGACTTCCAGTGAGCTGGTTCCTTCCTTTTATCTTCTTCCATCTACTCGTTGAAATAGTCTTTTGCCCCATGTGATGTAGAAGTCTGTGGAGTGCAAATGAGGCAGCAATAAAGGGAGTCTATTGGATCATATTTATCCAAGTAGAGAAAATGTGAGAAAAGGAATGGAAAAAATGAGGGATGCGTGTTGGCAAGTAGCTAAAGAACAGAGAGGAATGTTCCAGGAAATGAAACAGAGACTCATACATTTTAAGTATGCATTCTACCACTTAGTAATGCCCTCCTGGTAGCCAAGCTCCCTTGGAGATACATCTTGAAATATTAGTGCCAGTATTTCTAGTTTTTGAAATCTTGATAATTGGCAGGAGAAAGTCCACTGAGATAAATCCCACTATTTTGGGAATTCCTAAACTAGATCTTGTCTAATCACTACATCAGGAGAAAAGTTACTGAATTGCAAACAAAATGACAATGTTTCTGCTCCTAGGACATTCTCATTCTAACCTGAAAAGTGTATACCATTGTTGAAACATATTTATACTAATACCATTTTACTTGTATATAATTAAGCTAGGGTGCATAAGTTTCTCTCTCTTGATTTGACAGGGTTTTGTTTTCTACATTGCAAAATTTGTCACAGAACAGGATCACACTTGTTTTTGAGCTAATTAAAGTGTGGAGCATAAAATTACAGCTAATTTTTTATAGTATCCTTTTTATTAAGAGCTGGAACAAATCTTTACTGTGGATCACAGCTAACTGGAAAACTCAAAGATAGTTTTAATGTAAGAGACATCCTAAAAATTTTTTTATAATTATTTTATTGAAGTCATGTTGGCTTATAAGCTTGTGTAAATTTCAGGTGTATGTTATTATATGTCAGTTTCTGTATAAACTGCATCATGTTCACCACCAAAAGTCTAGTTTTTACCCATCACCATACATTTGTGCTCCTTTACTTCTTTTGCCCTCCCCCTGCCCCCTTCTCTTCTGGTAACCACTAATCTGGTCTACTTATTGATGTGTTTGTTTATCTTTCACGTATGAGTGAAATCATACTGTGTTTGCCTTTCATTGTCTGTCTTATTTCACTTAGCATAATACCCTCAAGGTCCATCCATGTTGTCGAAAATGGCACTATTTTGTCTTTTTTTTTATGGTTGAGTAGTATTCCATTGCATATATACCACAACTTCTTTATTCGTTCATTCGTTGATAGGCACTTGGGTTGCTTCCACATCTTGGCTATTGTGAACAATGCTGTGACGAACACAGGGATGCATAAATTTCTTTGAATTGTTGATTTCATGTTCTTTGGTAGTAGTGGGAGAGCTGGATCATATGGTATTTCTACTTTTAATTTTTTGAGAAATCTCCATACTGTTTTCCATAGTGGCTGCATCAGTTTGCATTCCCACCAGCAGTGTACGAGGGTTCTCTTTTCTCCACATTCTCTCCAACATTTGTTATTTCCTGTCTTATTAATTACAGCCATTCTGATAGGTGTAAGGTGATATCTCATTGTAGTTTTGATTTGCGTTTCCCTAATAATTAGTGATGTTGAACATCTTTTCAAGAGGCTGTTGGCCCTCTGTATATCTTCTTTGGAAAAATGTCTGTTCATATCCTCTGTCCATTTTTTATCAGGTTGTTTGTTTTTTGTTGTTGAGTTGTACAAGTTCTTTATAGATTTTGGAAATTAACCCTTGTCGGACATATGATTTGCGAATATTTTCTCCCAGTTTGTGGGTTGTCTTTTTGTTTTGTTCATGATTTCCTTTGCCTGGTAGAAGCTTTTTAGTCTGATGCAGTCCCATTTGAGAAACATCCTAAAATTTTTAATAGTCAGAATTTAGGAAAAGACAATATCAAAGAGAACTACCAAAACATATTTTTATTACTACAGGATGTTAAATGTCTAAAGTAAAAAACAAAATCTTAGCCATAAAAATTATTAGGATAATAATAATATCACACTAAAGTCTTAGAAGTTCAATTCCCTTTTGTCTTCTGAAAATTCTAATGTTTCTAATATTTATTTTTGTGTAAGTTCTTAGTAGTCCTTATGGCCAAATCAGTAAAGGAATTCCATTGACTATGTAAGACTTTATAGACTAATTTATTAATTTTTTCTAGAGATAAGAAAAGTTTGGGAAAAATATTTTACTGTGTAAATATTTTCAAGTGTTCCCTTGAAAAATATTTTACATTCATATCACTGAAGGTTTTGGTTTTTTTTTTTAATTTTCTGGGGTAAGTTACAAAACTCAAGAGGAGTTCTTTTAGAGTCACCCGCCTCTTTGATATTACATTTGTTGATACAAGCCAGATATCCCCAGCATGTCACCAAAATGACAAAAAAGAATTTATGATCAATCGATCTCTAATTTTTTCCAAGGGAAAAAGAAAATATGAGAAGAAGGTGGCTAAAGACAAATACAGAAAGAGTTAAAGCCATTTGTAAAAGGTTACCTATCTTCCCTTTGTCAGGAGTAAAAAGAGCTTTTTACCATCAAGTCACCCCAGTTTGTTGGAAACAATGCAAGTGAGAAGACAGTGGAGAAACATCTTCAAAGTACCAAAGAAAAAAATTCAGTCTAGAATTTTATACTTTGTGGAAGTATTTTTCAAAAACAAAGGCAAACTAAAGAATTTTTCAGGGTTGGCCCCGTGTCTTAGCGGTTAAGTGCACGTGCTCTGCTGCTGGCTGCCTGGGTTCGGATCCCGGGCCCACACCGACACACTGTTTCTCCGGCCATGCTGAGGCTGCGTCCCACATACAGCAACTAGAAGGATGTGCAGCTATGACATACAGCTATCTACTGGGGCTTTGGGGGGGAAATAAATAAATAAATAAAATCTTAAAAAAAAAAAAAGAATTTTTCAGACTTACAAAAACTAAAAGAATTCATCTCTAGCAAACCCACATTATAAGAAATGTTAAAGAAAGTGCTTTAGACAGAATGAAAATAACACTAGATTAAAATCTGTATCTACACAGAGAAATGAAGAACACTGGAAATTGTAATGATGTAGTAAATATAAGAGATTATTTTCCCTATTGTTTAGGCCTCTTTAAAAGATAATTGTTAAAGCACAGATAATAATACTGTACTGTGCGGTTATAACATATGGAGAAGTTAAATGTATGACAAGACCACATACTGTATATGAAGTAATATAATAATATCATTTGAAGCTAGAGTGTGATCATTTTAAAAAGGTATACCATAAAGACTAAAGCATCTACTAAAATTGGATCACAGAACTAAATGTAAAGCAAAAAACTGTAAAACTTCTAGGAGAAAATAGTCTTGACTCTGGGTTAGGCAAAGATTTTGTAGATATGACAACAAAACCATAAAATCTGATAAATCGGGCCTCATCAAAAAATTTCAAAATCTGCTCTGTGCAAAACATGTTTAAGAGAACAGAAAGACAAGTCACAGACTGGGAGACACCTTTGAAAAGCATATATCTGATAAAGGATTTGTATCTAGAATATATAAAAAACTCTCAAAAGTAACAATAAGAAAACCCAATTTAAAAATAGGCAAAATATTTAAGCAGACACTTCGCCAAAGAAGATATAATGATGGCAAATAAACAAAAGATACTCAACATCATTAGTCATTAAGGAAATACAAATTAAAACCACAATGATATACCATTACACAGTTATAAGAGTGGCTAAAATTTAAAAAGACTAATCATACTAAGTGTTGGCCAGAATATGGAGGAAATGGAACTCTCAAATACTGCTGGCAGTAATGAAAAACAATACAACTTTTGAAGCAGCTTGGCAGTTTCTTACAAAGGTAGATATATACCAACCATTCGACACCTAAATATTTACCCAAGAGAAAAGGAACTATATGTTCATACAAAGACTTTTACACAAATGTTCATATCAGCTGTATTTGTAATAGTCAATAACTGGAAACAACCCAAATATCTATCAACTGGTGAATGGATAAACGAACTGTGGTATATCCATACCATGGAACATTACTAAGCATAAAAATGAATGAACTATTGATACATACAACATGGGTGAATTTCAATATAATTATGATGAGTGAAAGAAGCAAAACCGAAAAAGTAAATACAATATGATTCCATTTAGATAAAACTTTAGAAAATGCAAACTAGTCTATAGTGACCAGAAGTAGATCACTGGTTGCTTGGGGATGGAGAGGCAGGGAGGAGTAAGAAGGTAGTTGAACCCATAAATATTTTCTTCTGTCTTCCTCTCTGTCTCTCTCTCTCTCTCTTTCTCTTTTCTAGACTTCCCAGCCAGTTGTAGGGTGAAGACATTTCTCAAGATGTGGAATTGAGGGAAGCAACACAATTGGAAATGAAAGATAATGATTTTCATTTTGACATAGGATGTCAAAGTGCTTCCTCTATTTTATAGGGGAAGATACCCTGGTCTTGTAGATTGCTAGTGAGAAAGGCAAGACTCAGTGTAGAAAGTGAAGGAAGAGATTAATTGCAGATCAAAGATATTTGAAGAAGAGTGTAAGGACCAGACAGACGATGAAGATTAGGTAGAGTGATCTATATAAGAGAAGGAAACCCGGAGAGAGAAAGAGGAGACGACAAGAGAAAGTTCCATCTTGGAACTTTCCGCAAAAGTGGTTCAAAAAAACAAAAACAAAACCCAAAAAAAGGAATTTAGATGGTGAGAAAATCTTGGAGAAGACTGACCAGGTTGGGAAGAACCTAGGAGCAGGAATGTTATCGATTTGGGTTTAGAATTTACTATTCTTGAGGATATCCAGAAAAAAAAATCCAGTTTAGAAATTGTAGAAATAGTGGAGTTAATGTAATAAATTTTCTTTTATTTACTTTTTGTGTGTGTGTGTGTGAGGAAGAGCAGCCCTGAGCTAACACCATGCCAATCCTCCTCTTTTTGCTGAGGAAGACTGGCCCTGAGCTAACATCAGTGCCCATCTTCCTCCGCTTTATGTGTGACGCGGCCACAGCATGGCCTGACAAGTGGTGCGTGGGTGCGCACCCGGGTCCGAACCCGGGCCGCCAGCAGCAGAGTGCGCGAACTTAACAGCTACGCCACGGGGCGGGCCCCTAATATAATAAATTTTTTTGACAAAAAATAGAAAATAGCCTTGCCAAAGAATACAGAAAATGAGCATATTTCCTAATATAGCGCAAAAAAACACAGTTGTCACCTGGGGGTGTAGCTCAGTGGTAGAGCGCATGCTTTGCATGTATGAGGTCCTGGGTTCGATGCCCAGCACCTCCATGGGTGTTTCCTTTTCAGGACTCCAATGTGCATACGCTGTTTTACGTGGCCTCACCTCTCCTACTTTTCCATCCTTTGTTACTTTTTTTTTTTCCTGCTCACATGGAAAGTAAACATGATTGCTGTGACAGAGGAAGGAAAATAGAAGAGAAGAAAAGGAAAGATCAGGCTTATTCAGTATCGCCGAATGCCACCAATTTAACCAGCTTTTTTCACCTGGACACCGTTTTACAATAGTATTTAAGAGAAAGGAAAATCCAAAGTAAGAGGGAAAAAAGAAAAGAAACCTATGCGTAATTTCTTTAGCCAGAATAGCTAATCCTAAAGACACTAGCTGGGAAAAGTTAGGGTGCTGTCAGTAGGATTCCAACTGTCCCTGGAAGAACACTTTGGATCATCAACCGAATCCGTTGGACACACAACTATTCATGAACTTTTATCACATACTTGGAATAGAACACATGACTTAGAACTAGGGCTTTTGTTTCTCCACGAAAAGCCCGAAAAAAGACAAAGTAAGGAAAGCCCCCCCACCAACCTGCTTTAATTTTGGAGACAAAGTGGTGTTCTTTCTCTGCGATAGAGAACACTTGGCTTTCAGATAAATTCAAGTAATGGCTTGTAAGTCAACCATCTGCTTGTTTCTTTCCATTCCCTTCCCTTCCCTTCCACTGTATCTGAAAAAGTTGAGAAACAGATGCTCAGTACCAGGTGTGTACTGTGGAGGTAGGAGACATTCCCTTTCAATAAATCAGCCCCAGATGGACAGTATTTCTGTTCAAAGGTTGTCCTTTGAGGATTGGTGGAATTGATGATGCTTCCTATTACAGATAACCTAAGAGATCTGCAATTACTGTTTTTGCTTCTCTTGGAATAACCCTCTTGGAAGCTGCCATGTAAGGAGTCTGGCTACCAAGGGATAACCACACTGTAGCACCGATGCACCAGAAGGAAGCCTTCTTGGATCTTTGAGCCCAACCCTGCTACCAGCTAAATGCAGAGCAGTGGACAATCCCAGCTGGTGTCGAAAAGCAGAACAAATGCCCAGCCAAAGTTTCTGACCCAAGGAATTATAAGCAAATGGAATAGATGCACTTTTTTTTTTGTCAGTTGATTTTGAGAAGTTTGATATACAGCATTATTTACCTAAAATAGTCACAGGTTGGCAAAGGGGGACAAAGAAGAGATAATCACCTTACCTGGAAGCTGATAACAGGAAATGGATGTTTTTGGTCTTCTAAAGAAATTTTAGGACTATAACAATAACCAGTATAAATCAAAAAAGAATAAAATCAGCCTAGGAGCAATCTCATTTCTTTATTTTTCACCAATACCAATAATAAGCTCCTTATTTACCAGTCTTACTGGATAACTTTAAGCCTTCACTCTGCCCACTCTTCAGAGGCCCTCTCCTCCAGCCACATGAACGTCCAAAATTCAGGTTCAGAGATGTCTGCAGAATTCCAGAGTCAGGCTATAATGTGTTAAGGCAGACATCATCAAAAGGCTATCCTGTAGGCATTTAAAATATGTCATAGCCAAACCCAATCTCAACTTTTTCCCTTTATTGCCCTACCTTATGATCTCAAAGCAAACTAATAACAACAACAAAAAATAACAGAATTCCCACCTCTTCTCCTGCATTTACTAGCTTTGTAAAAGGTATCACCATCCGCATAATCCAATCCAGTCCATAACTCAGTAGTAGGTACTGAGTATTGGACTCTTCAGTAAGAGTTCAAATCCTGTCATTCTACAATGTACATCAAATTTCTCCCTTGCCTTTCATCACTAGATTCACTGTTTTATTTATCTAGTTAAAGAACCTCCAAAGTAGCCATCTTGCCTAGATTAGGATAGAATAAAAATCACTGGATCATATAGATTTATGGCTTTCTCGTTCTATTGTAGCCCTGGATTTGCCTCCTCATTGTCCTGCTTTTCAGAAGCCAGTTGAGCCAACAGCAGGATGTAAGAAGTGGAGGAACACACCAATATACTCTAGAGACCTTCCTAGAAGAAAGCCAAGTTCCAGTTAGCTCCCCTATAAAAGTTGTAAATAATGTAGGGGAAAGGGAAAAATGATTCCTCAACAGGACTTGAACTTAAACTCTTAAATTTCACATTAAAAGGTTGAAACTCCACCAACTGAGTGATACCACTTCATAACAAATGTGCTTCCTGAAATCTATCTAGTCAAGCTGAATACATTTGGTTTCTCCAATAAGAATACAATGTGAGCCACAGATGCAATTTAAATTTTCTGTTAGCCACATTTTAGAAATCAAAAAGGAAAAGCTAAAATTAATTGTAATAACATTTTATCTAAACCTATATATCCAACATATTATGTCAACAAGTAATCAATATTTTAAAATTTATTAAGATATTTTACATTCTTTCTTTCATAACTAGTCTTTGACATTTGGTATATATTTTATACCTACAGCATATCTCAATTCAGATGCTAAATATTCATCAGAAATACTTAGACTGTATTTAGATTTTATAAATTTTATAACTGTGAAAGTAGATTTACATACCTAATTTGTTTCAAACATGTTTAAAAATTTTGCAATAACTATATCCACTACCCCTCAAAGTTTTCTTGTAATATTTGCATCCACAAAGACAAAAGTAGTTCATCTTTTAAGAAGACTTGATTTGACTTTGAAGCAAATATACATCACTTTCAAAATAACTTTTATCCGAATTAAGTAAATTCACTAACTCTTGTGTCAAGTCAGTATTATCAACATCAAATTCAAAGAGGGTATCGCATGCATTGAAAAGCAACCCTAAATTTATCAATATCAACAAAGAGTTCTTCAAACTTTTCTTGTAGTTTTTGCAGCCAATTTACAATGAAAATCTTTCGCATATTCATTCATGTTAGAAAATCTATAAATTCCTTGTTGTTGATTTGTATTATGAAAAGTTTCAATTTCCACATAAATTCTCATATCTGGGTAGCTATATCACAAACAAGTTTTTCCCTTCCTTGGAGCTTCAATTTTAGCTTGTTCAAATACATTGTGATATATGTGAGAAAACAAATCACACTGTCATGTTTTTCTTTGATATTGAATATTTGGCAAGTACTCCTTTTGTTTCAAGGAAATTTGGCATTGAAATTAATAGTACAGTAAATCTTTGCAAAACTCTTTCATGACAGAAAAAAATGGAAGAGCGCTTCATTCTTTTGTATACTCTGGCAAATAATACAAGATCATTAAATTCATTGTCTTGTATTTCTTTCAATAGATTCAAGCGCTGCCCATGGTTCCTAGCATTTGCATGCATGTACTGAATGATTTTGTCAACTGCATTTATGACACTTTTTATGGAGTACTCAACCTGATTATCCAGTGACAGAAAGAGCAGTGAAGCAGTCTCAAAACTATGATAGTTTTGGGCAAAATGAGCCAGGTCTTCATGTGGGACAAATGCTTTCAGCCCCCCTTCCGTTAGAAGAAAGGCAAGCTTGTCTATTCCTTTATACGTAGAGGAAGAAGAGAAAGATGCAGAGTTGCACATCCTACCTACTACCTATCCAAATCCTATCCATCTTTATAAACTCAATTTCAAGCTGTGTTCCCCTCTACTTTTTCTCCCTTTGTTACACTGTTGCTTCCTTCCCCCAAACTCACCTCATCTCTGTTACCCAGCACCAGCCACTTCATTATCCTACTAACCCTTTCCTCCTATACGCTATACTTCCTCTTAGTTGAAGTTTTCCCAATACATTTGCCCAACCCAGTTTCTAGGACCTTGACTTTCTAGACTACATACTCCAAACCTGGCTCATTATCAGAATCATGCAGGAGAGGAGGGGAGGACTTTTCAATCCTATAAGTTACCGGCTGCTTCGCCTGCTTCCCAAAACTCACATGGACCATTACACAAAATATTGGCAAAAGTCAGAAAACAACTACCCTTTGTGCCTCAGGTAACAAATTAAGTTTGAGGAATTCTTTAGGTCTACAGAAGTTTAACAAAAATTAGATGGTTTTGCAGCTCACATATTGCCTCCTTTGCACTCTCCTCATTCAGGAGAAAAATTTGCCCAAAGGAGTTTCTATATTGAATTGAAGTTTTTCCTTTTTTTCTCTCCTCCCTCTTCTTCCTATGTGGTCTCCTGATCCAGAAGTTCAACATCCACTAACAGGGGTTTAGGGTTGCTAAAATGATGCCTGTGCCTATGAAGCACATTTATTGCTCTTCATTTAGCAGCAGGTTTTGTGAATTTGTGTTTAAATTTCCAGACCTGCACTAGAGTTACTCCTGTTGTCAAATTTCATTTCCCTTCAAATATTGTTAATTGATTCTTTTCTATCTTTTCTCTCCACTTTGACCTAAATTCTCGTAGGCAGCATGCTTGCAAGACTTCTTTGTATTTTTCTACACTATCTTTTGTATCTTGCTGACAGTTTTGTAGGCAGAGGTGAAGAAAGTTGAATGAAAGGCGATTGAAACAGAACATATTCCAACTTGAGGCTTTCCCTCGTGGTGGAATGGGACTAACAGTCCGGTAGCCTGTTGGTGAATAGACTGAAGTGGGACTGACTTCAGTGGGAATAGTCAGTGGTGGACTGACTCAAGTAGGAAGGAGGAGTGGCACCTTTTGTTCTAGCATTCAATTATCCTTCTCATGGCACAGCTGCCAAAAAGGATTCAAAGATTTTCTGAAATAGTGAAGCTAATACAGTAGACATCATCCTACCTACTTTTATGTCCTAGAATATCCAGAAATCAGGGCAATCATCAGTTATAAAGATTTACTGAAATATAAGATCTACCTGCTTGTGTAGCTCACTGGTACAGCGTGGGCTAAGCATGCAGGAGAATCCAGGTAATCTTGGACTCCCTTCTTGCTTTTCCTTTTCCCCATCAACACTGCACTTCAAAAACAGATCCAAATTTCCCCATTTTTTAAATTTCTTTTCACTCTTTTCCCCTGTTCACAAAGTAAATCCATCACCCAACAGATTGCCTTTAAACTGATCTATTTCAACTCTACAACTCTGACCCCTACCAACCTTACAGCATCAGCACAAGTAAGACAAGAAGGAATAAAAGAGTGAGCCCAGGCTCCTTTCGTTCCATTTCACAGTTTACTGAGGATAAAGAAAGAAAAAGAAAGATAGAAAGGAAAAGAAAAGAGGCTTACAGTCAATTTTTGTTTAACAGATCCTTTTGTATTTTCAGCTGTGCCTGTATCAATTAAAAGGCTGAAGACTGAGGAACAGAAAATCTACCCACTGATTTTCTCTCCTCCCACTTCCTTTCCACACCCACTACTGCTAGTAGTTGCAACCAATCATCAAATGTGACTGGATATCGAACCCAACTTTTTCAAAGTGAGGGAACAAGGGAACGACATCTCTCACAGAATGTTCTGCTTTCCAAACTCGAAAATGGAGAAAATTATTAGTGTTGATGAAAGTAGAGAGATGACTGACGTAGCTCAGTTGGAAGAGCTCTAGACTAAAAGGTCTAGACTAAAATAGGGAATTCCTCCCCATGATTTGAAAAGTCCGTAGTTTATGTCAAAACAAATTCTCCTCCTGTATCATGTCACCCTATCACAAATGCTTCTGAATTCACTTTCTCAAGTCAATCTTCCTGAGGGCTAAGGTCAGAAGAATCGGAATTGCATGCCTTCAATCTTCCCTGCCTTCACCAACAATGTTCAGTATTTCAAGCCATTAAATAAAAACCTTCCTGGAATACTTCTGTCAATATTATACAGAAAATCCTGATAAAGAAGCAGTATAAGCCTTCAGACTCGTTAGGGATGTCATTGGCCTTACACACATAGCTGAAAGCATCCCAGTGAGAGAACAGTCAGTACCACTGGGTACTGGGTTAGTTGCCGGGTTCCCCAAACTTGTTTCGCCAACCTGCATTTGCCCTTTTCATTCCCCCCGTATGAAAAAAATGTCAGTCGTTTAAAATTGATGGAACTTCAAAGGTCTTTTTTTCTCAAATCCTTTGTGGATATAATCCTCAAGGGAGGGATCGAGATGCGGGATGTGGAACCAGAACTGAGGACAGTCTCTGAACATGTGTTGATGCGCAAGCCATCAATGAGTCAGCTGGAAAATAGCTGTTGGCAGAGCATCCTACGCAACGCGGTGTGAAGCTCAATTCTCCAGTTCGGCAAAAGCCGGTGGCTGACTCTGAAGAGCACTTCATTTGAGCCAGTACTGCTGGAGGTTTGTGTTGGAAATTTGTGATTTTTCCTGGGCCTTTTCCTGGTGAAAGAAAGTAATTTTCACGCAGTTTGCTTGTAAGTGGCTCTTGGAGCAGGCTAACAGACGTGGGCAAGTCCTAGGATCAAAAACTGTGTCAGTTGCACTATAATCCTAGTGCAACTACTAGACAATATCCAGTTCAGTAATTTCACAAGTGGTGGAATTTAATTCAAATTTCTCCAACTATCAGAAAATAAAACGAACACTTTCAAAACAAAGCTGATAGCTTATAAATGATTCCCTGAGGGCCCCCAGCGGCTGGGGGTGTAGCTCAGTGGTAGAGCGCGTGCTTCGCATGTACGAGGCCCCGGGTTCGACCCCCGGCTCCTCCACCTGTGGTTTCACTTCCTTTGCTCCTCTCACTTTTCGTCATACATTTTGTCGCTTTTCTCCTGCTCCTATTAAAAAAATATATACAGTCTGCTAGCTTCCCTTCAGCATTATACCATTTCTACTCCATGAGCCTTGTTGCCACCCGAGACTCGGGCATTCACAGAGGGAATAAGGAAGAAAGAGAAGAAACGGAACTACGCTCATCAGCATCTCCTCCGACCGAAGCACGAAGTCTCCAGCCACGAATCCATTCATTTTGGGTTTCATTTGGCAGTAAACCTAAAGCGTACGACAGAAAAAAACTAAAAATAAGCAATTCAGCGAAGTTTCCGTTGTTTTATGAGCACTGAGTCGTCTAAGGTCGAGGAGTAGAAAAGCTTCCCACTAGTTTCCTTAAGGCCCTGTCTTCCTGCTCCTCCAGCGCCGCCTCCGCCGCCGAGAGTCGAGAATGGGACATAAGCCACAGAGGCACCGGACGGCAAGTCTCCAGTTTTTCTTGGTGAGTGAGGACAAACGTAAGATGGCATTTAACAAAACTTGTGCCACGCGAACGTTTCAACATAATTTGGAATACTGAAGAGAGCTAGCTCACGCTCGCCGGATACTTTAGATGAGCGAGCGACCAACGGATGTTCAAGGCCAACGGTTTTAGCAGCACAGTTATTTTTATTCCGTATTAAATCGACTTTCACAGGAAGCTTACACAAAATATATACTAAAAGACAACCACTATCCTCTCAACCAAAACACCTAGCTGAAGTAAAATCTCAGGGACACTGGCAAACAGCAGATTTAAATTCCTTACCTTCTACATTTCCTCAATGAACTTCAGGGTTTTTTTTTTCTTAAATCTTTAAAGAATTAATAACACCTCATGTAACACCACGCCCAATGTCCCAGAGGAAGATGTGGCCAAAGGTGTTTGGACCGGAATAAGAACAGATATACAAGTTGCTTGTATTTCAAAAAACAAAACAAAACAAAACTGCTTCTTAAGGACTCAGCACAAACTACGGAATATCATTGCTCTGCACTTTGTTTTCTGTGCAAGTCACGTGTTGGGTGAATGTACGCAAACCATTCCATTTTTCTTTGCCAAAGCCTTTGAAGGCTACCTTTTGTATTAGAAGAGGATATTTTAAAACGTGAAGTCAAAATTTAAAAGATGATGCCGAATTTCCCTCATTTGGAGAAATTAGAAGCGTGATCCTCCTAGTTCCTCCAAGATCACAAGAGGGAGCCGGGATCAGTCACAAGCTCAGTTTCCTCCAGGACTTAAACCCAGGACAGACGCTTTAACCAGCTAAGCCACAAAGCCCCCTACCAGGGCCATCTCTGGGCTGTCTCCTTCCGGGTATGTTGTTGTCATACTGCTGTCTAAATTATTTCAGGGTAAAGACTAAGTGAATGAGCTTTCCTTCTCTTTGACTCTCATTCTCTTGACTCCTGACTGGGGCACAGAGTAGACAAAGAAGTGAAAAACAGCGTGGATCACCTTCTTCCATTGTGCCAAGCAGGGTTTCTAGGGGCATCTTTTTCCTTTTGCTTCTTATGACCTCACTGTATTTGAGTGGAACCCTGATACTGCCTCAGGGAATCAGTCAGGCAGCTGTCAAAAGCCATGAGCGATAAGAAGTCCCCACAAAGCAAGGGAACTCTGGCCACGTAATCCACGGGGGAATCCATATTTTGGACACGTTTTTCCAAGGGAAGGGAGTAGCTAAACCCTAGGATGTGGAAGCCTCAGCCACGGACATGTATAGGCCCACGTTAACTCCAGTGATTTCAAGTTGGAACTCCGAATGCGTTACTCCTTCTCCGGGTAGTCTCCACAGTATCACGGATTTCCCAAATCATCATACCAGGGTCCCTGCACCTCCAATGTTTCTGGCTGTCGATCCCAGCAGCAAATGATAAAAAAGGGTGCAAAAGAGCAGGACTTGAAAAGTTGCCTTGGGAAATTTAGATCCAGATGGAAGGAGAAAATAGGTCCCAAATGAAAAACAATAAGGGTATGTTGTCCCAGACAGTCACTGCTGTAGCAATCTCTCGAGCCCAGCATCACGGTCAGGAAACTGGGCAATGGTTTTCTGAGACTCTGCGGTTCTGTTTCTGAGACCCACAAAGAAGCACAAGGTAGGCATTTCGGAGGCTGAGCAAGAACTGCTAGGCTAATTAAACTTTTACAACAACCTTCCCACCCCAGCCCAGTGCTCCTAGACAGACACCCTAACCTCAGCCATCATGGAGGCGCAAAGAATAGACCCTTCCCACTTGTTGCCTAAATTTGTGGTGACCAAGTATGAGTTTTAGGAGTACTCCTAGATCATTGTGTCTTCTCTTTGACTTTTGATTTTCACTCTGATGTTTTTCTCACCTGTGCTAAATCTGTACCTTCCTGAATATGGGAATAAATCATATATCAGCTCTTCGCTTCCTCCCCGCTCCAGTCGCCTCCTCCTCTCCCTCGAATAACGGAGCGAGGCTCAGTTGGCGCTGGAGAGTCGCTAAGATGGGTGAGTAGAGGCCAGATGATGTTTAAAGTAACTTGGCGAATAACCTAGTAGGCCAGACGCGACCCTCTAACACTGAGATAAAAGGTTTTACACCAGAATGCAGTGTTTCCTGAACCTGGGGAACCGTCTGAGAACTTTATAAATAGATGTATTCCCATTTCCACCTTATAGCTCCTGAGTGCACTAAGAATAACAGGATGGGGGGTGGGGAGGATGGGGATCTGTATAATTGAAACTCCTCCCTAGATGGTTTTCTTTATCACCCAGGTTTGAGAACTGCCAACCTAGAAAGTGGAGCTTCGGGAACTGAAGTGAACTGCTGGGAAAAAATTTGAGAGGAAGCGGTGGAATGGGATGGGGGGGGTAGTGGAGAAGAAGGTGACACAGTAGGCGGCGAAGAAAAATGTGGGGGGCGGATAGGTGGAGGCAGGTGGCTGCGATTGCGGAGAAGGAACTAGAAGAGGAAGGGGCGACAGAGAGCTGGGGCTAGGTCTTGACGCATGCGTAGATTGGGATGGCCCGGGAGGTAATTTGTACCGGTGTTGCCTCTGTCTCCTCTGTTCCCTCTAGGGATGCAGGAAACCAGAAGGTTGTTTTCCTTCTAAGGGAAGCGGAGTTAAAAGCATTTGTCCCACGGGAAGGCGTAGCCCTTTTTGTCCAATACTGTCATGGCATTGAGAGCCACTAACTGATCTTTTTACCTCTGGAAATAATTTTTTTCAACTATGGATTTTGGAAACCTTCAAATTTCACGAGAAGCGTCTTTCCCTTGGACAGTATCCTAAATACTCCTTCACCGAGAAAAAGCTGGGATCACAGCACTCCATGACTGGTGATTGGACAGACCTTTTGCTGCCCAACCAAGATTCGGTGTGTGGTAGAAGTGTAGGGGCGAGCGGGGAAAGGAAAACGAGAAGGAAAATTTTCTCCCGAGCCTGCGGTTTGTCCTTTGAAACAGGCACAGCTGAGGGAAAAAATGAGGGGGGGGGAGGAATCTAAAGGTATTTTTCTAAGCGCCCCCTTTCCTCCCCCCCCATTCTCTTTCTGTCTGTCTTTTTCTTCCCTGCTTTTTAATAATATTGGAAAATTGCGGCAAAGGAGAGCACACCGTCTACGGCGTGGTGTCGTGCTTGGTGCTTCGCCTTCAGAGTGATTCTGAGCAAGCAGCTTCTGTACTTCATTTGGTTCCTGGCTTTATTGTGCTGAGGCAGTCAGTTTGGGAGGTCCAAGGAGTGTGAGGGCCCATAGTTTAAATGATTAAGCACCAAACGCTGCACAAGTTAAAATATGCACAAAGAAAAAGATGTTGAACAGGATCGCTAATGTCTCGCCATGAGACAGGTAGGTTTTCATGGAGGTGCTGGGGATTGAACCCAGGGCCTCGTGCATGCTAAGCACGCGCTCTACCACTGAGCTACACCCCCTTGAACAATTCCGGTTACATAATATCCTATATTGTTTATTTATAGCATTGTCTGAAGCTGTTGGCAAGTCCAAGTCCACTGTATTTAGCTCCTCTGTTTCTGAAACCGCCAGACTGAATCCTGTCTTACAGCTATGCCGAGAGATGGAGAAATGCCTTCTGGACCGAAAGACACTTGGATTTTCCCACAGTCCTCGCCCCCTTCAAGGACTGCTTTTAGCCAACTGCCTGTTGTGTCAGTTCCAGTCCACCACGAGGAGAGTCCCAAGATTGAGCCTTCTGTTGTCTCTTCAGATTCTCCCTTCTTTAAAAGTCCTACCAATTTGCCAAAAAGACGCAAAAGGTAGTGCCAGGGAATACAAAGACGTACTCGGGGACTGCTACCGAGGAAATGTAGATCCAGCTACGGAGATAAGATGTTAATGAATTCACAATATTTAGTATGCGTCTCAGGTAGTCTTGCACGCTCTTGCAAACTGCTGCATCCAGCATCTGGATTTGAAAACATCACAGCAGCTTTGTTTCGGCGACGCTATAGCTCTGATTTGAAGACAATACACAAGAGGCAGAAGACAGAGGAGACAGAAATGTGGGCGCTCCAGTTGTTATAGCTTCTCTTTCTGACCAAGCTGCGCAATGAGGAAACTACAAGAGAAGCTGGGAGTGACCTGCGAAACAAATTCGCTCTTTGTAAACCTTCCCTATGCCTGGACAATTCTGTAAATTTCATCAGTCCACAGGGCTCAGAGAGTCGACACTTCCCACCTTTGGGCAAAATTTGGTGCGGCTGTTAACCTAGATACGAATTTTGGAGAAAATCCTAAACCTTCTGGCGGGGAAGGAGGTGGGGAGGAGAGGACAGGTTCTCGGATAGGTTATGTTATTACCATACTGGAAAGGCAAGTGGCTGGGAACTGGAATGAGCTGAGGAGGGGACGCAAGGGAGGGTTGGAGGAAGGAGAGTGGCCCGGCTCTTGGCCGGGAGAGGGAGGAAGCTGATGGGGGAGAGAAGAGGCAGCAGAGGAGGAGGAGGAGGGCAGAAGAGGAATAGAGTTGAGGATGGATCTCGAAGGACAGATAGGGTATGGACAGGCGCGGAGGTAGAAAGTGACCAAGCGCCACATCTCTACTAGGCTTTCTCCAGGCCCTCGGGAAGAGAAGAAGTTTCCTTCCTAAGGTAAGTGGTTCGAACGCGTATGTCCCACAAAAGATACGTCTCATTTGCTTAAGATTTTGTGCCTTGCTGGACTTCGACGCAGCAAACAGAGTCTGAGCATTTTCAACGGCGCACCTGTGGTTGAATATCTGTGAAGCAGTAGCCCCCGGTATTGGAGCGTTTGGAAAAGCGACATTGTACGAATCCCCATGTAGGGACAGCATTGAGCTTAGAGACAGAATCCAGCAGCGGTTTCGTGCTTGAACATTTCGCTAGCAGCAACTGATTTTTTAGCGTGTTTGGGTTTAAAATAGACGGGAAAGATAAGGAGAAAAAGTTAAGCAGCGACTAAATGTTTTTGGTTTGAATAGATTCCCGCTGAAACCTGGACTCCTGGATAGCTCAGCTGGCGTCCATCAGGCCCTTAGTCTGAGGATCTGGGATTCGCCACTCAGTTTGATGTAGATTCTTCCATTTTTCTTATAATTTCTTTTCAACTCATATACGCAAAAAGCTACTCAATCCAGCTTTCTATGGGAGCAGATCTGGGATTATTTGCAGTGGACTTTGCTATTCACACGCTATTTTGTTTTAGCCTTTGTTGACTGTTATAAGGAAGTCTTCATAGAAACCAGACGGTGGCATAGGCCCTAAAAGACATCATCGTGTTGAATGTGGGTACTAAAGTGTAGAAAAGACCTGCTAGAAATGAATTCCCTCTCTGGAGCAAAATCTTTGCTCCAAATCCTTTTAAGCACTCTCTTCTGTATGTCTAAAAGGGAGATCACTTTTCTTTTATAAAGAGTTTAATTCTAGAACAGTTATAGATTTACAGAAAAAATTGAGAGAATATTGCAGAGAGTTCCCATATACTCTGCACCCAGTTTCCCCTATTATTAACATCTTACATTAGGATGATACATGTGTTAAATTAATGAACCAATATGGATACATTTTTATTAAACAAAATCCATAGTCGATTCAGATTTCCTTAGTTTTTACTTAATATCCTTTTTCTGTTCCAGGATACCACATTACATGTGTTTGTCATGTCTCTTAGGCTTCTTTTGGCTGTGACAGTTTCTCAAATTTTTTTAGTTTTGGTAATTGTATTACCCAGGGTTCTCCAGAGAAACAGACCCAATAGGATACATATATATATATCCTATTGGGTCTGTTTCTGAATTTTTGATCATACATATATATATATATGATCAAAAATTCAGACTTGAGTAAAAATTAAAGCCAGATCAGTAAAACAGTATTTAGTAAGAGTTTATTGTACACAAAAGAACAGTTCTTGAACTGGGAGTATTCAAATCCAAAACTGATATGAAGCTCAGAGGCATGACATTACAAGATGGCTTATAAAGTGAAAATGAGGAAGTTGTTTAACCTTTACAAAGATTGGTTATTAAAGTGGGGGCTTCAAGAGAGCAGGGGATTTGTTAAAAGTGATCATCTTATACCATTTTAGGAAGATGACTTAAGTTTCTTTTATGATTATCAGAGGCATTTACAAGAAATAACCTAAGTTAAGTTTCACTTATGTTCATGAAATAAGCTAAATTTAGTTTTGCCTATGTGGCTTAAAGGGTTTTGTCTGCTTGGGAGATTTTCAAATCCGGTATCCATTTTATTTTATTTTAACAAGATATACATATATAAGAAGAGATTTATTACAGGAATTGATTCATGCAGTTGTGGAGGCTGAGTAGTCCTATCAGCTGCCATCTGCAAGCTGGAGAAGCAGGAAAGCTGGTGGCATAATTCAGTCCCCGTTGGAAGGCTCGATAACCAGGAGTTCCAAGATGTCTGAGGGCAAGAAAAGATGGACTTCCCAGCTCAAGAAGAGAGAAGGAATTCCCCTTTCCTTTGCCTTTTTTGTTCTTTTGGGCCCTCAATGGTTTGCATGATGCCCACCCACACTGGTGAAGGTGAATCCCTTTACTTAGCCTGCTGAATCAAATGCTAATCCCTTCCAGAAACACCTTTACAGACACATCGAGCAATGATGTTTTACCAGCAATGTGGGCATCCCTTAGCCCAGTCAAATTGACACATAAAATTAACCATCGCAATGACCATGATAGTTTGGAGGAATATTGGTCAGGTATGTTGTAGAATGCCCCTCTATTGGAATTTCTCTGCTGTCTTTGTCATGATTAGACTGGGGCTACGCATTTTGGGAAGGAAGACCACAGAGGTACGGTGCCATTTTCATCACATATTAAGGGTGCATACCATCAGCATGACTTATCACTGTTGATGTTAAGAGATAACTTTTTTAAAAATTGTCTTTTTTGTGTGTGTGTGAGGAGATCAGCCCTGAACTAACATCTGCCAATCCTCCTCTTTTTCTGCTGAGGAAGACTGGCCCTGGACTAACATTCGTCCCCATCTTCCTCCACTTTATATGGGAGGCCAACACAGCATGGCTTGCTGCATCATGCACGCCCGGGATCCGAACCGGCGAACCCTGGGCCGCCACAGCGAAGCGCGCATACTTAACCGCTTGTGCCACCCGGCCGCCCCTAAAAAACTGTCTTTGAGGTCTGCCAAGAAACTGCTGGACTACACCAAATATTTTGCCAACACTCTGTAGAAAAAAGGATACCAAAAGTTATTAGCTACATTTGCTGTGTTTCACATCTTTAATTAGCTCAAAAACAATTGTGGTGCTTTCTGTTATAAATTCCACAATTGAAAAAAGAGAAACTTTACCTACCTAGGTTAAATAATATATGTATTAATTAGTTTTACATATAATGGGTAAAATGTTATTAATTTAAATATGTTTCAGCAACTATGTACAAATTTCAGATTGGAGTGGGAAGGTTCTTGAACCAGAAATGCTAGATAGGATCTAATTTAATGATTTCAAAGTTAGTGGACTTTCTCTCCCCAACTTTTAGGTTTACCAAAACCATTAAAAAATGGCACTGATATTTTATGAGAATTTCTACGGCGAGCTGACTTTTATTGGTTGTACTTCAAAGTTGAGAAGGTGCCTTCCACATAAAAGGTCTTGAGTACAATCCCCTTTATCTCCATGTGTGTCTTTTACCCTGTAACCAAACCCTTCTTGCATTTTTCATTTATTTTCTCATGATTTCCCTGCTCACGTAACAAGAAAACCAATGACCCAATGCATTGCCTTTGCAGCTGTCCCAGTTCTACTCCACAGACCTTGGTACCACACGGGGTGGCTGTTTTGGCAAAAGGAAGACAAGATGACAGAGGAAAAAAAGGAAAAAAAAAAAAAACCAGTTCACCCTAAACCTTCACCAAGAAAAAGAGGGCTACGACAGCAGTGAGGGGAAGTTCACCTTGAGTTCTATTTTTCACGAAATTTTCCAAAAGTGAAAATTAAAAATCATTTGAATGATTGAAGAAGCAATTGAAATATTAACCCCTCTGAGTAGCCCAAAATAGTTCAAACGGCATACCATAAGGCTGATTAGATCCCTGGTTCAATCTCAAAATTTTGGTGAGATGACTTGCTATTTTGGTCAACGTCAAATTGTCATTCACAGAACGTTTCTACAAATCATATGATCAAAAACACCCCTCCCCACCCCCCACAACATACACACATACACCTGGCTGAAATACAATTGCAAAGCCTCTGAAATACAATTGCAAAACCTCTAAAATTTCCTAACCTCTACATACGTCTGGCAAAACACCATCCAGAAGATGCACCCAAGGGAAATGGGGGCGATAAAGTAAATACAAAAATTGATCGTACACGTATTTCCAAAAAGAAACACTGCAGGTATAAACAAGAAGTGAGTAAACAATTGCAATGTAATATAAACACTACACTGAGCTCTGCTTTCTACGCATAGTCTTGCATTGAATGGATAAACCAAAATCAGTTTTATTTTGTTTCCAAAGTATTTGGATACTACCTTTCAAATTCAAGGGAGGGGGAGTAGAAAAATCTGAGAGAGTCAAATTTTAAGAGAGGGAGAAAAACTGCAGATGTTCAGGTAAAAAAACAGAGGCCCTCTCTATTTGACCTGTCCCTTCCTTTTTTTTCCCAAAAAGACAACAGAGGAGACAAATGATGTCCTAAGACAAAAAGCAAGCCCCATCGAGACCAATGTCTGTTTAACAGTCAGGCAGCTTACCCAGCTAAGCCAAGGAGTCCAGCGTACAACAGATGCTTGGTTTCACTGTATAAGGAAATGCTTTTGCCATGCTAGTGTGTAAATTCCTCCAAAGCACAACCTAAGACAAAGATTGCACCTTCCTTCTTTCATGAAGAAGTAAGTTGTTCCTCTCCTGGATTCTCTTCCCTTAGCTTTTTTTTTGTGAGGAAGATCAGCCCCCAGCTAACATCTGCTAATCCTCCTCTTTTTGCTGAGGAAGACTGGCCCTGAGCTAACATCTGTGCCCATCTTCCTCTTGCTCCACTTTACATGGGATGCTGCCACAGCATGGCTTGACAAGCGGTGCGTGTGTACGTGCCCAGGATCCCAGCCGGTGAAACCTGGGCGGCCACAGCGGAGTGCGCACACTTAACCGCTTGCACCACCGGGCTGGCCCCTCTTCCCTTAGCTTTTTAAATTATTAATGAGGTGAAATTCATATACCAAAAAGTTAACCATTTTAAAGTGAACAATTCAGTGACATTCACGACATTGACAATGTTGTGCAACCGTCACCACTATCTAGTTCTAAAACATTTCCATCACTCAAAAAAAAAAAACTGTACCCTTTAAGTAGTTACTCTCCAATCTTCTCTCCACCCAATCCACCTGGCAGCCACTAATCTGCCTTCTATTTCTATGGACTCATGTATCTTGGATATTTCATATAAAAAGAATCATAAACTATGTGATTGTTATGGATTGAATTGGGTCTCCCCAAAATTTATGTGTTGGAATCCTAATCCACAGGACCTCAGAATAAGATCTTATTTGGAAATAGGGTTGTTGCAGATGTAGTTAGTTAAGATGAGCTCTTTAGGGTGGGCCCTAATCCAATATGACTCTTGTCCTTATAAAAAGGAGAAATTTGGACACAGAGAGACGTATCCAGGGAAAATGCCAGGTGTACAAGATGATGGCCATCTATGCGCCAAGGAGAGAGGCAGGTCCTTCCCTCACAGCGTTCAGAAGGAATCAACACTGCAGACACCTTGATTTCAGACTTCTGGCCTCTAGAACTGTGAGACAATAAATTTCTGAAATTTAAGACACCCAGTTGTTGGTACTTTATTACAGCAGCCCTAGCAAACTAATACAGTGATCTTTTGTGTGTGACTTCTTTCATTTAGCATAATATTTTCAAGTTTCATCCATATTGTAGCATGTATCCATTCTTTATTCCTTTTTATGGCTGAATAATATTCATTGTACGTATATACCACATTTGTTTATCCATTCACCCATTAATAGACATTTGGGTGTTTTCTTCTTTTGGCTATTGTGAATAGTGCAGCTATGAACATTTGTGCACAAGAATTTGTTTCAGTACCTGTTTTTAATTCTTTTGGGTGTATACCTAGAAGTGAATTGTTGAGTCATATGGTAATTCTGTGTTTAGCTTTTTGAGGAGCCATCAGACTTTTCCACAGTGACTGGACCATTTTACAATCTCACCAGCATTGTACAAGGATTCCAATTTTTCCACATCCACACCAACGCTTGTTATTTTCTATTATTTTTTTTTTCCTTTTGGTAATAACCATCCTAGTGGGCATGAAGTAGTATCTCATTGTGGTTTTGACTTGCATTTTCCAATGATTAATGATGTGCTTCTTGGCCATTTGTATATCTTCTTTGGAGAAATGTCTATTCAAGTCCTTTGACCAATTTTAAAATTGATTGGTTTGGTTTTGTTGTTGCTGTTGATTTGTAAGAGTTCTTCATATCGTCTGGATATTGGACTTTTACGAGATATATAGTTTGCAAATATTTTCTTCCATTCTATGGGTTGTCTTTCACTTTCTTAACAATGTCCATTGATGCACAAAAGTTTTTAATTTTCATGAAATTCAATTTATCTATTTTCTTTTGTTGCTCATACTTTTTGTGTCATATCTAAGAATCCACTGCCAAATCTAAGGTCATAAACATTTACCCCTATGCTATCTTCTAAGAGTTTTATAGTTTTAGCTCTTATATTAAGGCCATTGATCCATTTTGGATTAACTTTGTATATGGTATGAGATAGGGGTCCTGTTTTATTTTTTTGCATTTGGATATCCAGTTGTTCTAGCACCACTTATTAAAGAGACTAATCTTTCCCTCATTGAGTGGTCTTGGTACTTTCATCAAAAATCAATTGGCTATAAATGTAAACATTTATTTCTGGACTCTAAGTTCTATTCCATTGATTTATATGTTTGTCCTTATGCAAGTACCCCAGAGTCTTCATTACTGTAGATTTTAGTAAGTTTTGAAATAGAAAAGTTTGAATCCTCCAACTTTATTTTTCTTTTTCAAAATCATTTTGGCTATTTGAAGCCTCTTGAAATTCCATATGAAATTGGGAATTGGCTTTTCTATTTCTACAGGAAAAAAAAAGCCATTGGAAGATTGGTAGGGATTGCATTGAATCTGTAGATTACTTTGGGTAGTATTATCATTTTAACATATTAAGTTTCCCAGTCTGTGACCATGGGGTATATTTCTATTTATTTGCATCTCCAATTTCTTTCAGCAATGTTTTACAGTTTTCGGTGTACAAGTCTTTGACCCCCTGGTTAAATTTTTTGTAGGTATTTTTTTTCTTTTAGATGCTATCGAAAATGGAATTTTCTTAATTTCCTTTTCAGATTGTTCATTGCTAGTGTATAGAAAAAACTTTATTTTCATGTGTTGATCTTATATTCTGCAACTTACCTGAATTTGTGTGTGGTACTGGGTTTTTTTTTGTTGAGAGATTTTTGATTACTGATTCAATCTCTTTACTTGTTATAGGTTTGCTCAAATTTTCTAAGTAGGAAGTTATGCTGAATGTAGAAGGGGGATCTGTCCACCAGCTTTGGCCTGAGCTTCCCAAATACTGGGGTCTGTGCTTATAATGAAGGCAAATAGTAGAAAGGTTGGAGAATAACCAACTTATCAGCTTTGAGTAAATTATCAGGAAAAGTTGGCTCCCTGGGCTGGGATAGTTGAGTTGATAAGCATCAGAATCTCACTATGAGGGTATAGATTTCAACAGCCTGCTCAGGGTTCAGTATCTTTCCCACCCCTTCAAATGCGTATTTCTAACTCTTAGAAGGTGTTTGAAACCCAGCTTTCTCTAGAGAAACATTACAGAGGTCTTTTCTATTCCTCACATCCTTTTATTGGCCACTATCTACCAGTTCTAGGGAAGGACGGTGAGCCAGAAAATCCAGGCTCACTACAATGCCAATAACAATTGTTTATGCATTAGTACTCTACTACTATTGTTTAGTGATTAGATGCCAAAGACAAAATGCAAGTTATTGGCAATTAGTCGGGGCACAGGTTTTTTTTTTTTTTTTTTTTTAAGACTCTTGAGTCATTTCAGCTTTCCTTCTCAAGAGTCAGCCATTGGAAGTCAAATGAGAGTGTTCGTTGCCTTTCCAACAAGACAAAAGCGACCACGAAGGGACTCGAACCCTCAATCTTCTGATCCGGAATCAGACGCCTTATCCATTAGGCCACGCGGCCGGTTGCTGAGAGAAAATGTCCAAACCTGGAAACTGAAATGTAGTAGGTTTCTACTTTCAAAAATTTAACTTTGCAATTGGAGGAAGATTTCATTAACATCTCCCCACACGCCACCCTCAAAGAAACAAAATTTTATCTGAAATCACCGACAAGAATTACTTAGAATCAATAAGCCGTGAGATGATTAGAAAGTGACGTAACACTTCGAAGCCTCTCCTAAGTCACTGATAATGATGACGCAAGTTCGGTTGGAGAAATGTGAGCCAAGAACTAGTCTGCAATGAAGGGGTGATGACAGCATAAGAAAAGGGAGCATCAGAGTTTGATATGTTCTTACCTTTTCTGTCTCAAAGATACAACGGCGCTTCCTCCAGGACGGAAGGTCTGTAGGCTCCAACAAGAGCACCCCTTCTCGGAAAAACATGATTTAACGCCATGAAAATATTTTGTTATAATTCGTTCATAGCATAGGTTTTAACAACTTGATTCTCCAACGGACTATTAGACGAATCACCTCGTATTGTTGTGGGGTGGGATAATGGGTCCTAAATCTCCTGGGGAAATAGAGTAAATTGTCTCGATGTCTGAGGGGCGGTTTTGTGACTTCCAAACTACTTCGAATAGAGAGCAGAGGGCCAAAGGACCTTGGAGAATCGTTGTCTTCTTGAAATCATAACGCCCCAAGTATTTTGCCTAAAGGTCGTCTGCTCTAAGTTCCCCTTTGGATTGATCCACAAAACAATCCAGGCCGATTTCGTGTGACCACTCCCCTCAACTAAGTACACTGGTAGGGTAGGAAAGATGAGAAATCCACAAATTCCTAAGGGAAAGCAATTGCAGATTCTCTCCGTTTTCCCATCGTCTTGGTTTCCTGGAAGTGTGAAGTTATTTGGAAGAAACAAATACTTCTCTTTTCCTGTGCCCAGCACTGTCTTTCCTCCCTAGAGAGATTAGTCTTTCCCTCACCTCCAAACTTCTCTGTTTGTTGCTAGATCCCATGTACAGATTTAGGTTAAAACTGAAGAACTATTTTAGGTCATATTCTGGATAATATGTCCTCATGTACACTAATTTACCATGATAATTATCCATTTTTGAGAGCAGCAGAGGCTAAGTGCTGGGGCCTGGACCTAAATGGGTCTGGTTAGACCAAGGAAATGTCTTCTGTTGTTTCTTATGAAATTGATTTAGTTAAATCCCTTTCTTTCTCAAAATGAGTTCAATGAGAAACGTTAGATTGGATAGCGTTCCCTTGTCGTATCCCTGTTTGGGGAGGCTATTGGCGCCAGTAGAAGCTGAAGAATGGAATTTCCACACCCATTGGGCAGGATGCCCAGCCAGCTCAGAAGTTCCAACGGACTCTCAGGCTCATTGAAATGTTTTGAGATTCTTCTCAGTTGCCTCACAATCTCCTCACTTGTGGATTTTCTGCCCACAATCTCCTCACTTGTGGATTTTGTGCCCAAAGAATAGCAGACGAAAACCACAAAATACCACCAAATTTTTAAAAACTGATATTTTTTGTTCTGTCTGGGGGGGCGTGAAATTCACCAGCCGACATCAGCAGCAGAATAAGGTTGGCAGACTGAGCAAAGCCATCAAAATTTCTTCCAGAGTATGCTATGGCACTACAGGAAAGGTTGCCACAGAAATTTGAAAAATGATACTAAATAGCTTTCGAAAAGCATATAAACTTTTATTTATATGGATGGTACTATTTCCCTCCAAAGCCATTCAGTGCTTCTTTCTCTGATGCCTTCTCTGGGATTTTTATCTGATGTGCTCCAGATTTTAAAATTTTTAAAATTTTTATATATTGTGAACTGAAGTATTTTGTGGAGAATCTAAGGAAGATTTGAAAGCATGGAATTCTTATGCTCACTACATCAATCTGTACAGATATTTCACTTTAGGAAACGGAGGAGGATGTCCATAGTTAGAAGGCTTCTGTACTTGAGCTTCAAAAAAAGGTGTTTGGATTTTTTTGTTGTTATTTTTTTTTTTTTTTTTACTAACTCAGATGATCTGCCAAACCCTGGATCAAATTGAAGAATGCTTTAGATCTTCAGACTAAGAATCTCCCAATTTTGTTATTTCAGCCACCCTACAAAAACCCATAATCCACGACCCTAATAATTTCTTTGGGATTTGGAAAGCACAGTGTTTCCTGTGAGGTGTGATTCTGTTGTGCAATGAACAATTCACTTACTTATGCAGAAATAACTGACATCTGCAGGTCTCAGGGTCTGATTATCGATCCAACTTGTGTGTGTGTGGATGGGGCTACAATGGAAACAAGGAATACAGAAAAATCAGTGGGTGTAGATTTTCTGCTCAACCTACTGCCTACTTGCTCATTGATACAGGCACAGCTGAGAAAATAGAGACAGGAAATGATCTGTAGTCATCGTTCTGTTGTTTCCTTTTGTCATTTTTTCTTTCTTGCTCCTTAACAGTACTGTGAATGGAACCAAAGGAGCATGTCCTGGTTAATATGGAGTTGGCATGTTTATTGCCTCTGGTTGGAGAGGTCTTGAGTAAACTACATCTTTGTTGTCTCACTCAATCTAATATTCCTTGTGCTGGCATAATCATGTTGAGTGATATCAAGGCCCATGGAATCGAAATGGTTGCATATTAAAAACACTTTTCCTTTGGATCCAAGCAGCCAACAGTGAATAAAGACGTGGAGGAGGAGGAGAAGGAAGAGAAGGTGAATTTGGAAGGAGGAAGCGGAAGGAAGGAAGGGTATTAAAGGAAGGAGAAATGGCTCAGACATGAGGGAAAATGTGGAAGAAAGCTTGAAGGAAAAGCATGTAGATGCAGAAAATTAAACCTTGGGCCTTCTGCATGCTAAATACTCTCTTCTACTCAGGTATACCCACTTGGACACTTAGATATTAACAAGACCTCGGTGATTAATTATCACCTTTGTCTGTAGGTGTTTGGAGAACGAATAGTTGGCAGAACAAGGCTTGCTGTGTTTAGCACTGCTATTTCTAAAACATGTAGACTGAGACTACCCCAGGAGAAGTGGTATTGAATACTAGACCAAAAGACACTAGTCTGTGTGGTTCTGTCCCTTCCCTCAGTCAGCTCTGAGATCTCATTTGCCAAAGAAATGCTTGCGGGTAGTTCCATCCACCAATAGAAAGGGGCCCATTACGGAACATTCTCTTGTGTCTTCAAATTCTTCCTCTGTCAGCTCTCTTCCCCTGTGCCTACAAAGGCTCCAAGAAACATGTACCAGAGAATGCAGAGGGACATGAACAGAAGTAGTGTGAATGTTGCCTTGAGAAACTTAAGTGCAGGTACTTGGCAAGATATCAAAACCCATGTGTCTAACAATACGGTCTGAAACCTCGAAGTGCTTTGTCTGGGGGATGCTGCATCTCTAGTTCTGGAAACCTAAAGGAGGAAAACAAAGAAGAGAGAAGGAAGGAAAATTCTCCCAGGGATTATAACATCCCTCTCAAACAGAATCTTCTTCACAGTGAGAATTCAAGGGATGTGACTTGAGAACCAAGCCATGAAACATAAAATGAATTGGCCAAAGCTGCAAACCTAGATTAGATACTCGTTGAAAACAAAGCTATAGGAGCCTGGATAGCTCAGTTGGCAGAGCATCAGACTTTTAATCTGAGGGTCCAGGGTTCAAGTCCCTGTTCAGGCGCTTGGCCCTTCCGTTTTCATTCTGGATAATATCCTCTGAGTAAGTACAGAAAGAGATTGGGATAGTACAGTTCTGCTTGTACATTGATGGAAACTTTGTTTACTCTTTGCTTTACAGGTATGCAATGATTATAAGATAAATTTACCAACCCTAAGGGACAGTTTTGTGAAGTTGTTTCCCAAACACAGAAATACCAATGGCTGGAACTCTACAGAGATTGCTGATCTAGAGATTTGGGTTTTGTGCGGTTTTAGAGACAAGTCTCTTTCACTAGTTGGGGAAAAAACCCAACCAATACTTCTGAACTCTAAAAATAAAGAAAAAATCTTGAAACCAGAAAGATATGACACTTTACCTATATTATAGAAAAACAATTCAAATGACAGTGGCTAGCTCATCAGAAACCATAGAGGTCAACACAGATCAATAGACGGATGGATAAACAAAATGTGGTATATATGTACAATGGAGTATTATTTAGCCTTAAAAAGCAATAGCGTTTTGATACAATGCTACAGCATGGCTGAGCTTTGAAAACATGACACTAAGGGAGATAAGCCAGACAAAAAAGAACAAATGTTATATGCTTCTATTTATGTTGTACCTAGAGTAGGCAAATTTATAGAGACAAAGGAGATCAGAGATTATCAGGGGCTGGTGGGAGATGAATGGGGAGTTATTGTTTAATGGTTACAGAACTTTTGTTTGGAGTAATGAGAAAGTTCTGGAGATGAACAGTGGTGATGATTGTACAACATTGGATTGCGTGACTGAATTGCGTACTTAAAAATGGTAAAATGGTAAATTTTGTGTTATGTGTATCTTACCACAATAAAAAAAATTGCAAACAAATTAAAAAAAAAAAAAAAAGAAACCATAGAGGTCAGAAAGAGTAGCACAACATTTTTTCACATGCTGAAAGAAAAGAATTGTCAATCCAGAATACTATATCCAGAGAAAATATCCTTCAGGAATAAAGAGGAAATCAAGATATTCTCAGATGAAGAAAAACTAAGATAATTTGCTGCCAGCAGAACTACCCTGAAAGAATGGCTAAGTTCTCCAAACAGAAAGGAAATTATAAAAGAAGCAATCTTGGACATCAGGAAGGAAGAAAGGACATAGTAAGCAAAAAATACAGTAAATACAATAAACTTTCCTTCTCTTGAACATTCTATGTTATGTTTGACAGTTGAAGCAAAAAGTATAACACTGTCTGATGTGGTTCTAAATGTAAGTAAAAGAAAAAGTTAAGACGATTGTATTACAAATGAGAAAGAGTAAGTGGCAAAAATGGAGGTAAGGTTGCTATACTTCACTTGAACTGGTAAAATGATCACAACAGTACACTGTGATAAGTTAAATACATATAATGTAATTCCCAGAGCAACCACTAAAAAATCTATACAAAGAGATATAGTAAAAAATGCTATAGATAATTGAATACAGAATTCTAAAAAATGTACAAGTAGTCCATAAAAAAGCAAGACGAGAACAAAAAATGAAAAGAATAGAGAACAAACAAAAAACAAAAAATAAAATGCCAGACTTAAACCTTAACATACCAACAATTACATTATATGTAAATAGTCTGAGTGCACCAATTAAAAGATATCGACAGGGTGGACTAGAAAACATGACATAACTATATGCTGTCTATGAAAAACTCACTTCACATATAACTATGTAGGCAGGTTAAAATTAAGAGGATAAAAAAAAGGTAAGTGATGCAAACATTAATCAAAATAAAGCAGGAGTAGCTATATTAATATTGGGTAAAGTAAACTTCAGAACAAAGAAAATTAAGACAGAGAAGGACATTATATAATGATAAAAGTGTCCGTCCACCAAGAAACCATAGCAAACCAAAATATGTACTCACCAAACAATACAGCTGCAAAATATGTCAAGAAAAAAAAACTGAAAGGAAAAATAGGCAAATCCACAATTACAGCTGGAAACTTCAACACCTCTCTCAGAATAATTGATAGAACAACTAAATGGAAAATGATCAGGGATACAGAAAATACCGTCAGCCAACAGAATCCAATCAACATAGAACAGTTCACCAAAAGCAGAATACACATTCTTTTCAAATCCACCGGAACACATGCCACGATAGAACATACCCTGGGCCATAAAACAAACCTCAACAAATTTAAAAGAATTGATTCATACAGTGTATTCTCTGAACACAATGAAATCAAAATAAAAATCAGTCACAGAAAGATAACAGGAAAATATTCAAACACTTGGAGGCTAAACAACACAGTTCTAAATAATCCATGGAACAAAAAAGAAGTCTCAATGGAAATTAAAATATAAATAGACTTGAATAAAAATGAAGATACAATGTGTCAAAATTTCTGATACACACTAAAACAGCACTGAGAAGGAAATTTACAACACTCAATGCGTACAAGAAAAGAACAAAGTCTCAAATCAATCCTCTAAGTTTTCACTTGAAGAACCTAGGGAAAAAAGAGCAAAAGAAACCCAAGATAGGCAAAAGGAATAAAATAATAAAAATAAGAGCAGAAATGAATGAAATTGAAAACCAAAAAAAAAGAAAAAAATCAATGAAGCAAAAAGCTAGTTCTTTAAGATTAATAAAATAAAACCTCTAGCAAGACTCACAAAGAGAGAAAAGACACAAATTACCAATATCAGGAATGAAAAGAGGACATCACTATACACGTTGCAAACATCAAAAAGATAATAAAGGAGTACTATGAACAGCTCTACACATATAAATGTGACAACTTAGGGGGCCACCCGGTGGCATAGTGGTTAAGTGCACGCACTCCTCTTCAGCGGCGTGGTGGCCCGGGGTTCGGATCCCGGGCATGCACGGCCGCACTGCTTGTCAAGCCATGCTGTGGTGGCATCCCATATAAAGCAGAGGAAGATGGGCACGAATGTTAGCCCAGGGCCACTTCTCCTCAGCAAAAAGAGGAGGATTGGCGACAGATGTTAGCTCAGGGCTAATCTTCCTTACCAAAAAAAAAAAATATGTGACAACTTATGTGAAATGGACTAATTCCTTGAAAAACACAAACTACCACAACTTAGCCAATATGAAACATATTATTATATAGCCCTGTAACTATTAATGAAATTAAAGTTGTAATTTAAAAACTCTCCAAAATGGAATTTCCAGGTCCAAGAAGGTTTCACTGGAGAATTCTAACAAATGTTTAAAAAGTTAACACAAACTCGACACAATCTCTTCTAGAAAACAGAAGAGGAAGAAACACTTCCCAATTCATTTTATGAAACCGGTATTATTCTGATACCAAAACCAGGCAACGATAGTGCAAAAAAATGAATATATATGCAAAAATCCTTAACAAAATGTTAGCAAATAGAATTCATCAATATATAAAAATAATTATACACCATGACCAAGTAGGGTTTATTCTAGGGGTGAAAGGTTGGGTAAATATTTTAAATCAATCAGTGTAATCCATCATATTAACAAGCTAAAGAAAAAAAAATCACATGGTTATATCAACTGAAGTAGAAAAATCACTTGACAAAATTCTACACCCATTCACGATAAAAACTCTCAAAAAAAAAATAGGAACACAGAGGAACTTCCTCAATTTGATTAAGGACATATACAAAAAAAAAATAGAAACCCTACAGATAACCCTACTTTCACCATTAGCCTTAACGGTGAAAGGCAGAATGTTTTCTCCCTAAAAGAGGGAAAAATGCTAGGTTGTCCACTCTCATTACTTGTATTGAGCATAGTGCTGGAAGTTCTAGCCAATGCAATAAGGCAGGAAAAGGAAATTTAAAAGCATATAGATAGGAAAAGAAAAAATAAAACTGCCCTATCTGCAAATGACATATTCATCTACAGAAAATCTAAGGAATCCATGGTGGGGTGGGGAGGGTGGACAGAATCCCTCTTAGAATTAAAAATTTATTGGACAAGGTCGCAAGGTAAAAGAAAAATGTACAAAAACAAATTGAATTTCTACATATTGGCAATGAAAATGTGGACAATGAAGTTAAAAATACAATACCTGTCCAGAATGTATTTTTTCTGTGTTTGGGAGGAAAAAATACAGTATATATATAATCTCTGATAAAAAAGAAATACTTAGATGTAAATCTAACAAAACCTGTACAGGACTTGTATGCTAAACACTACACAATGATAGTAAAGGAAGTCAAAGAAACTAAATAAATGGAGAGACATACTGTATTCATGGTTTACAATATTCAACATGGTAAAGATGCCAATTGTCTCCAAATTGATATACAGATTTAATGAAATTCCTATCAAAATCACAGCAAGATTTTTTGTAAATACAGACACGATTATTTTAAAATTTATATGCAAAGTCAAATAAACTAGAATACCTAAAACAATCTTAAAAAATAAAAATAGAGGAGAAAGAATCAGTCTACCTGATTTCAAAATTACTGTATAACTATAGTAGTTAAGACTGTGTGGTATGGGTGGAGCGATAGACACATAGGTTAATAGAGTAGAATAAATAAATACACCCAAACAAATGTTCCCAGCTGTTTTTTGACAAAGTTGCAGAAGTAATTCAATAGAGGAAAAATAGATTTTTCAGCAAATGGTGCTGGAGCAATTGGCCATCTATAGGCAAAAAATAAATAAAAATAATCTCAACCTAATCTCATAACTTACACAAAAATTAACTCAAAATGGATCATGGATATAAATGTAAAGCTGTAAAACTTTCAGAAAAAGAAAGTAAGGGAAAATCTTTGGGATCTAGGGCTAGACAAAGAATTTTTAGAATTGACACTGAAACATGATCCAGAGATCCTGTGAAAGCCCATTCTTCTTTCCTCCCTTCCCTTTCCTGCTGCTTCAGTTGCCTTGAGTGATTTTGAGTCTTACAGAATAGAAACAGAAACAGGAGAACGTTAAAGTCAATTCATCGGGTCATGTTTTTACTTTTAGTGTCATCAGGAAATGAGGGCATAGAAAGGAAGAGAGAGAGAAATGGGAAAGGAAAGGAAAGGAAAGGAAAAGAAAAAAAAGAGAATAAGAAAGAGAGTAGGAAGGCCTACCTTCTAAGTTCCTTGAGAAGTAGGTTTGAGCAGTGTTGGGTCAGAGAAAAGGAAAAACTTAAAGTATAGGGAGTTGAGCTCAGGACCTGAAACATGCAAAACCCAAGTTCTAATTGTCAAATAAAAATGAATCTGGACCTAAATAAGGAGGAACTTTATTCAAAAATAAGACTATTGCAATAGGGACAATGCTCCAATCTCAGAAATCTTTAAGTACCTCAAAATCAAACAGAGAATACTTTTCTTTTATGGGGGGGTGGTGCGGTAAGGTAGACAAAGCTTTAGCAGGATTTTTCAAGAGAAATTGGGCAAGTAAGGGGCAATGGCCAGCAGGGTCTGACAGCAAAAGTGTCTTTCTGTAATCAGAAAATCTGATAAGGGAGCATGTTCTGCTTTTCAGTGCTTGCTCTCAGGCTTGGAGGCAAACAGTCAGAAGCAGTAGGGAAGAGAGAAGCCTGACTAAAGTTTGTTCAGGACAAAGCAGAGAGCAAGAAATAGGCAACTGTAAACACTTGGTAACCACTATGCTATACCCCCTTACTCTTCTCTAACATATCTCTAATTTTCTGAAGCTCTTGATTCCTGCATGTTTTGTTAGTAGTATTAACTATAAAAGATGAATCTATGGTTGCTTTGGACAAGAGGAGTTCAGGAATTGGAGGAGGGAGTGGGTGGATGGGATATCATTCTTTAGTGTGTAGGGCTTGCAATGGAGGAAAAGTATTGGCAATAAGCATCAGATAATAGCTGCTTGCAGTTTACCTCACAATTCTAAGCAGCTGAATTGTGCTTCAATTCAGAATTCAATTGTGTTTCGAAAGCTTCAATCTTCTCTTGTGGTTGGTAAGAATCAAGTCTTGGTTTGGAACTTTTCTGATTTCTTCCAGAAATATCTTACCCTAAGATAAAAGGATATTGAAATTAAGTTTTTCCCTGGCTAAAATAGGAAAAAGCTCCTGTTTGCTCAACAAGAATAGAGCAGGACTTGTGCGGAAAGCTGGAGTCAGGACAGAAAGAGAACAATTCATTTAGCATTTTACTAAAGAGGGTATTCTTTGTTCCACTCTAAGCACAGAGGCAATTTAGGAAGCTCTGTCATTAGTCTAGAGGATGAATGCTTAAGACATGAACTAAACAGCAGCCTGAAAGATTCAGAGAATAGGAGAATTGTGAGAATGAGCCAGAAGGTAAACAGACACATAGTTAGGAAGAAAAAAAGTGAAATTTGGAGAAACAAAGTACAATAATGTTATTTAGCAAACAGGAGAAGCTGAAAGGTAATATATTTATATCTTTTAGGGGTGGGGGAGAATAGATGAGTTTGGTTTTGGACATGTTCAATTCAAGATATTTGTGGAACACCTTGCACATGTCTGGTAAACACTGACACAATGAACTCATTGTGTCAGTGTTTACCAGAGTGTGGTGGCCTGGAGACTTGGATTAGTGAGTGATCAGTAGGCATACGCTTATAGGAAGAGGAGGGAGTGAGGAATTCAAGTATCCTTTCAAGTTTGGGGGTTAACTCATTAATGATACTTGTGGAAAATAAAGAAATGAGCTCGTGGCTAGACTATTCTTGAGCCCTGGTGTTTATACTCTTTAATCTTATGCTCCTTGGAACTTCTGAAGAAGACCAAGAGAAGTTTCATTTCATGGTACCATATTTCTAGTGGCTGTTTGTCCTTTTTCATCCTACTTTGCCTAACTGTGAGCTCTTATCTATATTTGTAAAAACACCATTGAGTCTATTTTGAAAATGACAGAAACTGATTAGTCTGGCAGAATTTATCTCAGTTGATTTATAGGATTTGTAGAATAGGACAATAAGAAAGAAGGGATGGGCTTCACTGAAGGAGAGACTGGAAAAATATCAAACACAAAGACTTTCAAGTTCTAATGTATTGGTATGTGTGTAAAAAAGCTGATGGGTGGAGGAAAAACGTACTTAGCTGTTTGATCATGTAAAAGCACAATGAGGAAAGATTCCAGAGTCACTGGGTGACATTTCTTTATACTATACCTGAAAGAATCTGGATATCTGTTGGATTCATGGACATTCATATTAAGTAGTTGGATTTTTTTCTCCTGTTTGTCTCATGAACACCACAGAAATTGTTTATTAACTATCTAAGACAATAGCTAGTCTGTCCACCTACAGCACTATTGGAATATCCATTCGTGTAGAAGGTATCGGATAGCTTTTCAATATAGAATATTTTCAGGATTTGAACATTATACCCAAGATACAGAACGCACTCATGCCCTATTATTCTTAATTCAGAAAACCTGCGGATATATCAATTGTATGTTTAACCTTTCTAGAATCTGAGAACGATAATATCTGGTTAGGTGTTGTTTTGAAAGAATTCTCAGAGCCAGAATGTTTGGGTCATGGTTTGTCAGTAATTAGCTTTTATGTTATGCTCTGGAGTTTTTGAAATGTATTGATCTGAATATCTCATTTGATCTTTGCAACACACCATTTTAAATAGTCATTTTTGGCCTAATTTGTGCATTTGGAAAAGATGGTTCATTTACATTTTAGGAATTGCTGTATTTCCCTATTAAGTCAGAAAGGTTTCCTACTGGAAAGCTAACAAGTTTGCCTACCACAGTTTTATATAATAACCGAAGAATACAAGACCCACAGATGGTGTATTACTGACAGCAAAAAGCAGCAATCAGAGAAATACTTTGTGTTGGTTCCTCATGCTCAATTCCCACAAGGCAAAATAGGAGGCCCATATGTTTACTTTCACATGCATTGGGCTGCACAACAGGAGAGGAACTCTGAAACTAAGAGACTGTACTTTTATCAGAGCTCCTGGTAACCTTTACTCCCTCCTGGGAGTAATTATTGTAGAGGAATACCTAGGAGCAACCAGAGACTGAGTTCAGGACAAATAGAACAAAGAAGTTGCTGGGTGCTCCAATTGCTTCTATTGGTTTAGAGTCCATGCCCAATGAATAAGAAAAAGGAGAGAGCAGCACATCTTTGAGGTGAATGTGCACCAGCCTGAGAGTTGCTACAGCATCCTCAGCTCAAATTTAACCATGAACATCCACTTCTTAACATTTTAGGACTAGAGGAAGAAAAGGCAAGAAAACAAAGAAATAGCTCATTTCTTTGGTAAAGATCACCTCTCCTTTACCTAAAAATACCCAAGGAATGACAGCAGTGAGACAAAAGAAAGAAAGAAGAAGTATAAATTGGGGGCAAGTGAGAAATATGGCCATCATTTGTTCCTGGTATTATTGCTTTCCATGAAAATCTGCAAGAATTGACTAAGAGCTCAAACTCCAATGGGCCGATCTCCAAGTCTTGCTATTTCATTATCCCCTAAAACTTTTTCAGTTCCAGGCATACCCAAGCTGGGTAACTAGCTACCAGATTCTGATTTTGATTGTGTTTTGCTGGACGTGGAGATTCACTCTGTCAGGCTCTTACCACTTTAGCCAAAGAATTATCATTTAAATCATTTGATTTCACTAGATTTTCATCATAATTAAAAAGATGTTAGAATTTTTTTTTTTTTTTTACATTTTATGCCCGTCACGTGGATGTATGAACTGACAGCAACACAGCAGTAAGGAGTTGACCTCATCTAGTCTGAAACATACCAATTAGAAGTATCAGTATAAATTCATGATTAAAAAATATGAAATTGTCATTTTTGCCATTTTTTCCTAGAAGCAATGATATCCCAGTTGCAATGAGCAAAGTTAGTCCTGTATCTTGACTTCTTAGTATCATTTTTCACTAAAAGGAATTAGAGATTTTGGAGTTATCATTGGTTCCAGGGGTGAGCTAGCAAAAGTACAAGGTGAGTCTGGAATATCTTGCTGCACCAGAAGATAAGTAAATGATCAAAAGATGTGGTCATGTCTTAAACGGACACATGAGCCAGCCTAAATGGGCTCTCTCTAGCAAAATCTGGGACATACTGAGTGTTTAAATTAATAATGAAAAAAGGATTTATCTCATTGAATAAAATAAGATTCTTTGATGTCATACCAATTGCAAGTAAGTAAATAAGTAGAAGAGGGAACACTTTAATTTACAGCAGCCTCGAAAGAAAATTCAAAGATCTTTACTTGATATGAATTGGGCAAGAAACAAACTGTTTGCAAACAAGAAGACGTCAAAACCAAAAGTGGTAGAAGCTTGGCTCTCAGCAGTGACAGCTCAGTATATAAGCATGAATGAGGAAGTACATTTTTTCTATTGTGATCAGTTTCTAGAAACTTACATTCCTTTCAGGACAGTATCACCACAAAACTTACTTATAACCGATTGGCTAGGAGGTATAAGGTCACACTGACATAAAGAAAGCTTAAGTTTTATTTAAGTTCAGAGTCAGCATTTTGGAGAAATCAAGACAGTTTTAAGTTTTGGTTACATGACTATGAGTGTTTGGTCTAGGGGTATATTTAAACTGTAGCCTCCATTTTGGTTTTTCTTTAACAGTAGTATACCAACTAATAAATGTGAAAGAAAAGATTTAAAGAATTTAAAGAATAGATTTAAAATAACACCATTGTTCCACTATCATGGGAATAATTGATTGAGGAAAAATTCCTCAATCAATTCTAAAACTATGGGTAAAATTTTGGTGAGGAATGAGATATTTGTATGGCCTTAAATATTTCCCCACAGATTACAAACTAATTGAATGAGGGGAAACTTTACATTTATTTAACACCACCAATAAAGGAAAAAACTTTATGTGATACACTGAGAACACAACATCACTTATGTTGTATTTTTGCCAAAAGTGCATAACCTCAATCTAATCACAAAGAAACATCAGATAAATCCAAATTTAATGGCATTCTACTCAACAACTGACTTGAATTCTTCAAAATCTATCAATGTCATAAAAGGTTGAGAAACCATTCCAGATTAAAGAGCACTAAAGAAACGAGAAAGACAAATGCAATGGGTATACTCATACTAGATCCCGGGTTGGAAAAAAGTTACTCTGAACGACATTATTTGAATGATTGGACATTAATTGAATGATTGAATGAAATTTGAATATGGACTGTATTTAGGTAATTGTATACTATTAATGATACAATTTCAGCATTCAAAAATTGTTGTGGTTCATAACAGAATGTCCTTTCTCTTAAGAAATACACACTGAACTATTAGAGGTAAGACATGATGGTATTGTCAAAAGTTCAGAAATAGCAGAAGTAAAAGCACTGAATCAGCAAAGTAGTAATTAGAGAAAGTTTATTGTGCACACACCAAAAAGACAGTTCGTGAGCCAGGATCACTCAAACCGACCGCAGAATGAGGCTCAGGGGTAGATTGTTATAAAGTAGCTTACATAGTGAAGAGGCAGGCACTGTTTATTCTTCACAGTGATTGGTTACAATATTAGAATTTTTTTGAATGGCAGGAAGTTGACTAGTGGTTACCTCATATCAATTTCGGGGACAGTTTAAGTTTTGCTTGTCATTTACAGAGGCATAGTCAACAAGTGACCCAGGCCAAGTTAGTATTGCTTGTCTTGCAAAACAAGCTAAATTTAGCTTTGGTTGTGTGACTAACTGGTTTTGTTTGCTCAGGAAATTTTCAAATCTGGTCTCCATTTGTATTTGATTTTAACAGTATGCAAGTTACTCTGAAAATGGTTAGAAAAAATAATAATTTGTGTGGGTTTATGTTTGGAGAGAGAGAGGAAAACAAATGTGGCAAAACATTTGAAATTTTTTAAAATTTTTTATTTATTGCAGTAACATTGGTTTATAACATTGTAAAAATTTCAGGTGTACATCATTATACTTCTATTTCTGCACAGATTACATCATGTTCACCACCCAAATACTAATTACAAGCCATCACCACACACATGTGCCGAATTATCCCTTTCGCCCTCCACCCTCCCCCCTTCCCCTCTGGTAACCACCAATCCAATCTCTGTCTCTATGTGTTTGTTTATTGTTGTTATTATCTACTACTTAATGAAGGAAATCATACGGTATTTGACCTTCTCCCTCTGACTTATTTCGCTTTGCATAATACCCGAAATGTCCGTCCATGTTGTCACAAATGGCTGGATTTCAATTGATAAATCTGGATTATGTATGTATAGTAGTTCTTTGTACTATTTTTGCAACTTTTCTACAGGCTTAAAATAATTTCAAATTTAAAAGTTTTTTTTTTTTAATTTAATTCTCTCATCTTACAACTTCCTTTCCCTGTGCCTACAAAGGCTGTCAGGACCATACAAAAGTAGTGCGGGTGAATACAAAAATAGAAGCCTAAGTGCTGCGTGAGTGCTGGAATTTTGCTCCAGCTGAAGAAATGAGAAAGAACGGAATTCACAGTACTTGGCGCTAAATGAAGGCCCATAAATGTGGGTCACTGATGGTCACTACCCTCGCCAACGCCTAGGCCAGCACCGTGGTCAGGAAATTCGGCGTTGGTTTCGTTTCGGGATCCCTCCGGCTCTGGTTATGAGACGCACAGGGACCAAGATGGGGAAGAGAACAGAGAGGAGGATGCTGCATCGGTTATGGAGCCTCTTGGTATATACGGAATCGTCTTCTGAGTGAGAACACCAGAGAGGTGTTTCAGCGGCCGGACCTGACCCGCAAAACGAACTCGCTGTTTGCCCAGTCGGTTCTTCAGATCCCATTGTCCCTGAGGAAACAGCAGGCGCTTCCCGCCTTCAGCCAAAATTCGGTGCAGCAGTCCACTCGGGTACTAGGTTAGGAGGAAATCCTAAATCACCTCTGATAGGTAAGAGATACCCCCCGTCAATTCTGAAAATCAACCAGATTTGGCATCCCTTGGCCTCAGAGACTCCAAGGCAAGGGAGCTGAGCTACTTGGGAAAGTTAATACGAGGAGAGAGATCGTGGGGAAAGAGGAAAGAATGGGAGCGTGAGGCAGGACGTGATAAGAAAACAGAGGCTGAGACGCAGTGGGGTGCGCGGCTGTAGCGGCCCCGAGAAGTCGAGGAGAAAGATAATGAACCAGTGCTTAAGGCTGGCGTAAGGTTTGGATGGGCAGAGAGGCGGTGAGCATCCCGGCTGCCCATCCCTGCGGCGCTTCCTCTGCGGAAGCGGGAAGCAAGAAGGGCGGTTCCCGGTAACCGAAGTGAGCTGAAAGCGCTTTCCCGCAGGAAGATCCCCTTCGTTTTGCCCAAGACTGTCGCGGCTTTCAGAGCCCCTCGCTGCTCTTTCTGTTGCTTGAGAGAACGCTTGTGGTTGAGTTTCTGTTTCGGTGCCTTCGGGTGTTATTGATGGCTTCCGAGGGAGCCGCGGGGCAGCCACGTTGTTCCGATCCCCACGTGGGTGCGGTAGGAAAAGCGTTCAAGGTGGAAACAAGATCCACCTGCGTCTTTGGGCGTCAGCACCTCAGGTATAGGCAGGAGCGAGTGTTTTTTAGCCAGTTGAGCTTGGAATAGACGACATGAAAAATAGCAAAGGTAAGGCAGTAACTGAAAATTGTAACTTGAAATGGTTTTCAGAAATGCAGTTAACCTTGTCTCTAAACAGTTTAGTGTGTAGGGTGTCAGGACTTCAATCTTAAGAGCCAAGAGCTTGAGACTTTATATGAGCTGTAATATCTTAGACTTTCTCCAATATAAGCAAGCCTCAGAAATTCTGGGTTTTTTCCGGAGAATCTCATGAGCACTTTTGCAGTGGGCTCCTATATTGCCCACATCCGATTCTTGGAGCATAAAAAGCGGGAAAAGCCAAGATTACCATACAGTAGAAGGCGCTCGTAATTGTTAAGCGGAAATAAAGCAGTGGCTTAGGCTTGGAGAGAAGGGTACAAATGTGAGAGCAGGAGAAATAGGGGAGACGCGGGATTTCTTCCAAGGAGAGGGAGAGTCCGTCTGCTGGCAACAAAGAAGTCTCTGGCAGCAGCACGAGCCTGACTTAACCTGAGAAGACATTTTAATTACAATTTATGCATATTATAGGTTTTAACAACTTGATCCTAGACCAGAGAATTGGCCAAATTGGTAGTGCTGGAGAGGCAGCTGAGGTCAAAGCGTCCAGACTATGAAGGTGGAGAGAATGGTACAGCCTTTGTCATAGGGTTGGAGACTTCCAAGTGTGGATTTCTAATTGAAAGACCCAAATAGCTTGATAGGACCACAGGTATTTTGGTATAATAAGTCTCCTGACGCCCATTTTGTGTTCGTCCACAGAAAAATCAGGGGCTCTTCTGTGTGACCTCCAAAGTTGTGTAAAATATTGATCTGGGGTTGGACCTTGAATTTGGAAGTCTGCTCACAGCACTCTTATTCTCCCCTCCCTACCATGGTCTCCTGTTCAGTGCCACTCACTGTTTCCTTAAGTGCCTAGAGAAAGCAAGTAGATAATAAAAAATACATGGGATGACCACATTACCTCCCTCAAAAAAAAATGCATTCTAAAACAAATAATTGGCCCCAGGGCACACGATCAATCAGCAGCCAAGCAGATTTCTGAAGCCAGTCTCTCTCCTGAGTGCTTGCTATAGATATTTGGTTGGAGAAGAGAATCAGGAAATAAGGACATCTCCACCGGATAAAGAGTGTTAGAGTAGTGAGTTGGAAACAAATTTCATTACCTACGAAAGACGCTTTGATTTAACAGGAAATAAGTACACAGATAGCAGCAGTTTTGAAACCATGAAGCACTGGAATTCCTTAAAAGGTGCTCTTATGGACTAATTATGTGTGTTTCCCCACCCCAACCCCCAAAATCCATATGTGGATGCTCTAACCCCCAATGTGACTATTTGAAGATAGGGCCTTTAAGGAGGTAATTAAGGTTAAATGAGGTCATAAGGGTGGGGCCCTCCTTATAAGAAGTGGAAGAGACACCAGGAGTGTGCACACAAAGGAAGAGTCATGTGAGAATACAGCAAGCAGGGAGAAGGTGGTTGTCTGGAAGCCAGGAAGAGAGGTCTTACCAGAAACCAACACTGCTGGTGTCTTGATCTTGGACTTCTAGCTTCCAGAACTGTGAGAAAATAAATTTCTGTTGTTTAAGCCACTCAGTCTGTGGTATTCTGTTATGACAGCCCTAGCAGCCTAAACAGACGCCATCAGTGGATCAAAATTCCTGGGAGTTCCCTGGTCATACAAAACAGATGTCATCGATTGACCTACAAAGCACAGAGGAAGCGGCTATCCTTTACCAGTAGAAGAGTCCAACACACCTGTGTTCTCTTCACCTTTTACTTTGCATCACTTTTCCGTTGTGACAGAAAAAGATCTTTTCCTACTTCTTCATATGATGACCTTCATTTGATGTTAACTGAGGTTTCCAGGCAATGTTTTATGTAAATATTTAAAACAACAGGGAAAACGGGATGAGTGAGAAAATATAGGGAAGTAGATATTATGGAATACCAATTGGGAGTGTGTTGATCCATATTTATTCGTTTTGTGTTTGGAAGGCCTCTAATTCCCTGACAGTCTTCCTTCTGCTGTCCAGCATCCTGCCACTCGCTCACCTAAAAAGGGCTCCATATCCCATTATTGGACCGAACTTTTGGCGGCGGTATCTGCGCACGTCGTTGTGGGATACTGATAGAGAAATCAGTGGATGCTTTCACTTTGGCTCAGAAAATAAAAAGAACTAAAGGAAAATGTACATAGGGTGCTGCTGCTGCTACTGCTCCATCGTCCTCCTCTTTCCGTCTCTTTAATAATAGTACAAAATGGGAGCCAATGTGAACCACTTGTTAATGAGCACGTTTTTGTTCGATCTTATTGGAAATCCCTTTTTGTCTTCCTTCGGCTGTTGCAGTTGTCTTTGGTGAGGTCGAGGCTTACAGCAAGAGATGAGAGATAATTCAAAGTAATCCACTAAGTTATATCCTTACTTTCTATATGTACAGTAATAGAACAGAAAAAGGTTGGTAGAGCTAAATCTGTATTCCTTGAGGAACAAGTTTGAAGAGTGTTCGGTCAGAGTTAAAAAAAAGACATAGTACCTGGAGGTGCCGGGGATCGAACCCGGGGCCTCATACATGCAAAGCATGCGCTCTACCACTGAGCTACACCCCCCCTGTGACAACCTCCCTCCTAATGCTTATCTGGAAATAAATTTTACTTTCTGAGGCTCTTGATCTCGGAACGTCGTGGTAGTAGTCTTCCGTGTTAAGGGGCATCAGCAGCTGCTTTGGGCAGGAGACCCTCAGGAACCAAAGAGGGATGTAGATTCTGTAAAGTATAGGACTTGAAATGGAAGATAAAAGATTGGAAACATGTGTCATATATTAACCACCAGAAGTTTCCATCCTGGCTTTAAAATGTGTTTAGGATCTCCTTCTATTATGCTGGGTAAGGGATCAATCAAGTCTCAGTTTTCAGCTCTTCTGATTTCCTTCAGATGTCTTAACTTGAGAGACAAGGCTATTGAATTTCAGCTTTTTCCTGCCTAAAACACTTCATGATATTTATTGTTTGCTCCATCGGAATATTAAGGACCAGATTTGATGGAGAAAAGCCACGACTAGAAGAAAACCCTAGAGCGATGCATTCAGCATTGCATTGTAAGGATTTTTTCTAATATAGGCACCGAGGTAGCTTAGGAGACCCCGCCAATAGTCCAAAATCTCTTTTTCTTAAAGCACGAATGAAACAACAGCTTCAGGGACGGAGAGAAGTGTTGAATTATAAGAGCGAGACCAAAGATAAATAACCACAAGATTTAAGGAATAAAGAAAATTTTTATTTATTTGTTTGTTTCTTCGTTCATTGGTTCCTTCATTCATTCATTTACTCAGAGAGGAAAAAAAAGAAGCCATGCCTTTACCAAACAGAAGGAAGTGCAGAAAAAGGGGAGGTTTTTAAAATTTTTTTGGAAACGGGAGGAAGATTGGAAGATGGAGATGAGCTCGTGTTAAATTCAGGATATATGTGGAGCACACTTGTAAGGATATATACACAGTGAACTCAGACAATTACCTTCGTCTCCAGCCTTGGATTTGTGAGTAATCAGTAGACATAAGTATGTGTGTGGGTGGATAAAGACTGAAAAGTGTGCTCATTAAAGAAATTCATAGGAAAATAAGTTTGCTCCTAGACATTTCTTGAACCCTGGGATTTATCATGGTTAAGACTGTGTTCTTTGAACTACATAAGAAGACTGCAGGCAAACCAATATCCTGGCACCAGATTTCTAGTGGTTTACTCTTTCTTATTCCAGTTTGCCCATATATGAGCTTTTGCCAATATTCGTAAAATAACATTGAATCCCTTTTGAAATTAGGAAAATGTGATTTGTCTGGCAGACTTGTTCTTTCAGTTGGCTCATGAAATTTTTAGAATAAAATAGGAAACAATCAGTGAGAGGTTTCACTGAAGAAGGGACTATAGAAGGGTAATGCACAAAACTGGTGTGTGTGTGTTTCTCTGCTTGAATGTGTACGTAAATACTGACGATTCTCTTGACTGTTTGATGCTGTAAAATATTAGGTTTATGATACTGCCCAATTTTAGGAAAGTGTGCAGAAACACTGCTTGATCATAATGTCGTGTTGCACCAGGAGAAAACTGGATGTCTATTGGATTGTCAGGAATTCATAATAAGAAGGTATGCTTTTTTTTTCTGTTTGCCCCATGAACAAAGTGGGAATTTTGTAAAAATTAAATATCTATAGCTATCTTCAGATTATAGATTCGTTTAATACAGAATTCTTCTGAAGAATTAAACACCTAAATTTAGAGAAGAACGCACATATGCTGTATACACTCAATTCAGAAAATCTGAAAACATATAAAGTATGTGTTTAACCCTGCACTGTCCAAAATGGTAGCCACTAGCCGCACTGAGTATTGAACACTTGAAAAATTGAGATGTGCTCTAAGTGTAGAATATATATCAGATCTCAAAGACTTATTATGGTATCTAAAAGGTAAAATATATCACTAGTAACTTTAATATTGATCACTTGTTGAAATGATGTTTTGGATATACCAAGTTATTTAAATATATTTTTTAAATTAATACCACTTTATTTTTATTTTTTAATGTGACTAGTAGAAAATGTAAGATTACAAAGGTGACTCATTTATGGCTTATTGCTATTGGACAGCTCTGGCTACAGAAGACGTTATCTGTTTAGGTGCTATTCTGGAAGAATCCCAGAACCAGAGTATATGAAGCACAGTCTGCCAGTTTCTTTGCATGCACGGACTTGACAGAATGCATTCATATGCATGATCTCCTTCGGTCTTTCCAGTATCCCTTTTTACATAGACATCATTGGCCTCATTTTTTAGATATTGAATGGGAGACTAATTATGTTTGGAAATTACCCTAGACCTCCCACCACATTAGCCTGTAAAGGAATCATTGCTGTATTAGGCAATAAAACACTCAACAATGCTGTTTGTCCAATCAAATATTCCATAATGAAATAAAATACAAGCTCCTGAGTTGAGAAAGACTAGGTGGCTAATGGATAAAGTGTCTAATTCCAAGTTCCTGTACAGTCAATGTCCCTACCTTGATGTTGCTTCTCATTTTGTACCAATTTTCTATTGGTAACTTGATGCAATTCTAATGTTGAAGTATCAGATTATTTCCTCCTGATACAGTGTCCAGGAGTTGTCAGTGGAAAACAGACACTGTAAAACTGAAACAGTAATTTGAACAGAAGAAAACAGTTCAAAATGACACAAGAATGAGCTATTATCCCTAAAAAAGAATTTCAAGAAAGAAGTTGAAGTTAAAGGAGAAAAATGGGGTATTTGTACCTGAGTTTTGATGACTTTACTATCCATTTACTTTCATTTTTCAGTATTTTAGGTCACCTTGTGACTGTTCAACAGAATAATTCTTATAGAAATGCTTATTTTCATTCTTTCCTGTACACTGAAACAGAAAGAACTCAAGATGTGCAAATTCTAGAAAGGCATGCAAACCTGAAGTAATGTCTTGTCAACAAGAAAACTCAGGATGTTCTTGTAATTGTCTAAAAGTTCAGTGATGTTCAACAATGCTCCTTGTTCCAGCAGTTCAATAATGGAATAAAGTCAAGATACAAACCCAGATTTTCTTTTCAGAAAGTTTTCCTTGCATATACCACACCCACATATATACACTTACACAGTGTAGTAGCTCTTTTTCTACAGTTTTCCCCCCACAATTCTTATGATTAAAAATATCACACACACATAACATCAAAGCAGAAATGAATCGTAAGTGCAACAGCATTTAGCATATTGGAATTTCTTATCCGCTAGGAAAATAATTTCATAGCTTATAAAACTTTAAAAAATATGCCCTATGTCAGTTAACACTGTGGAAGACAGTGGAATATGCAACCAGAAGAGAGGGTAATAAATAAATCTATTTATATATATGTGTACACTCCTTGATCGGATTTGCCAAAAGCAGTAAAAGTTGTAGTTATATATACACTTTCGGGATTGGGGTGCAACTGTTGTATAAACAGATGACAATTACTTCCAAGCGAGACAAAAATCTGCCGAAACCCGGGATTGAACCAGGGACCTTTAGATCTTCAGTCTAACGCTCTCCCAACTGAGCTATTTCGGCTGACCGTCAGTATGCTTTTTTTTTTTAGCCATTCTTTCATTAAAGTTTTCATAGGTGGAAGGCGAGGGGTAGTGTATTCTTCAATGTCTAGTCTTATTTTGTTCAACATCACCCATTCATTCAGACAAAAAGACATCGGCTCCACTGAAATCTATATCTGAAAATAGGATGTAAGTTTTTGGATGATTCCCTCCAAAAATAGTTTAGATTCTTCTACAGATTCTTTCTTCCCCGCGCAGGAAACAACATGCATCTACTCACCGTTAAGCCCAGCCGTGCGTCTCGCCCCCACCAGACCAAGCCTCAGCCAATGCTGGAGAAAGGCTGAGCCGAGAACATGAGACGGGAAAGAAATTAGAAAGCGATGTGGAAATTAAAATGTCAGCTACACGTGAATCTCAATACAGAGATTAAAACGGGCGTAAATGGGAGTAGGAGTGCGCTGAGCTACTATGAAAACATCATTTGGGAGCACGCAGGAGGGGAGAGAGGAGCGCCAGCTGACGGGGAGAGAGAAGAGGCGGGGTGGGGCGAAGTGGAGGAAGAAAGGGCGAAAATGGAGAGAGAGGAAGAGGACAAAGGAAAAGCATCCTCAAGATGATCAGGATTTGAGGCGAGGTGGGTCGGGTGAGCCTAAGCTCCACATCTCTCTGTCGCTTCCTCCAGCTAGGAGGGAAGGGATGAATTCCTTCTCTCTCCAGCTTGTCGCAGAAGACGATCCGGCTCATTTTGTCCGAGACTGTCGTGGCTTCGTGAGCGCCTCGCTGCTCTTTCCGTCGCTGGATAAACAGGCTGAGCGTTCTGGGGGACGCACGTGAGGTTGAGTTTTCGTTTGAAGTTCAGGAACGGCTGGTATTGGTAGCTTCGCAGGAAGCTGCAGGACTGTCCCGATTTCCGCGCATGGACGTGGTGGGAGCAGCGCCGAGAGGAAAAGCGGGATCTGCGCTCTGCTTTGAAATTGAGCACAACCGAGACCATGGAAAGTCTTTTTTGGGGGTAAAGTTTAGCCTGAAATGCAAACGATGAGAAAGTTCCCGTTTGTTGGCTCCACATATTTCTAACTCTTAGAAAGAAGTCTATTGAAACCCAACTTTCTCCTGAGGAAATTCTTCCAGGCATTTGCAACGAGCTCCTTTACTCCTCACACCCTTCTCTTGGCTCAAAAGAGCGGGTCTGTGGCCGCGGAAAGCCAGGGTCGCCGAACCATCGGTGATAACTACATAAGCAGCCACCATCTCCTCAGTCTTGGTACAGGCGCAGAAGCAACGTAGGTGAGTCCCTCACAAGTCAAGTGGATGACCTCAGTTTTGGCTTTATGGATGGTTTGTGACCGCCTGGTGGACAGTCATAGCTTCTGGAGAGCCAAAAAGGGGAGGCTGCGTTATGGAAGACATCCAGGTATCTTGGCTTCTGTAGATGGAGAAAGGGGCTGCTTTTCTGCTTTCTGGATGTTTAGTAGCTTGATTGTTTTTTCCTTCGGTGACTGAAAACAAAGGTAGATTTTTTTTAAGCAAGACAGTATTAAGATGCTTGCAGTGTATCCTCCTGTGGATTTCTGCTTAAGGTTTGTCATATCAGAATCTGAAACTCTGCAAAGAGCTCTGATCTGCAGATGTGGATCCTTCAGTAGTTTGGAAGGAGGATGTCCCTGGAGAGTAAATAGAGATTGAAAAGGATTTATTGGGATTGGGAGAATCAAAGTTCATTCTTTATTTGGGGAAAGCAAAGAAATGAGCTTTCCCCTAGACTGATCTTGGACCCAAGAGTTCAGCATGTTTGCCATTTCAGACCAGAAATTTCCTTAGAACACCCAGAGAAGTATTATTTCCCGCCATCAGATTTCAGCTGAGGTGACTGCTATCTTTTCCTCATTTGTCATATGTTTGTAGTTAAATGGCTTTTATGTAAGCTCCAGAGTTTGATGGTCTCTGAGTGAAAAAGTGAACACCAGCATGTCAAGTTGTCAACAACTGGCAGGGAAATCTAGTGAAATATTTTAGTGAAAGCTTCTAAGCCTTCCGCAACCTGGGTTAGGAAGGAGCTAGAATAAAAGAACCACAAAAGAGCCTGAGTTCTTAACTTTCTGATCCGGAATCAGATGGCTTTTCCATTATGATGTATGATGCCACACAGACCCACATTTTCTTATACTTTCAGATTCCGTACAACTGGAAACTGACTGGGTGGTTGAGAAAACTGCAACTGGCTTCCATAGCCTATTGACGGTGGTTCATGTGCCAGGGATTTCTGAGAGTGCTTGGGTGAATAATAGAGCTAACAACAAATAACTTTAGTGAGTGAGCACAATTGCCTGCCTGTGTCCCAAAGAGGTTAAAGAACCGTCGCAGCCAGAACTCAGTTTGACAACAATGCTTCAGGTACCGAGAGATCTTGGCTGTGAGAATGAAGAGGAGAACAAGGAAGAACGAAGAAGTGGAGGTACTGGGGATTGAACCCGGGACCTCGTACATCACGCGCTCTACCACTGAGCTATACCCCCTTACTGGGGCTCATAACTCGGAAGACCCTTATGACCCTTAGATGGCTGCCATTGTCTGTCTTTGAGGGCTAAGTCATTGAAACAAAGCCACCTTAAGTTCAATTCTGCTGTTTTTAAACTCCCTACACTACACCCTCTCTTAGGCATGGCTACTCCAGGAGAAAGGCGCCTTAATGGTAGAAAGAAAGGCACTGTTCCTGATTCACGGGCAGCTCATGATCAACGCGCCTCAAAGTCTGCTTCCCATCAGATTAGATTGCCTGGAGCGCACTTCCGTTCTTGGGTGAGTCCGGGATACAACATTCTCCGGCAATTTTTCTCAATATTACTTTCTGTATTCTTCTGACCTTTGGATACATTAATGTTTTATGTAGTCAAAAAGATAAGACTGACTCAAGTGTGTGTGAAAATGTTCTAAAATTGAATACAAATAGAAGCAAATCTAACTGCATTTCAAAAGGATAACATAACCACATTGAAGAGAAAAAGAAAGAACAGATCCAAGTAAACGTTTTATGCAGTATTTTGTCCTAATTGTAAAGACAAAAAAAAAAAAGCAAACAAATCTTAATCTCTATGTAGCAGGGTTATATTTTGTAGTATTAAGGGTATAGCAATTCTGATACTTTGTGTGAATTTTATTTATTTGTATGTGTCTGAATTTACTTTTGTGTGACCAGGAAAACAAATATATATATTGATGTTGGAAATCACAGCTCTTGCTGTAAGAGAAGGAGGTAAGTAAGGAATAACTCTGGTAGCTCTGGATAGGAATTAGAGGCATCAGGATGAAATTATATATGTGTGTGTATACATATATATATAATTATATACATATATATAAAATTATATACATATATAAAATTGTCATTTTTCCCCCAGATCTGTCTACTAACAGGGGCTAGAAGAAACAATACCTTAGTAGTGATAAGCAATGCCAGCCCCATATCTAGAGTTTTAAATACCATTCCCCACTAAAGGGAACCAGAACTACTTGTAGAAGTCACTGACTCCAGGACCAGGAAAAGTACCAGAAGAACTTAAGATATTTTTGTGTGCTAGAATATAGGTCCTCAAAAATGATGGGGACAATTCAAAAGGATCCAAAAGCCAGCTTGAAGGGCCTCTCACTGGTCAAATCTGGAAAAATTTGAGCATGAGTAATGACAACAAATGATTATAATCCTTGGATACTTAAATGAATAAACATGAAAGAAGAGAAAGTTTTCCTTACAGTGGTATGCCAACTAATAAATGTAGAAGTAATAGTAAAGTTAGAAAAATCACCATTTGATCACCATCAGAATAATGATAGACTCAGGCAAAATTCATAAATCAATGCAAAAAACATGAGTAAAATTTTGATGAGGATCAGGATATTTATATAGTCTCAGAGTATTTCCCTACAGATTACTTATTAATTACAAAGGGGAAAATGATAATTTTATAGGGAAAGAAACCTGGTAGACACAACCTTAACCAAGTGATCAAAGTTATTATCACTAATAATGTGAAAAACTGACATCACATGCCTCCTGGTGTGACAGAGGGAAATAACATCATTTGTGTGATATTCCTCCCAAATATTCATAACCTAAATCTAGTCTAATCGTAACATAAATTGAAGAATATCCTACAAAATCATTAGCATGTGCTCTTCAAAAACATATCAATCTCAAGAAAGACAAGAGGATTGAGAAAAGGTTCCAAATTAAGGGAGACTAAAGAGTAACTAAATTCATAAGTGATCCTGGAATGGACACTCGTTTGGGAGAGAAATTTCTATCAACAATTTTATTGGTAAAATTAGTTAGAGTTAATATGGTCTGTATATTAGATAATACTATTTTATCAGTGTTAAATTTCAGGAATTTGATCATTGTGCTGTGGTAAGGAAATGTTCTTGCTCTTAAGAAACGTATACTAAAGTGTATAACAAAAAGATTATGAGCGCCAGCCCCAGTGGCCTAGTGGTCAAGTTCAGCATGCTCTGCTTCGGTGGCCCATGTTTGGTTCCCCGGCGCGGACCTACACTACTGTCTCAGTGCCATGCTGTGGCGGTAGCTCACATACAAAATAGAGGAAGACTGGCAATAGATGTTAGCTCAGGGCGAATCCTCCTCAGCAAAAAAAAAAAAAAAAAAGATTATGATGGAAGTGTATAATAAAAAAATTGCAGATAAAAAGAGATAATGTCTGTAAATTGTTCTCAAATAGTTTAGGAAAACAATAACGTTTGTCAGAAAATATATACATATATATTCTATCGTTCTTGGTTATTGAGGGAGAGGCAACATGGTGTTCTGAAATGATGTCAAGATTTGGACGGTATGTACATCTCAAGTGGTTCCCACCCTATTTAAAATGTTGCTAAGCAGAGACAAAGATGCCAATTTCCCAATTGATATTAGAGTTTAGCAGGTGTTTCACTCTATTTCCCTTTCACACTCCTTGCTTTCGAGTTAATCAATGAAGGACATTTGAACGAGATTGAATCTCTTTCTCAGAGCTGGGAGGTGAAGAGGGGCTGCTCTGGTACAGAAAGAAAGAGTGAGGTTGGGAGACAGACTCCCTTCCCTCTCTATTATTCAGCGGTAAAGATGGGCACAGACAGTGATAGATTTGAAACCATAACAGCCCTTTAATGGGGCAGTCAGTAATCTATAAATTTTGAGGAGTACCTGGAAAATACAAAGCAGAAGTGATTGTATGGACAGGAAACATTAGAGAAAACGGCTGTTCATTCACTACAGTAAAAATGTCCTCGACATCTGTGAACTATTTGTCTTCTTGTTTTGGCAGCTATAATTTCTGTTTTGACACACACACCCAAAAAATTTTTTTGCTACTTCTTTAGTAGCATATTTGATGTTAACTTTCTTTATAGATTTTAAAAGAAGGAAAAATGAGATGAGTGACAAAATAAAAGGAAATTGGATATTAAGGAATAGCAATTCGGCACATATAGGGTGTCTGAGTCATTTAAAGCAGATTCTTTTTTTTCCCCATGTTTGGCAGGACTCTAGCTTTTTGACAGCTGTCGTTTTATGGTAGCATCCACCCACTCATTCACCTAGTATTCTCTAGCTTATTGTTGAACCAAACTTTTGGCGATGGAGAGAAAAGATAAGTAGAGAAATCAGAGGGAAGACTTTTGGCTCCTTGTCCTAAAAACCTCACAGAAAATGAAGGAAACTAAAGCAATTTTTCCTCAGGCCTCTTATTTTCTTCTTCTTTTCCTGTTTTTCCATCTCTCAATAATAGTGGAAAATAGAAGCCAAGATGACAAGTTTGTTAATATGGTGGCACACTTATTGTTTTGAGTTTAGGGAATCCTATATGAAGTAGGCTGAATAATGGCTCCCAAAGATATCAGGTCCCAATCCCTGGAACCTGTAAATGTTACTTTATATGGCAAAAGTGTCTTTGCAGGCATGATTACACTAAGGATCTTGAAAGGGGAGATTACCTTGGATTATCTGGGTAGGCTCAATGTAATCACGTGTCCTTATAAAAGAAAGGCAGAGGGCGATTTCACACAGACAGAGAGGGCAATATGACCATGGAGACAGAGATTGGAGTGATGCTGCCACAAGCCAAGGAATGCTGGCAGCCATCAGAAGCTGGAAGAGGCAGGACAGATTCTTCCAGAGAGCCTCTGGAAAGAGCATTGCTCTGCCAACACCCTGATTTTGGTCCAGTGATATACTCATTTCCGACTTCTGGCCTCCAGAAGGGTGAAAGAATAAATTTCTGTCGTTTTAAGCCACCGAGTCTGTAGTAATTTGTTCCAACTACCATCAGAAACTAATAGACTATGTAAACTTCTACTCTGCAAGCTGCCTTGAGCGGTTTTGAGCCTCATGAAGTTTAAATAGTGTAGCATTAAAATGAACATCTTGGATCACGTGTTTACTTCTCTCATAAGCAGGCTATGGAAAGAAACCAACAGAATCTGTATCTTGGAGGTGCCAGGAGTCGAACCTGAGGCCTCATGCACGCAAAGCATGCGCTCTCCCACTGAACTACACCCCCTTCCCATCGGCTTCACTGTGGCGGTTTTTCAGGAAATATCTTCCTATATTCTGTGGGCCCCTCTCCTCCCAATTCCTGTTTGTTGTTTCAGCAGAGTTGGGTGTAGGAACAGGATTTGCAACAGCTTTAAGATAGAAGACCCCAGGGTGCTGTGGGTGATACTGATTCTTTCAACAAACAAAGCTTAAAATGAAACACAAAATATTGAAAACATGCGTCAGAAAATTGATCAGCTTTTCCCTGGATAAAACACTATTTGCTGTTTGTGCCACAGGAATGTTAGGGGCAAGATTTTGATGGGAAAACCCGAAGTGAGAATAAAAACCAAAGGCAATTTGTTCCCAATTCATTATCAAGGATCTATTCATTTTTATTAAAGCCTGAAGGCAACTAAGAAGGTTTGTGAAATAGTCCAGGAGAATAATGCTCAAGGCATAAACTAAACAGCGGATTCAGAGATGGAAAGAAGTGCGGAATTTTGAAATCAAGTTAATAGGTAGCTAGACATAGGTTGAAGAGACCTGTTGGATTTGTAGAGCAATAAGGAAAGTGAGAGTGTTACCGCCAAAGCGTATGTCCACTCGCCGCAGGAAAAGGCAAACATTCGAGAGGCAGGGTGGTGAGGGAGAAGGGTTTTTTAGCTGCAGCTTGCTAGCAAGTGGAAGATGACTGGACTAATATCCGAACAAAAAAAACCCGTCTTACAGCTACAAAATCTTGAAACATTTGTATAGGGCAAATGGGCTGAAAAAGGGAGTCTTGAAATGTTGACCATCTGGTGTAGTAGACCTTGAGACGTTAGCTCATCTCTTTTTTTCTGTCACTGGTGTTGGATATCGGCATAGGGCTCTTTCCCGAAGGTCGTTACCTTCCTGTGAAAACTTAAAGAACAAAGTTACTGCCGTATCACAACAGGGAAGTTAATGACTAAGCCAGGGCTAGGAAAATAGTAGAGCATGCGTTATGTCTCCGGGAGCAAGTGCTTGCTTATCTAGGCTACTGCAAACTAAAGCATTACTGGAGCTAAGGGGAGGTTTGGTGAATCAGGGTCTGGCACAGTTTCAACAGGGCTCCCCTTATGCTAACTTATGTTAACCCTTGGCTGCATTTATCTCAACTGTTTTAGGCGTCACTGACAGGAGCATAAAAAATAGCCCAGTCATTCAACTGGAGGAAAAGCCAAAAAGAGAGATTTGCCATTGTTTTCATTGTTCTGTGGGAGATTGTAAGAGAGATTAGGAGAAAGAGAGGGGTTTTGTTTTAGACATGTTGAATCTAACATATTTATCTATAGGATCCCACCTGTCAATGTAGCACAGTGAACTCAGCCCAGTAGTCTGATCTGAATACTTGGAGATGGGAGTGATCAGAAGGCACAAGTATATAGAGAGTGCATAGAATGAGAACTGAAAGTGTCCTTTGAGATTTAGAGATCAGGAACTCACTTACAGATAGTTGTGTAAAGCAAAAAAATGAACTTCTTTCTAGACTGATCTTGAGCCCTAGGATTCACACTGGTTAGCACTATGACCTTGAAACTTCCATATGAGACCCTGAAAAACTCATTTCCTGATACTAGACTCCTAGTAGTTGTTATCTCTTCCTCATTCATCTATGTCTTTGCCTATATCAGTAAGTATATCATTGAGTCTCTTTTGAAGTTGAGAGAACCTTATCGCTTTGGCAGCGTTTCTCTTTCAGTTGGCTCATAGGGCTGGTAGAATAGATAGGAGGAAACAGAAGTGGCAGGTTTCAGTGAAACTGAGCTCTAGAGAAGTGGCCCCCACAAAAGTCTGCAAGGTCTGGTGTGTGTGTGTGTGCGTGTGCGTGTGTGTGTGTGTGTGTGTGTGTGTGAAAGTGCTGAGAGGATGAGTGGGAAATTGTCTAGGCTGTTTGATGGTGTGAGAGCACAATTACGAAAGTTTCCTGAGTTATCAAATAATTATCCTCTAAATTTCGCCTGGAGAAACCTAGTTCCCGGTTAGATTACCAGAAGCTCCTCATACAGAGGTTGTGTTTTGTTTCTGTTTGCCCTAACATACACTGAACACCAAAATTGTTTATTAATTTTCTGTGATAGCATTCAGACTCTCTGTCCACAGTATGCTTGAAATATCTACTCATGGGGAAATAGTAGGATGAGTTCCATATATAAGATTCTTCTGATGACAGAACCATTTATCTTGGGTGATAGAACCCATTCATACCCAATTACTCTATTCAGGAAATCTGCAGACATATGAAGTGCATTTCTAATGCCTCTAAGACCAGAAAGAAATTTGTAACTGGTTGGGTGCCATTTTTAAAAAGTTGACAGACCAGGATGAAGGGATAAAGAAGATGCAGTATATACATATAATGGAATAGTATTCAACGGTGAGAAAAAAGGAAATCTTGTCATTTGCTACAACATGGATGGGCCTTGAAGACATTATGCTAAGTGAGATAAGTCAGACAGAGAAAGACAAATACCATATGATATCCCTTATGTGTGGAATCCAAAAAAAAAAAAAAACTGAACTGGAAAAAATAGAGAGTGGAATGGTGGGTACCAAAGCCTGAAGGGTGGGGGAATGGGAGAGATGTTGTTTAAGGGTACATACTTGCAACTAGTAGATAAATAAGTCATGGAAATCTAGTATGCAGTAGAAAGATTACAGATAACAAAATTGTATTATAAACATTAAACTTCTAAGAGACTAGATCTTAATAGTTCCCACCACTAGAAGAAATTATAATTATATGACGCGATAGAGGTGTTAACTAACACACACACACACACAAAGTTGACAGATGAAAAGGGGTGAAGTTTTCACATGAGGAGCTTTTATGTTATGCTCTGGAATTTGAATTCACATTCATGATTTTCTTTGGTGTTTACAGCATCTCAATTTGTTGATATGGACAGGAAGTTTTAGTTATATTGCTCTAACCTCCCACCTCAATTGAATATGAAGAAACTGTTCCCAAAGTCGGCAGTAAAAGATGAAGCAATCATTTTTCTCCTATTAAATATGTCTTTGCAAAAATAAAGTACTGCCTTTTGAGTGAGAATGACTGCATGGCCTAATGGATAGTGTCTGTTTCCACATTTCTGTGCAGCCAATGGTCCTGCCCAACTGCCACCTCTCACACATTCTCACCGGTCTCACACACATGGCCACATCCCCTTTCCCTCAGAGCTCCTTAATCTTTAATTTCTCCCTGAAGAAAGATAAACAAAAGATGAGCTTGTTGAAGGATAGAACTCCAAAATAAAACGTAGTTGACTTTTCAGAATTCCTCTACAATGTACTTTAAAATGAGTCTTTCTTGTCCTGGGTCAAAGTTATACACAGCTGGATCTCAAAGAAGTACCTCAGTTTGTCACATGTTTTGGGTTTTTTTTGACATATAATTTTTTGAAATTTCCATCCTGTGGCTTTCTCATCCTAAGCTTTTCGCTTCTCCCGTAAGTTACAGAGGTAGATTTCCTTGGAGAAGTCTATGGTTGCAAGGGAAAAAAATTTCCATTGGGCCTGAGGCCTAATATAATACAGAAAAATAATGGCGATAATTTATGTTGTTCTTTTTCATATTTTGTCTATTTTCCTTTTGCAACTTGATGAATTCCTTCAGTTGGAGCATGTGAATACTTTTCTCCTGACACAGTGGGTATAAGTGGCAAAAAGACATTGTGAAACTATACTTTGAAAACAAGGAGAGAGAAAATATGTCAACAGAACATAAAATGACCTATTGCTCCCATTAAGGAAAGTCTGGCTCCTGAGCACTAGTTCTGAATCTTTCTTTGAGGAAGTAAATCCCAAAGCCAAGACATCTTAACTTGGGAAAGATCTTATCCTGGTTAAAATGTTCCCGAGTGGAAACAAAGATACAAACTTCCCAGATCATACTGGAAGTTAGCATGGTCTTGATTGCAAAACTTGCAAAATTTTTATTAAAAAGTAAAAGAAACGTCACATCAAATTCAATTGTGTATATTGATTCAAAAAATATTTAAAAATATATTGTCAAGGAGGGGCAACAATGTCAGATTAGAATGCAAAAATGGTTCAGGAATAGAAATACATTTTTTTGATTATTTTTTTCTACATTGGAATAGGAAATTGGAAAATTTTTAAATACAGCTATATGTTTATAATATATGCCCTCTTGATCCACGTTACAGCACTCAAACCGGTGGTTCTCAATCTTTAATGTGCAAAGGAATCACTTGGGGATCCTGTTGAAATGCTGGTCTGGTTCAGTAGGTCTGGGTTGGAGTTGACATTCTGCATTTCTAACAACATCTCAGGTGCCACTAGCTCTTTTGGTCCAAGGACCACACTGACAAGCGTCTGGGAAATTTCTTTCCGGTAGAGGGCGCAACTCTCTTAGGTAAAATTACTTCTGTAAATCATCTGAGTCATCTATTTAAGTCCAATTCTCGGGTAAGAGTAAAGACAGAACAAAACTGGAAATTAATCTGTGAATTTTGAGATCTTCAGCCGAATGTACTTCCCAATGGAACTATCGCGGCAGCAGTGTGGTTTCTCCACCTTCATTGATGAACATAAATTTCTCAATTTCCCAGTTTGGAAGGCTCCACTTTTCTCCTTGTTCAACCTGCAGTCTGATTACAGCAAACACGGCTCAGGAGACAAAAGAAACTAAGAAAAATTCTCTGAAAGCCTGTCGTTTTCTTTTGTTAAATCTTTCCATCCTTATCTTTTCTTTCTTGCTTTGTTAATAATACTGCAAAATGGAACCAAAGGCAAAAGAGCTCGTCAGTTTGGTGACGTGCTCGTTGTTTCGGAATCTCGAGCTGCTGAGTGAGTCGAGTCTTTGTCTTCTCCTTCTGTCTTTTCCTCCTTTTGCTTACGCAGCCATTCTCGGTGTTGCCAAGCACGAGTTGTAGAAACGGGGCAGAAATAACACCAAAGGCAAATCGTTGTGAAATACGTTTACGTTCTTTCTGAGCAGGGAAGAGAGTAAGTGGAAAAGAAAAGCACAGCACAAAAATGGAGGTGCCGGGGATTGAACCCGGGGCCTCGTGCATGCTAAGCACGCGCTCTACCACTGAGCTACACCCCCTCGAAGACACTGTCCCCTCGAGAATATATTCAAGATAGAATACAGCCATTTTGGCTGGGTTTTGCAAAAATTAGAACTAAGTCAAAATCCATTCCATTTAATTTCGTTATTTCCAAAATCTTAAATCTAAGCCTGTGTGACGTTTTGCTGAAAAAAGAATAAACTGCATTCTAGACCGAAAGCTCCCATTGGTGATCCTGGGATCTTTCCGCCCCTGTCAGTCTAGAGTCACTTCCCTGCCGCCACTTTCTGTCGTGTCTTCACTCTCTCCCTTCCTCTCTCTCCCTGCTGCTTTAAAGAGCTGCGAGAAAGCCACAAAGTATAATGCAGGAGATACAAAAACAGAGACCATATTAGCTCCAGAAGGGGAGAGAAGACGGAAGGACAAATGCAGAGCTGTTAAGTGTCTGTCACCCGGGAGAGAGGGCGCGCGGGCTATGATCCGGCGCCGTCTCAGGCAGAATACTCTCCGCGGCAAGGAGTGTGTCTGGATGACCAGTTAAGCGCGGGGACTACACCAGCGACGAGCATTAACCCTTTGTAAATCTCTCCTTGCAGCTGGACCGGTTCACCAAAAGCAGCCTTCTCTGAGGCTCTGAGTCTCTCCCTTCCAGCCCAACAAACCTACAGAGCCTCAGCTAACATGGGGAAGTCGCTTATATGGGCAAAAGACATAATAAGGTAATGTGGTAAATCATACTTCTTCAATCAAAAATTAAAAGGACGTTAGTAACAATGAAAAATACATGAATCAAATAACCAGCTCAAGATATTAGAAAATGAACAAAGTAAACCAAAAGAATGCATAAAGATGGGGTGATAAAGACAAACTCAGGAAATAATGAGTTAAAAAAAGTAGAAATAATTGACAAAAACCTATTTGAAAAGTCAACAAAATAGACAAACCTCTAGCCAACCTACTCAAGAAAACAGAAAATAAGTGCAAATACACAAAATTAGATTTGACAGGAGGAAATAGCCATCAAAACAGAAGAACTTTTTAAAAATCATAAGAAACCTTATAGCACAATTCAGCAAATGATTTGAAAACTTAGATGAAGTGGATTTTGTAAATACAGCATCCCCAAATTAATCCTTGTAGAGACAGAAAGTCTCAACAGACCATTACTCTAGAAAAATAGATAAAATTGTTGAATAGGCACACCCCAAAAAAGGGCACCAAGCACAAATACTTTCACAAGGAAATTCTGCCAAACTGCTAAATATCAGAAAATCATGATGCTACTTAAATTATTCAAAGCATAGAAAAAGAAGGAAACTTTCCAATTCATTTATAAAGTGAATATAACCACCATGAACTTTTTCAATCTGCACCAAAAATGAAAACTACAGGCCAATTTCACCTAATACAGATGTCCAAGAAATTCCAGAAATGCAAAGATCAGTCTTTATTAAGGAAGATATTGACATAGACTTTCTCCTCTACCAAACTCTACTCAGAGTCCCCTGAGTTCTTTTTCAACTGGGCCTTGACTTTTAGACTTCTGTTTTCATCTTTGTATTGTCCAATTTTAGCAAGAATCCTGCTAAGTTGGGTTAGGAGAATCCTCCATCCTCCATATCTGATCACCCTCCATATCTAATTGGGTTCCTCATCCCCCACCATCCTCCAGGCGATCTCTGATCACCTTGGCCTGCTTTCAGCAAGAATCCCATGAGGTCTCTTTAGCTAGAATCGTTTCTTACCCCGATGTTTCCTCTTAGTAATTGTCTATCCACTGACACCATGCCTACCCCCCACCCCTGCTCCTTGGCTATAAATTCCCACTTGCCCACGCTGTATTTGCAATTGATCCCAGTTCTATACTGAGGCCTCTTCTCCTCTATTGCAATATTCCTGAAAGATATCTGCTTTGCTTTAGCTACTGTCCAGCTCTGGTTTTTCTTTAACAACATTAATATAATCCATCATACTGATAGAGGAAAGGAGAAAAAACATACACGATTATCTCCATAGATGCAGAAAAGCTATTTGACAAAAATCAACAAATATTTAGTATTGTAGTGAGTTGAAGAGTGTCCCCCAAAACTCGTGTCCACTTGGAACCTGAAAATGTGAAGTCATTTAGAAATAGGGTCATTGTAGTTGTAATTAGTTAAGAGGAGATCATACTGAATTAAAGTGAGCCCTAAATCCAATGACTGATATCTTTATAGGAAGAGGAAAACATACAGAGACAGAGATACACAGAGGGAAGAAGGCCACATGACAATGGAGGCAGAGAATGGAGAGATGCAACCACAAGCCAAGGATTGCTGGGAACCATGAGAAACTAAGAGGACACAAAGAAGGATTCTTCCCTAGAGACTTCAAAGGGTGCATGACCCTCCTGACACCTTGGTTTTGGACTTCTGGCCTAGAGAACTGTGAGAGAATAAATTCCGGTTATTTTAAGCCACGCAGTTTGTGGTAATTCGTTACGGCAGCCTTAATAAAATATGCTAAAAGCACTCAATAAAATAAGAGTTGATGAACACATCGCAACATGATAAAATACTTATATACTTCAGGCCAAAAACTAGCATTTTAGTTAACTGGGAAACACTAGTGTCTTTGCTACTAAAGGCAGGAACAAATAAGGATGCTCACTATTTCCACTGCTATTTAATATTAGGTTGGAGACAGTTGTCAAAGCAATTAATAAGACTGTAAAAGGCATAAGAATTGAAAGAAGTAGGGGAAACTATGTTATGATTCAGAGTTATGATTAGATATCTAAAAGAATAAATGAAAAAACTACCACAAAACAATAAGAGATTTTAGTAAAGTGGTACATTAGAAAAATAACACACAAATGTCAATATCTTTTATATATATATACACAAAAAAAGTTAAAATATGTAATTCAGAAGTTCCATGCCAAGAGAGGGATGATGAAACCTGAGGCTATTGCCCCCTGCCAAACACCCAGCTAAAACAAGGGAGTCACTCAGAGAGAAATATGCCACTGTTCCTGCCCCCAGCTGAAATGCTGAACAGAATCCTTCAAGTTGAAGCACAAAGATGATAAACAGCAACACAAAACTGTATAAAAATGTAAAATTCTTTGGTAAAGGTAAACATATAGACAAATATAGAATCCTGTAGTATTGTAATGTAGGTGTACAAATCACTTTTAAATGTGGTATAGAATTTTAAAAAACAAAAGCATAAAAAGTAATTATAAATCTATGTTAATGGTTACACAATATAAAAAAAGATTATTTGTGTCATCAAAAACATGAAATAGGAGAGGGCAGAGATATAAAAGATTAGAGTTTTTACATGCAATTGAAATTGTTATTGTCAATTTAAAACAGACTGTTATAACTTTAAGATGTTTTATGTAATTGCAATGGTAATGACAAGTAAAATATCTATAGAGTACACACAAAGGGAAATGAGAAGAAAATCAAAACATGTCTGTCATAGTTGGGGCTGCTATAACAAAATACCATAGATTAGATGGCTTAAACAACAAGCATTTATTTCTCACAGTTGTAGAGGCTGGGAAGTCTGAGATCAGGGTGCCGGTAGATTGTTATCTGATGAGAGCCCACTTTCTGGCTTGTAAACACCCACCTTCTTGCTGTATTATCACATGGTGGGGAGAGAAAGAGAGCTCTGGTTCATTCATCTCCTTGCAAGAGCACTAATTCCACCATGGGATTCTGTCCTCACGTCCTTATCTAAACTTAATTACCTCCCACAGATCCCCCACCTCCAAATACCATCCCATTGAGGGTTAGGGTTTCAACATACGAATTTTGGGAGGACACAAACACGTAGTCCATAACAATATCACTATAAAAAAATCAATGAAACACAAAAGAAGGCAGCAAGGTAAGAAAAGAGGGACAAAAAAGCTGCAAGACATACAGAAAACAATTAACAAAATGGCAAGAGTTAAGTCCTTCCTTGTCAATAATTACTTTAAATGTACATGAATAAAATACACACACAGCCTAAGCGTGAAATGATGGAAAAAGATATTCCATGCAAACTGGAACCTAAAGAGAGCAGGGGTGGCCATACTATATAAGACAAAGTAGACTTTAAGACAAAAACTGTCACAAGAGACAAAGAAGGACACTATAGAATGATATAAGAAAATCAATTTACTGGGGAGATATAATGATTATAAATATATATGCACCTAATATTAGATCTCCCAAATATATGCAGCAAATACTGACAGAAATGAAGAGAGAAATAGACAGCAACATGATAATAATAGGAGACTTTAATATCCCCCTTTCAGTTATGGATAGAACAACTAGACTGAAGATCAATAAGGAAACAGAGTACTTGAACAACATTATAGACCTGTTGGACCTAACAGACATATACAGAACACTCCATCTAACAACAGCAGAATACACATTCTTCTCAAGTGTACATGGAGCATTCTCCAAGATAGACCACATGTTAGGTCACCAAAAAAGTCTTAACAAATTTAAGAAAATTGAAATTATACCAAATATCTCTCCAACCAGAATAAAGTGAAACTAGAAATCAATGGCAGAAGGAAAACTCACAAATATGAGGAAACTAAACAATTCATTCTTAAACAATCAATAGGTTAAAGAAGAAATCACAAGGGAATTTAGAAAATATCTGAAGACAAAAGAAAATAAAAATACAGCATACCAAAACATATGGGATGCTGTGAAAACAGAACTAAGAGAAAGATTTATAGTGGTAAATACTTACATTAAAAAAGAAGAAAGATCTCAAATCAACAATCTAACTTTATGCTTCAAGGAACTAGAAAAAGAAGGACAAACTAAACTAAAAGTTAGCAGAAAGAAAGAAGGAAAGATTAGAGCAGAGATAAAATATAAAGAATAGGAATACAAAAGAAAAGATCAATGAAATCAAGAGTTGGTTTTTTGAAAAGATGAATAAAATTTACAAACTCAGGCAGACTAAGAAAAAAAGAGAGAAGACTCAAATAACTAAAATTAGAAATGAAAGAGGGGACAATACAACTGATATCATAGAAATAAAAAGGATCACAAGAGACAATTGTGAACAATTACATGCCAACAAATTGGATAATCTGTAAAAAAATAATAAATTCCTAGAAACATACAACCTACCAAAATTGAATAACAAAGGAATAAAAAATCTGAACAGACTCATAACTAGTAAGGAGAGTGAAGCAGTAATCAAAAGCTCCCAACAAAGAAAAGTCCACGAGAAGACGACTTCATGGGAGAATTCTACCAAAGATTTCAAGCAAAATTAACACCAATACTCCTCACACTCCTCCAAAGAATTGAAGAAGAGTGAATGTCTCTGAACTTATTCGATGAGGCCAGCATTACCCTGATACCAAAAACAGACAAAGACACAACATGAAAAAAAAACTACTGACAAATGTTCTTGATGAATATCCATGCAAAAATCCTCAACAAAATACTAGCAAACTGAATTTAAAAGCATATTAAAAGGATTATACACCATGACCAACTGAAATTTGTACCTGGAATGTTAGGATGGCTCAACATATGAAAATCAATGTAACACATCACATTTACAGAATGAAGGGCAAAAATCACATGATCATTTCAATTGATGCAGAGAAAGCATTCGACAAAATCCAATACCCTTTCACGATAAAAATACTCGACAAAGTAGGAAGAAGTAAATTACCTTAACATAATAAAAAGCATATATGAAAAGCCAACAGTTAACATCATACTCAATGGTGAAAGACTGAAAGTGTTTCTTCTAAGATCAGGAACAAAGTAAAGATGCTCACTCTCACCACTACTCTTCAACATAGTAAAGAAATAGTCAAAGCACTTAGACAAGAAAAAGAAATAGAAGGCATACAAATTGGAAAAGAAGTAAAATTATCTGTTTACAGATGACATGATCTTCTATGTGAAAAACTCTAAACACTCCACCAAAAACGGTCACAACTATTAAAAAATTTCAGCAAACTTGCAGAATACAAAAATCAACACACAAAAATCAGTTGCATTTCTATATGCTAACAAAGACTAATTCAAAAAGGAAATTAAGAAAACAATCTCATTTACTATAGCATCAAAAAGGGTGAAAGACTTAGGAATGAACTTAACTGACGAGATGAAAGACTTGTACATTGAAAACTACAAAACATTGTTCAAAGAAATCAAAGAAGATACAAATAAATGGAAAGATATGCCCTGCTCCTGGATTAGAAAACTTAACATTGTCAAAATATCCATACTACTCAAAGCAATCTACAGATTCAATGCAATCCCTATCAAAATCCCAATGACAGTTTTTGCAGAAATAAAAAAAAAAATTCTAAAATTCATATGGGATCTTAAGGAAACCTGAATAGCCAAAACAATCTTGAAAAAGAAAACAAAGTTGGAGGCATCACACTTCTTGATTTCAAAACATAGTACAAAGCAACAGTAACTAAGATGCTATGGTACTGGCATAAAGACAGATATATAAAACAATGGAAGAGAATCCAGAGCCCAAAAATAAATGCTTGCATATGTGACCAAATGATTTTTGACAAGAGTGCCAAGACTATACAATGGGGAAATGACTGTCACTTCAACAAATAGTATTGCATAAACTGGATATGCACATGCAAAAGAAAAAAGTTAGACCCTTACCTTACACTCACACATAAATAATTCAAAATAGGTTAAAGACCTAAAACTTCTAGGAGAAACCTTCAGGACATTGAATTTGGCAAAGATTTCTTGGGTATAATACCAAAAGCACAGGCAACGAAAGCAAAAACAGACAAGGGGGATTTCATCAAACTTAAAAAATTCTGTGCAGCAAAGGAAACAATCAACAGAGGGAACAGACAACCTATGAAATGGGAGAAAATATTTGCAAACCATATATCTGATAAGGGGTTAATATCTAGAATATATTACACACACACATATAAATATAATATACAACACAACAAAAACAAAACAAAAATAACCCAATTAAAAAATGGGCAAAGGACTTGAATAGACAGTTCTCCAAAGGTGATATACAAATGGCCAACAAACATATGAAAAGATGCTCAACATCACTAATCATAAAAGAAATGCAAATCAAAACCACAATAAAGGGCCTGCCCCATGGCCCAGCGGTTAAGTGTGCGTGCTCCACTGCTGGCGGCCCGGGTTCGGATCCCGGGCGCGCACCGATGCACTGCTTCTCCGGCCATGCTGAGGCCGCGTCCCACATACAGCAACTAGAAGGATGCGCAGCTATGATATACAACTATCTACTGAGGCTTTGGGGAAAATAAATAAATAAATAAAATTATATAAAAAAAACCCACAATAAAGATATCACCTCACACGCAGTAAGATGGCCATTATCAAAAGAACAGAAAATAACAAGTGTTGGTGAGGATGTGGAGAAATTGCAACTCTTGTACACTGTTGGTGGATATGTAAAATTGTTCAGCCATTATGGAAAATATTATGGAGGTTTCTCAAAAAATTAAAAATTGAATTACTATATGACCCAGCGATTCCACTTCTGGGTATATACCCAAAAGAATTAAAAGCAGGATCTCAAAGAGATGTCTGCACATCTATGTTCATTGCAGTATTATTCACAATTGCCAAGAGGTGAAAGCAACCCAGATGTCCATTGACAGATGAATGGATAAAAAAATGTGGTATACGGGGTCCAGCCCAGTGGCATAGCAATTGGGTTCCTATGCTTCACTTCACCGGTTCAGATCCTGGGCATGGACCTACTCACTGCTCATCAAGCCATGCTGGGGCAGCATCCCACATGGAAGAACTAGAACAACCTACAACTAGGATATAAAACCATGTACTGGAGCTTTGGGGAGAAAAAAGGAAGAAAACCAAAGAGGAAGATTGGCAACAGATGTTAGCTCAGGGCCAATCTTCCTTAAAAAAAAAAAAAGTGGTATATATGTACAATGGAATATAATGGAGTCTTAAAAAACAATAAAATCTTGTCACATGCTACAACATCGATGAACCTCAGGGACATTATGCGAAGCAAAATAAGTCAGCCACAAAAGGAAAAATACTGTATGATTCTACTCATATGAAGTACGTAAAGTAGTCAAAATCATAGAAACAGAAAGTAGAAAGGTAGTTGTCAAGGGCTAGGTGGATAGGAGAGGGGGAATTAGTATTTAGTGAGCATACAGTTTCACAGTTGAAAGATGAAAAAGTTCTAGAAAGCCATTGCACAACAACGTGAATATACTTAACACTACTGAACTCTGCACATAAAAATGGTTAAAGTGGTAAATTTAATGTTATGTTTTTTATCACAATAAAAAAATGTTAAGTAAAATAAAGTGAGCACATAATACACAAAAACATATGGGTTGCAGCTAAAACAATGCTTAGAGGCAAAATTTACAGTTGTAAATGTCTATATTAAGAAAGAAGAATGATCTCAAATCAATAACCCTACCTTAAACCTTAAGAAACTATAAAAGGAAAAGCAAACCAAACCTAAAGCAAGTGGAAGGATGGAAATAATAAAAATTAAAATGGAAACTAATGAAGTGAAAATAGAAAAACAGTAGAGAAAATCAATAAAATCAAAAATTGGTTCTTTGCAAGATCAACAAAAATGGCAAATCTTTAGCTAGATTGACAAAGAAAAGCGAGAGAAGACCCAAATTACTAAAATCAGAAATGAAATAGAGACATCATTATTGACCCTACAGAAATAGAAAAGTATTATGAAAGAATACTATGAACAATTGTATGTCAAAATATTAGATAACTTAGATGAAATGGAAAAATTCCTAAAAAACATAAACTACTGAACCTGACTCAAGAAGATATAAAATCTAAATAAGCCTATAGCAAGTATAGAGATTGAATTAGCAATCATAGTCTAACCTCAAAGAAAAGTTTAGGCCCTGATGGCCTCATTGGTGAATTCTACAAAACATTTAAAGAAGAATCAATACCAATTCTCCACAAACTCTTCCAAAAAATATGAGAAAGGAACACATTCAAACACATTTTTATAAAGTCAGTATTACCATAATGCCAAAACCAAAGACATTACAAGAAAACTATTGACCAATATCTCTTATGAATATTGACATAAAAAAATCCTCATTAAATACTAGCAAAAAGGATCCAGCAACATATGAAAAGAATTATATGCCATGACCAAGTGAGATTTATATCAGAAATGCAAGATTGGTTTAACATCTGAAAATCAATTAATGTAATATACCACGTCAAAAAATAAAGAAAAATCACATGATCATCTCAATAGACGCATAAAAAGCATTTGACAAAAATCCAACATCCATTCATTAAAAAAAAAAAATTCAACAAACTAGGAGTAGAAGGAAACTTCCTCAACCTGGTAAAGAATATCTACAAAAAACCCAAAGCTAATATCATAATGCTTAAAGACTGAATGCTTCCGCCCTAAGATCAGGAACAAGACAAGGATGTCCACTCTTATCTCTTCCATTCAAAAATGTATTGGAGGTTCTAGCCAGGCAATTATACAATACAATAAAATAAAAGGCATCCAGATTAGAAAGGAAAAAGTGAAACTACCTCTATTCACAGATGACATGATCTATATAGAAAATCCTAAGGAACCCAGTAAAAACTTATTAGAACTAATAAAGGAGTTCAAAAAGTTACAGAGTCAGCATTAAAAAATCAATTGTGGGCCGGCTCCGTGGCTTGGCGGTTGAGTGCGCGTGCTCTGATGCTGGCGGCCCGGGTTCGGATCCCGGGGGCGCCCCGAGGCACCGCTTCTCCGTCCAACGTGAGGCCGAGTCCCACGTACGGCAACTAGAAGGATGTGAACCTATGACATACAACTGTCTACTGGGGCTTTGGGGGGAAAAAACTGAATAAATAAAATCTTTAAAAAAAAAAAAAAAAATCAATTGTATTTCTATATACTTACATTAAATAATACAAAAATGAAATTAATGGAAGAAAACCATTCCATTCACAGTAGCATCAAAAACAATAAGGAATAAATTGAACAAGAGAAGTTCAAGACTTGTACACCAAAAAGTACAAAAAAAATCATTGAAAGAAATTAAAGAAGATCTAAATAATTGGAAAGACATACTAAGTTCATGGATTGAAAGATTTAATAGTGCGAAGATGATAATATCACCCAAAATAATCTACAAATGCAAGACAATTCCTATCAAAATTTCCCCTGGCTTCCTCGTATAACTTAACAAGCTGATCCTAGAATTCATATGGAATTGCAGGGATCCAGAGTACCCAAAATAGTCTTGAAAAAGAAGAACAAAGTTGGAAAACTTATACTTCCCAATTTCAAAACATACTACAAAGCAACAGTAACCAAACCAACGTGGTACTGGCATATATATAGATATATATATATATCAATGGAGTAAACTTGGTAGTCCAGAAATAAATCCATCTATATATTATCAATTGATTTTCAGCAAGGGTACCAAAGCCATTCAATGAGGAAAGAATATTTTTTTCAACAATTGGTATTGGGGCAACTCGATATTCACATGCAAAAGGATGAAATTTTACCTATACCACACACTATGTGCAAAAATTAACTCAAAATGGATTAAAGACATAAATGTAAAAACTAAAACTATAAAATTCTCAGGAGAAAACATAAGTGTAAATTATTCACTGTGACTTTCTGTTAGGCAATGTATTCATAGATATGACACCAAAAACAAGCAACACAAAAAAATAGATACATTGGATTTTATCAAAATTAAAAATATTTGTGTGTCAAAGGACACTCCAGAAAATGAAAAGACAACCCACAACATAGGAGAAAATATTTGCAAGTATATAGTTGTTATAGTTGGGTGATGGAATGGGTACGTTTGGTTCATAATACTATTGCCTCCACTTGTGCTTATGTTTAAAACTAGAATAATAAAATTTTTTTCATAAAATACTATTTTTGCAGTTATGCAGGGTTCCTTTACACCGTTCATGGTAGACACCATGCCCCCTTGATCTCCTGGTTCCTTGTTTACACATCCCTTCTTCCCCATCCCATAGCCCCTCAGTGGTTGGCAGAGTCTTCTGTCCTCCCTTGGGTTTCTTCCTCTCATTTTATTCCCTTCTTTTGAAGGATGAGAAAAGATGGGAGACAGCCCAGGAAAACAAAACACCTCCTCTTGTTTTGTGGCCGGAATACTACAGACTGAAGACTTGAGATGGATTGGTTTTATTAGACTATGAGGGTACCCTAATCACTACTTCCTTTTTCTTAATTTGCAGATGAGGCAAGATCACAGAGTATATATAGTTTTAAAATATTAAACTTAACTATTCTCAATTGCCTACAGATTGGCAGAATTTGTGCTAGAGATACATAGATAAGTGGCACAAATATTTTTCATAAGAAGATCTTAGAACTCGCTGAGGATCAAATGCCATGGGTGAACAAAATTGGTCACACAGACACTATAAATTCAATCTATTTTCCTGACCCATAGCACAACGCTCAGTGTTTACACAAAAGTAACTTCAGTAAGCTATGTTTTATTCATTTGACTTTGTTAGTTGGTTAATTGATTGATTTGAAAGCTTCCTCCATCATTTTGTACAGTGTTCTTACACTGAGCTTCAGGATATGTGCTCCGTATCCTCTCGAATTATAGAATTGATTCCCCTCCAAGAAGTTCTCTTAGAAGAGAACTTAATATTTCCTCCTTAGACCTGAGTCCTGATATATTCATTCATGGTTCTGACCCCTACTGTTGCTTTCATTTTGTGACAATTTTCCTTTTGTGACATGAAATATTTCCATGGTTTGAGCACTATGAATGAGACCGCCAACTGGAAAAGTGAGTTAAACCGTGATGCAGACCTACCAAAGTCTCAGTCAGCACGATAGGGAGCTCTGGAGTATATACGACCCAAGAGCAGTCCTGTGGTGGGACAAAATGGCAGGCCCTTATATCCCCACTGCAATCAGTTATTGGAGGTTTGCCACCCCAGGAAAAGTGCGAGCTTGGGAGAAATGGTTCTCTGCAGCTCTCCCAGGAACTGAGGCAATTAAGTCCTTCCTTGAAAGAGGATCTTGGTGGCAGTTCTCCATGTCCTCCATATCTTAGTTATTATCTCCTCAAATATTATCTCTGCTTTATCCTCTCATTTCCATTAAGGACTCTAAATAAACAAATAATAAATCTTCTTACAGTATCCTCTACATCTAACCCTTTCTTTTATTAATACCATTATTTTATATCTCTATGCCTTCTTTTGGATATTTTCTTCTGAATTCTTCTCTAGTTCACTAATACTCTCTTCAGCTGTGTCTAATTTGCTCCCAATGCCTCCTTTGAGTTCTTAATTTTGGTTACTGTATATTTCAATTATAAATAACTTTTTGGTTTTTTATTTCAAATCTGCTTTGTCAGCTTTTATAGTTTTCAATTCTCTCTTTCAAAATTTAAGCTTAGCTTTTGTTTCTATGAACATAGTAAGCAGCTGTGATACACCTTCATCCAACATCTGGAGTCCTGGTGGTTCTATTTCTTTTTATAAAGAACACCTTTATTTCAAGTGTTCTGAAACACTTCTCTACACACATTACAAAATGAGTGCCACTTCCATATACGAATATAACACTCTTCTCAATATAGTAAGCATGTAGTGTTCTCAGAAACGTCTTTTTTTTTTTAATTTTATTTATTTGTTTTTCCCCCAAAGCCCCAGTAGATAGTTGTCTGTCATAGCTGCACATCCCTCCAGCTGCTGCACATGGGACGCGGCCTCAGCATGGCCGGAGAAGCGGTGCGTCAGTGCGCGCCCGGGGTCTGAACCCGGGCCGCCAGCAGCAGTGCATGCGCACGTAACCACTAAGCCACAGGGCCGGCCCTCAGAAACGTCTTTATTACAAATGTTCTTATACAATTCTCTACATGCATTTCAGAATGAGTGTCACTTCCATATACTGAAAGAACACTGTTCTCAATGTAGATATCAAGTAGCATTGTTGCAGTGAGAGTAATGACATGACACGGTAACAATAAGCAATCTGCCATGTGTCCATTTTATTGTGACAAGGAGTCCAATATGGAATGATTCCATCATGACTGACTGTCTGGCAGCCTTCTTGAAGCAGCTAAAGAAGCACTCCTGCTTGTGAGGCCACCAGGTTTCCAGGGCCCCTGGCTACTGGTGCCCACTTCTTTTCCATAAATGTTCTCTAAATGCATGTTTGCGTGTTTGTTATTGGGGGAAAAATGTCCCATTTTTCGCGTCAGAATCCTTACCTATTCCCTCTAAAAACAATCCCCTCTCATTCCACTTTACATTGAGTCTGTTTGGCTCCAGGGGACTCTGTGGAGTTACGAGAAACAAAATAATGATATGGAACAGATGAGAGACTTTGACAAAATGGGGACCAGATATTCAAGGGTCTGTTTCTCTGGGTCTGAGACTCCATGTCTCTGGGCCTGTACTGAAAATCAGGAATAAGTTAGAGGGTAAAATAATTTGGTTGAGGAAGAGCAAATCATTGATTCCATATACTGTACTTGGTGCTACTGCAGCTGTTTTAAACAAAAAAATGAAAGAAAAAAATGTTCCTAGATGACAAGAGTTTTGTTGCCCTTTTTGTTTTCTGGTTAAAGGACTAAAAGGAGATTCTGATTTCAATCCCAGGTGGTCCTCCTTAGACTTTTGCCCTGAAGCATGATTAAAGTAGGTGGGGAACTGCTTTAATGCACTAGTCCTCTGAAGTCCCTGTCCCGGAGACCAAAACAGTCATATTCATTTAGAACTAATAGTGCATTTGTTAGTCTCAGCAGTCGTCCCTCTGTGCGGTAGGTAGCACTTGGTTCTCTTTCATGGTAAGGATAGTGTACTTAGTGGTTCTCCCTAAGGAAAGCTTGTAGTTAAACCTAGCCCAGAGGAGAGGATGAGGGAAATACTGAGGCAAAGAAAAAAAGCTTTCTCTGCTTCATTACTTTTCATAAGCTATGAAGAGACATGGATCATATGATCAAGAATACATAAAAGTGGAAATTCTAAAACGGAATCCTGTTAGGATCCAGGCTAGAGCGGAGTGTTGCCTGTGCTGACTGCCAAGCTTTTCAGAGGTAAAAGGTCTGGTGAGGTCAGGCATGAGTGTATTTAAAAGCTGGTGAAGAAGACTGAGGTGGCCAGAATTATCTATTGATATGAATGTAGTAATGAGCTTCCTTTGATGTCTTTATCAGATAGATACAGGGGGACTATATCCTGACTGCCACCGACTGACTGATATTCCCCCTAGACAACTTTGGTTTGTTGATGGCTCAAATCCTTAAACATTCAAGGTATACTTTGTGCTGAATATGCTGCAACATCTTAACTCTGTAAAGGAAGCTACTCCTTTGCCTACATCTGCTCAGATGACTGGACTAATAGTTCTAATGTGAGCAGGACACCTTGCTAAATGTTTAAGGGTTAACATCTACACTGAGAGTACATATGACTTCAGGTTGTTTGCGACTTTGGAATGCTGTGATATGGAAACGCAGAGATTTTTAACTGTCCTGGGAACCTCAATTAAAAATTGGAAAATTACAATTTACTAGAGGAAAATCAACATCTGAAAAAAAGCTCCATTGTGAATATTTAAGCCCATTCTAAAGAACTTTTGAAGCAAAAGAAAATGCCCTAGATAACTACTATTGGTATTGTAAAAACAGTTTCTCAATATGATTTTGAGAATCCAGAAGGGCACATTCAAAAACAACAATCTACCGTTACGAAAAGATATTGGCCATCTCAAAACTCAGCAACGGACTTTGGTGTTCCCAAGATGGCCATTAGGTGGTGCCTAAGTCATTCTCCGGACTTTTGATGCTCTATTACAGGAAAGCACTCATAATGGCAAGGACAAATTCCTGAACTTTCCAAAGTTACTGTTAGGAAAACTTTACCCAAGAAGCTCTATGGATGGCTGATTCTTTTCCATCTGTATTTATCATAACCCCCCCCAAAACTAAAGCTATGGCCAGGCTTCAATTCTCCACCTCAGGGACCATTTGGACACCTACAAATGGATTTCATTCAGTTGTCCAAATTTTTAAAAAACTGAATATGTTTCAATAATATCTTCAAAAGTAAAATTATATAGTTTTTAGTTGGATTGAAGCCTTCTCTTCCAAAAAACTAATACTTGAACTTAGTATTATCCAATGGAACTTTTTACAACAATGGAAATATTCTGTAACTGTGCTTCCAAATGGTAGCGATTAGCCACATGTGGCTGTTGAGCACTTGAAATGTGACTTGTGCAACAGCTCTATTACCAAAAAATAATAATAAATATTTTTAAACGTTTACAGATTTGCTTTTTCTACTTAGGAAATACCTTTAGCACTCTTAATTGACAGAGAAATCCACTTTAGAGGTGAAATTCTTAAGATTCTCCCATTAAAATATACACATCATTGTCCTTATCATTATCAAAACTCTAAGAAAGTACTACAAATTCATGGAGTTTTTTTATTTTTGTTTCTGTGAGGAAGATCAGCCCTGAGCTAACATCTGTGCTAATCCTCCTCTTCTTGCTGAGGAAGACCGGCTCTGAGCTAACATCTATTGCCAATCCTCCTCCTTTTTTTTCCCCCCCAAAGCCCCAGTAGATAGTTGTATGTCATAGTTGCACATCCTTCTAGTTGCTGTATGTGGAACGCGGCCTCAGCATGGCTGGAGAAGCGGTGCATCGATGCGCACCCGGGATCTGAGCCCGGGGCCGCCAGTAGCGGAGCGCATGCACTTAACCGCTAAGCCACGGGGCCGGCCCCTATGGAGTTTTTTTAATCAACATTTTCAAATTTTCAGAAGAGCTTTCTTTAGCCTAAAATTCTACCATTAGTTCTAAGATAATATGATCTATGCCACAAAATCCCTATAAATCTTTACCATGTAACATTGTTAGAGAAATTTATAAAGTTTCGATTGATTCTTCCGCTGACAGATTCTACCTTTTTACTGTTGGGGTTCAGGACATGTTACCCCAAAATATGGCACTTTGGCATATTGAATATTTTAAGCTGAAAGATTTTGAGAAAATGGCAGAAGCAGGAAGGTCACTCTGACTTCCCCCCTTTGCCCTTCTTCTCTGAAGCAAGTCATAAAAGGTGACCTGTGAGAGGCGCCCTCCCTGTGGAGGGAAGGAGCATCCTTATCCCTGAAGGCAGAAGGATGCCAAGAATACCCCTAATAAACAGTTTCCCCCAGTTTATTACAATTGCCTCATCCTCCTTAGCCTATCATATTCCTCCACGACTGTCCTCTCTTCATGAACCTAGCATAAAATACTCAGGTCTAACTGTTTCTTTGGGTCTTCATTTCCCTATGAAGGTTCCCATGTCACATAAAACTTTGATTAGACATATTTGTATCCTTTTCTCCTGTTACTCTATGTCATTTTAATTTTCAGACCCAGCCAGTGACCCTAAGAGAGTGGAGGAACCCCCACCCCCACAGACACACATTACAATCTAATTTTGCAAGTATTGTCAAAATCTAATGTGAAGTATACAGTCCTATGCCCAACAGGTACAAGTTGCATTGCCAAAAGAGATACTACTAGACCCACACATACATGACTCAGAAAACAGCATTTTGGAAAAGACAGCATGGAAGGTTAACCTTAGAACTACATTGGAAAGGATCATTTCAGATATTGTTAAACACAAATATCCCCTTAAACTCTGGAGCATACACCCAGTATCACGTTTAACCCTGCTTATGCCCTGGGGCCGGTCCTGGCCAGGTATCTTCCTATGGATATGGAGTCCACACTATTTACCAGGGCTCCATATCCATAGGAAGAATTCTCTGCCCAAACAGTCCTGATCCTCTCTTCTTCCAGGGCCTGCACAGGCCTCTTTCCTGACCCATCCTTCTGAGGGCAGATCATGCCGTTAGTGTGCATGCTCCCAGGCCTCGGAGGTGGCCCTGGAGTGGCTCTTTGCCAGGGATGTGTGTGATGCTTGGAACTGTTCACCTGCATGTGTGAGGCCCTTCAGAGCCAACAGTGCTAAGAAAAGGGGGGGGGCTATCTTTATTTTGATTCCCCTCCTTAACTCATCTTTTAAAATTAGGCAAGTTAGCTGCTTCAAGTTAGCCAGTTAAGAAGCCTAGAACTTATTTAACACAGTAAGAACTTCTCTCTAATCTGAAGCTCACATCACACTTTAAAAGTTATTCTAATTAGAGTCAGGAACAATGAGGCAAAGAAATGTATATAGAGTATAAAAACGGAGGGAGGGGACAGGAAAAAAGGATGGAGAAAAGAAGAAGGGGGAGGCTATAATGGGAAGAGAGTGGTAGGGAAATCCACAGGAAAGCTTTCCACCCCTCCGGTCTGTTCCTTGACCCTGGAACAGCTCAGAAAACGAAGAGATCTACAGAAAACTTCCTGTTGACTTCGCATTTGTTTTTGTCTTCTGGGTTTTTTTCTTTCTGTGTGTCTTACTCTTCGACACTACTGCGAAATGTAATTATTGTGATTGTGCTTGTTTATTTGGTGCCTCGCTTGTTTTTCGGGTTCTGGAGCGGGTCGGTCCTTCCCCAGCCTTTTATCTCGTCTATCGCCTGTTGACGCATCACCCAGGGCGGCGCCAAGTACCTACCGCAGAAATGCGTCGATGTTAAAAGCAAAATACAGTCGGCTTGTTCCCCTTCTTTTTCGTGTGAGTTAAAAGAACTAAAAGTTAACGAAAGAACCAGAAAAGAGGCCAGCAGCGGACATGTTTCTGCAAATGACCAGGGGAGGATTTAGAGCAAAAGTGAATTTTAAGGGAAAAAAAAAAACAAAAGTGGAGGTGCCGGGGATTGAACCCGGGGCCTCGTGCATGCTAAGCACGCGCTCTACCACTGAGCTACACCCCCTCACGTTAAAGGAAGCTCAGAAATAATTTTATGACCCGATATACCATTCTCGATAGCGACAATAGAAATTTCATTTTGTCAAATTCAATTTTTGAACTTTCTATAGTGGATACTGTCTCGCGGCTAAGCTGGAAAAAAGAAAACTAAACATTATACCGAAAGTCCCTCTCTGGTCCTGAGATCTCCCACTATCGGTCACCCTCTCGCGGACATCAGCTCGACGGCCACTGGCCGGTGGGGGAGGGGGCAGTACCGCCTGGCCGACCCCAGGGAGAGGTCTGGGATAAGGCCTCTCTGCTTAAAAAGGTCGCCAGAAAACCGAGAATATAACACAGGAGGATTAAAAAGAAGAAAGGCCTAAACGCTGCCATGGGGATTTAGGTCCAGGTGGGAGAGAAGAATGGAGGGGAATTGCAGAGCGCCTCGCGTCGGTCGCAGCCCCCACTCCGCGAGGCTCCCGCGCCCAGCCTCCTATTCGAGAACCCGCGCAGCGAACGCATCTCCCGGGCTCCGAGACTCGGGGCGTGAGAACCACCGAGACGCGCACCGGGAAAAGAGGACGAAAAGGATGGAGCCGCCTTTATAGCGCCCCCTTTCGGGCGGAGGCCTCCACGGACTGAAAACGCAGAAGAAAGGCGTTTTAAGCCCTAGGCTTGATCTGCAAAACGAATTAACTGTATAAACCCTCCGTGCGCCTGCAGTCTTTAGACCCCTTACGCCCCGAGGCGCAACCATCCGGCGCTTCCCGCCGTTCGCCGATCTCTGCTACAACGGTCAACCCAGAAATGAGTATTTGGAGACAATCCCAAATCCTTTTCTGTCTTAAGTTTTCTTCTGATTGTCTCTCACACCTGTGAGACCCTTGCAGAGCTGAAAACTCCGTCTCCTCCCCAGCTCCGGGTCTGGCGCTCCCGCCGGATCAGACCCTACCGAGACCTGGGGCACCTTTGCGGCGGGGGGCGGCGGGGCAACCAAGAAACGGGGTATACAATGCATGGGCCACGGACGACCCTCAGATGCAGAGAGTAAGGGACATAGAAGTCCTTAGTATAAGTGCTTCTTAGACAACACTGCAGGGGTCCCTAAATGTGGTGTAGGGAGAGGGGAAATTGCCCGCTTACCCTCCTATAGTTATGGCTGGAGTAATACACATGAACAGATTAACAGGGGAAAACCAATTTAATACACACTACTGGATCATAAAAATGATGCTCAGAGAATGAACGAAGCAAGTAGTTTATATATGTTTTTACACAAAGAAACAAGTTTGTGAGGATTTGACAGGACAAAGAAATTTAGGTTTAAGGTAGTAATTAGCAAGGAATTGGAGCAGTTTAGGCTTGAGGTAGTAAATTAGTAAAAGTAACAAGGTTTGTTTATATAGGTGTTAAATGTTATAAGAGAAAATGGACTCTCTGCCTTGCTAACTGAGGCATAAATTCTTTTCCGTTGACCCCAGGTCAGTTTCTCAGGAGAAATGGAAACTTGAGCAATGTATCTGTAACCATTAATCCATAGCTTGTGACATTCTGTTTTACAACCGACACTTAATCAGTGTTCCTGATATGCTGGTTAAGATAAAGACAAAGACAGACTGACGCCAGGGGTCAGATCACCAGACCGCGTCTGCGGGCCCTGTTTTTCCTAAATAGTCGCCATGGAATTTGAACTGACACCAACATCCTGCCGTTTCAGTCTATTATAATCTTTTCCCTACTCTTGCCCTTCTGAACACCCACACAGGACCTCCTTGGGTCTGTGCTTTCCCAGCCTGCAGACTGTAACTGGAGGAAATAAACTTCAACTTTCCTTGAACCTCTGACTGTTAGTGTTTTCTTCCAGTTTAACATAGGCTTCTCTGTCCTGAATTCTCTAGTTCTGGTGATAAGAATGTCTCTATCTCCTGGGGGGGAGGAGGGTACCTTTCCCAGGGGAGATTTACTTCCTGCTTTCAGGGAGAACAGAGAGAGGAGTGTCAGAACTTTAAGTCAGGGCGGGCCCTGTGGCTTAGCGGTTAAGTGCGCGCGCTCGCTGCTGGCAGCCCGGGTTTTGCATCTCCGGCTCACACCAACGCACCGCTTCTCTGGCCATGATGAGGCCGTGTCCCACATACAGCAACTAGAAGGATGTGCAGCTATGACATACAACTATCTACTGGGGCTTTGGGGGGAAAAAAATAAATAAATAAAATCTTTAAAAAAAAAAACTTTAAGTCAAACAAGTAACTTTAATTCAAAATAATATGTCATTGTGGGGTATTTTGGGGTTGTTACCACCCAAAAGGGGGTTCGCCTGCCCGCTGCAAACATGCCAATAGTCAAGAGGCAAGGTGGTAGGAGAAAAAGGACTTTTTGTTATAGCTTGCCAGCAAGATGGAAGATGGTCAACTAATGTCAGAAAAAAAACATACAGAACAAAGACTACAGGCCAGTTATACACGAGACTGGTCTCCGAGTGGTGAAGGCAGCTAATCCCGGCATGGGGGCATCTATCTGATCTCCAGGTGGGATCTGGTATTATTTCCTGATAGTCTTTTGTTTTACTTGATATGCATCAGAGACTGGAGCAACGCCCTATACCCTGATCTTTCAGTTGTCATTGATGATGGCTATCAGCATAGACTCTGCCCGGGGGTCATCACATTCCTAAGGAACTCAAAAGAACAAAGTTATCAGCTTATAGCAGCTGGGAGGGGCCAGAAAGTCCAGAGTTAGTCAGAGGCCATCCAAAGTTACAATGTGGTTTCTTTTCTACAATATGGCTTCCCTTATGTCAACCCTGTATTAGGCTGGTGTCAGGGTGGCCTGCCTTGGGTCCCAACAGTGGAAAATCACCTAGGGGAGCTTAATAAAAATATGGATTCCTGCGTCCCACCATGGAGACACTGAGTGCTCTCCGAATCTCAGGTTTGAGAATCCTGTGTTAATTAAATCTTCCTCAGTTGAATCTGTGGAATAAAATGAAATCAAAAAGACCTCTGAGAACCAGATGGACTTCATGTGGAAAAACCACAGAATGCACTCTTAGGCTTTGACTCTACCAATATTCCTGATTTTACAAAAACCCCTAACAGCCACCTGGACCTCACCAATAAAACTGTGACCTGCACCAACCAATCAGGACTAAGCAAGCTGGCATCTCTCATTTGCATAAGCAGACCTGAGTGGGAACCTGGGGAGAACTTTTTCTTTAAAAGATCCCCTTTCTTTGTTCTCCCAGAGGATACTTTTAGTTTGCTGCAAAGGCCACATCTCTCCAGTTTGCAAACTGTATGAGCACTAAAGCTTTCCTAACTAAATTCTTGTATTCCAGATATTTTTGTTGACAAATCCAATAATCTAACCAGTGTGGGATCCACTGGGCCTGAAAAATCTAGTAACAGAAATGGAAATGAACTAGGATCTCAGGAAAGTTTACACAGGGCGAGAAGAAAGACAAGATGGGAAGAGAGGAGACTTGGGAGCAGGAGGCAGCAGAGGTGGGAGGAAGAGTACTGGGGAGTGGCTCCTTCAAGATGGCCAGGATTCGGATACACAGAGCAGTAGGACATGTCCCAGATCCCTACTGTTGCTGAACCAAAGTGGGTTCACTTCCTGGCGAGTTAAAATCAGACTCTCCAACAGAAATAGTTGTCACACAAAGTAGGGTTTATTTGCAGCAAATAGGAGACCACATAGAATCATTTTCAAAGTCATGGTTCTTCCCAAGCAGGAGACAGCAGGTGCATTTTATTTCAGATGGGGAATGAATATTCAAAAGGGTTTGGGGGATCAGAATTGGCCACCTCAAAATGTGTCTCTTTGGCTTGATTATTTTTAAGAACAAAAGACTCTGAAAGAAACTTTGACCTTCCCCCTAACTGCCTAAAAAAATTTAAGATGGAAGGCCTGTTCCAGGAAGGAGCTAATACCATAAGATAATATTATCTATAGCTGGTCCAGCAAACACTTGTTTAACAAACATTTGCATTTTCATCTCCATGTAAATTGCCTTCCTCCCCTTTGAAGCCTCAAAAAATTACCCTCAACATCCTCCTTTATCTTTAGCTGAAGATGGCATTTAAGGTGACGACCTCCGCCATTCTGGCGAGTTACTCAGTTTTTCTGGATTTCTCCCATATATACATGTTACAAAGCTTTGTTTGATTTTTTTCCTGTTATTCTGTCTCATGTCAATTTAATTCTTAGGCCAGCCAGAAGGACCTATAGGGTAGAGGAACTGTCTTCCTCCCCTACAACCCAAAGGTAGGTATTCACTTGTGTAGGCTCAGTTGGCGCATCTGGCAAGCGCTGCTCTCCTGGTGGGGCTCAGTCTGGTTCAAGGTGGTTGATGATTGCATCTGTTAACATAACAAAAAAGAAAAAAAAACACAATTTGGAGAAACAGTTAAGTGTTTTCAAAATCCCCCTTGAGTTCCTCGGGGCAATTAGTTGGTGACACTATTGCTCCTGCACTTTCTCTAGGTATGAGACAAAAAAAGAAGCCCCCTTGCTCTAAGCTGAGGGAGCAGAACATGTTGGTCCTTCTAGTCCAGTTGTTCACAAACTTTAGGTGCATCAAAATCATCTAGAGGGCCTGTTGAAATGTAAATTGGGGACATCATCCCCAGAATTTCTGATTCACTGAGTCTGAGGTGGAGCCTGAGAATTTTCAGTTCTAACAGGTCTCCAGATTATGCTGATGGTGATCCTGGGACCAAATTTCAGAACCTCTGTATGAGAGATCTGGCCCATTTTCCCCAAGACTGTCATGGCTTTGAGATCATCTGGCTGCACACTTTCCATCACTGGATGGGTTCAGCTTTTTCTTGTCTGCATCTACTAGAGTATTTGTTTTATAGGAGGCCAGAAAATGCTACCCCAAAAGATGCCTCTTTGGCATAAGTTTTGCTTTGAGTTGATTATTTTGAGAAACAAATGACAGAGGAGAACCTCTGAAAACAGAGTAGAAGTTACCCTTCTGCAAGGGAAATTTACACTTAAAAGGAAATCTCCATTTGTAAGGGTGTCTTCCTTTCAGTATCAGGAAGAGAAAGTTGACTCTAAATCACAAGAGAATGTCATCAATGGAGAAGGCCCTGATTTAAATCTGGATAGCAAACCTTAACTTTGTTTACTATGCTTTTCCAAGTCAACTCCCCACATGTTTCTTTATTTGTTTTTAGCTGAAGATGATACTTAAGCCTGCATTCTAAGCCACTTCTTTGAGAGTTGTTCCTTTCCCTGGGTTTCTCCCATGTATAGATGAGATATACATGTTAATAAACTTGTTTGTTTTTCTCTTGTTAATCTTTTGTTGCAGGGGCTCTAGCCAAGATCTTAGAAGGTAGAGAGAAAATCATTTTGAAGTTCTGTAACCATATATAGGTGCCTTTCCAAAGTGCTGCAGGGAACCCAACCTGTGTGGTTATTGGGAGCAGTGTTGAGTGTCTAAGAAAGATGCATGCCTGCTTAGGCCTGGGCTGCTCCGGCAGCAGTGGAAAACACTGACTTTGCTTGCTTGCTTGTTTTTATCATGTTTAGTTGGGAATCCCAGGCAGAGAATGAGGAAAGACAGACTATAGACAAATGCATATGCTTTACAAGACCTTTAGAAAAAAACGAAGTGTTGACCTTAAACAAGTAGATGACCAGTTATTTCTCCAGGAAAAATGGATCAGCAAAGAATTGCAATTCAGAGTCTGCAACCATGGTGAGCCACATGCAAATCCCAAGCAGCATGGGGAGTAGAAACTCTTCTAAAGAGGAGAAGAGGAAGTTGGGAAGGCTTTTGTAAACAAAGAGTCCATTGGAGGAATTGACAGGTTGAAGTGTAGCGGTTTTTCATTGGCTGGGTTGTGACAGTCTCTCATTGGCTGAGCTCTTGGTGGGCAAAAAACGGAAATCTTCTTCCTATTGGGCTCTGCTATCAACACAGGGCATGAGAACTCCCGCTTTTTGTCTCTTGGCTTTATTTTAATGAGGTTTCTTTTTATCAATTTCCACAGAAGTTTCTGAATTTAGGCATCTAAGTATACTTTTACTTACAGGATCTGAGGTTTAAGTTCCTAAGCATGGGCATACAAATTATGTCTTTCTCCTCCAGGTAGAAAGCTATCAAACCTGGCTTGCTCCTGGAAATGCTCCTTTCGACATTTGCAGCTGGCTCTTCTGGTACTCACATACTACTCTTGGCTAAAAAGAAGTCTGAAGAGCAGAATTGTGAGGGGGAGGGGAGAGACAGAGTTGCCATACAACTGGAGAACCAATTGTTCAACATTTTATTATTCATCGACCCTGTTCTGTTCTACTCTACGGAAGAAGGTATAATGGGTAATTCCTGAGATTGTTCAGCGGAGCAATGCTTAAGGTCTAAACTGGCAGAGACTTTAGGGATGGAAAGGAGAGGACCTATCTGAGCAGGAGAAGGAAACTGAATGAACAGGATTTAGAGACCTGATGGATTTAAAGAGAGAGAAAGATAGAGAGTGCCCTCAAGAAATACACACACGCACATACACCAGTAGCTTGACTAATGTGAATGTTGTTGCCTTTCACCCAACTAATAAGTGGAGGAGGTGTTGGATTTCTGCTTATTACCTTTTTTTTTTTTTTTTTTTTGCTTGAGGAAGATTAGCCCAGAACTAACAACTGTGCCAATCTTCCTCTATTTTGTATGTGGGTCGCCACCTAGGTCTGGGCCTAGGATCCGTACCCATGAACCCGGGTCACCAAATTTAACCACTATGTCATGGGGCCAGTCCCTATTTATTTGCTTTTATTTGCAGTAAGTGGGATGGGGTCCAGAAGGAGATGAAGATTAGTTTGGTTTTGGACAAGAATTTTTTAGATACTTATGGGACAGCCTCATGGAGATGTCTGATAAACACTATAATCCATGGATCTGTAAGTCTGCAGAGAACTCAGATGTAGAGATTTTGATTATTATGTGTCTACAGAAGAGAGTACCCATGAAAAATTGGCAGAAGACTAGAAAGTGACCTTTGGGATTTGGGGCTGGGAATTCATTTATGAAATTTATGGAAAACAAAGGAATGAACTTGTCCCTGGGCTCATCTTGCACCCTGGGATTTATACTGGTTACCATTATGGCCCTGAAACTTCCTTAGAAGACCCAAAGGAGTGCCATTTCCTCCTAACAGATTCCTATTCAATGTTATTTTCCAGACTGCCTCTGCTCATATGGACTATTTGATATACACAGGAATTTCTTGGAGTCCTCTTTGAACTTGGGAAGACCTTCATGGGTCGGGAAGATCTTCTGAGACTTCTCAGAAGCCAACCCAGAAGAAGGACCCTCACCAGTAGACAAATAACAGGGAACGGAAAAGTGACAGGTCTCACCATGAAAGAGCACTAGGTAAATGTCACAACCAAAGGTGTGCAGGTATTTGTATGTCAACAGTGGGACAGAGTTGTGGAACGACCTCTTAAGTTGTAGTATTCTCCTGAGGATTTAAACATTTAACTCAGGAGACAGAATACACACATGCCCAATATCTTGAGAAAACTTCAAAACGTATGAAGTGTATAATCCTACTCATCAGGTCTTTAGGGAAGATGAAAGCCAAGCAGGTGACCCAAGGCAGTGTATTAGGAATGTGATTTGGAGACAAGTGAGTTAATATCATGTTCTGAAGATTGCAGAGGGATTTTCATGTATGAGCTCCTTTGATCTTTTTTTTTTTTTTTTTTTTTTTTGGTGAGGAAGATCAGCCCTGAGCTAACATCCATGCTAATCCTCCTCTTTTTGCTGCGGAAGACCGGCTCTGAGCTAACATCTATTGCCAATCCTCCTTCTTTTTTTTTCCCCAAAGCCCCAGTAGATAGTTGTATGTCATAGTTGCACATCCTTCTAGTTGCTGTATGAGGGACGCCGCCTCAGAATGGCCGGAGAAGCGGTGCATCAGTTCGCGCCCAGGATCAGAACCCGGGCCGCCAGTAGCAGAGCACGCGCACTTAACCGCTAAGGCACAGGGCCGGCCCCTCCTTTGATCTTTATGAAAAGCAATATGCGTAATCATCGCTGGCACTGCTTTACAGATATGGGATGAAAGATTCAATGATGTTCATCAAATTTCTATGAAGCGTAAACCTGGGCTATGTGACTGCAATCTTGAATTATTTTCTCTTAATATCATGTGATACACACATATGTGTGCACACACACATGCACATACACACATACTTGGTTGATCATTCTCATGTCAGGCCCTTTGTTAGAAGGCAAGGATGCAAAATGCAAGTTAGGGCCTCAACAAATCCTATATGACTGTTATTAGCTACTACATTGTCAAGTTATATCAGTCTATTGTCATTTCTCCCAGTGAGAATTCAGTGAGAAAAGTCACCTTTCTTCTCTCTTCTCAGCTCTACTTCCCTCTAGGAGTAAGTAGTAGTCTGTAAGTCCTGAGTAGTGTGGACTTGGTAATGTTCCCATTACTTTCCAGCCTGAATAAACAATCCATTGGGCCTTTCCATAGTGATGGGAATACTGTGCTACATTTTTCCCATGTAAAAAGGCCCTAAGTCTCAACATCTCTGATTAACTACTCCTTTTTTTCCTCTCTTGTTTATTAAATATGGGTGGTATAGATGGCCAAGCTGTTCCATCAGTAAAAATATTGTGCAAAAATCTCCCCAGTGCACTGAAATTTTATAATGCTATGTCTTGGTATGGATCCTTTTCATTAATTTTACTTGGCATTTGTTAGATCCTCTTGTGGTAGAAACTGGCTAGCTATTCACCAAACTGGCCTCTCTTCTTCCTGGGCACACAAGTAGACTTCATTTCCCAGACTCCCTTGGAGTTAGATGTGGTCATGTGACTGAGTTCTGACCAATGGAATACGAACAGACATGATTTGTACCTCTTCCAGGGCTGAATCATAAAAATATTTCTTAGCCAATCCTCTTATTTCTCCATCTACTGTCTTAATGCAGATGAGCAGGCAAACTTGGAAATCATATGTTGAAGATCGTGAGCCACACATTGAAAGGACCTGGGTCCCTGACTCATTGCTTGAAGGAATGCCCCTACTGATCAAGAACTCCCAATCTCTGCTGTATGTGAACAGGAAATAAATTTCTTTTTTGCTTAAGCCATGATGTATTTGGGGGGTTGTTTTGGTTTTACAGCAATTAGCATGATCTTAACTAATTTATCTTTTAATCCATAAATTCTAGGAAATTTTTAAGAATATTTCCTTGATAAATTTTCTTTGTTCTTTCTTCTCCTTCTTTTCTTCTTTCTTCTCCTCTTGTTTAGAGTTTCTGTTAGTTGGTTGTTGAACTACCTGGAATTATCTTCTAATTTTCTTAACTTTCCATTTCTTTGTCTTTTTTTTTTATTCTCGGAGAGATTTCCTGAGCTTTAGAGAGTCATCACCACATGGAACTTCCTCATGGAAAGCTCCTTGAAAAGGCCTGAAGGAGGAAAATGGAAGGTAATGATTCCATCCTACCTGGTCCTCCAGTGCTGTAGCTCCAGGTTAAGCGAACAGAGAAGTTGCTATCCAGATAACTAGTTTATTTCTGACTTGATTGGTTTTAACTCTTTTTCTCTATCTGTAAATATATCCAGCAAGTATTGAAGGAACTGAGGGGATTCAAAGCAACCTGGAATTCTCCCAAGTGACCTCTTTATGATTGCCCTCTTCTTACATAAACACCAGAGAATCAAGAATTAGATACCATCTTGAGTAAAGCAAAAGCATATGGAGCTCTCAGCCCTCAGGTTCCAGCAAGCTTCCATTCACACTTTCCTCATTCTCCACTGTCTCTTCACATGGTGCAGTGGAAGAGCGGAAAGGGCAGAAGTTTTTGGACTTCAAAAGGAGGATTCTTTGGGGATCTACTGAAATTCCATTATTTTCCCTTCTAATGACAGACCTATTTTTGTCTAGAGGCAGTGAAAATGAGAAAATAAGAATAAGAGAATAAGATGCAAAAGAGGTTGTGCTTAGTTTAGCACATATTTCTGGGTATGTTTTGCAGAAGACACAGGATGCAAAGTATAATTGGAAAAGAGGATGGAAATGAAGCCAAAGTCAATACAAAAAAGGGAGCAGAAGTAAAGGAAGGAAAATGGGCCGAGTCAGGAATTGCCTGTCTCTGAGCAGAAGAGAGTGTAGATGACAGTTCTGGATGATAACCAAGTAAAGGGAGTCAGAAACGGAGTGAGACAGTTAGGAGGCTTAGCATTCTCAGGTTAGCAAGATGAGATTAAAAAGGATAGAAGAATTCTCAATGAACTTCCCATCTTTCTTTTTTATTTTAGGATTACAGCCCTATGAGAAAGCTGTCAATTGGATTTGAATTCACAGAGATCTCCAACCCTAATATTATCACTATTCAGGATCTAAACATTTTAGCTCTTCTCTGGCCTTTTTGGAGAAAGGATTAGGACCATGAATCATGGTATCAACCACATCTGTCCTTCTGTAGTCCAAAGGGGTGCTCCAAGCCCCAGGTGGCCCAATTCTAATTCATTAAAAAGGTGAGCCACGGGGCCGGCCTGGTGGCATAGTGGTTAGGTTCACACGCTCTGCTTTGGCGGCCTGGGGTTCACAGGTTCAGATCCCGGGCATGGACCTACACACCACTCATCAAGCCATGCTATGGTGGTGTCCCACATTTAAAATAGAGGAAGATTGGCACAGATGTTAGCTCAGGGACAATCTTCCTCAAGCAAAAAGGGGGGAACGGGCAGCAGATGTTAGCTCAGGGACGATCTTCCTCACCAAAAAGAAAAGGAAGAAACCGAGTCTTAGAGATTTTAGTTAACATTCCCAAGACCCCCACAACTAGTACTATTAAGGCAAAGCCTTAATGCCGATCACAGTGATTTGACTCCAAAGCCAGTGATCTTACTCACCAGAACATATTGCCTTCAGAGATATCAACCCCAGAGAGAAGCAAGCCTGAACTTGTAGCTAGTGCAATAAATGACATAAGACATTGAGAAGATATTATAAATGAAAATAGGGGCAGGGGACAGTGGAGCAGAGAAAGGCATTTGGGACTTGGGAAAGCAGAATGAGAAAAATGAAGTTGAAATGGCAGAGATGGAAGAAGCTAATGAAGCTTAAGCATCTGGTCCCTCACTTGCCCCAGCCTTTTCCAAGGCCTCAAGTGTATTCACATGGTCAATTTCTGTATAAAGTTTTCAAAAATAAGATATTTTAACTGTATATGTTAATATTGCTATTTTTTTTATCACTCTAACTTCCCTAGCATTTCATTTTCTCTCATATCCAATAGCATTGGAGTAGGATCAGGCATTTTGGGGATCCAGCTGAAAAAATGTTGATTGAGGATAAATTTAGTTTCAGTTTAAAGGGATATTATATGTGCTTCAAGATCTTTTCCACATATGGCTAAGTCATTGCTAGCCCCACCAACTTGATATGGCCTCCAATCATATTTCCACTTCTCATTGTGCCAATTTACCTTCCATACTTGGCCCTGTAAATAATGTGAGTAATAAGGAAAAATAATGTTTGAAGTGGTGGAGCCTGAAATCTTACAGTTCATACATGAAAAAACTTCAAGGATTTCCCAAATTTAAAAACAATTTGAAAAATATGCTTGGCATTGCCAACAATTAGTTGTGAAGCTGAAAGAAACTTTTCTAAACTGTGTTTTAAAAAATCATTCCAGGGCCGCCCCATGGCTTAGCGGTTGGGTGCATGCGCTCCGCTGCTGGCAGCCCAGGTTGGGATCCTGGGCGCGCACCGACGCACCGCTTCTCCGGCCATGCTGAGGCTGCATCCCACATACAGCAACTAGAAGGATGTGCAGCTATGACATACAACTATCTACTGGGGCTTTGGGGAAAAAAATTAATAAAAAGTCACTCCATCATATTAGATGAAAGGCTGAATTATCTACTTCTCTCTATAGAAAATAATATTAAAAATTATTGTCATATGAAAGGTAATCAAAGATAGTGCACCTAAATAATGTAGGAGAAATGTATTACAGAGGTATATCAGTAAGTTAATCTTTAATTATGTTTTTGTAATGTTTATGGAATTCATCAGCTTTTTAAAATTTGTAATTGGTTTTGATTTATTTTCTCATTCTAAATAAATATTTACTTTCATGTCTGATTTTGTAGTCATACTTTTGTATTTTTTTCTGAAAGATGATCCCAATACTGTATAAACTTTAGGCCCCATAAAACATAGATCGGCCCCTGCAACTGAATTAAGAAAAAAAACACACCTGTTTCTCAACGTACGCTATGGTTACGTTCCTTGAATTGGGTGGATTATGGAAAAAACGAAACAAAAGTAATTTTCCCTTGGGTCCAATACCCACTTTTCCACACAGGGAATAGCCTTTCTTTCACCACTCTTTGTTTTACCCCAGGTATCCCTCTAAGTATTTTCTCTGGAGTTAAGAAAAAACACAGATATTTTATTTCATGTTTTGAATGGTATGTTTGAGTACACGATGACTAACAATATTTTTTGAGACTGAGAACTTAAAATACATGAAGGAAACTGTAGAATCTTTGTTGTCTCTAAAATGCAAACATCTCACCCAAGTTTCATATCTAAGGGTTCAGGGATCACATCTCTTTCTTTCACTGTCTTTTCTAGAGGCAATGCCCTTCCATCCACACCCAGGTTTAAGACTCTAGGCAGAAGGAGCTTGCTAGTCAGGTTTCCCGCAGATCAGAAGCAGAGAGAACAGAGAAGCCTGTCTTGAGAGTGAACAGACAAGATGAACTCTGAGGAAAGTTCCAGAAGAGGGCTCTTGCCCCTTTAGCACAAATCTAGTGCTGAATATCAGATTTTCAATCTCTTATAACTGGGCAGAGAAAAATATGAGGCAGTGATACCTTCTTTCTTTACCTGAGAGTCTTTCATTCTCTATCCCAGAACATTGTTTTTCTCATGTTTTCTGTTTTTCAGACCTAGTAGCCTATTAATTTTAAACTTGCAAAACCCAAAACATGTGATATTGAAGCAGAACATTATGGCTGATATAGATATATAAGGAAAGAAAAAAAAAGCTACTTTGGCTGCTGTGATGGTCAAGTGGTTAAGGCATTGGACTTGAAACTCAATGAGGTTTTCCCATACAGGTTCAAATCCTGCTCACAAGAGCTTTGCTTTCTGACGGACTCTTGTGAAGAGTCATTTGTGGCAAAGCTGCCATTGGGGGAAAAAAAGACACCCCTTCCTTGTGCCAGGTACTGCTTAGCAAGATAAGGATATATAACACACGAAATCAAATCTCAGCATTCTTGACTTTTGCTGGAGAAGAAAATTCCCAAAGCTGAGGTACTCCAACCTTGAAATAATTCCTTCACTTTGACAATTCTGTAACCACAACCCAGGGAGAAAGTATGTTCCAAACGACCTGCTTTCAGGGAATGTGAACTGCTCCTAATTACCCCCAACTCATTCACTCAGCGGTTTTGGAGCGCCTCATTGACTGTGAGTCAGCAGTTATAGAAGTCTTTTCGAAGACTGTTGGAGCAGTCTTCAGTGTCTTGCACATAATCTGAAACATATTCAGGATAGAGCAACAATTTCCAGAAATCCTTGAGCAGCTGGTGAAAGAAAAGCAGCATGGTGATGTTGATGTAAATAATCCATAAACAATCTATAAATCGAAATTGGAGTGAGTTTATTATGAACACAGTGGGTCGGTGGTCTCAAGGTAGGTGGTCACAAGGTGGGTGGTCTTAAGGTGGGTGGTCGCAAGATGAGTGCAGCAGGTCAGCAATCAATCCTTAGTTTAGGGAGAGATGCTTATCCTTAAGGAAATGCTGATGTGGGGGAAGTTACATCCTTATCTTTAGGGGCATTCTTCTTGTCTTTGGGACATAGTAAATACTTAAAGCAGATATACAATGCATGCTCAAGGGCCATGTCAGGCCCTTTTGGAAAAACAAGTTCAGGCCAAATTAGTTTACCAAATGTCTTCCTCATATACTCCAATATATCCTACTGCTTGTCATTTATTTATCAGTGACCTAAAATGAGGACAGGTTTGCAATAACATATGTACACTTCCAATGCCATTTTTTTTTTTAAAGATTTTATTTATTTATTTTTCCCCCAAAACCCCAGTACATAGTTGTAGGTCATAGCTGCACATCCTTCTAGTTGCTGTATGTGGGATGCGGCCTCAGCATGGCTGGAGGAGTGGTGCCTCGGCGCGCACCCGGGATCCGAACCCGGGCCGCCGGCAGCGGAGAGCACGCACTTAACCGCTAAGCCACGGGGCCGGCCCATCCAATGCCATTTAAACTGTTTTGCAGCATAGAAAAAAATCTAAGTTTCCCAATTCATTTTAAGAAGCTAGTGTAACATTGACTCCAAAACTTTCCAAAGCTGAAGGAAAAGGAAACCAAAGACCAACCTCATTCATGTGTATTATTGCAAAAAATTATTAGGAAAATGTTGGCATGTCAAATTGAACACTATATTGACTGAAACAAATGATTTTTCCAGGAATATAGCATGATTTATCATCAGAAAAAAATCTGTCATTAAGATGAATTAATAGCTTGAAGGAGAAAATGAAATGATCTCAGTAGGTGTCAAAAGGAATTTGGAAAAATTCAAAATCCAGTCTAGATTTTAAATTTATATCCTAGTAGAATCTGTGGAGTAAAACACATTTAACTGACTGGCTGGATAACACTACCCTTTCCATTCTCTCTGTAAATATGCTTAAAGATGCCCATAGGACCTGAATGTTCATGCATTCACACCCCAATCCTGTTCCCATGAATTTAGTTGTATACCTACCAAGAGCCTAGCAAGTTTGTTCTAAAACCTGTATTTCAGTTGTACATGTTGTTGGAAACTAGATATTTTAATTATTTATCAGGTTAACTGATAAATATAAGTACCCCCCAAAAAAGAGTAGCTTTATGCTAAGTAAAATTTTGAAATGACTTTATAAAAGAAAGTTGATGGGAAAATAGATGCTTTCAAAACAGGTGCAGGAGATATAACTGGAAAAGATTAGAGGAACATGAAAGCATCTAAAAGGATGCTATGTTCAAATTTGGGAGTGTGTAAACCTCACATCACCTTAAAGCAGTGGGAGCTGGTGTGCTTTAGGGAAGAAACACACAATAGACCAATGTACAAGGAGAAAGCTATCTCAGAAAGGTCAGTGTCTTTGAAGTAAGACTATATCTTTGTTTACAAATGGTGTGATTTTCTTCCATGAAAAACCAAGAGAATGGACTTAACTCAGGTTCCAAAAGTTTAAAATTGTCTCCTCTTGAATATAATTATCAACCTTCCAATCTTGGCCACTAAATGGTCATGTAAAACTCTTTCCATCTTAGTTCTTTAGTCTGGCTCAAATTTTCTAAATTTGTTTGCCAGAAAGGATGTTAATAAACTCGCTGACTCTAGCCAAATCTTTATCTTGCAATTTCTATTCAAAGGGTTTTGCTTCTACTGTTTGGCTTCGTTTGATCAAACACCCTGTACAGGCTAGGGGGCAGGACATCACCTCCTTCCTGATACAAGAGGTACCCAGCTCACAGAAACAGAAGTCATGTCTGCCACCCTCAAACAATCTTTAGACATGATCCTTATGTGGAGCTGCTGGACAGAGTTTAAAGTGATTAAATGATTTCTCTGCTTAGAATCATTTTGGGCAAAAAATCAACTGCTCCATGTTGCCAGCCCATGTTGGGAAAATGAATTATCTAGAGCACGGAGACTAGGACACCTCCACAATGCTAGTGTCCCATGCCAGCACACACTTTCACAATAGCTACTCCAGCTAATAATTGTCACTTGTGAATTCATCAACCAAAGAACTATCAGACTAATTCCTTAAAATGTTTCCAATTTTTGAAGAAATTAAAATTTGGGGATGTGAGAGATGGAGAAAAAGAGAGTAAGGAAGGTGCAGGCTAGAGAAAGAAGGTTGGCAGCTAGGCATGACTTCTCCCCCTCCAAGGACCCGTGGAAATGACAGAAAAGAGACGTATTTGGAAGAATAAAAACATAACTGCCCTTGAAAAAGAAAGAAGTTTTATATAAAATGGACCAACAGGTAAAAGATCAGAATGACAGAAAAAGAGGAGAGAAATTGCTATTCTATCTGTAGCGGGTGTAAGGTAAGGATGCTCTTTCTCTCTGGGTATAGGGAGGGCACCTCTCACCTAAGGGTTTTATAACCTGTTTCAGGAGAGAAGGATGGCGGGGGAGGTCGGAGTGACCTTCCTGCTTCTACTGTTTTCTCAAACTCCTTCAGCTTAAAATAGTCAATGTGCCAAAGTGCCATGTTTTGGAGTAGCATGTCCTGAACCCCATCAGTAGCTTAACCTTGATTCTGAAAGCTGTAAATATTGCATAAAAATGCAGCAATTATTAATAAAACACAATATCACCATAAACAAATATGGGAGGAAATGTAAAAATCTAAAAGGATTCTTCACTCAGATTCAAAACATCTTGAAGTTCTCATTCCTTTTAAATAAATGGAAACTGGAATCTGTACAAGACACATTCTACGTTTGTTTAATGAAAGAAATGTACAAGGAATTTCCCCTCCCCTTTTCTAAAAAATTGGTGATGTTTCACTTAAAAGAAAAATATTTGAAGTTATATCATTATTTTTGGATCTCCATTTTGACTCACTCTTAAAAAAACCAATCAATAAAATACCTAGGAATAGATTTAACCAAGGATGTGAAAGACCTATACACTGAAAACTATAAGACGTTGATGAAAGAAATTGAAGAAGACACAATGAAAGGAAAGATATGCCATGCTCACGGATTGGAAGAATTAATATTGTTAAAATATCCATACTATCCAAGCAATCTATAGATTCAATGCAATTCCTATCAAAATTCCAATGGCAGTTTTCACAGAAAAAGAACAAACAATCCTAAAATTTGTATGGAACAATAAAAGACCCTGAATAGCCAAAGCATTCCCTGAATAGCCAAAGCATTCTTGAGACAGAAGAACAAAGCTAGAGGCATCACACTTCCTGATTTCAAACTATATTACAAAGCTATAGTACCCAAAACAGTATGGTATTGGCATAAAAACAGACACATAGATCAAGGGAACAGAATAGAGAGCCCAGAAATAAACCCACGAATATGTGAGCAAATTAATTTACAACAGAGGAGCCAAAAATATATAATGGGTAAAGGACAGCTCTTTGATAAATGGTGATGGGAAACTGGACAGCCACATGCAAAAGAATGAAACTGGACCACTATCTTATACCATTCACAAAAATTAAGTCAAAATGGATTGAAGATTTGTACGTAAGACCTGAAACCATAAAATTCCTAGAAGAAAACTTAGGGAGTAATCTCCTAGACATCACTCTTGGTGATGAGTTTTTGGATTTGACACCAAAAGCAAAGGCAACAAGAGAAAAAATAAACAAATGGGACAAACTAAAAAGCTTCTGCTCAGCAAAGGAAACCATCAACAAAGCGAAAAGCCAACCAACAGAAGGGGAGAAAATATTTGCCTATCATATATCTGATAAGGGGTTAATATCCAAAATATATAAAGAACTTATACAACTCAACAGGAAAAAAAAAAAAACAGTCCAAGTAAAAAAATGCACACAGGATCTGAATGGACATTTTTCCAAAGAAGACATACAAATAGTCTACAGGTACATGAAAAAGTGCTCATCATCAGGGAAAAAAGAAAAGTGCTCAACATCACTAATCATCAGGGGAATGCAAATCAAAACCACAATGAGATATTACCTCACACCTGCTAAAATAACTATTATCAAAAAGACAAGAAATAAGAAGAGTTGGTGAGGATGTGGATAAAAGCAAACCCTTGTGCACTGTTGGTGGGAATGTAAATTGGTGCAGCCACTATGGAAACAGTATAGAAGTTCCTCAAAAAATTAAAAATATAACTACCATATGATCCAGTAATTCCATTTCTGGGTATTTATCTGAAGAAAATGAAATCACTATCTTGAAAAGATATCTGCACCTCCATGTATATTGTGGCATTATTCACAATAGTCAAGATACAGAAACAACCTAAGTGTCCATTGATGGATGAATGGATCAAGAAAATGTGGTATATATGCTCAATGGAGTATTATTCAGCCACAAAAAAGGAAGGAAATCCTGTCATTTGTGACAACATGGGTGGACCTTGAGGGCTAAGTGAAATAAATCAGACAGAGAAAGACAAATGTTATATGATCTCACTTATATATGGAACCTAAAAAAAAAAACAAAACAAAAACGCCCATACTCATAGACACAGAGAACAGATTGGTGGTTGTCAGAGGTCGGGAGTGGGGGAGTCAAAATGGGTGAAAGTGGTCGAAAGGTACAAACTTTCAGTTATAAGATAAATAAGTCCTGGGGATGCAATGTATAACTTGGTAACTGAAAAAAAAAAAAGCTATCCCCATCAGATTGAAGAAGATTGCTTCTATGCTTCTATCAGATCCTAAAACTAAAAAGCAAATGTTTTCTTAATAGAATCAAGATCATCTATGTGAATCCAAAACAAACATGTTTAACGAATAATCTATAGTCAGTCTAGTCTAATCAAGTACAAGAACAATGAAGAGGAGAAAGAAATAAAAAGTACAAAATTGGGTTAGGGGACTCCAATTTTTATTTGCAAATGGTATGGATGTCAAGACGAAAATCCAAGAGAATCCATTAAAGAGTTCAGACTTCAAAAGTTTAATCTTATCTCCTCTGGAATGTAACGTCCTATGTCCAAAGAGTGCTACTTAATTGTCATGCAAAATTTATTCCCAGCTAGGATCCGTAGTCCACCCACAAATTTCTAAATTTGTTTGCTAGAGTGTAGTAAGATTCCTTCTATCTGTATTTTCGCTCTTTGGCCAAAGGATTATTAATAAAATCATGAACTCTAACATGTTCTTTGTCTTTAAACTATATGTCAAAATGTTTTCATTTCTGCAATTTGGTCCATGACAGAACTGGAAGCAGCAGATCTGTAGTTTGTTAACTTTATCAGTCCTCCTCCTCTCCCCACCCCTTCAAAGAAAAGCTCCCAGATTTGAAACCTAGGTTTCCATGGAAAGCAGCATTCCCTGACCTACCTAAGGACTGAGGGGCATGTCATGGTCAACAATGATGGTCAACAGAAACTTTTGCAGCCATGGGATTTATCAAATTGAGATGAGATAGAGAGATAGCTATAGATGTAAATATTATTATGTAGGAATGCTTTCCTTTTTTTCTTTCTTTTCATTTCTTTTTCTCCTCTCTGAAGTGTAAATTCTAAGATGAATCCTAAAGTTACTTTTAAGGCAGTGCAAATGTGTTGATTTCTAAATATGAATGGAGGAAGGGAAATCTGTTAAGCCCTCAAAGGGGGGGAGGGAAAGGGGAGAGAGTGAAAGAAGTTAGGGTCCAATCGATTTATAGAGAATGTGTGAAGATTCTTTTCTGTGAGGTTTGGGGCAAGTAGGTGCAACCATTACCTAGGTCCCTGAAAACAGAAGATGTATTCATTCTTCTCTGTTAAGCCAGCCCGACCCAGGGCTCAGGGGGCTTTCCCTAATCGTGACTAGCAGTTTGGGAAGCCCATCCACCAAAACATTGCCTCATGCAAAGAATTCATAAAATGTTCTTGATAACCAAAATAGTTCAGTTGGCAGAGCATTAGACTGAAGGTTTAAGATTTCGTGGTTAGATCTTGGGTTTAGTTGAAATTATTTTCTGTGGCCCTATTCCAAAGCTAATTTGACGAAAGATCCCCACACTTTGCATAGATAAATCTTAAGAGTGACAATGCTGGGTGAATAGAAATTGTAAATCTTTCACGTTTTACCCAAGGGATATATGATGGGGTTCAGGACATGCTACTCCAAAATATGACATCTTGGCATATTGAATATTTTAAGCTGACGGAGTTTGTGAAAACGGCAGAAGCAGGAAGGTCACTCTGACATTTCCCCCACCCTTCTCCCTTAAAACAGGTCATAAAACACTCAAGGGAGAGGTGCTCTCCCTATACCAGGAGGAAAGGAGCATCCTTATCTCAGAAGATAAAGAGACACCAAGAAGAATCCCAACAAACAGGCCTTGCTAAGCTTCCCCAGTTTACTATACTTATCTCATACTTTTTGACCTATCATATTTCTCCATGACTGTCCACTCTTCATCAAACTCAATTTAAAAATACTCAGGTTTCACTGTTTCTTAAGGTCTTCATTTTCTTATGAAGATTCCCATGTCACGTAAAACTGGTATTAAACAAATTTGTATGCTTTTCTCCTGTTAATCTGTCTTTGTCATTTTAATTTTCAGACACAGCCAGAGATCCTAAGAGGGTTCAGGAAAACTTTTTCCTCCCCTACACTACCTTCCTAAAATGAATTAGGATTATTTTTGTCCTTTTTTGTGCTCTGCAACAGTTTACATAATCCTGTATTGGAATGACAGGGAAGCATACTGTGCTATTACCCCAAATCTTGTGCTTTTCTGGGACACCCTCCACCCCACTCTGTGGTCTCTCTCTCTCAATGTCCCTAAATTCCAGCCCTGAGCAAGATGCCAAAGTCTGCAGTAGGCACTCCAAAAATGTTGACTGAAGGATTCCTAGATAATTTGAGTTTTGCTTTAACCGCAAGAGAAGATACTATAGGAGGAAATAGTAGAAGAAATGGGAAAAGTTGGTGGTAAAGACTCTTTGTGAGACAGGGTAGGATGCATGAGGGGAGAAATTATGCTTTGATTTGGTTTTGTTTCAAATAAGTCGTCATTTTCAATGAACCAAAACCATTGAGTTAATAGATAGACAGATGTTACTGCTTTACTTCTAGGCGTCTGTTTTGCATCTTTCCTATTCCACTCGTACTTTTGGTGACCATCAGGTTCTTTCAGAAAACCTTATTGCTCTGTGGATTAACCCACAAATAAACCAATGGACATCTTCTTGTCAAGAATAAGTCAAACTTGAGATGTCTCCAAGTCAAGCATGGAAGTGTGGGAGATCAAGATTTGGCCACCCTGAAATATATCTCTTTACCTTGATTGTTTTCTCTGAGGGACATTTGACCTCCCCCACTAACTGCCTAAAGAATTTGACATGGTGGCTCCTTCCTGGAACAGATCTTCTATCATGATGGCTGTAAAGATAATGTAGGATAGAGGTTACAATAGGAAAGGCACCAAGCCCCTTTTATCAAAAACTCTCTCTCCCTGACCACATTATCTATAGATGACCCTGAAAAGAATTGTCTTCCTGCCTACTGAAGTCCCAGGCCACTACCCACCCCCAACACCTTCCTCGCCTTTAGCTACAATACTTAAGCGGGCAAAGACAGAGGGACGAGTTGCTCATTTCTGAGTTTCTCCCATGTATACATGTTATTAAACTTGGTATTATTTTCTGCTGCTAACCTGTCTTGTTAATTATTTGGCCAGCCATAAGAACCTTAAGGAAAAGGGCAGAGGGAGATTCTCCCTCTCTCCCGACAGAAGTCACCAAGTTCCATGACAGCACCCATTCACTCCATTCTTTTTAAACCTACAGTATATATGAACTGAAAAACCTACTTTTTTCCAGGCTTAAACCAACCTCGCACTTCCAGCAGAACATTTTATGAAGCGTCCAGGCCATCACTGCCCTTCCTCCAGCACCGCCACCATCCTTTGAGACTCCCACCCTCCGTGTGTATCATCCGTCTGCTCTCTCTCTCCCCTCTTTGCTCTTTTTCGTGCGGGTTGCAGCCTCAGCTCCCTGCTCAGTCTTCCTCCCTATCCTGCTCCTCAAGGTAATTAATCCAAGACTTCGACAGCGTTGACATTGATGAACCATCTAACAGTCACTAACATCTATGTATTAGATTTTGCCAATTTTAGAGGGTGCTGTAAATTGTTCTTACCTGTTAGTGAATTTCAGTCTTAAACAAGGAACTCTTTATTAAACTGGATCTTTAGAATTAGCGATAGGAAAGCCCCTTTCCCCAACCTCTCTACATACCTTTTGTAGCTTACGTGAGAAGAGTCGCTCGCTGGCCGGCCGCGTGGCCTAATGGATAAGGCGTCTGATTCCGGATCAGAAGATTGAGGGTTCGAGTCCCTTCGTGGTCGCTGTTGCTTTTTCTCGTCTACTCTGACTCGCCGCCGGCTTGGATGCAGTTTAGAAGATGCTTAAAATTTGATTTTCAGCATTTTCCTTCTTGTTGCTGTCGTCTGGTTGCCAGCTCACACATAAAAGGTAAAACTCTTACTTAACAAGTATACGTGGCATGCTTGCTGTGTGACAAGTACTTTACCAATGAGCTAGGTGGAAATAGCACGTGTCCTCAAAGAGCTTACTTTCTGCTGGCCCCGACAGGTGAAATCGAGTAAACGCAGAAACAAAATGACTAAAATTTGTCTCAAGTCCTATGAAAGACGTAAGCAACGGGCTGAGATCAAAAATGAGGGATGGGAGCTCCTTTAGAGTATTACCGGCAGAAGAAATAGCAGTGCTAACTCTCTGCGAACCTGAAGGCATTTTTTGATCTTCTCCAGATTTTCATTAGCTACCATAAATTAACTGCCACTACTTCCCAAATAGTGATCTCAGAGAGAAGCATAAAGGCAGAATCTACCAAAGGCTTTTATCCTAAACTGCACTGCCCTCTGGGACAACTTCTATTAGGGTAGTCATGAGAGGTTCAGTTTTAGCAAGAGTGCAAATGCCATAAATGGATCTGAAGAGTTCAGAGGTTCCTCAAAAAATTAAAATTAGAAGTACCATAGGATCCAGCAATTCTCTTTCTGGGTATATATCCGAAAGAATTGAAAGCAGTGTCTCAAAGAGATATTTGCACACCCATGGTCACAGCAGCATCATTCACAATAGCCAAGAGGTGGAAAAAACCCAAATATCCTTGGACAGATAAATGGATAAACAAAATGTGGTATATACATACAATGGAACATTATTCAGTCTTAAAAAGGAAGGAAATCCTGTTACATGCTACAACATGGATAAACTCTGAAGGACATTATGCTAAGTGAAATGAGCCAGTCACAAAAAGACAAATACTGTATAATTCCACTTATACAAAGTATCTAAAGTAGTCAAATTCATAGAAACAGAAAGTAGAATGGTGGTTACCAGTCTGTGGGGGAGAGGGAAATGAGGAGTTGTTTAATGGGTATAGTGTTTCAATTTTGCTAAATAAAGAGAGTTCTGGAGATCTGTTCCACGACGATATGAATATATTTAACACTACTGAACTGTACACTTAAAAATGGTTAAGATGGGTTTTTTTCCCCACAATTAAAAATATACTTAAATAAATAAACACACATCTTTTAAAAAAATCAGTTGGCCATAAGCGTATGAGCTTATTTCTGGACTCGCAAATTTATTACATCGGTTTATATGTCTGTCTTTTTCCAGTACAATACTGTTTTGGTTACTGTAGCTCTATACTAAGTTTTGAAATTGGGAAGTGTGAGTCCTCCTTCATTCTTCTTTTTCGGAATTGTTTTGGCTATTCAGGTCCCCTTGCAATTCAGCATGTATTTGAGGAATGGCTTTTTCTTTTCGGAAAATGCTGTTGGAATTTTGATAGGGATTATATTGAATCTGTAGATCACTTTGGGTAGTATTAACATCTTAACGGTTAATTAACAACTTAGTATTAAGTCTTCCTGTTTAAGAACACAGGATATCTTTCCATTTATTTGGGTCCTCTTTAATTTCTTTCAGCAAAGTTTTATATATTTCAGTGTACAAGTCTTTCACCTCCTTGGTTAAATCCATTCTCAGGTATTTTATTTATTTTAGATGACATTATAATTGGAATTGTTTTCATAATTTTCTTGTTGGATTGTTCTTTGCTGTTGTATAGAAACGCAAATGATTTTTGTGTTGATCTTACTGTACTCTGCAACATTGCTGTATTAGCTGTAGTCGTTTTCTTATTGATCCTTTGGATTGTCTATATATAGGATCATGTCATCTGTGAAGAGAAACAGTATTACTTCTTCCTTTCCAATTTGGATGACTTTTATTGATTCTTCATGTCTAATTGCTCTGGCTAGAACATCCAATATAATGTTGAATAACAGTGGTGAAACAGGCATTTTTGTCTCATTCCTGATCTTAGAGGGAAAGCTTTTAAGCTTTCAATATTGAGGATGATATTAGCTGTGGGTTTTTCATAAATGCCCTTTATCATGTTGAAGGAGAGGATGATGTTTTAAGTGGTGAAGCACAGTCTATTTCTCACCTCCTTTTCCATGAAAGGGGGATATCTGTAATAAAAATGGATAACATGGGGTTAAAAATAGGAGTATTGTGTATCACTTTAAATAAAATGCCACCCTTTTACATCAAATTTATAAAAAATGGAAGGATCCTAGAGCAGATGAGTTAAATGAATTCTCTACTAAAGAATCCTGGCCTAATGATGTTTCAGAGAGAAATCAGATTTGGAGACTTGTACTATGACTTTCCTAGGATTCCTCTGCTGGTGGACAACACGCATCTCATTTACATCTACTCGTCAATGGAGATATCAGGCCTGTGTTGTAGTGGTTATGGTTGGGTCACCCACCTTCCGAACCTACTTTCCACACTGGGTATTCTGCATTTTTTTAAAAAGATTTTTATTTTTTAAAAGTCATTTTTATTTCAGCTAGAGCCATCCACAATTTAGCTGAATTTTAACTTCATTTTTTAAATCTTAGACATGCTTTACACTGAGGAGTATTGGTTTAGGTCAATTATATGAACTCAATTGCTAGGATGAAATTTACCACTCTGAGAACAGCTTAGTCAACCCTCATTTATTCCTTGATTTTTTAATTTTTTCTTTTAAAACTATGGAATGCTTCACAAATTTGCGTGTCATCCTTGCACAGGGCCACGCTAATCTCTGTATCATTCCAATTTTAGTATATGTGCTGCCAAAGCCAGCACTATTCTGCATTATTTTACTCACACTTTAAAAACCAAAAAAGTCAGGTGCTCACTTTCTATTAGCCTCCAGTTTTTAGCTAGCACACAATCATGTGACCTTGGCTCAGTCCGTCAGATTCACTTACAAGCAAGTTGCTATGTGTAAAGGCCTAAGGAAAGGCACAGAATCCATCTCCTGGGAATTGAACATTGGTGGGGACAGTGAAGTAATGACCTTCAGAGAGAACTATGACTATTTCTTTCACAATATATGGGTTGTCCTAAAGCCTGTCTATCTGCTTTCTTTCTCAGTTTTTATTGTGCCAAGAGGTCTATTCTTCCTAAAGGATGAGAAAGAAGTGAGATGGAGGGAAGGGTGAAAAATTCTATCAGCAGGTGACAGTGGTTCTTAAATGCAAACCAAAAATGCATGTGCTAATGTTTTCACTTCTCTGTAATGAAAGGAGAAAAATGCAGACTAGGTAATGAGTTTTCCACAAAATTAGATATACCTAGTTTAAGGATTTTTATTCTTTGATCACCTACTTTTCAGTTCTGATATTTAAAATGTGTTTTCTTTTGTTTTGATACTTTAGACCGTAATGATTACTACTAATAATAAAAGTTGTAGTTTCAGACCAAAAGCTTTATATTCAATTAAAACATATAAAATCCTATTTAAAATAGCTGGTTGCAAAATAGTCTGAGATTATACAGAACAAAAGTCACTCAAAATAGCCGTTATTTGGGAGAAAAGTAAGGACCCATCTTTCTGCCTTTTTGGGGCTTCTCACCAAATAAGAGAGATGATTTCTAGTACTCTCCAATATTTGGCATTCCAATATCCACACACAATATTTTAAATAAAATATGTAATTACATTTTGCTGCCTCCACAACTTTGGGCCTACAATCCGACTGTGAGCTTCTTTTTGGCAGGAAAATTTTATTTGTAATCAGTTTGTATTGTATGAAATTGTAATTAAGCTGGGTAGGGGTCAGATTCCAAACAAGCAGGTTAGAATAAGTTTCCAAAGATTTAGAACAAATAGGTTGTTAAGGGGACAACATCCTCCCAATGTGCTGGCTTTGCGGAGGCTAGGTGGGGGATCATCAGGTGCAGGAGTTGACACTGAAAATCAAAGCTAACTAGGGATATTGTGACTCTAATGTAATTCCAGAAAGCACCAAGATGCAAGGGGTAGAGGAGAGATAGAATTAAAAAAAAACAAGAGAGGAATAGAAATTCAGGACCACAGGGTTACAAGCAGAGCTTTCATATTCATGTTTATTGGTACTATTTTTCAGGTAGTATGCTTAGCACTGATAATTTGAAGATGAATAAAAAATACAATTTCTCCTTCAAGGAGATTAACCTAGAGAGGAAGAGAGCCAAATAGACAACAGCACAGTGCAAGGCAAATAAAATTATGACAGTAGCACCCAGAGGGGAGTATGGGAGACACACAGAGGATCTGGAATAGACTTCAGGGTCAGGTTGTGTGTGTGTGTGTGTGTGTGTGTGTGTGTATATAAAACTAACTAAAACAGCAGTGTTTTACACACACACACAGAAATATAGATATAGATTACGTATGTGTGCATTTGTGTGTAAATGCTGCTGTTTTAGTTAACACTAGACAAAAAGTGAAGGACAGAAAGCAACAGAATCTCAGGACACATATTTGCCAACATTCTCCTCATCCTTGTCCTGCTCACCAAGGTGTCTTTAAAAGAGGAGGGGCAGTGCAGTAATGGGTATTTTTACAACTATCCTCACAGAGAACCTTCAAATGATTACAACAAGCTAGTAGGCCAAGGGGGAAAAATGGTTCTCTTTCCTATTTGCAGACTGTGACACAGGCAGTGTCACTGTGCCTGTGACTGAGGCATGAGGAGAGCATGGGTCCCTGGGCTGTAAGGGAGACCAAGCAAGTGTCAGAGGGATGACAGGATGATAAATTATAAACAAAGTTCTGCTTTATGTGTAAGTTTTGATTCTGTCCAAAGCATTTTTATTTTTACCACTGCAGAGAGGAGTCATGCAGCTGATGTTTCTAACACCAGAAATTATATTGTCTGAAAATGATGGTGGTAGAACAATGAATGTAGCTTTTGCCTGGAAAATAATTTAAGAAACCTCACTAAACTCATTTTAAGTTGAGTTTATCAAAAGAGAAAAATTATGTTAATAATTGATTAACAACAATCATCCAATTAACAATAACCATCACTGTGGCATGCTTTAACTTTCCACAATTATTACAAATCTTGATATCTATACAGACATAACAGTTTTACATTTCAGGTGGAGAAAACAAGTAATATTATCTCTTTACACTTGTTCAAAGATAAACTTAGGCATATTAAAAGTTTTAAGAGTTTATTTGAGCAAACATTGATTTCAATCTGGCAGCACCAAACCTGAAGTGTTGAGGAGCGCTCCACCAACAGGAGCTCAGGGAGAGACTTTAATTTAGAGTAAAGGCAGAAGCAAACCAAGGAAACTATTGATTGGCTATAGCTTAAAGCCTGGTTGGCTGTTTGTGATTGGTTGTCCTCAGGTTTTGACTTCATAACCTTGAGGCATTTACAGGCTTAGATTTTGGTTTGCTTATGTAGGCTGCTACGTAAGGTGGCACCTACCAGCTATGTAGGTGGCTATAGAGCCACCTCAGGCTAATGGCCTCCTCATTTAATTAATTTAACACACTACATGGTATTAAAAGAAATATGTCACTTTTGATAAAGAAGAAAGTACAGTTTAGTCTTATTTGTAACTTAGCTTAATTTAAGTAACAAACATTCTTTATTTAATTCCCTGAGTTGGAAATATTCCATATTCTTTAGTTTAACATTTTCCAAAAGGGATATTATTGGCATTTTGATGGAAGAATTCTTTCTTTATACTCTACTACAATACATTCTCCTCTATTTTATATACCATATCGCACAATACAGTATATACTATAAATTCTGTCTATACTATATACTATAATATATACTGTATAATAAACTATAATGTTTATAATTTATGGACCCCAGCCACAAAATATAAGTGGCACACCCCAGTCATTGTGACAATCAAAAATGTTCCCAAATATATTTCCAAATGTGAATTAGAAGGTAGCAATGCCCTGGCTTGAGAACCACTGCATATTGGCACACATAAAGAACTAGCAAAGATAAAGTTTATTCATTCCTTGAATATATCAAGTATTTTAAGTTTCAAGTGATTTGCTCCATAGTTTCCTTTTAATTAAAAGTTGATTCCTTTTTTTTTTTATAATTTTATTTTATTTATTTTTCCCCCAAAGCCCCAGTAGATAGTTGTATGTCGTAGCTGCACATCCTTCTAGTTGCTGCACGTGGGACGCGGCCTCAGCATGGCCAGACAAGCGGTGCGTCGGTGCACGCCCTGGATCCGAACCCGTGCCGCCAGCAGTGGAGTGCGCGCCCTTAACCACCAGGCCACGGGGCCGGTCCCAAGCTGATTCCTTTTTTTGAAGGGAGATTCATATTTCTTAGTTTCTTTTAAAAGAAGTTTATATTAGTTTGTTTCCACAGTAGTAAGTGAAGAAAGGCCATTTCACAAATAAGTTGAGTACAATGACTGCATCTCATAGACAAAGGAAACTTTGAAAAGTTTAACACTATATCATAGTTTTATATAGAACAGAATAATTACATTAACAAGTACATTGTACTTACAGAATTGATGTTACCTTTTTTTTTTTTTTTTTAATTTAAGAGCATAACTTAAAAATAGTCCCACTTGGTCAGGGCTACGGTCCTCCCAGCCCAGTATTGTACGATTCTAAAATTGTGGGAGGGAACAATGCTCTCCTAGACATCAATTCATGAGTTATATATACACCTTCAAAAGATCAAAGACTCCTACCGTAGTCATCCCACCAATATTTCTAAATGTGTCTAAAATATTTTTATTTTCCCTTTATGCCACTTCTTAAGAGTAAATTTCAATAACTATACTATATAACTCTGGGATCTATCACTTGAATTTATTTTAACTTAACTCATTTGAATAAACATTTATGGAACTCAAGTGCCAGGCACTATGCCAGATACAAGCATACAAAGATGAGGTACAATCTGGCTGCCTTTCTCTGAATCTGCTCCAACATCTTTAGATCTTTGTGGCAGTTTGGGAACAGAACCAACTGGATTGGTGTCTGAAGTGGGGGATAGCGAGGGGTGCAGTCTCGTGAGACTGAGTCCTAAACCTGTGGGATCTGATACTATCACCGGATAAATAGTGTCAGGATGGAGTTAATTGCTTGACAGTGTTGGAAAAAACACATTGGAGTGGAGATAAGAAGCTACCATTGAAACATTTCACAATTATATTCATGGTATTTCCCCTCAACATGTCTAAATGTCAATTACAAGGGAAATCTAAAGTTTTACACATATTCATCAGAGTTATGTCTTTTTCCCTCTCTGATATGTTTTTTTTAATGTTTAAAAAAGTTTGCGTTATTATGAAAAGCTTTCCCACATTCATCATATTTATAAGGTCTCTCTCCAGTGTGGATTTTCTGAAGTGAAACAAGACCTTTGCTCTCAGTAAAGCATTTCCCACATTCAGCACACTGATAAAGTCCCCACTCCTCACTCCCATTTGAATTCTGGGATGTTTAATGAGGTGTGAGTTCTCTCCCAAGGCGTTCCCAAACTCTTTACACCTATAAGGTCTCTCTCTTGTGTGCAGCCTTTGATGTGATGTCAGACCTACATTCTGACTAAAGCTTTCATCACATTCTTTACAGTGACAGAGCTCTCCAGTGTGTGTTCTCGGATGCTTAACGAAGAGTGGACTCTGAAGAAAAAGCTGAAAAAAAAAAAAAAAAAAAAGGGCTCTGATTAAAAGCTTTCCCACACATATGACATTTGTAGGATTTTTCTCCTGTGTGTATTCACTGGTGTTTAAGTAGGTCAGAATTGAAGGCCTTGTTGCACACATTATGTTCATGGGGGTTTTCTCCAGTATGAAGTCTCTGATGCTAAGATCTGAGCTCTAGCTGAAGGTCTGACCATATTAATCACATTCATACAGTCTGTCTAGGGTATGGACTCTACAATGCAGGATCAGATTGGAGCTCATGGTGAAGATTCTCCCACATTCATCAGGTTTATAAGGTTTCATCACAATTACAAGGTTTCTCCCCACTGTGGATGTTCTGATGGAGATAAAAGTTGGTGCTCCCACTGAAGGCTTGCCCACAAACTTTAAATTTATAGGGTCTCTCCCTAGTATGAATTATTTGATGTCAAATAAAATTTGAATTCTTAGTGAAGAACTTTCCACATTCATCACATTAATGACATCTCTGTCTCCTAAGTATTTTCTTTGGTATAACTTTCATGACTACTCTGTGATCTCTTTCTTGGGGTGAAGATTTCCTCTCCCTCACCAATAAAGGTTTTTTTTTTAATGTCTTTCATACCTGCCCTTAGGGTCACAAGTGTGTTCAACTGTAGGCTTCTGGGGATCATCACCTTTTCATCTTCCTGGGAACAATGAGTGAGATGCTACTTCTTCAGAACTTTTCTTCTCTGAAGTCAATTTTACATTTCTAAACCTAAACTCACCTTCTGAAACAAAACAACAACAAAAAGTTATCTAAATTTCACTGCTAATGAAGAAACATGCTTTTCAAATAAGAAGAAATTCTATTTTCCTTTGATCAACAGATTTGTAAAACCAGCTATAGATGAAGGATATGAACACACAAAAATTCACACTAAATTCTAATTTCTTTTCTTTCTGTCTCATTGTCCGTGTAACCTTAGGTAGGTCATGTCACTTCTCTGTGCTACTGTTTCTTCATCTACAAAATGTGGACAACAACAGTCCCAACCTCACAGGATTGTAGAAACACAGAAAACTGTGCAGTGACACACTGTAAACATTATGTAAGTGTTAGCTGCTATTGTTATCACTGTTGTTGTTATATCCTAGTATCCCAAAATTTTGCTTACATTAAATTAGAAAAGATTAAGAAATGTTACTCGATATTTCTAGAAATTTTCTCGTGGTTTTTAGAATGTCACTCTCTTTAAATTATTCAGGTCACATACTGAATAGTGGTTTGTGTCAAGCTTTGTGTATAGTTCCCTGTTATATACTTGGTATACAGATGAATAAGATGCCCTCTTGGAGGTCACAATCTAGAATGAGACATACAAGCAAATATGGGGTTACAATGCAATGTGGTAAATGCTATATAGTAAAGGTGAAGCAGAAGAGCTGTAGGGGCACAGTGAAAGAGAATCTAACCCTGAGAGGAGGAAACAGAAAGCTTTACAGATGACAGGGTGACTGAGCTATCTTAAGACAGGAGTACAGATGGTCAGAAAAAGGGAAGGGCAGGTAAGTAAGAACTTTTCAGATGGAATATATATACAAAGTTACTGAGGCATTTTTTTTTAAAGTAGATTTTATTTTTTTAGAACAGTTTTCAGTTTACAGCACAATTGAGTGAAAGATACAGAGCATTCCCTTTACTTTTTGTGAGGAAGATCAGCCCTGAGCTAACATCCATGCCAATCCTCCTCTTTTTGCTGAGGAAGATTGGCCCTGGGCTAACACCTGTGCCCATCTTCCTCTACTTTATACGGGATGCTGCCACAGCATGGCTTTACAAGTGGTGCATTGGTGTGCACCCCGGATCCAAACCTGGAAACCCGGGGCTGCTGAAGCAGAGCGTGAGCACTTAACCACTATGCCACCAGGACGGCCCTGAGGCATTTTTTTAAATGGTACTTTTGGACAACTGAAAATAGTTTGATCTGGCTGAGTACAGATTGAGTATGAAGATAAAAAGGAGATGAGGCTGGAAAAGCAGGCTAGATCATCAAGAGTCTTGTTGCCAGGCTCAAGAGTTGAACCATTAGCAAATGCCAAGCAGGTGCCTGATATTAGCTTCGGGTTTTATGAAAGTCACTATGGCGATAGTGTGGAAGACGGACTTACAGGAGAAAATGGATAAGACTGAAGGCAAGGAGACCAGTTCTGAGTCTAGGAGACCAGTCTGAGTCACATAAACAGTCTAGGAGAGACTGAAGGAAATAGTGATGAGAGCAGAGGAGAGGCAAGCGTAAAAACATAAGGAGAAGGCAGGTAGAACTTGCTAATTGATTGGCTATGGGGATTGAACGAGATGAAGGAAGTTCCCTTGAAATGACTCTTGTGCTTTTGACGAGATGGCTGACGTTCCTGTAATCTCTCTAAATCGTCCTCCTTTGACTTTTTCTATGTTCAGAGCTTAGTCCACTAACAACTATATTTTTCTTTCTGTTAACTTGGCTAGCTTGCAAACGTTATAGTTTAATTTTTCTTGCCTAAATAACCACAAATACACATCTCTGGTTCTAATGTTGTTTAAACTCAAGTTTTCTATTTTGGCAGAGGTCTAAAGCTCAATTTCACTTGGATGTTCCATTAGTATTTTCTTCACACTCTGTTTAAAATCCAATTATCACATTCCCCCAGATCAGCTTCTTTTCTCAACTCTTTCTTTGGAGATAGAACCAACCTTTCCTCCACCTTACAGGCTGGAAATTCTTAGTTCAAAGATTTCCTAGGCTCAAAACTCTTTGATATATATGAATCACAAAATGAGCCTGTAGTCGGGTGAAAAGTAGACTTGTATATATGATATGGGGAAGATGAGGCAGCCATCAGGGGAAGCCTGGGTGACTTGGGCATCACATATGTAAGAGCATCATGTGCAGGAATCATATTATAGAGACAAAGCAAGAGTTATCTAAAATGGTAGGAAGAATGATTAAAAAATAAGATTATAAGTTTTTTGTTGTTGTTAAGCTTATCACTCTGCCAAACCCTTGGTTAGCTACAGTGCACTTTCTTCAAAAACCCATCTCCCTTGAAGACCTGTGTGGCTCAAAGGGCTTTTTGCCTACCCTTCTACTTTAAGTAACAACTGATGTTCCCTGCCTCCAATTCACATGCCACTCTTCAGATAACCTTCAGACCCCTGCAAAGACCTCTCTTTCTTCTCTACGTAATGAACAAGTACCTTCTCATTTCTTCCAGCGCAAAGCCCTGAGGTCACTGTACTGAGTATGGGTCTTATGCATGTGTTCCTCAGGATTTTTCTGGGTACCTAGAAGACCCAGAATGCAAAACTCTTTCCCTTGATATGGCTACTACCAAAGTAGGTTTAGAAATTGGAAATCTTGCTCTGGGAGAAAAAAAATAAGACAGGTTAATAAAAAATTACCAGCCCTTATAACTTTTAGAGACAAAGGAAAGAAGTAAATGATGTATACGACATTTAAGAAAGCAATGGACAAACAATCTAACAGAAAAATGGGTAAAAATCCTGAATAGTCATGTTACAAAAGAAGATTCCAAAGGGCCAATGAATATGTGAAAAAGTGCTCATCCTCATTAGTCATCAAGAAAATGTGTATTAAAACTATAAAAAGATACTATTAGATACTCATGGGAATGGCTAAAATTAAAAAGACTGACAAAACCAAGTGTTGATAAGGATGTAAAGAAACTAGAACTATCAAGTACTGCTGGTAGTACAACCACTTTGGAAAATTCTTTGACAACAGCTACTAAGCTGAACATACACATCACACATGACCCAGCTCTTCTACTCCTAAGTGTGTAGCCAAAAGAAATGCATATATATGCGCACCAAAAGAATGTTCATAGCAGTACTATCCATAATAGCCCCAAAGTTGAAACAACCTAAGATCTTAGATTCTTTGTCCACTATTGGTTGACTTATTTTTGCCATTCAACCATTTTGCTGATTTATCACTGAAATTCATAGCTAGCACCACATGCCAGTCTAACTAAAAACTGGGGCTAGAGAGGAATTTTAGCTCCATAAGGGTAGAGACTCCGTTATAGATTACTCTTTCTTGAAGCACATAGCACGGAGTGTCTTATACCTTCAATGAACTTCAACAGACATCTGCTGAACTGACCAGAGGTAAGGAAAATTTCTGTATTAGGAGCCTTGAGGACCAAGAAAATGGTCTTATCACTGACAGAAACAGAGAAGTTGGAAAAGGGAGCTGGTTTAGATTAAAAGAGAGCTATTCTCTTGAGTCATGGGAAAATTTAAGAGGTTCACTATCAACGGTCTTCCTCTGAAGCTTGTGCTTGGTTGTAAATCATATAGGAAAAGAGTGAAGAAAGTACTGATGTCAACAAACAGCTGAATGAAGGAGAGTACATGACCACAAAGTCAATAAGAAGAGCAAAGCAAGATTTGTGATAATGCAGATAATTTTCCTGGACAAGAGAGTTATATGCTCATATTTACATTGGGAATTTTTAATATATACCCTAACCCATTAAATTCTCCACTGTGTGCCTGTGCCTCTCCTGGAACAAAGATGAAAAACAGAGCAGTGCTGAAAATAGCAAAAACACTGCAACTAACACTTATACTTTTAAAACCAAGGACATTCTCACTGCTTTCAGCTGAAACCCTTGCCTCCACTTGCTCCTCAGGAGACACTCTGCTTCTCACCTCCATCCTGTGGAAAGGCTCTCATGGGCTGAGTCTCAAAGGACTGGAACTGACTGTTTGACTGCTCCTTTGACTGCTCCTGGGGGTTCTGTCTCTTCAACGAGCTCTTTCTGTTCTTTTGTATGGCCTGGAACCTGAAAGCAATTAAGCAGATGGGCTTCAAAAGGAATCCTGTGGCTAAATGAACTCCCAGGACAGAAAGCATCAGAAGCCTAACCCAATCCCAGGACACAATCCACCAAAACTCATACAAGGAGAGATAATCTGAACAGGCCTATAACTATTAAAGAAATTGAATCAATAATTAATAAACTTACAAAAAGAAAGCACCAGGCCTGGGTGGTTTCACTGGTGAATTCTACCCAACATTTAAGGAAGAAATGATACCAATTCTTTATAACCTCTTCCAGAAGATAGAAGCAGAGGGAATACTTCCTAACTCATTCTAAGAGGCCAGCATTACCTTAATACCAAAACCAGATGAAGACATCATAAGCAAGGAAAACTACAGACCAATATCTCTCATGAACATAGACGCAAAAATTCTCAACAAGATACCAGCAAATCGAATCCAACAATGTATACATTGTTGGATACACCAACAATACACCACAACCAAGTAGGATTTCTTCCAGGAATATAAGGCTGGTTCAACATTTGAAAATCAGTTAATATAATCCATCACACTAACAGGCTAAAGAAGAAAAATAATATGATCACATCAATAGATGCAGAAAAAGCATTTGAAAAAACTCAACACTCATTCATGATAAAAACTCTCAACAAACTAGGAATAGAAGGGAACTTGCTCAATTTGATAACAAACATCTATTAAAAAAAAGCCTTAGGCTTATATCATACTTAACGGTGAGAAACTAGATGTTCTCCCACTAAGATCAGGAACAAGATGGGCCGGGCCTGTGGCTTAGAGGTTAAGTGTGCATGCTCCGCTACTGGCAGCCCGGGTTCGGATCCCAGGCGCGCACCAACGCACCGCTTCTCCGGCCATGCTGAGGCCGGGTCCCACATACAGCAACTAGAAGGATGTGCAACTATGACAAACAACTATCTACTGGGGCTTTGAGGAAAAAAAAGGAGGAGGATTGGCAATAGATATTAGCTCAGAGCCGGTCTTCCTCAGCAAAAAGAGGAGGATTAGCACAGATGTTAGCTCAGGGCTGATCTTCCTCACAAAAAAAAAAAAAAGGAACAAGGCAAGGATGTTCCCTCTTACCACTCTTATTCAACACTGCCCTAACTAATGCAACAAGACAAGAAAAGGAAATAAAAGGTATACAGATTGGAAAGAAAGAAATAAAACTGTCCATGTTCACAGATGACATGATAGTCTATATAGACAATCCAAAAGAATCAACAAAAAGAAAACCACTCTGGGACCTAAGAAGTGATTATAGCAAGGTCGAAGGATCCAGGTTAATCTACAAAAGTCAATCACTTTCATATATCTGTGATGAACAACTAGAATTTGAAGTTAAAAACACAATACCATTTACATCTGTACTAAAAATATGAAATACTTAGGTACAAATCTACCAAAGTATGTACAATACCTATATAAGGACTGATGAAAGAAATCAAAGAAGATCTAAATAAATGGAGAGGTAGTCCATGTTCATGAATAGGAAGACTCAATACTATTTTAAGATGTCAGTTCTTCCCAATTCAGTCCATACATTTAACACAATCTCAATCAAAATCCCGAGAAGTTACTTTGTGAATATCAAAAGTTATTCTAAAGTTTATATAGAAAGGCAAAAGACCTAGAATATCCAACACAATCCTGAAGAAGAACAAAGTTGGAGGACTGACTCTACTCAACTTCGAGACTTACCAGAAAGTTACAGAAATCAAGACAGAGTTGTACAAAACAACAGACAGATCAATGGAATAAAATGGCAAAAAAACAGACAGATCAATGCAATAGAATAAAGAGCACAGTAATAGACCCACACAAATATAGTCAGCTGACCTTTGACAAAAAAGCAAAGGCAATTCAATGGAGAAAGAACAGTCTTTTCAAACAATGGTGTTGGAACAACAAGATACCCATATGCAAAAAAAGAAAAAAGGAAGAAGAAGAATCTAGACACGGACTTTACATCTTGCACAAAAATTAACTCAAAATGGATCATCGATCTAAACATGAAATGCAAAACTATAAATTTCTAGAAGAGAATATAGGGGAAAATCTAGGACCTTAGCCTTGGTGATGACTTTTTAGATACAACACCAAAAGCATGATCTGAGAAAGAAAAAATTGACAAGTTCATTAAAATTAACAACTTCTGCTTAAGGAAGTCACTGCTAAGACAATGAAAAGACAAGCCACAGCCTGGGAGAAAATATTTGCGAAATCCCTTATCTGATAAAGGACTTGTATCCAAATTATACAAAGAACTCTTAAAACTCAACAATAAGAAACAAACAACCCAATTTAAAAATCAGCAAAAGATCTAAACAACAACAAAAAAGATCTAAACAGACACTTCACCAAAGAAGATATATATACAGCAAGTAAGCACATGAAAAAGTGCTCAGCATCACATGTCATTTGAGAATTGTAAATTAAAATGAAATACCACTACACATCTATTAGAATGGCTAAAATCAAAAAAACTGACAATACGAAATGCTATCAAGGATGTGGAGCAAAAGAAACTCTCATTCACTGCTTGTAGAAGTGCAAAATGGTACAGCCACTGTGGAAGCGAGTTTGGAAGTTCCTTACAAAGTTAAATATAATCTTACCAAATGATCCAGCAATTGTACTCCTGGATATTTAGCCAAATGAGTTGAAAACACATAACCTGCACACAAATATTTATAGCAGCTTTATTCATAATTGCCAAAACCTGGAAGCAACCAAGATGTGCCTCAATAGGTGAATGGAAAAACAAACTGTGGTACATCCATACAATGGAATATTATTCAGTGATAAAAAGAAAGGAGTTATCAAGCCATGAAAAGAGATGGAGGTACGTTAAATGCATATAGCTAAGTGAAAGAAGCCAGTCTGAAAAAGCTACATACTGTATGATTCCAACTATATGACATACTGAAAAGCAAAACTATAGAGACAATAAAAGATCAGTTTTGCCATGGGTTTAGAAGAGAAGGGGAGAGTGTGGCCAGGGGATTTTTAGGGTAGAGGAACTATTGTGTATGGTACTTTAATGGTGGATTCACGACATTCTGCATTTGTCAAAACCTATAGAATTGTACAGCACAAAGTGTCAGCCCTAATGTAAACTATGAACTTTAGTTAATAATGTATCAATAGGGCCGGCCCCGTGGCTTAGCGGTTAAGTGCGCGCACCGACGCACCGCTTCTCCGGCCATGCTGAGGCTGCATCTCAGATGCAGCAACTAGAAGGATGTGCAGCTATGACATACAACTATCTACTGGGGCTTTGGGGGGAAATAAATAAATAAATCTTTAAAAAAAAAATAATGTATCAATATTGGCATCAATTTTAACAAATATATGACACTAATGCAAGATGTTAATAATAGGGGAAACTGTACGGGGAAGAGGAGGAAGGTGGTATATGGGAACTCTCTATTAACTGTTCAATTTTTCTGTAAACCTAAAACTGTTCTAAAATATAAAGCCTATTAGTTAAAAGAGAAAAAGCTAATTGGAAGCTCTGAGTATATGAATGGGGCTTTTTACCATGGCCTGCACATAAGATCACAATTGGGTGATCTGGTGAGCTATTTCATCGTTGGTATCTAAGTCTTTCCTCTTGGCATGGTCAGATTCCCCAGAGAAGGCTTTTCCAATTGCCTGCCTAGAGAATAAAGGCCTGGCTACCAGCATTCTAGGAGCTGAGTAAGAGAAGAGGACCGGAAGGTAGCACAGAGGAGGGGGGCCATCTTAGCATTCATTGTGAATAAATTCACTTAATCCCATTTCAGTATGGCACTCTTACCCTTTACTGTGCCTAACATCTCTCAGTATAGCCATCCTCTCCAGAGAAAAATCTCCAATATTCATCTGTGATGGAGAAGCAATCACACCCATCAGCGTGGAACAGGCTGGAAACCTCAGAATCCAAGTGCTTCTTAAAAACTTAAAACCAAGTTTCCTTATTTTAGCTCTCCACTGCACTCTCATTCCCAGAAATAACTGGTGATGCCTCTGGGGATTCCACTATATGAACCGAGTTTTCTCACAGACAAAGAGTTTGTAAAATCAATTAGCCCTAGTCCATCTGCTGTCCTGCTTCCAAAACTTTGCTATTGCCCTTCTATTTTCCTTGCCATTGTGGGTATATGCAGTTTTAAAATCTTTTTACTCTTATTTGGGAAGGAATTAAATTAGTGGCTGTGGTCACTGTTGTCTTGACTCACATGTTCACATCTCTAGTAACAACAAATAGCATGACGTGTGTTTTAAAAATTTACAGGAACGATACCATACATTCAGCAACTTCTTTTTTTACCTAACATTGTGCTTTTGAGTCCTATCCATGTCAATAGCTATAGACATAGTTTACTTTCTTCAACTGCCATATTGCATTCTATTGTATAACTGTAATAATTTTATTTATTTCCATATTTGACACTCATTTTTTAAAATGTTTTCAGTTTTTATTTTGTACATCAGCATTTGGAGCCCTGTCAGCCTTCCTGTACATGCAACAGACATACAAGTGTGTGTGAGTGAAAGAGAACACAGAAAAAGCTAGAGGGAATGGGAAAGAGGTAGGAACGGACAGTAAAAAAACCCTCAAATTGCAGTTAATACAATATGATTTAGGCAAAAAGACAGAATAATTCCCACAGGATCATGAACATTCTATAACTGACTCAAAACCTTATCCTGAAGACAGTTATATGCATTTGTAATCAAACAAGCTGACCAAAACCTGGAATCCAGCCTGATCCTTGCTTTTCTCTTTAAAGTCATTAAATATGAACAATTTTCTTTGCTCTTGAAGAGTCCTATTAGAGCAATAGGATCCCATCCAAGGGGAATTCCAACTCTGCAAGGACACTGCCTTCTTAGGTTCCCTTCAGATCCTGCATTAGAGCAAAGCCCACAGCTACCATGTATTCCAGTGGCTGCTAGAGATACAGAGCCCCTCAGCATTAGGATCACACTGAGAGCTTTTCTGCTTGGAGCAGGCACTGAACGTCCTACTCCAACCACATACTGTAGTAATGTTGGACACACCTGACTTTATGGCTGGACAAATGCGCTACCACCACCACCACATGCAGCATGGATGTCACAGTCACTTGGTGTCCCATGATCAAACATTCAGTATCTGTGATAGGTGGCCCTGAAAGAGAGCAGAGTATTTTATCTATATAAGATATAAAATAATTGTAACCAAATTCTCCTGTATGACATATTCCTATGTGGGAATCTAAAAAGTAGAAGATTAAAGGAAGGCACTGAACCTTGATCCCTCACTGAGATTTGAAGGATTCAAAAAAACTTAGAAAGCCTACCCATTCCCCACAGGATTATTATTACCTGCGCTTCTAAAATTTACCCAGGAAAATCATTTTTCTGACAAATTCTGGCTTTTAAAAAAAAACAAAAATTGAAAAAAGGGAGCTTGAAAGTTTACAATCTCTGAACTTGGGCATAATACAAACTATAGGATATGAATTTATGAAAACCCTTCTGATATCAGTGGTGTACCTATAATGGATAATTGGGTAGTGCGTCCTTTCTTGCATTTTTCTGTGTAACTTCACTCAGGATCCACACCAGAGTCAAAACTTGCACAATCACTGAGTCTGCTGATAGTACTTAAAAATGTTAGAATGCGTAATGGGAAAACGGTCTCTGTCATAATAATAAATTTTTTTAAAAAACAAAAAAAACTTAAGAATGTGGAGGGTCTCTATTGAGATGTTTTTTAAGCTGCTGAGTTATAAAAAAGAAGACTTTAATAAATATTAATATATGCTTTGCTCTTAACCTAGGAATTTAATGCAAACCAAATATAAACATGAAAAGATACCGGAGGGACAGAGAGAGATAACAGAATGGTACTAACATTCATCTGGAAAAATAAACACATAATAATCAGAAAAGCATTAGAAGAGAGCAGTGATGAGGACTAGCCCTGCTAGATATTAATAATATATTTTAGGGCCAGCCCCAGTGGCCTAGTGGTTAAGTTCCATGTGCTCCACTTCGACAGACGGGGTTTGGATCCTGGGCATGGATCTACACCACTCATCTGTTAGCGGCCATGCTGTGGTGGTGGCTCATATTAAAAAAAAGAAAAAAAGAGGAAGATTGGCAACAGATGTTAGCTCAGTGTGAATCTTCCTCAGCAAAAAAATATATATATATTTTAAAGCTACAGTGATTAAAATATATTAGTACTGGAGAAGAAATGGACCAATAGAAGGAAATGAAGTCCACATGCACTCCTCCGATATTTTTCCCCACCACTCCTCACTACCAACCTAGAATCACCTTGGACTGTTACATGATAGTGTTAAGCCACTTCATTTTGAGTCTAGGATCTATTCATTACACGAGTTTAGTCTTCCCTAAACTCTATCACCCACCTAGGGTGAGGATAATTGAAGCACCATGACCTCACTGATCTAACTCTATTTAACTCAATCAGTCTAGGACTGTAGGTTTTTCTGTAATTAGGAAAGCATATGTTTCCTTGCAATATGTATTTACAAGTAGAATAAAATCATTCAGATTGGCTTTTTAAAACTGAAGAACCAAATATGTCACTGTATTTACATGATCCCCTGATGAATATTTAGGGCAATAAATTTTCTTGATGAAAAGCAAATACCAATGGAAATGCAAAATGGCACAGCCAGTTTAGAAAATGGTTTGTCAGTTTTCTTGTAAAGTTAAACTACACTTACAATCCAATTCAGCAGTACCACTCCTAGGTACTTACCCAAGAGAAATAAAAGCATATTTTCATACAATGACTTTATTTATAATAGCCTAAAACTGGAAAGAACCCAAATGTCTATTAATGAATGAATGAATAAACAAATTATAGTATATCCATACGTTGGAATTCTACTCATCAATGAAAGGGGAAGAATTACTGACATGCAACAACATGGATGTATCTCAAAAGCATTATTGCTAAGTGAAATAAGCCAGATACAAAAGGCTACATAATGTATGATTCTATTAAACTCTAGAAAAGTAAACTATAGTGATAGAAAGCAAATTGGTGGTTGCCAGAGGTCTGAGGTGGGGAGATGATTAACTAACAGGAGCACAAAGGAACGTTTTTAGGGTATGAAAACATTCTATGATTGTACAGATATTTTATGGCCAATTTACTTGTCAAAATTCCTCAAATATACTCTTAACATTGTTGAATTTTATCATATGCAAATTACACCTGATTAAATCAAGCTGATTAAAAAAAAAGAAGAAGTCTTAACTAGGGTTTGTGGTGGCTAATCTTCTGGCTACACAGACTCTTTGTCCTTCCTAACAGCACCAAGTCTATCTGAGCCTCTGCTCCAGCACACATTCTAGGAGTTACTGGGTACTAGAACACCCTATTCAGAAAGTTGACCTTGAGCCTAGGAATATGAAATGGCACAATAGCAATGGAGATGTTCATTTCTATGCTGAAAAGGTCATTTTCTGTATTTATTTTGGTAGCTAGGTATTTGCTCAAGCAACGCTCCACTAACTGCCTCTCTTAAAGTATCTGGTAAAAACCCAGTTGTCATAGCACTCAACTTTTTGTTCAGATGTTAAGTCTCCCTGATTAACTGTGGCCACTAGTAATGCTTCTTAGAGCTGGTGGGATCCAGATGCCTCCCTTTGTGAATATTCCACAGCCCTATTGTGCCTGCAGCCCCAAGCTTTCTAAATTGAGTCCTGCTAGGGCCTCCTCCCTTTCCTATCACATAATTTGCTGTTATTTCACAGAAATGACAGTGAACATAAGCAATTCCTTCAGTCTGGTTCCATGTGTTTTATATCCAGTAGATATTCCTTCAAGCTTCTGGTGTGAGAATGTAACCCTTTCTTAGTTTCTGGAGCTAATTCAGATTTGCCCCTGATGCTTCATGTTGTTGGACATTTCAGCTGGAAAAGATGTGGGGGGGGGGGTGGGTAGTGAGCTTGATGTGTGTGTTAGGTTACCAGCTCATCCAGAAACCCCACCCTACAAAAGTCTTGAGTCTACTTTGAAACATACATCCCAGTGATCATTAGCTGAGCGGGAACAGTCAAAATTGGTACCAATTTTGGTACCACAAATCTCACAAATTTGGTACCCAATCTCAGTTCCACAACAGATCCCACTCTTCACTGCACAACTCTTGGGAAGCTCTCTAAATGTGTTATGGGTTGAATTGTGTCCTCCAAAAAACGTATGTTGGAGTTCTAATCCCCAGTACCTCAATGTGACCTTATTTGGAGATAGGGTCTTAGAGTTAACGAAGTTAAAATGAGGTTATTAGGGTGGGCCATGATCCCATACTACTAGTGTCCTTATAAAAAGGTGGAAATTTGGACACAGAGACAGAAGGCACACAGGGAGAATGTCATGTGAAGATGGAGCAAGAGATCAGGGTGATGCTTCTGCAAGTCAAGGAACAACAAAGATTGCCAGCAAACCACCAGAAGCTAGGAGAGGCAAGGAACAGGGTCTCACAGCCTGCAGAAGGAACCAGTCCTGCTGACTCCTTGACCTTGGACTTAGCCTCCAGAGCTGTGAGGCAATGAATTGCTGTTGTAATAAATTTCTGTTCTGTAAGCCATCCAGTTTGTGGTACTTTGTTATAGAAGTCCTAGCAAACTAATACAACATATATTTCTTCTTGATTTACTTAAATACTCAATATTATGTGGGCTACACATACTACATATATACAAATAAATATACATGTGGACTCTTTCCTCTTCTCACCTTTTAAACCCGTGAAAGTTATTTCCTATAGATAATAATTTTTTAAAAATCCTATGTCTCATCTCAAGAGAGGGTCTATTTGTCTGAATGGACAGTCCATGGGGCTGAGCTCTGAGCATGTAACATATTGACTTTTTATCTCCAGATAATACCAATGAAAGTAAAATAGCTTGTTGTATCCATGAGTGAATAAATGAAAATTTCAATGAATGAATAATGGCTAGTATTTATTAAGTGCTTATTATTATGCAGCACTGTTCCACTTATTACTGTTATTTCATTAAATCCAAGAAGTTTTTAATTCTCAGAAGCATCTTTATCTTATGTATCACTAAGAAAAATGCTTTGAATTGACAAGACTATAAGATGCATTTCAATTTCAGAAAGTAAAAATAGAGAAAATTGTGAGTCTTGGAATGGATGAAATATGGTAATCCCATTCATGAGGGCTCCACCCTCACGATCTAATTACCTCTCCACAGCCGCACCTCCATACACCATCATATTGACATTCAGTTTGCTCAAGGATTATATCATCAGTAAGCAATGGAAACAAGATTAGAACCCAGACTTGTGATTTCTAGTTTAGTGTTCTTTGTACAAAGCACCTCCAACCTTCATCCCCTGAACACCTTCAACATTTCACATCCCCTTTCTCTGCTTTTTTTCCTCCTTAGCACGCCTCTATATGTAATAGATGGTATCTTTATTGTCTTGTCTGTTCCCAGTAGAATGTAATCTCCATAAAGGCCGAGATTTTTTTTTTTTTTTTGCTGAGGAAGATTCACCCTGAGCTAACATCCGTTGCCAATCCTCCTCTTTTTGCTTAAGGAAGATGCGCCCTGAGCTAACATTTGTGCCAGTCTTCCTCTATGTTGTATGTGGGTTGCCACCACTGCATGGCTGACGATTGGTGTATTTCCACACCTGGGAACCGAACCTGCAAACCCAGGCCCCTGAAGCAGAGCACACCAAACTGAACCACTAGGCCACCAGGCTGGCCCCAAGGGGGCAGAGATTTTTGCTTGTTTTATTCATTACTGCCACATAGTAGGCACTAACATGTTTGCTAAATGAATGAATATACATTTGTATTTATTCACTCTTGAAAATGCACAAACCTGAAAAGTTGACAAAGAATCAAAACTCAATGTGGAACCAAATTGGCTGTTATCAGAGGGGCCACAGGAAACAGGCTAGGAAGAAAAACAGAATAAACAGAAAGACATTCCCAGTCAATTGGCAAAATCAGATGGAAATTTTGAGTAGAAGCAAGTTTTCAGGGGAGGAAAAGCAGATATTAAATTCTTTCTGCCTGGTTTCCTAATGGTGGCTGAGAATCATGTACTTGAATACCTTCCAGTTAAAAGCGGAGACCTGAGGCCCCTACTGTCTTGTGATGCTGAGTGGGAAGGAGGGTAGATTCACATGCTATTGTGAAACACCTAAAGCAAGAGTCAGGAATCCAGAGTTCCTACACCATTAGTAAATCACAATTCTAAATACTGCTTTTACTTCCAAGGTCAGATAAAGGAAAATCTCTATTTTCTTCCCATTCTCGCCCTTCACACTGGATTGAATCCTGCTCCTTACCCTTCTCTTGTAAGCAATGGCTGGACTGTGGAGATTCACTTTTTAACTGTGTTGCCAAGGACAGGAACTTGAAACATGGTGACCTCTGTGCTGTTTCCATGGGTTCTGTCTCCTTCCAGGGCATTTCCTGGGTATAACAGGAACCCAGGAAAAACTGGGTACGGATGGGACCCTGAGAGAATCAATATGAAAACTGGAGTGAAAAATCTTAGAAGAGAAAAATCCATGAAAATCCTACCAGGGAGAGGCAAAGATAAGAGAGGCAAAGATATCTTTTATCCCCAAAGATAAAGACAAAATCAGAAGCTAGTAGCTCTATACTTGTTTAGAGAAAAAACTGAAATTTGCTGGGTAAAAGCCTCCCCACAGACCAGAGATCTAAACCCCTTCCCTGAGGAGCTCACATTCTCTCTCCCACCTGTTCTCCTGGCTCATCCCGCTTTCTCTAAATCCTCCAGCGCTGTCACCACCTCTTCTCTGCTCTCGGGATGCTGCTCCTGAACCCAGGCTTGGAGCTCCTCAGGCAGGATGCTCAGGATCTGCTCCAGCACCAGCAGCTCCAGGATCTGCTGCTTAGTGCGCATGTCAGACTTCAGCCACTGGTGGCAGAGCTGCCAGAGCTGCCAGAGCCTACTCAGAGCCTCACTGCGCCCAGGTGTCTCTTGATAACAAAACTGTCTGACATGCTGGCGAAAGATGTCCCTGGTATGGGGTTTCTTCCTTTGACGATATCTTCTATCTTCCTCTACCTTCAGGATCACAAGCCCCACAGGCTCCTTTGGAACTTGGAGGGACAAAGCTCCCGCTTCGCTTGGCTTCACGGTCTGCTGGGTTGAAATAACCACCAAAAAGGACATATTAAACTCTCTCCGTTGAGAGATACTTCCCTTAAGGTTCTTTCATGTGTGGCAAGGAAGTAGGACACTGCTATGATGGACAGAACATCTGACCGAGATGTCAGATACATTCTAATTTAGGAAACGGCATAAGAAATCACTATTAGAAAGAAAATGCTAAATTTACATGCTCCCAAAAGACAACTTCCAGAATAGCTGTCCATAAGCAAAGAGAGCCTGTAAGAGACAACAGATCACAAATCCAAATTCCCAGATAATGAAAGATTCTTGCTTTTCCTGCTTCTCCAAGAATTAGCTGCCCCTTCCTCTGTGATTCCACAGCATTTTTTCATCTCCACCATGGTACCTACCAGGTGATGCTGTTACTAATCCTTTATAAGTCTGTCTCCACCACAGGAGCTGATTTTCCCCCCTTCTATATAACAATCCTACATCTATACAGTCCCTTACAGTTTAAGAAGTGCTTTCACAAACATTTTCTTGATGTCACATTAAAACAACAGGATGAGAGCTAAAAACGCCAAATAATATGTATTTCCAAATAACTCGAGGGCTCTGAAAAACAATAAACAGAAAAATCTTCTCTTGCTTAAACTTCTTCCGTGTGACAGACGCTCCGAGCCCCTGCGAAAGTGCGCGGCCCAGCGGCGACAGCAGGTGGTCAGCCAGGACCCGAGTCTGACCTGCGCGGAGGAGCACCAAGGAGTTCCCAGTGTGAAACTTCCCAGGGCGCCAGACAATAAAAGGGGGCCCGGACAGGAGTTCCACTGAGCCCCACAGCCGCTCCCTCCGCGGAGCACAGGGAGCCTCACCCCCACCCTTCCAGCCAGCGAATGCGACATTCCCACCCGGCGTCCCATGTTGCGGAGGAGGTGGTAAAAATTAGCTGCCAACTGACCTTAAAGAGACCGGTGCTAGAGCCAGCCGAGCCTACACAAACCAAGGTTACTTCCGGGTCCTCTCTAGGACGCTGGAGGTCTCGCCTTTTCAGTGGTTCCCCCAGCTCCAATTCCCTGCACCAAGAGGACAGAAAGGCCGCCTTCCCTGCACCAAGAGGACAGAAAGGCCGCCAAAGCTTTCAGACTCACTCCTCGCCCTCACCAGGGCTAACTGGCTGTTGCTTCTCCCACCAATATAGCATTTACAGACCCCTTTCTCTGGGGTAGGAAGAGTTCTGCGCTTTGCACACATTATTTCTTTTGATCCTGGAAATAAGGCTAGATGACTTAGCCTTAGTCTGATAGCCTTAGCCTGATAGTCCTGATTGACTATCAGGATAGATGGTTTCCTGATAGTCAAAGAACTTGAAACTGGACCTTAGTCTTTTTCCACAAATGGTCACAATTTTACTCACAGTATTTCTTTCTTTAGCCCCATGATAGGAGAATTCTGCAGTTTTGACGCTGTTGAAAAGTCATCACTTGATCGTGTGTAACTCGTGTTCTACAAGCTCTCTACACTAACTTGGGCTCTAAAACCTGTAACGAATGTTAATTGTTTTCCCTAACTTTCAGCGCACTCCATAACCAGGTCCCAGTCTAGTTTTGCTTTTCTATGGATGGAGCGATGGATGAGACTCTCCCAGAAAAGGCTTGTAGAATTTTGAAACTTGTAGGTGAGGAAAAAATAATTTTCCCTCTACTCTTCTAAGTTCTTGACTGGGGCCCCTGTAACAGAAGACAGATTAACAAAAGAAAAACAAAGTTTATTAACGTGTATTTCATATGTGCATAGGAGATACCCAGGGAAAAGTGAGTAACTCTCAGAGGTGGTTTAAAATTCAGGCTTAGGGCCGGCTGGTGGTGCAAGCAGTTAAGTTCGGATCCCCAGCGGGCACCGACGCACTGCTTAGCAAAGCCATGCTGTGGTGGCGTCCCATATAAAGCAGAGGGAGATCAGCACGGATGTTAGCCCAGGGCCAGTCTTCCTCAGCAAAAAAAAAAAAAAAAAAAAAAGAGGAAGATTGGCAGATGTTAGCACAGGGCTGATCTCTTCACAAAAAAAAAAAAAAAAGAAAATTCAGGCTTAACTACCATCTTCAGCTAAAGACAAAAGAAAGGAGGTGTGGAGGAGGATAGTTATGGGGAGTGACCAGGAAAAGTATGATAAACAAGAGTAGTTTGTATACAGATTTAAGTCAGTGCCTTCTTGTTTCTTGTGATTGAGAGTCATCCTTCTCTTTCTGGTAGAGAGACACCCTTACAAAAGGCTAACTTCTACTCTGTGTTCAGAGTTTCTCCTGTGTCTGCTGTTTCTCAAAATAATCCTTATGCCAAAGAGACATATCTTGGGGTGGCATATTTTGCTACCCTTCAAACTGATGCCTTATTCTGATTCCCTTTCCTTATTGTAATCTCTTGATTTGTGATCAAATTTTGAAAGAAAGGAATAACAGTCCTGTATAACCTTTCCCTTCATAGCATGTAAGGACATCTTCCAACTTCCTCCAGCTGTCCAGATCAAACTCTCCTCTCCAAGGAGTTTCTCCAGGTCAAGAACTTAAATTGTAAACTTTACTTCTAATTACACTTCTTGGATTCTTTCAACTGATACACGCTGTAGATATAGAAGACTACACCCAGCCTCAGCATAGAGACTGAGCTCCTCAGTATTACAAGTTCAAGGTTACAAGGCCAAGCCCCTGCTAATCTCCCTAGCTTTCTTCCCCATCATATCCTTGTAGCCAACTCTTTACAAATATCATTTTGAACTACTTTAGGTCCCTCTAGGCCTTTGCACATGCTGTTCCCTCTGCTTAAATCAGACTCTCCACCACCCCTGCTCCTTTCCTGGCTTTCTCCTCCCTATCCTGAGGCCTTAACTTAGTGCTTCAAGGAAGCTTTCTCTTCTCCCTCTTTTAGTGCTTGTCACATTGTGTTACAATTGACTCCATGGTGGACTGCTTGCCTCTGGGAGTTCATCTTATTGTTTTCTCAGGAGCTAAGAAACATTGGGAGGTTGGGGTCTCCTTGGAACTTTCTGAAGAAATGAGATTTTCGGTATCCTACCTCACAGATAAATGCCATTTTACTTTAAAAAAGGAGGGAGATGAGAAGTGGGAAATTTCTTATCTTTGTGAAAGCTTTTCAGAAGATAGTTAACACGTGCTCCATGAAAGAACAGGAAATGTGAAGACTGCAGGGAGAAGTAGGGTAAATCTAGACATAAGGATGGATTCTGGGTAAGAAAGCATATCTTCGTTAGTGAATTTTGAAAGTAATTTAAAATCTCCTTTCCTTTCTTTAAATAATCTGCAGTTTATATTTCTTGTTGGAGAAATAATTTTGTGGAGGTGAAATGTGCAAGAGAGCATCAGGATTCCAGAGTTGACAGGGGACAGGAAAAGGAAGAGGAGGAGAGAGAATGAGAAAAGGGGGAAAAGAAGTGAGAAACAAAGAGGAAGCTTTCACAGAAGAGATCACTGGGCCAAGGGTCATTTAATTCGGAGGCTAAAACTTCAAACCATAAATGATTAAATTAGATAGAACTTTTACTCATTTTCCCTCTTCTGTTTCTCCTTTTCTTTCTTGTTCATCGCTATCTTGATATTAATGAAAATAAAAATACCTGAAAAACTTATACTGAACCTCTTAATCTCAAATTCATGTGCCCGGTACACAGTAAACCAATCACTGAGACATCTGGTGCTTGGAGATGGAGCAAGGTTTATTTGAATTGGCCAGAATGAGGAGGCAGGAGGATAGCTTCTCTCAAATCCCTCTTAACAGGAGTAGAAAGCAGGGGGTTCTATAGAGCTAAGGGGCTTAGTGGGAGGAGTTTCAGCAAAACAAAGGGGTAATCCATGTTTTCTTTCTTTCACTCTAGATAAGCCCTTGGGCAATCTGACTTCTGGGTGCCAACAGGCAGCAAGGGGCTGATTATCTGGTGCATGTAAGTTCCTTGAAGGTATTTTGTTTCTTCTGTAAAACAAGCTTGTCACAATCCTTGTGACCCTTGAGTCACCCCTCAGGTTAAACAAGAAAACAGCAAATTGACAAGATTAACTTCTTTTCATAACAAGGTTGAAAGGTAATGTTATTGAATATTTACAGTAACCCTCAGGTACCTGGCTTCGCTTAACATATAAAGCACTTGCATGTAACAATGTAAATTTCATAGAATTGCTTAATAAATGTCTGCTATTACAGTATTACATAGAAAAAGGAGGACACTAGTTGGCTGGAGAATTATTTCAAATTGGAGAGTGCTTGCTGAAATGTGGTGAGATAGATGCCTGTATTCTTCACTTTTTAGTAAATTCAACTCTAAAACCCAATTCTATCTATACAGAAATCGAGATATAATGATGTACACCTGAAATTTATATAATGTTATAAACCAATGTTACCACAATAAAAGAAAGAGAAAAATATAAAAAGTTAAAAAACAAATAAAAATAAAACCCAATTCTATGTGATTGTATTAGCTAAATAAGGAAGGATGTGTTCAGTTTTGGAGGTTATAATCACATCCATCTCCCATGTGAGTTTTGTCAGGACAAAATGGAGTTTGAAATGGACCAAAAAAAAAGATTCCTGAGTACCTTGTCTAGGATAACTGTCTTAGTCAGATCAGGCTGCTGTAACAAAATACCATAAACTGGGTGACTTAACAAATTTATGTCTCACAGTTCTAGAGGTTGGAAAGTCTGAGATCAGGGTGGTCCGAGAGGTTGGGTTCTAGCAAGGAACCTCTTCTTGGTTACAGAAGGCTGTCTTGCTGTGTCCTCACATAGCAGAAAGAGCAGAGAGAGAGAAAGCAAGCTCTCTTAGGATTCTTATGAGAGCACTAATCCCATTCGTGAGGATTCTACCTTCATGACCTCATCTAATCCAAATTACCTTCCAAAGACCTCATCTCCTAATACCGTCACTTTAGGGGGTAAGGTTTCAACATATGAATTTGGGGGAGACACAAACATTTAGTCCATAAGAGCAACTTTCATTGACTTTGAGCTATCTTACATCTCTTAAAGGTGTAGAAAACTGATAGTTAGTGCAAAGGATTTTCATCCACAGAAATGCAAATGAATTGTGGTTAGTGGAATGCAATTGATCATTGCTGTGGAAGTTAACAGGTTGTAAAAAAATCTATTTCTAAATTTATTTCAGCATTCCAGATTGTCTATAAATATGTGGTACTTTGAATTTTCTTTTGAACCAGTTGTGACATCTTACTGGTTGTTAAATTATTTCATGAATTAAATAGTTTTTGACACGTATTCATTTTTATTTGAATGAAAGTCATAATTTTACCCTTTCTTTTTAAGTATCCTTTAACAGTTTGGAACCAGTTGAGGCATATACACCAGTGGCAGAAACAAAATATCAATGTTGTGGCTGGTAAATGTAGACTGAAGAACATAGTTTGGATCTGAAGCTAGAATGAGCTTTCTCTACTCCTTCTCATGTCTAAACCTGGAACCCAGTAGACACACTCACCCAGCAGCTTTGTGAAGGCACAAGTACCCCTAAAAACCAGCAATGCAAAGGGCTAAGAAGCACAGCTGAACATTAATGTCACCCAAAAGAGAAATGTGGATCAAAGAAGGTAAAAACTCTTACTCAGATTTCTCTTCTCATGGGGAGGGCAGAGAAGAGGGTGAATGAAGTGCTGAAGTATCTTCCTAATAATTCAAAGAGGCACTTGTGAGTGAAAGAGGAAGGAAAGATTTCCTCTTAAAAAGTAGTTTTGTAAAAATTCTGTAACCATGTTTTTTTAATTAACTAAAATTAACCTTTTAAGTCCTTCCTTTTATTCTAGAAATTTCTAGGGGAAACAGCTGCTATCTCTTCTCCCTCATACTATCTTCCTATCTTTTTCTAACTCAACCGTTCTCCAGCAGAAACTACAAATTCTTCCAGAATCTTCAGAGATACACTTGTCTGCTCCTCTGGAAATGATTTTATGAGGGTAGTGGATATATGTACATGCATATGATATATTATGCCCTGTACTTTTATGTATTTAATAATAATAATAAAAATCTTGTGAGAATTAGTTTCCTTTCCCCTTCTTAAGCTTTTATATTTCATGTCGCATCTCACCTAACCACAGTTAAGTACTGCAGAGAGCTGAGCCTGTTTGGTACTACTTGAAACCATTTGGTTTCAGCTATCTGAATTCAAAATGTCGCCCTTCAAATGGAACAATTGGATCTTGTCCATGATGAACGTCTCTTGAGAATTCTATTGTCAAATAAACCAGCTGTCTTTTCACCTGCCCAGTCTCTCACATTTTGACTATTAGGATAAAATCAATAATCAAATGAGCACAGTCATAAGTGGTTATAATGACAGAGAAATATATGGTCATGCAGATATGAACCTTCAATAGCTGGCATTAAACACTTTGTCTCAAGATCCAGGATTTATATTCCTCTCCTGAGAGATAAGGAAATCTTGCAATGTGGTGTTCCTAAAAAAGAACCAAAGTCATTTAACTGGGATATAAACAGCACAAGGGCAGAAATTTATTTTATTTTTTTAATTAAATTTAATTTTTATCCTATCCTGTTGTTTTATATTTTTATTGCCAGAGCGCCAGGACTGCATCCCCTGACACATAATAAGCACTCATTAAATATTTGTTGGATGAATGATCATTAGAAATATCCTAAATGTTCAGCAACAACAACAAAATAGCGGATAAATGAAGTAGGATATATCTATCCTGTGGAATGATTTGCAATATTTCCTCTGTAGGGAAAAAGATTGTGTTCACATGGAAATAGATATATTAAATGAAAATTGTGTCAGAAAACGGTGTTTGGTATGACCACATTTTTGTAAAAAACAAACAAAATACTTATAAAATACATAATGCAAATTCAGAGAAAATAAAATTTAAGAAATACAATGAAATATTGATAGTGGTTACATTTGGAGGAGGAAGGTATAGCTTTTATATTTTATTCAGGAGTTAAAATGGTACTCAATTTTGACTGAGGAGACAAAACAACAATTATCAGATGCCAACATGAGTGTGAATGTGCATAATTTACAAAGGAAATGTTTGAGAACTAGTTCCATAACTTTTGAAAAGGGAGAAGAGAACAGAGTATCTGCATAGGATTTCTTTTGAGACAGCACTGCCATGAGCCAGCGGGGAGTGGGACGGGTGGGAAAGTGCTACAGCAAGTATTCAAGGGAGGGCCTGGGTCTGGGACAAAGCAAGTGAGCCGAGTGAAGACGCGGAGAGGGCACCCGGCCACCACCCCTTTTCTCCTCGAGCACCACCGGAGAGGGAACTACCCAGGTCCAAAATTTCGCGGTTTTGAGCTTATCTCCCGACGCCTCGGAGAAACCAACCCCTAGTAATCTCGGCTCTTCATTGTGTTTGCTCCAAATCGTGCGGCTTCCAAAAGGTATCGCGATGCTTCCGCTTTTAATCTTTTCGACGTTAACAGTCCCTGTGAGAAAATTTTAAAAGTCACTTTTTAGCATTATGAGTTGGTAAATTGTTTATGCCTACTGTTCAGATCGACACAGTATTTGTTTCGGAAATTAGGAGAGGAAAAAAAAGAGAAAAGACGATGTGTCAGAAGTGGGATTCGAACCCACGCCTCCATTCGGAGACCAGAATCCCCAGCGCGGGGAAGCGGAGCTTGAGTCTGGCGCCTTAGACCACTCGGCCATCCTGACACCCTGCGGAAAGCGGGTGATTTTTTCAGTAAAATAGATACCGAGAAGCAGCGCCTCTGTGACGTACTCTCAAGGTAGTGCTGATGTCAGCGTCGCCGGGCAACGGCCGGAGAGGAAAAAAGCCGCCGGTAAATCGAAGAGGAAGATTTTTGCGGGAGGAGAAAAAATGTTTATGCGTAAAACTGGACACGGTTCTCTCAGGGGTCTTACAACTGTCACCCGCATATCGTGGAGCGAGTGCAGACGTTTCCCGTGCCCAGACAGCCCATACTTCGGGAAGGAAGGAAAGGAGGAACATTTTGTCCAGGTCGCTTGGTCGGCTCTCCAGCCTCTAATCGTCACGGAAATCTTGAGCGTGGTTAGCCTCGCTCTAGGGTTTCTTTCTTTTGAAGATAGTGAGCGACAGCAACAAATCTAACAAAAGACGCCCGATTCAACGGCATGGCCCCCTTTTGTCTCTACTTAGGTTCGTTTTCGCCACCAGAACCGCCTTGCCGCTCCTTGAGCTTTTTGGGGGCTCCGAGAGCGACAGCTGGGGACAGCCTGGGAAAGTCCGTGTAGGCCGGACAAGGCCAGTCTGCTCCGACAGACTGACCTGTCCCAGGTCCAGAGAGCTACCCGGAGCGACACGCTGGCCTCCCGACCTGCCTGGTCACTCTCAGATGTTCCGAATTAAGTCTCCATGGCGTCCATTGCCAGGTCGGGGATAACAGCGGCGGGTTTTAAGGGGGATGGAGGGTGAGAATAAGGGGGACGTGCCACATCTAACGCAACTTCGCGCAAAGTGATCTGAGCTCTGGTCTGGAAGTCCCGAGGTCACGTATTTTAACGACGACGTGAGACTAAACAATAAGAAATTATTCCTCCAACTAGACGGAGAGAGCTTAGGGGTCAGGTAAACTGCTGAAATAACCTTTGTAGGCCCAATGCCTGCCCAGGAGGGTGCCTGACATACACGGTAGAGGCTCAATAAATATATTTGACTCACTTGTTTCAACTGTTGTCTTGTAGGCTAAGTTGAGAGAGTAGAAACAGATTTGTAAATTTTAAACGGATTCTGTCCAGATAGATAGGTTATTGTCTGTTTTTATGAACACAGAAAGGTTTTCCTTTTTCTTTCTCTAAGGCAAAGGCTATCCTTTCGGCATGAAGAGAGAAACAATTTGAGTTTTGGTAGGCCCTATCTTAGATTTCCAGACTTCCTTGGTTTCATACCTTATTTTTGATAAAGAGAAAATGGGGAGTTAGAAGTACAGGGAACAATGGTTTCCTAATTTCCTTCCCTCCAAGATATGAGATTTGCTGTATTTTCTTTCATAAACTATAGTTCTGTTTGAAGGAAGTTCCGGAAGTGATTCCTGACATGGCAATTGTAAACTCCTCAAAATTCATAATTATTATTGATTTTTCTTCTAATTGCAAAATACTGCAGATATCCCATATCGAACCGGTATTGTTGAACATTGGATTATTTCTAATTTTTCATTTTCATGAGTAATGCTCTAAAGAACATCCTTGTGTAAGTATTTTCAAATGTCCACAACTATTTCCTTAAATTTCTAGAAGTGGGATCACTAGATCAAAGTTTATTCAGTTTCAAAAGCTCTTGATATATACTGTCCAACTGCCTACCAAAAAATTTGAAACAATTTAGATACCCCAAACCTAACCAACAGAATACTATTATTAAACAAAACATTTTATTTTTTTTTAAAGATTTTTATTTATTTTTCCCCCCAAAGCCCCAGTAGATAGTTGTATGCCATAGGTGCACATCCTCCCAGTTGCTGCACGTGGGACGAGGCCTCAGCATGGCCAGAGAAGCTGTGCGTCCCTGCAAGCCTGCACGCCAGCAGCAGAGCGCGCGCACTTAACCACTAAGCCATGGGGCCAGCCCAACAAAACATTTTAATGGGTGAAAAATGGTAAGGCATTGTTACACAGCTTTATTAGTGAGAATCAACATTCATGTTTAAAGGATTTTTATATTTCTTCCTTAGTAAATTGCTTACCAAATTTTTACTGAGGTGTTGTTCTTTCCTTATTGATTTGCAAAAACTCATTATATAAAAGATAAAACCCTTGTGATAGTTTCTATTTACCAAGAACCCTGGCCTATCTTTTACTAACAAGAATCCCAGTAAGTCTCTTAAATATTTAGTCAATTTCCATCTCAGAGAAACTATGAGCTATAAAGTTAACAAAGTTCCCATGTCAATCTTTGAAAACCAAACTGTGGCCCACATTTAGTGTCCTTGTAATGTTTTGTCCCATGTTTCTTTCTTCCTTTATGGCATGTTAAACTTCTGCTACCTTGATTTTGTTTTATGTTTTAAATGAATTGAAATCCTTTCTGGAATAAGATGAGGTATAATTAAATATGTAAATATTTTTACTATTTACTAAGAATATTTATTGCACAATAGGACTCCCCAGAGGCCATTCTACATTTTTATGAAAACATCTTCTACAAAAGGGATTTTGAAAGGTCTGAAAACTTAAAAGGGTGGAGGAGACTAAAAAGAAAACAAGCTGATGTTGGTGGTCTATACCAATTTAAAAAACAGGATTTTATTATCAACCTTGAATCTCTTGACTGTTTTATGTGAAGTTCATAAATACATCTGATTTTCTGATTTCATGTCCAAGATTTACTTTATTTTTTTTTTTTTTAAAGATTTTATTTTTTATTTATTTTTTCCCTCCAAAGCCCCAGTAGATAGTTGTATGTCATAGCTGCACATCCTTCTAGTTGCTGTATGTGGGACTTGGCCTCAGGATGGACGGAGAAGTGGTGCCTCAGTGCGCGCCCGGGATCCGAACCCGGGCCACCAGCATCGGAGCGCGCGCACTTAACCACCAAGCCACGGGGCTGGCCCCAAGATTTACTTTAGAATAACAGGGATAGGGGTGGAAAATTGAGATCAGGCTATACTTGAAATGGGATTGACCACTGATAGTTGTTGAAGCTGGGAGATGGTATGGGGGGGTACACTGTATATTTTCATCATTTTTTTGTGTGCTTAGAGGTTTCCATAGTGCAGAGTTCAATACAGGGCAGGGTGTATGTGGGGGGAATCACCTATAATCTCATCAAAAGCATGTATTAATATTTTGGTGTATTTCTTTCCAGTTCTTAAAAAAATGTGTAGGTTGAAAAATGTGAAATCTCTCTACACTAAAAGAAATTAATATCTTCTCTTTTTCCATTACATTCTTCTTGTGTATCACAAACCTCAAACTGGATTTGGCAATTATATCTCATACTATTATCCAAACAAATTCTGTATGCACTCTGAATGAGAAATCTGGGAAAGAGATACAAGTGTACCTCAAAAAGGTTACCTTCAAATGCCCTGGTTTCATTTCAAACTTCAAATGCAAAATTAAGCAAACAAATAATCCAGATCTAAGAAATTTACACTTTCTCTCCAATAGGGAAAAACGAATGTAACTGGGGCAATACTGTCATTGTATTGTTTACACCCTTTGAAATCTAAGCAACTTCATTAACATCCTAGCAAAGCCAGTTCCCCACAATAATCTACACTGGTTTCGTTGGGCTTTCTCATTATTCTTTGCAGAGACCTGACACAGGAGGAATTCCTGAGTTAAAAGAGGTGCAGGGATTTAGTGATTTAATTGCACAATCAGGTCAAAATTTATTGCAGGACTGAGTCAGTGGGTACCAGCCTTTCAGCTTCAAGAAAAAGGGCACTAAGGAAGAAATGCAGACCTAGGATTGCAGCTACCTCTCAGACCACTGTGGTCCATACTGAGGTCTCCCACAGCACAGTGCTTCGCTTATGCACAAATCATCTTTGTTGCTCTCTACTTCTTTTCCACGTTATTTTTTTCCTCCTCTTAATTGACTCTATTAACTTTTCCAAGGACAGAAGCCATATTCTCTTGATTCTCAACAAGTCAAGTGTTGGGGGGCACCCAATACTGGTTAATTGTATATTGGAATCAAAGAATCATTGTCTTTCATTTGTGAAGAAAAGGCAACCCACCCACCATTGGTACACTAAGAACTTTTTTTTTTTTTGTGAGGAAGATCAGCCCTGAGCTAACATCCATGCCAATCCTCCTCTTTTTGCGGAGGAAGACTGGCCATGAGCTAACATCCATGCCCATCTTCCTCCACTGTGTGTGGGACGCCGCCACAGCATGGCGTGACAAGCGGTGCCTCGGTGCGCGCCAAACCTGGGCCGCCAGCAGCGGTGCACGCGCACTTAACCACTATGCCACCGGGCCGGCCCACTAAGAACTTTTTGAGTTTTGTTTTTTATTTTGCTGGGAGATGTGTGATTTCCACCTATACGCTTTGGTTGGGATCACAGATAACTGAAGGCATTAACAAATGGCTCATTTACTGTATGACAGCTATTTGCTCTTAATTTCATAGTCCTTTAAGTGTTAGGCAGTTATTTATCACAAGTATTCTCTTATCTCCTGAACTGTACATCCAGGAGGGCAGGGGCCATGTTTAGTTTCCTTTTGTTCTCTGAATGTGTCTCTACTAGGCCTTGTCTACCTACTCTTGGGGAAGATGCTCTTCTTTCCTGCCAGGCTAGTATCAGAAAACACAGGAGCAGCTGAACACACACAATTTTCCTGGAGCAGCAAAAGAACCAAAGAATGAGGAGTTGTTGAAGCCGTACTATGTAATTCACAACTTCAGATGTTCTCAGGAAAGAACCAGAGAGGAGCAAAAGAATGCTACTGGGCCCCATGTCTGCCTTAAGGGGCCCAAATCCTGATTCAATAAATTCAAATGTTGCTTACCTTTCTGCAGATGAGTAAATTTAGTAACATTTAAAACTTCATTTAACCTCATCCAAAATGGCAGGTTTTTAAAAAAATTTAAATAAATACCTATGAACCCACCACCTACAAGAACCAGAAGATAACCACTAACATACATCAACCTATGCCCTCCTCCTCTATCCCATCCTTCCACACACCCCACTGGCAACCACAATCCTTGTGTTCATATTATAAAAAGGGTATGGTAAGGTATACAGTCTTCTGAGACTTTTTTCACTCAGCATTGTTAGTAAGATTCACTCCTCTTTTAGGACATCCCCATTCAAACTGGAAGTTGCTTTGTTGACTCCAACGGGGCTTCTTATCACTGCTCCAGCTGCTGCTGCTAATAAAATGCATCAAGATGCTGCTCCTAAAGCACTGGGTCTCCTGGGGACAAAGCAGACCCAGTGTGAGACCCCGTAAGCCTGGAGACAGCTCCATCACTCCAGCAGCTAGGACCAATAGTCCATCCTGGAGCACCTTTTCTTGGACTGGTACAAGCAAGGTGCCATCTTTGTCGGCCCTTATTCTTCCTCTCTGCCCCAATGGGCTAAATTAAGTGAAACTGGAATGTGACTTTTATTGGAACTCCTCACCCAATTTTCCAGTTGCAGATCCTTAAGTCTAGAGTAGACAACCAAAGGCAGGTATCCCGGGTCAATGGACTGGCACTCCAAGACTTCCAGTCTCTGTTCTGCCTTCCCATATGGAAAAGCATAATCCATATATATTGTGGGGCATGATATGATGTATGTGGTCATGTGTTCCACCTCAGTTTGAATCATGGCTCTGCTGCTTCCTAGCTGTGCACCTTGGATAAATCATTTACCCTCTGTGCTTCAGTTTCCTCATCTGTAAAGGGCACTAGTACCCACTTTGTAGGGTTGTTATGAGCATTAAATAAGCTATTATGCATAAAGCACTTCATACTATGTGCCAAACACTGCTCTATGTCTGTTAGTAGTATTTTATATAATATATGTATGTTATCGTATGTATTTATATCTAAGAGTACTCAGCAAAAGCTAATCTAGCCTCATGGAAGCCCCTCTCTATAGGCCCTGGTCATATCATCTCCCTTAAAACCTGATGAATAAATGAATGAATTAGGACATGATATCACCAATTGATGATCTTCAGCCACGGAACCTCAATGCCAGGTACAGGACTAAGTCTAGACCATAAAATCTTGTCTTCTAAAGCCATGTCCAGAAGCAGAAAAGATCCAAATCCCTGGGAATGGAGCTGTTCTTGCAGCCTGATCTTTACTTCTCAGAATGCGGCAACCTCTGCGCAAAAAAGGGCTTAGACTGGTGATTCTGGGTTGGAAAGCAAGTTCTGGGCCCTTTGATCTATGCCAAGCATTGCTGCATTACCCCACTGGCAGTTATAGAGGAAGATGGGCATGGATGTTAGCTCAGGGCCAATCTTCCTCAGCAAAAAAGAGGAGAATTGGCAACAGATGTTAGCTCAGGGCTAATCTTCCTCACCAAAAAAAAAGGACTTGGGAGAACACTTTCCTAATGAAGTTACAGGATTAACCAATACAGAGCTGTGGGCTGTGGATGTCCAAGACTACTTTCTTGACATGATTAGAAAGTAGCGACATGGTACTGAGAAAGTAGTTTTATCGTCCAGTTCAAAGTAAAATATTGGCCAGAATGGGATTCTGGACCCATAAGGGAAATAAACACCTCTAACCATTTCCCCTCTCCTCCAACATCTATGAACCCAAACCTACCAAGACCCAGAAAACAACAACAATGTAAACAACATCCATACTCATTTTATTTTCAAACAGAGGGGCATGTACCCAAAGAGAAGCAGGACTAAGAACCATCATAGGGGCTTGCTCAAAGTGATCTGCCTTAGCCTTCTGACTTCAGAATGCCTCGTGATCCAATGGCCATGGGGATGGAACTGCCCCTTGATGGTACACGTATTAGAAAAGTCAATTCCCCCATCCCCCAAAGGAGATGGATTAAAGGAGGCATAAAGTCAATGAATCCCTGGAAAACTGCCCCAGAATCCTTCCAGGGACGGTGTATGACTGACCGTCAGTCCACAAATGTGAATGGGAGGGGATCTAGGAAAAATGGATGGTGCTGGGCAGAAAATTATCTGGATGGTGTGCATCCAGCACCAAGATATACCTTTCATTAGAATGAAGGGAGCTGACAAAGCCCTCAGAAAGGACAGAGGCAAAGAGCACATTGATTAGAACATTATCTCATAACAGAGGTGGGGCCATTTCCCACCATTATTGTAAAATAACTGTAACTAATCAAAACACATATAGGCCTCTTTAATGGAGTTAATAAAACTACGGCAGATTGGGAATCAGGGGTAGAGGTACTATTCCCAGAAGGAAAAACTGGGATAAGGGAGCCACGCTGACAGGGCCTTGTAGTTCCACTCCAGGTTCTTAGAAAGGAGCCCCAATCCAGAAATGAAAGCAAATACCCATGATCACTATGTGGGGCTGAACCAGAGGAAGCCAGGCTGAGCCAAGGTGTAAGTATCTTGAATGGCTCTCCAAATCCAAATATTATCCATATTTTTTATCCCCTCCAGTAATGTGTAAAACCAAAAAGTGTGAAACACTGGAGGTGGACATCTGGTTTTTATTTCTGGGCAATCTTGATACTTTTCATTACATCTCACAATTTTCATGGGAAGGGAGAGGATGGTAGAGAACACGGACATCCTATCTTCCACTGCAGGGGCATGGAAAGTGGTAAGGATATCCAGCTGTGATGGACAGGAAGTGGCAAGGCAACAAGATGCCTTACGCCTGGGGTAGGATAACGGCCAACAGCCCTTTTGGCCTGAGTTCACTTCCTCAAGGGGAGGTCTCCATGGAATGACCATGATTCCCAACATGGCCAGAAAACCCATCAATCCCACTCATGGGGCAGATGATCAGAGGAGCTGCGCTCTTCCCTCCCGAGTAACTCAGACTGAAGTAGGGCCGCACAGGCCCACAAAAGGTAGCATGAGAGAAAGTAAAAGTGTGACACCTCTCTGTCACGTTGTAGAAAGAAACCTCGCCAGCATCATAGTCCAAGAAAATCCCCACCCGCTGGAGAGGGGTCCGCAGGGGGAGGGCAGTCATCGGGGAGGTAAGAGCCCAGTATTCTTTCCCATACCACAAGGACACTGCCCAGAATCCATTCTGGGGGGCCGAGGTTACTCCGCCTTTTCTGCACACTGAGTCTTCACAGACACCTATGGTCCACTTGGCTTTATCTCCCACCTCCACCTCCCAATAATGTCTCCCAGCGATGAAGCATGGAGAGCCCAAGACACATGGAAACAGATTGAATCGCTCAGGGTTGTCAGGCAGGTCTTGCTGGAGGTAACTGTACCGCACTTGCCGCAGATTATCAGAGAGGATCAGGCTGGGGTAGGCCGTGTCTGGGTCCAGAGTCACGTCCACTGCAGAGACAAAGAGGGAAAGAGGAGGGTCAGACAAGGGCCAGGAGAGCCCACTCCAGAACACCCAGCTTTTCTCCTACCTCCCTAAGAAGAGAATAAGAGCTCCCCAATATAGGCTGCATTCATCTTATGATGAAAAACATCCTTCAGTTGACATTCCAAAAATTACTGTTTGGATTAGCTGGTTACCTTTTTTAGCAAGGATATATTGAGAGTACTGAAATTTTACCTTCATTTGCTTTCTTTCACTTCCTAAGCCACAATATCCATTATAAACTGAATTTGAGGTTTTCTTATATGTGTGTCCAATCCCTTGATCTGAAAGCCTCAGGGGCCAGAAGTTTCACAGAATTCAGAATATTACAGAATTTAGACAGGCAGGGTGTAGTGCAGCACTCTATAATCAAGTATTAATAGATTTGCCGTGAAATATATGAATGTTCGCATAGGATATGTTACATGGGATAAAGACTCTAAATAGTCCCACATAATTTCAGAGTTTTGGGATTTGGGAATTATAGATAAGGGATTGGGAACATATACCAATTTGCCCACCATTCAAATAACTCTTTTATATCCTTCATTCCAGGCGATCTTTACTCAGCACAACTAAACCCTATTCATCTTCTTCTAACGTCCAGTGCAAGACCCACATCTTCCTCAAAAAGTTGTTGTTAACCAGCCCAAGTCATTCCACTCTCCCTCTCTTAAATCCAAAACTGTATCACCCACGTCATGTACGCTGGTATTTAGTATTACAGCAACTTGCAATCACGTGGTGCTGCCCTGCTTTAAAAGCACCGATATATATTCTCTCACTTGCTCTTCACATCTTGTTCAGGAGAGAGATTCCCAAACACTATCCCTCTGAACCAAAGCTCAGGCAGGCTGAATGACTCCCATCAAAGGTTCACGACAGGCAACCGGTGGAGGTGATGCTCAGTTCTTGGTTCAACAATCTGTCCACAACAGTCGCCTATCTTTTTCTCATATCACGGGTATATCTCATGTCTCCAACCAGACACTAAACTCCAACAGTAGGACAGTGTCTTATGCTCTTTTGTTCCCCTTACAGTACCCTGTACAATGTTAGACAGTGTAGGACATAAGCAAGGTATTTAATTAATACTTGTTGAAAGAATTAAATATGGATTACAGCCCATGGACACCAATGAAAGAAGACTTGCTGTATATAGAATCTCTCTCTTCATGAAGAGGATTCCATGCAACAGAAGGTGGTCATGTGACTATGGAAAGTACAGATCTCAGATTTGAGTACCTCTGGGATCACAGACTTAGTCTCTCTGAACCTTAGGTGAAGGTGAAGGTCAAGGGAAGGGGGAGTTTCAACTCTTTCCCTGAGGCACAGAGATGAAATGACACAAGATTCCTAGACTCTCCTTAGCACTCAGTAAGAGTTGAGCTCAGTCACTCTTTTTGGAAGGATGACTGCTTTTTGCAAACCACACACTGCCCCCAAGGCAGAGCAGTGTACTAGCAGTGTTCTACTTTTTGGGAACTGCAGTTTCCACTCTATAATCCTTCATAGCACCTGAGTTTGATTTCCTCCTATTTCAAAGGTCCACGGCTTCAGCTCTTAGGCATTTCAGGAGGCAAAGATATTATAGACACATAGAAACAATTCATGTTTTTTTGTGGTGGTTGTTTATCATTTTTACACATGTAACCTAAAGGATCCAAATTTAGGCAATTTCCAAAATCATTTACAATAGTAGTTAGGTTCATAAGGATTTTTAGACATTTCCTCATATGGTTTTGTCTCCTATTACCTACCTGAGTATAACTGAGCCTCTCTCAATTCTGAAAGAACAAAAGAGAAAAGAAGTTATGGAAGTCATATGAGTATTTCTAGGAAGTATCTAACTGAGGGAGCTTTGGTTAGAGTCATCATGAAGCAGTGGTCTCCATCAGACACCCAGAACCCCTGCTGTCAGTCATGCACTGATTTCTTCACACAATGTATGATGCCATCATCCAGGCAAGAGCTTTAAGGGAAGAGGAACTGGGAACTTTGGGTAGAAGGATAATCACATTCCTGAGATTGGTAGCATATGGTGTCAAACCGAGCCAAGATCAAGGATTCCACCCTCCAGCAGCCAGCTGGCTCTGCAGGGGGAAACACCATTCCAAGTCCACATCATAAACAACTCTTGGCTTCCATAAGCCACCTCTGTTCTAGTGGCTGGGTTGCTCAAGTGACACTCACTACCATGCCGGGGCAAACAAGTCCATTCACTTAAAAGGCACTTTACAGTTGACAGAGCATTTTCACAGATACATTCTCAGCGAGCCTTTTCAGCGGCAGGAGAAGAGTAGGAAAATAAATGAGAGCTGGATCAAGGAAAGTCATGTCTGAACTAACACTTCTGGTATTATCCACTGCATTAAGTGGAGTTTCTTCTCCCTACTTGTTTTGCCTGTGAAGGACACACAAATGTCCCCTAAATATGCTGCTAAATGCCAATAAGAGTATGTATCTGAAAAAATACAATGCAAATAAGGTTTTAGCATACATAATATAGAAAATTATCAGAGATTATGGGGATTTGTAACTTGTAATAAATAAGACAAGGGTTTACCTACACATAAGGGTTTCAGATTCCACCAGACTGCTTTGGAATTTTAGCATTTAGTATATAGCTAACTCCTAACTGAATGTGGCTCACGAGCATAAAATTTTATATTTGGAAGAGCTTCCCTTAAACACCTAGAACAATTTATTTAATAAACATAAATATAAGGTTTATTACATGTCAGGCTCCATTCCAGAAGCTTTAGAAATGGTAACTAATTTAACTTAATTCTTACAACCTTGTGAGGTAAGAACTATTATTTTCCTCATATTATAGATGAGGAAGTACAGTTTAGAATCCTTATTAAGTGGCAGAGCTAGACCCGGGACCCCAGCAGCCTGACTCCTGAATCCCTACGCCTCACCACTTCCCTCGAGGTGCTGCCTCAATCAGTGCTCTTGATCCCCCTGTCCTGGTCGGCACTGATGCCCACAAGCAGTAGGAACTCAGTAAATTATAACTATAAATAATGGCTCAAATGAAATGTAACTAGAACAGTTTTTGTTCATTCTCTTTCCCAATTAAAAATTTTTTAAATAATAAAACTAATTCTGGATTAATTAATTTTCAGATAGCCTATTTTTCTGTTCCATCAATGTGGATTGAGAACTCAGTGCATATAATTAAAAGACTTCAAATTGAAACAAGAGGCTATTAATTTAAAAAATTAACAAAGCAAAAAGGAAGGTGTAAAATATCAGGGAAGGCTGGTCTATGGTACCACCCCTTCCCCATTTTCCCACACTTTAACGCAAATGTTTGTCTTCCCGGGAAACTTCAACAACAAAAACCCGTTAAGGAGATAGGTTTACCTTGGATTTTCTCCATATCTGACTGCATTTTTTCTAAGGGGAGAAAAGAAGATATTCAGTTTGCATCCCACTATCTGGCTGGAAAATATTTCCTCTCAGGCAATACACAGATATTCAGAGCATAAATCTATTTCCCCTCATGTACCCCTCTTTTCACATTACCTGTGAACTGCTTCAGACTCTCGGTCAAGAACAGACATTTTTGGGCAAAAATGTGGATTTTCTCTTGCAGATCTGGAGGTGTGATCCAGGGTTCGGGGATCCTGATTCTTTCAGCCCTAAGTTTAAAAAAAAACATGAGCGAATCCCTCCCCCAACTCCACTACCTTCCAGGGACCAGGACAAAGCCTGGGCTAAACTGGCCAACACAGGCGGACAGTCTTTCAAAGCAGCCACCACAGTCTTTTCCCTATTCTCCTCCTAGACTATGATCCTCTAGACCAGAACAGGGGAGACATCTTACTCATTTTCATATCCCCCACAGCACCTCACTCATGGCTTTCCAAACGGCATGTCCTCAAAAAAGTTTACTGAATTAAACTGAATATAAGGCTGACGTTGCCAAAAAGCACTAGATTCCATGACAAAGTCCTTGATATTCATGGTGGGCAATGACCTAGAATCCTTAGGTTCCCAAAAATGGTGAGAATGACATCTTCAGACAGGTAGATACGCTCTGGACAATACCCAGTTACCTACCCCCCTCAAGGAGTCAATGGCAAAGACGGATTGCTAGTTGCCTACCCAATACCCCTTCTCCCAACTTACAAATTTACTGGGTTCATGGCTACCCAGTCAAGATGTGACCTTGTGACTGAGTTCTGGCCAACAAGAGGTAAAAAGTATCTTGTGGTAATTTGAGAAGTCTGCTTAAAAAGGACTGTGATGTGACTTATCTCCCTCCTGCTGGTTGGCATTCTAGCAACTATACAGTCTTAGACTGTAAGAAGGAGGACCATACCTTAGGGATGGCAGAATGGTGAACAGAAAGAAACCTGAGAGAGCGATGATCACCGGATCCACCACCCAGCCCTGGGCTACCTATTTGCACATTTCTTATATAAAATTTTTTTGTTATGTTTAAGCCTTAAGCCAGAGAAATTTTGGGTTTCCTATGTTAAATAGCCAAACCCAAACCTTAATGTCACAAAGTGCTAGGATCTGAAGGATCTATCTCCCTATGTTAGGTCAGAACTAGACTGGCATCAGAAAACAGGGGCTGGCCTGGTGGCATAGCTATTAAGTTCATGCACTCTGCTTCCGCAGCCTGGGGTTCGCCGGTTTGGATCCTGGGTGGGGACCTATGCACCGCTCATCAGGACAAGCTGAGGCGGTGTCCCACATAGAGCAACTAGAAGGATATACAACTATCTGTTGGGGCTTTGGGGAGGGAAAAAAAAAAAAGGAAAAAAGGAGGAAGATCAGCAACAGATGTTAGCTCAAGGCCAATCTTCCTTAAAAAAAAAAACAAAACTCTGTATTTGGGGGAAAAAAAAAAGAAAATATAAGTAACAAGTAAAGGCAGTACACGCTGCAGTCATCTGGCTGGGACTGGTACAAGCTGCAATTCATCTCTATCCCAGGAGCCCTCAAAAACCTCAATTCTATCAACATAATTCTATCCACACAGTCCTCCCAGCCAACCTATCCCATCTATGAGGCCCTCCCCCATCTTCTCAAATACTCCCACATAGGCAAGCTGCAGTTCCTCTGGAGGCTGTTCACCATTCAGGATTTTCATCAGCTTCAAAATTCAGCTCCCTCAAAGTCACTCTCCACCCCTGTGGGCACTCCTCCACCAAACATTATGTTCCCAAGGCCTATCCCATTTGCTCTTGCCATCTGCCCTGCAAACAAAACTTAGCCTTGGCTTCTTGCCCACTCTGAGCTCTCCCTGCCCGGTTCTGGCCCAACTCCCAGGGAGCTCTTCCTCACTTTCCATCTGATGATACAGTAGAGAAATAGTGAGAACAGCCAGAACCCAGGAAACTCATCACTAACTATATAACTCTATATAACTCTGAGCTGGTCACACTTTTCTTAGGCCATATTTTCCCCATTACACGAAAAAAAAAAAAAAAGAGGGAGATAATGAAAGAGAAAGGATTCTGAAATGCTTAGGAAGCAATAACCATAAGGTACTCTCACACTTTGCCCAAGTCCCTGTAACTTTCCACCCTCACCATGGAAGTATCCTCATAAACCACCAGCCTCCTCCCAACTGAGTCCCCTACTTCACCCCCTCACCCTCACAATTTGTCAGTAATTCCTGAGTTTTACTGAGAAGAGCTGTGGTCCATCTAGTTCTTTGCACACTAGTGACACAGTTCAGGGACAGGCAGGATGTGTGTCAATCTGTTAAGATGTCCATCTCAGGCTCTGGGCTCCTTTCAGGATTTGTAAGTATGAGGGAAATAGTCTTCCCATGCTTGATTTAACACTGGGGAGAGAGAAAACTGTACCTGCTCAATGTGTCCCCGATGTCCTGCAAGAGAAAGGAAAAAGATACCCATGAGAAGTCGTTCAGAACTTCAGTTTTATTTCACAGATGTTGGCTGAAAACCCAACTACGGACTGGCCCTCCTGGGAGAAACCAGGGAGACAAGGAACACAGCCCACAGTCAAGGAGCTAAAAATCAGGCAGAGGAAACTGGGATGCAAACTATTTGCTATAAGAGCATTTCCTATGTCCTCCTCCTGCACTACTGGTCCAAGATCTCATGATTTTCAAATTTACTAACTTAAGCATCCCACCCTTGGACCACAACTGTCCACCTGTCCAGCTTGCTTTCTTTGACTTTTCATTGTGAAATAATTGCAAATACAGACAAGCTGCTAGTACGAAGAGCTCCTGTATACTCTTTTCCCAGACTTACCAGATTATTATAAACATAGGTATATTCAGAACCATTTGCGAGATCATTGTTTACATTATATCCCTTTACCCCTTTATGACATGTGTCTTTAATCTGGAACAGTTCCTTAGCATTGATTTGTCTTTCATGACATAGAAAGTCCCTCCATTTGGGTTTGTCAGATTTTCCCCATATGATTAAATTCAGGCTGAACCATCTTTGACTAGTGTATGTTGTGTCCTAAAGTTACGTGATATTCGCTTGGCCCTTACTGGCGATATTTTGATCACTGTATAGCTACTATTTTTCTTTTTGTAATTAATAAGTAATCTAAAAGTGATACTTTCAAATTGTTAATATTCTAATCCTTACCAAAGTTTCCCCCCTTAGATTTGGCATCCATCGATAATTCTTGTCTGAATTAATTTTTACTATGATGGTTGCCATATGGTCATTTTCTAACTTCAAAATTCCTATCTTACTTAGTCAACATTCTACTGGAAGAATTCTCCCTTCTTACTTATTATTAGTATGGACTCATGGATTCTTACTCTATTCAATGAGTTATAATGCATCACTACCCTTATTTATTTTGGTGCTCAAAAAGTCTGAGACTTGGGCCAGAGAGAGTCTGTCACTCTTTCTCTTATTCCTTCCCATCCCATTTACTTGTCCTCATTATTTTCTGGTTTATCCTTCCAGTGTTTCCTTTGCAAAAATAAACAGATACATGTATTTTCCAATTAAATCTCTTCTTTCTTACATAATAAGTAGCATACTCTTTATTTTGCACTTTGGTTTTTTTCACTTAATGATATATCCTGCAAACCACTCTATATCAGTTTATAGGTATCTTCCTTACTCTTTTTTACAGTTGCATAGTATTCCATTGTGTGTGCGTGCACATGCATAATTGGTTCAACCAACCTTCTAGGTTTGGAAGTTTGGTTGTTTCCAATATTTTGCAATTACAAACAAATGTTACATTTGTAACATCAAGTAACCTTGTGCGTATGTATTTTTGTACCTATTTTCATATTTAGGAATATCTTCAAGGTAAATTCCTAGAAGGATTCTTGGTTAAAGTCTAACTGTATATATAGTTTTGTTAAATATTGCCAAAATGATTTGCATTCCCACCAGCCTATGAAATTGTCTCTTCTACATCTTTGCTAACAGTGTACTGAATTAAGAAGATTTTGCTCTTCTAATGGGTAAGAAAGGATATTTTAGGGTGGCTTTAATTTGCATCTCATTAGTAAAAGAAGTTAAGTACAATAGAACATTTTTTCACAAGCTCATGTTCCAATTTAATATTTCTTTTGCAACTTGTGTATGTCTTTTGCTCAATTTTCTACAAAACTTGTCTTTTCTCTCCTCTCAATTTTTAAAAGTTCTTGACATATTGTTTCTATTAGTGATATTTGTTGCATGTATTTTCTTTCAATTTGATACTTGTCTTCTGACTGGCTACAATGTGTGTGTTTTCCTTGTGCTATTACCAACTGCTTTAATTATACAGGCTTTGTATCATGTTTTAATATCTAACAGGGCCAGTTCCCACCTCACAGCTCTTCTTTCTCAGTGTTTCCTGACCATTTTTATGTGCTTATTTTTCTATCTGAACTTTACTATTAATTTGTCTAGCTCCAGAAAAAAAGTGTGTTGTATTTTTATTGGGGATGAATTTAAGTTTATAAATTAACTTATAAAGAACTGACAACCTGATGATGTTGCGATGTCTTATCCAAGAACACAGGATATCTTTTTATTAGCGCAAGCCTATTTTGTATCTTTCAGAGGTGTTTTGTAATTTTCTCCACACAGGTTTTTGTACATTTCTTATAAGTTTATTCCCAGATACTTTATCTTTTTGTGCAATTGGGAAATGGGGTATTCTTATCTAATGTCTTCTAGTGGCTGTTATCTGTGTATACAAAAGCTGCTGATGTCTGTATGTTAATCTTATATCCTGCTGCCTTGCTGAATTCTTGAATTAGTTTCATTACTGATTCTTTAATTTACAATCATATGTATCTTCTCCCAATAAGATAGTTTAACTTCTTTTCCAATTCTTATGCTTGTAATTGTTTTCTCTTATCTAACTAAGTAGGTTAAAACCTCCAATACAATGTTAAATAGAGGTAGACAATAGTGGGCATCTTCCACTGTTCCTGACCTCAGTGAGAATGCCTCTAATATTTCCCCATTAAGTAAGATTCACCTTGCGTTTTCAATGACTTCCACCATAACCACTCTTTGATAATGATCAAGACCCTCTTCTCCCTGGAATCCATGACCTCTCTTTCTCCCCTTTCCTCATCATCCAGGTTTGATTTCACGGTCCATCTGTTCAAAACTATTCTTGTAAATACCTCTACCTTAAAAAAAATGTTTTAAAACCTCTAATGCTCACTTTGGCAACACATACTCTCAAATTGGAACTATTCATCGATGTTTAGCATGGCCCCTGCACACAGATAATGCACAAAATCGTGAAGCGTTTCATATTGTTAATGTTCATAGTGGCACTATTTACAATAGTCAAAAGGTGGAAACAAACCAAATGTCCATCAACTCAGGAATGTATATACAAAATGTAGTATATATCCATACAAGAGAGTATTATTCAGCCATAAAAAGAATGAAGTACTGATACGTGCTACAACCAGGGTAAAACCTTGAAAAAAGCATGCCAAGTGAAAGCAGCCAGACACATAAAGGCCACATATTGTATGATTCCACTTACATCAAATATCCACAACAGGCAGTGACATATAGCAGATTAGTGGTTGCCAGTGGGTAGAAAAGAATGAAGAATGACTGTTTAATGGGTACTAAGTTTCCTTTTGAGGTGATGCAGGTGTTCGGGAACTACACAGTTATGATGGTTGCACAACACTGTGAGTTTACTAAATGCTATTGAGTTGTACACTTCAAAACGGATGAAATGGTGAATTTATGTTATGCATATTTTATCACAATAAAAAAACAAAAGACAAAACAAAAACCTCAAGTCCATCTTGCAAAGCCCTAATCCTGGATGAGCCCAACCACTTGCTTCCCCTGTGCCTGCACCAGAGCAGTCACCGTCTGAGAAAGCAAAGGAGTTGAGAAAGTCACAAAACAGGGCAGACCGGTCCCAGTATAAACTGACGTTCACTGACCAAGTAATCCTACTACATTTCACAAACCAACTGGCTTTCCCATACTCTTTGAAACAATAATTTCAGAACTTTCCCACGTTCTTCAAAGCTCATCTTTTCCCTAACCCCTGCTCAGTGTCAGCAGTTGATCCTGCTTTCCAACTTTAAAAGAGAATAAAAGCCACAGGTTTTGCTACCAAACTTCACAACCTGCCTGAATCTACCTCCCCCCACCCTCCTTTCTTCGCAAACAACAGAAGATCTTCCAAAACTAACTCTCGCACACAGGCTTGAGTTCCCCTTTCCTTCTGCCTTCTCAGGAACAGCACATTAGTGATTAGTTCATCATTCTTTATCACTTCAATGACTTTCCTCACCTGGATCCTTACAACATAGGCTCTCCTCCTATATATTCTTTTAAAATATGTTTAGCTAGTTTCTTTAAGTATCCCCTCTCCATGAAGCCCCACAATCCTACCTCATCTCCAAGGATTTTCTTACATCTCCTTCATATTCTTACTTCTTGAAATAGTCATCTACTCTTGAAGTCTCCATTCACCCTCCCAGTTACCACAACAGTCACTAATGTGGCTTCTGCCCAAATTGTTCCAATGTGGCCATTCTACATAAGGTCATCAATGATGCCCATGTTTTAAACCAAATGGATATCAGCCCTCATATTATTGCATTACAACTGCATAAGACTCTCTTGTCCACTCCTTTCTTCCTGAAACATTCTTTCTTCCTGGTCACGTTCTGTCTCTCTGGTCAGTTGTTCCCTTTGCAAGCTCTTCTTTCTCTCTCTGGCAATTAAATATTGGCGTTCATTAAGGCTCAAGGATAGGCCTTCTTCTCTTACTATTCTAAAGCAGGAGTTGGTAAACTTTTTCTCAGAAGGCCAGACAATAAATATTTAGACCTTGTGAGCCATATAGTCGCTGTTGTAACTACTTAGCTCCACTGTTGCAGTGGAAAAGTGAGGATAGATAAGATGTAAATGAACAAGCATGGCTATGTTCCAACAAAAATGTATGGACATGAAATTTGAATTTTATATAATTTCACATATCATGGAATAACATTCTTCTGAATGTTAACATTTTGTCCAACCACTTAAAACTGTAAAAACCATACTTAGCTTGCAGGACAAACGAATACAGGTGGTGGGCCATAGTTTGCTGACCCTTGCCCTATCCCATCATCCCTTTTTTAATAACACTTATCAACACCTAAGCTACTTGTTTGTTCACTTGTTTACCGTCTGATCTTGACATGAGAATATAAATTTCAGGAGAGCTTATTCACCACTTAATCCCAGTGCCTAGAATAGTGCCAGACCCAGAACAGACAATTCATATGCATTGAATGAACCAATGACAGACAGGCCCCAGCTCATTTCCTGTGGTCTTGCTGGGTGAGGTCTACTGCAGTTTTATTGCCTGCACTGCCAGCGTGAAATCACAGGACTGCTCGGGCTGACCGTTCCTGCTCAGTGCTTGCTGTTTTGCAGCTGTGGTAAGGCACATGTATATGTTAAAAATACAGGACACAAGAGTGATGAGGGTCTTTTAATGGCATGTGGGCCAAACCCCTCACTACATAATGTGCAAATGAGTCACTGAGGCCCAGAGAGGTTAAGAGCCTTGCCTGTGATCAGACCACTTGTCAGTGCAGGACAGGCCTGGGCATTAGGTTTTCCTTTTGCCCTGTCCATGAGTCAATGCAACGGACTGATCCAAGTTGTGTCAACCAGAGCTTCTAGTGTATATGTTTTTCCCTCCAATAGGCCAAATAGAGAGCTGGGCAAGCCCTTGATTCTCCCACAGAGTTAACAAGGGAGTAGGGGCCCTGGATACTGCTTGGCAAAAAGAGAGGGGAGAGTTTTTAGCAGGAGTGTCTTGCCAGGGCACTCTAAGCCTTACCTGCAGGAGCTCCCTGGTGGGCTGCTGCTGCTTCTCTTCTAGCTGGGCGATCAGGCTGCTGAGGTGGGAGATGTTGCAGGAGAACTGCGTGATGGCACCATTGATGCTATTGTAGATGGCCAAGTCTAGCTCCTCGAGGCGGGCCAGGAGGCGATACTCATGCTCCTTCAGGGAGTGATACAGCTGCTCAAATTCCCAAACGATCTTCTCCCTCTCCATCTGGGTCAGACTCTGTGCAGATGACAGGGCAGGGTGGTGAAAAGAGGAAAAGGCTCACTTCTAGAGCCCTTCACATTTCACATTCCTCCCCTGACTACCCACCCCAAGACTTCATCATTTCATCCCAATATACTAAAACAAGCACCTTTGTCACTCATTCATTTTTTCCAGTGTTTACTGACTGTATATATAATCGCCAGGAACCAAATTACCCCGGTGATAATTAAGACACAGTCCCTGCCTTCTAGAAACTCAGTCAAGTGAGAGGTTCATATGATACAAGTAATCATGGATGGATAATGAAAGATAGGGTGACAGCCTGCAGCAGAAGTTGGCACATCCTGCACAGAAGCAATGCTCAGAATCTTGTAGGATGAACAGGAGTTCACCATGTGGTCAAAGAGCAGGAGGGCTTTCCAGGCAGAAGATATGTCACAGGCAAAGGAGTGGGGAGAGAAGGTAAACGCTTCTGTCAGGCTGGAGCACATGAGTGCTGAGGGAAGAGGCCAGAAAAGGTAAGAAGAGACCAGAACATATTGGCAGGCTAAGGGGCAAAGACTTTATTGCAACTGGGAGCCATGAAAGACTGTGTCACACAGGGAAGTGACATGGTCAGATATGTGCCCCATGGAGGATGGTTTGGAAGACTCAAGCACAATTTCTACAACAATCTTCACATAATAACCTTGACCAGTTCCCTTAGGCCCTTCACCTGTAATCCATACCCTCTATCTGGCCTTCAAGGGTGTTCATGAACTGCCTTATCTCGCTGGCTTTGGGCATGGTTCCGTCTTGGGGCAGATTTGTTTGCCAAAGCTTGTCTGCCCTTCCTTCTCTACCCCACCCCCCACTGACAGGACTCTATTAACACTTTGTACTCAACAAAGAGTCAGCAAACTCCCTTGGAGTAAAGTTTTATTGGGACACAGCCACGCCCATCATTTACATATTGTCCTCGGCTGCTTTTAAGCTACAAAAGCAGAGTTGAGTAGTTGTGACAGAGATGATATGGCCCACAAAGCCAAAAATATTTACTATCTAGTCCTTTATAGAAAGTTTGCTGACACCTGCTCTAAATTCATCTCCTACTGAGAACGTTCCCCCACTAACCATCCCTCTAACCACCCTTCTTAAGTACTTATTGTGCAACATAGCGATGCACACACACCTTTATTAATAAATCCTTTTCATAAACTCATACCTCTCCTTATCTGGATACAACATAATCTTAGAAATGGAAAATTAAAGCTGAAAGAGACCTTAAAGATATAAACATAATAATATAATGATACAATATAATCTAAGCTGAAAGAGATCTTAAAGATCAACTAATTCAGTGCTTCTCAAAGGGGGTGCTACTGGCACTCTGGTGGGGACAATTCCGCCTGGCATGGGACTGTTTCTTGCATTGCAGGACATTTAGCATCCTTGCTCCACCCTCCCAGATCACTTGATTCCTCAGGTGACAACCAAAGAAACACCCACGCATCACTGAAGGGGAGGAGGAGAGGGCAGTACTAGCCTTGCTAAAGAATCACAAGTTTAGTCCAACCTATCCATTTCACACATGAGGAAACTGAAGCCCAGAGAGGCTGTATTACTCTCTCCATCTATCCAATTGGCTAGTGTCAGAGCCAAGAAGTATGTCCAGGTGCCCTGATTCTCAGAAAAGGGCTGTGTCCCCTCTTTGCCAATCCTCCCACAGAAGACACAGTTGTGCATAATGATTCGAGTCAGGCTCACTGGGAAGATTCTCCATCCATCAGACCTATTTTCAAGCAAGGGGATCTGAGGTCACAGCGGATCGTGTGGGCAGAACAAGTGGTGGGATGTGAGGGCATCATGAGAATAAGTTCCCTGTCCCAAAGTTCTTTACTCTGGCCACGACTGACAAAATTTCTCACAAGATGATTCCAGACACTACTAGTCTAAGAGTTTGCTTTTCAGATGCAAATACCTCTAACAGGTAGGAATTTGTAATATTTTTTGTCCAAAAAATAATGCTTAAACACCTAGGTGGTGGATATATGAGTATTATATTATAAAAGCCTCTGTCCTTTTTGGGTTTTGTTGGTTTTTCAAAACAAAATCCCCAAATATCCTGATCACAAATTAGTGTATCAGCTACTTGCTAAGGCCTTAGGAAACTAGAGGAAGGGAACAAAGTGAAAAGTTCAGAATTGAAGTGTTGTCAAGAAAGCGAACACTCCAGCAAGAAGCAAGAGTGGCTTATGCAAAGCCACTGTCAGCAACTGTCTGCAGAATGGTACCAAAGGAGGCTAACTGTACCCAAGAATTTCACCTGTATCAGCTTTGTCAAGGATCAACCCTGATCTGTACAAAGCTAGCAGGTTAAACTTTTGATAGGTCAGATCTCCAGGGGTTCCAACCTTGGATCTTCCATCCTTTCCCCAAAAATGTAGGAATCCTTTGGTTCTCCAGGTGAGTTCGCAACTGCCATATGGAGTTGTTCCACCTGCACCCAGAAGTTCTAGGTGACCTGGGTGGACAAGGTTAAAGAAAGTAACAGCCTCAAGTACAGGGAGTGACCAGCAAAACCGATATTATCTGTGAATTCCAACGACCCTTACCAAGAGTTCAGCTCGTGCCTGCTCCCCCTGTGCCCGACGCCTCTTCTTTAAGTCTTTCACTCTTTTTAGGTGGTCCAGCTGGTTATGGATTTGCTCCTGAGAAAAGCAAAAACAGTTGGGCAGTTCAAGATTAGGCAGACCTTTGCATCAGCATGGCTATTCTGCTTATCACACATGCAACTCACATGCCAAGTACCTGGTTAGAGCTTGTCCTTGGACCACACTGCTATCACCAGAGCACATGGGTCACCACACCTCTCCTTTGGTAATTTGTGTGTATCTTAAATGCTGGGTCACCTACTTACCCTTGAAAGGATACTGCATGGCTTAGTGGAAAGATGACTGAACTAGTTAATGTTAAGTTAATGTTAAAGAACTAGTTAATGACTAATGTTAAGTTGTAGCTCTGCCACAGAGGCATATTGAGAAAATGATTTAACTTCTCTTATTTTCCTCATATGTGACATGGACAAACATCACCTTCCCAACTACTCAAGGGTTATCACCAGTGTGAGTAAAACAATATATTTGAAAGCACTGTTAATCTTACTTGATTAATTATGCAAGAATGTACTCACATTTAAACATATACATAATTGTGTACATATTCCTTCAGCCCTCAAATACACAGACAATAACACAGCATTATGCACTCCTTGAATGTTGCCTTACAACTGTTTCATATTTAATACTTTGTTTCCACATTATTGTTCAGCTGTGCCAGTCTGTCGGTTCAACAGTTCACAAAGGGCTCCACACATCGTTTTATTTCACTTAATCTTCATAACTGTTTTATTTCCTATGAGTTTCAGAGTGGTTAAATGACTTAAGCAGGAAAGAGCTCTGTTCTGTTCCGTGAGCTTCTAGAACAGGACGGAGCACAGGGAAGCGCTAAGGAAACGCTTATAGACTAGATGATGAGCATCTGCTTGAAGTGTATACAGCCAGTTAACGTCCGAGTGTGTTTTGTCTGACATCATCTAGAAGCAAACAGGAGTACGAGCGTCTCTGAAGCTTGTCGATGCGTACGTGGTTTTACTCACATCTTTTATACAGTCAAGGGGGGTCTCCAGGGGCCGTCTTTATGCATATATGCCCGGTAAACACAGGGGCACATAAGGAGACTGGGGGTGGGGAGACTTCTGGCTTCCTCACCAGCTACAGGTTTTCCTCCCAAATCTGAGTGCCGAGGCTCTGGAGCGGACAGAGAGGAAATGACGGCTGTGAACCACACGTCCGGCTCAGCCATTTTCTAGGCGGAAAAAAGGAAGCCCCTTTGGCTCGCTCTTCCCTTTGTCCGACTCGCGCTCCTGCCCCTCCCGGCTCCGCGCGCCCGGCCCTCACCTTGAAGCCCTCCACCGCCTCCTCCAGCGGCAGCACGCTGTGGCCGCGGTGCTCGCGGGAGCGGTCGCACACCACGCAGATGGGCATCTGGTCCTCCTCGCAGTACAGTTTCAGGGGCTCGCGGTGTTTCTCGCACACGCCCATCTCGCCTCCGGGCCCCGACGGCCGCTCGGTGCGCAACTGCTTCACCAGCTGGGTCACGTTGGCCAGGTGCCGGTTGGGCCGCATGTGCCGCTGCGGGAAAGTCTCCCGGCACTGCGGGCACGACACGTTGGTCTCCGCCGCGCCCCAGCAGCGGGCGAGGCAAGCGCAACAGATGTTGTGGCCGCAGTCGAGCATCATGGGCTCGGCAAAGTACTGCAGGCACACGGGGCAGGTGGTCTCCTGCTGTAAGCACTCGGCCACGCTCCCGGAGGCCATGGCGCGGGCCCGCGGGGGCGCACGGGCTTGGGCCCCGGCGCCCAGCTCCGCGCGGAGCCCAACTCGACTGCGCTCCCTCCCGTTCGCTGTTTCCGGGCGGCGCGGGGAGGCGAGCCGGGGTGACGGAGGGCGGCGCCTCCCGGGCCCGGATCCCAGACGCGCCCGCGCGCTAGACCCGCGGAGGGGCCGGGCCGCTCCCTGCGTCGCGGCGCCCGGCTGAATGACTTGGGGATGCTGCGGCCCCGCCGAGCCCAGCGGCTACGCGAAGGAGGCGCCGCCGGGCTGACTCGCGGAGCCAGGCACTCGGAGCGCGCAAGACAACGTGGCCGCGTCCGAGCGGATCCCGGCGGCCGCTCAGACCCCACCCCGGCGCGAGCGGAAGGGGCGGCTCGGGGGGCGGGGTTTGGTCCGGGCCTCCCGCGCGCCTTACGGTTTCTTGGCCCCTGGGCCTGGATTGTTTCCTCCGGGAGCGCCGCCGAGAACGCTCGGGAGCACGATCCTCGGGACAGCTGTCACAGGCAGGCGGTGCACACGGGGCGCAGCGGTGACAGGGTAGCCCCTGACTGCACGCTCCGGGCCCACCGCCGTTTCCGCGGCCCTGGGCCTGGGCCCCTAGTCTTTTGTTGGCTTTCCTATCTGGTGCCTAGGCCTCAGCTAGGCGAGAGAAATGTGGCTTTGTGTTGGTATGGGAAGAGACATCTGTCCTCCCCAGGAGGCTGGAGGGATGGGGGTAGCCGACTGAGCCCCATCCGGTCTGTGAGGCGCTTCATTAACTCCGTTTACAGGCGCTCGCAATTTTGTTTCAAAAGAGAAAGGCTTCATTATCAGACGGCAACATTTCTGTAGGACAGAAACTGAGTGAGACAAGCCCCGTTCTGCTACTTGCTACTGTGCCTAAGCAAATTGGTTTTCTATTCTGAGCCTCAGTTTCTTCTCTGGGGAAATGGGAATAATTACACCCCAGCAAGGAGGGAAACTTGATTACATCTTTTACTTTTTAGCCATAAGGAAATTATCCATTAAATAATAAAATACCCACTGCATAGAGTTATTGTATCAAATAGGACCTAAACATACTTTTTCCTTCCCAAAGTGTAGGGAGATTGGTAATCCCTCGGTGACTCAGGCTCTTTTCATTATCCAGTAGATTTACAAATCTTTTGCGTTGCAGCCTCATCCGTACCTTGCTATTTCCTAGTTTCCTTTGCTATTTTTTCAGTATTGTCCGTCCTCTAGATTTAATTGAATTTGGACAGCTTTGCTTTATCTCTCAACTTGCCTCTGTTCATTTTAATTTTCATTACTACACTTTGATTTAAATTCTTTCAACAATGTCAGTTTGAGAATGTTTTTTAAATGAATTAGTAACTGGATGAATACGACCAGTTCTGCTAGTTTCCCTATTTCTAGTCTTTTCCTCTAACCTACTTATATTACACCTCAAAGGAGAGAATCATCTTTAAAACTTTTCTCAAAATGCTTCTTTCATTCTGTCACTTCTTGCTGTAGGGGAGGAAGAGATTTCCTCTACCCTCTGGGTCCTTCTGGCTGGGGTACGAATTAATTTGACATGAGACAGAATAATAGGAGAAAATCAAACAAAACTTTATAACATGTATACATGGAGAGACCCAGGAAAAACTGGCTAACTCGCCAAAATGGCAGAGGCTCTCATCTTAAATACCATCTTCAGCTAAAGACAAAGGAGGATGTTGGGGGTGGGGGGAGTCAGCTGAGGGAGATTACCAGAAAAGCACAGTAAACAAGAGTAAGGTTATTATGCAGATTTAAGTCTTTGCGTTCTGCATTGCTAAGAGTTCCTAGAGATAAAGTCATTCCCCCTTTTTCCTGGTACAGAGAGGGAGATACCGTTACAGATGGAAATTTCACTTACAAATATAGATGTTTCTTAAAAAGGGTAAATTCTACTTTTCAGAGCTTCTCCCATGTCTGCAGTTTTTAAAACTAACCAGCCCAAAATAATCCTCATGCCAAAGAGACACATTTTGGGGTGGCCAATTCTGATCCCCCCCATTACTCAGAAATCTTCAAAGCTTCCTTTTTGCCTCCAGAACATTGTCCAAACTCTTGAGGATAGAGTCCAGTCTGAGCACTTCTGGCTGACGTCTTCACTGTCCTCTTAACAGTGCCGCTAGCCCAGCCTCTGGCTCAGACTGTGCTCACCACAGTCCTCTTCAAGGCTTCCTCATGAATCCTACCCCTTCTTTAGAGCTTAACCTAATCAAGCTGGCCACGTGGATCTCTCTCCTTTCCAATCAGCCTCCCGAGTTCATGCAGATCCTCAAATTCTGGTAGTTGGTTATTTTCTTAAGACTTTCTTTGGCTTTGCCTTGTGTGGAACCCTTGACCTGTCTGTCAAGGTTTCAAATCAGGGCATGCTTTTAGAATAGAAAGTGATTTGTGCACTCACATAGTCCAACATACCTTAGAAATAGGGAAACTGAGGTCAGAGGTAACTCCATGAGGACAGAGGCTCCTCTTCAGACCTTCTATGCTCTCCATTACACCTTGCACATAGCTCTAATCATATTGAAAGTGCTTAAATGCTTGTTGAATTATTAGACTAATAATTTGATGATTCCACTGTCACATTTTATGCATACGTTTTATCTTTATAACAGTTGTTATTTATTCCTTTGTAAAATGACAGGGGTGCAAACACCAATGCCTGTTAGAGACAAGAAGGTAACTTATGAGCAGGCCAGACCAGGGACACAATATGGAAAGATGACAACAGTGACTAATTGGAGGACAGAGGTCCTTCCAGAGAGGCAGCTACTTTTCATCTCTAGCTGAAGAGGACCCCTGAGAATGTGGGCCCAGGATATTGCCAAAGTTTTAGATTTTCAAAGGACAGCATATACAGTGACAGATGGCAACTAGACTTTTGATAGTGAACACAATGTAGTCTATACAGAAGTTGAAATATAATGATATACATCTGATATTAATGTAATTTTGTAAACCAACATTATTGCAATAAAAAAATAAATAAAAAATAAAGCCATCATGAGCACACACAAGAAAAGAGAGAAGGCACAAATCTGGAGTTTTATGTGAAATTTATTGATTTTTAAGTGTTGGAAACTAACTAAAAATTGTAAAATCATCTTTGCAAGATGAAGTTGGCTTCCTGACCTCCAGTTCAGGATTTCTGGTACAGCTATTTATTTTAATAAGAACGTTTCAATCTTAACGCAACATGGAAGGGACTGTTGTTGACTATTTTATACCCAATCTCCACTCCTTCCTTAAAATTTTATTCTAGATAGCAACGTGACCAGCTAAAAGATACTTCCCAGGCCGCTTTGCTGCTAATACTGTGGTAAATTCATGAAGGCAAAGCTACAATATGAAACCTTGTCCAGCTGGTTATGGATGTAACCAGGAACACCCTCAACTCACCCAGCATTTCTATTTATTTGTGTGTGTGTACAAGAATGTTTATAGCAACTTTACTCACAAAAGATAAAATTGGAAACAACTCAAATATCCATCAATAGTAAAATGTATAAATAGTGCCATGTTAATACAACAGAATGATACACAGCAATAAAAACAAATGTACTGTTGCTACATGTAACAAGAGGGATGAATCTCATAGATGTTGTGTTGAGCTAAAGAAGCTAGACATAAAGGAGTTCATTCTGTATGATTTCAGTTATACAAAATTCAAGAACAGACAAAAAATAATCCATAGTGATAGAAGTTACCCTCAGAATAGGGATGGGGTGAATTGAAAAAAGGAGGGAGCACATGGGAACCTTCTGGGGACCATGGATAATTTATATCTTGATCTGAGCTATGGTTACATGTGTGTCTACGTATACAAAAATTCATTGACATAATGGGAGTTCCAGGGGAGATGAGAGCAAAAAAGGAGAGCAGAAAGAATATGTGAAGAAATAATAGCTGAAAACTTATCAAATTTGATGATAAAAAATCTTCACATCCAAGAAGCTCAGTGAAGTCCAAGTAGAATACACTCAGAGATCCACACTTAGACAGATTGTAGTCACATTTTCTCAATATATTCCCTTTGTTCCTTTTCAACCTGAAATTCTCACTATTGACTGTTTTGGGGGGTGAGGGAGCAAGTCATTTCCAGTTATATGTCCTGTATTCAAAGACAGAAAATAATAATATGTGGATCTGAGATTCAGTATTTAAAGTGAAACATTTACTCTGAAAGCAGCAGTTGGGCCCCACAGTGTGGATTGTACCTTCATACTGAAAGTTCTATGATGCACTGTCACAACAGTCTTGTGCTGATGTATATCTTGTCCCTGGTCCTAACTGCCACTCTGTGCAGAGCCCAGCACTTCTTTCCTACTTCAACATGGTCCTGAGATTGTGGGTGGCCAATGATATCTATGTGGAAGTTTTTGGGTGGGAATTCTGAGAAAGCCTCTTAAAGGAAGCCTACTCAGTTGGGAAGTGCACCTTTTAACCTTCCCACTTCATACTTTTTCCAGCCTGGAATGTGCACATGTTGGTAGGAGTTTGAGCAGCTGTCCTGGACCATGAGGCAATCTTAAAGACGGAAGCCAGCACTAAGATGGTGTAGTGAAAGGTAAAGAAGCCTGGGTTCTTACTCACGGCAAAGTGACTGTGTCCAAACTTCATATATGTGAGAGAAACTAAAGCCACTGTCTTGTTTAAGCTACTTATTGGATTGTCTGCATATGAAATAGAAATTAAACCTAACTGATAAAATACAGTTTTTATTAACAAAATATTTTATTTAAAAATAAATTCCTACCTACCCCTTCCACTCAACCTGTCTGTCCTAAGGGTACCAATGATTTCTAACAGTATTGGCTAAATCCAGAGGACACTTTTCAGTCTTCTTAATGTTTCTCAGGCATTTGACACTGTTGACCCCTCCCTCCTTGGATTGTTTTTTCTTCCAGGCACCAAACTGAGGAGGACCTGATGAGGCCTATGGTATTTCTGATTCCTCTATCTCCTTTATCTGCCTTTACCAAGTGATACTAAAGTTAGTCTGGAAAAATAAAAATAAAGAATAGTTAGGAAAAACACAAGGCTACAATAATTAAAGTAAGAATAAGCTGATAGATCAATGGGACAGAATAGGAACTGAGAATTAGACCCAAATGTGAATAAGAATTCAGTATAAGATGCAGGAGAAACTGCAGTTGGTTTTGCACATTCAATAAATGATCCTGGAAGACTGGCTAGCTGTTTGGAGAAAAAAAAAGTTCCTGTCTTACTTCTTATACCAAGATATATTCCAGAATAATGCAAGATTTAACTTAAACATATGAATCCATAAAAGCTCTTAAAAAACTGATTGATTAAAAAAAAAATCTTATTGTCTGGAAGGTCTGTCTAAACATAACCCCAAACCCAGAAGCCACAAGTGGATGAATTTGATTACATAAAATTAAAAATCAAATAATTTCTCTACAGTCCAAGGATAAAGAAAGTTGGGAATACATATTTTTAGCAAATAAGACAAAAGATGAATTTCCTTGAGACAAAATACTTTCACAAATATAAGTAAAAAGCAGAGAGAGAGAGAAAATGAACAAAAGATATGAACAGATGGTACAGGGAAAAAGAACAAATCGTTAATAAACATGCAAAAAGAGATTCAACTCACTCATCGTTAATAAAATAATGTGATGTTTTTAATTTATGAGATTAGTAAAGATTAAAAAGCTCAACAATACTCAGTTTTGGTGAGAATTTGAGAAAATAGGCATTCCCGTACACTGTGGGAATGTAAATTGAGAGAACATGGTTGAGAGCAGTTTGGCAATAGATAAAAAATTTTTAAATGCATATACTCTTTGAACCATCTACTCCACTTCTCTCCCATACACACAAAATAATTGATTACATAAGGATTGTCATTACAGCATTGTTTAGATTTGTAAAATACTGGAACCAACATAAATATTCTTTGATACTGGACAAGTTCATCAAAATACTGTGCAGGAATACAATGGAATACTATGCAGGTACCAAAAAGAATGAGTTAGATCTATGTATACTAATATGGAAAGATGCCTGAGATTTATTCATTTGTTTATTCATTCATCCAACAAGTGTTTATTGAGTGTCCATGATGTGCCAGGCTCTCTTCTAGGCTCCAGGATACTGCAGGGAACAAAACAAAGTTCCTGGGCTCATGGAGTTGCTTTCTAGAGGGACAGATGGACAATAAGCAAACTAGGAAATAAATACATAGTATGAAAGATAGCATGAAGAAAAATGAATCAGGATATGGAGGATGGAGAGTGATTGGGTGGTCAGGAGAGGTCTCTCTGATGAGGTTGCCAAATGGCTGCTGTAGTTTTGAGTCTCAAATCTGTATGTCATTGGGCATTTATCCCAGAGAAATGAAAACTTGTGTTCACACAAAAATCTGCATAAAGCATTATTCGTAATAGCCAAACCTGGAAACAGCCCAAATGTGCTTCAATGGTGAATGGTTAAACAAACTGGCACATCCATGTTGTGGAATGCTTCTCAGCAATCGAAAGGAATGAACTATGGAAACACACAGCAACTTGAATGCATCTCAGGGGAATTAGGCTGAGTGAAAAAAGTCAATCTCAAAAGGTTACATTCTTTATAATTCCATTCATAACATTCTTGAAACGACAAAATTGTAGAGATAGAGAACTAGTGGTTGTCATGGTTTAGGGAGAAGTGAGGGAAGGAGGTGACTATAAAAGGGTAGCATGAAGGATCCTTGTGATGGAACAGTTCTGTATCTTGACTGTGGTGTTGGTCACATGTGATATCCACACATATGATAAAATTGCATAGAACTAAACACACAGACACGAGTGCATATAAATATGAGTGAAATATGAATAGTGTTGGTGAGTTATATTAATGTTAATTTCCTGGTTGTGATACTATACTATATTTATGCAAGATGTTACCATTGGAGGAGATTGAGTGAAAGGTATACTGGATTTCTATTATTTCTTACAACTATGTGTGAATCTATAATCATCTCAATATAAAAAGTTAAAAAAGGGGCTGGCCCCGTGGCTTAGCTGTTAAGTGCACGTGCTCCGCTGCTGGCGGCCTGGGTTCGGATCCCGGGCGCGCACCGACACATTGCTTGCCCGGCCATGCTGAGGCCGCGTCCCACATACAGCAACTAGAAGGATGTGCAGCTATGACATACAACTATCTACTGGGGCTTTGGGAGAAAAAAATAAAATAAATAAAATTAAAAAAACCCAAAAAAGTTAAAAAAAATTTCCACACATCACAACTTCCACATCTTGTTTTCTCCTAGCAACCGAAGCCTTGTGTTTGGCACTTATTGGACTAATCACCATGGACAGAGGAATGCTGTGTGCTGCTATGCTTACATTTGGTTTTACTATCCATCCCTGAATCAGTTAAGGTGGCAAGGGAACTGAGATAATGCTCACAGGTCAATGCAGTCAAGACCCATCCTTGAAGTCAAAACTCTACAAACCACGTGGGTACTGTAGAGTGGACTATACTGGACGCTGGTGAAACATCCACAAGGTCTGCTGTATCACCTTCCCCTACTCTGACTCTGTTTAGTAATTTGGGCCCTATATCCTTTACAATTAGGTTCTCCTGGGTATGATGGGAAACCCAAATAATGGGCTTAAATATGACAGAGTTTTTATCTCTCTCACATAAAAGAAAACCAGAAGAAGATGATTCAGGTTTAGTATGGCAAATTCATCATCCTTAGTGGCTCAGGCTCTTTCTATTTTTCTCCTCCAACATTCTTGGGCAGGCGTCTACCCTCAAGGTCATCTTGTAGTCCCAGGTGGCTGCTGGAGTTTCATAATCCTGACAGGAAGGAGAAAGGGCAAAAGGTCACCTTTCCCAGGTGAGTGAACCCCCAGTTTAAAAAAGGTGACCATTTAATTCATTGTCCAAACTTGGACACCTTTGAGTTGGAAAGGGGGTGCTTTTAATAATTATACAAGGACAACAGGTATAAATAGGAAGTGTCTCAGATAAATTGGGACTGGGGAGGGCAAGAAATGGCTACCCCAAAATGTGTCTCTTTGACTTGATTATTTTTAAGAACAAAAGACTCTGAAAGAAACTTTGACCTTCCCCCTGATAAATAAATGACAGGCAATAGGATATTGGAGCATATGAGGAAGCCATTTGGTGTAAAACTAATTTGGCCTGAACTTGTTCTTCCAAAAGGGCCTGACGTGGCCATTGAGCATGCATTGTATATCTGCTTTAAGTATTTACTATGTCCCAGAGACAAGAACAATGCCCTTAAAGATAAGGATGTAACTTCCCTCAAATCTGCATTTCCTTAAGGATAAGCATCTCTCCCTAGGCTAGGGACTGATTGCTGACCTGCTGCGCTACCTTGTGACCAACCACCTCAAGACCACAGACCTGCTGTGTTCACTGAATTGCTGTGCCGACAAAGCAATCTCACAATTATTATAAAAGGGACATTCCAATCATATGTGATACATGCTCTTTGATGGTATATAACCACTCTGTACACCCCCACTTCTTTGCAGTGCCCTATTCCTTTGTGAAAGACTCTCCTAGGCTATACGGTCTTCAGATCTGGCTCATAATAAACTCACCCCAATTTTGATTTATAGATTGGTTATGGATTATTTGCGTTGACACCCCTGACTGCCTAAAAGAATTTAAAATAGAAGGGCCTGTTCCAGGAAGGAGCTAATACCATAATGAGATAGGCAAGAAGCTAGATATGAGCTGGGAGGAAGGTCACGTCACCAGGTACAGCATCCTAATTACCAGGCAGTGGCTTATCAGACGTGCAACACTCTCCCGGACCCTGACCGAGAGTAGCCCCATGCCTAATTATACCTTCATTTGCATTGAGGTTTTGACCCCCCTTGCAGGGGATCACCGCCATGACAGTTCCAGAGATGCCTCTGTAAGGAAAAATCTCCCCCTGCCAATGTGTGGGTGGAGACAATGCCCCAGTTGGTCCACCTTCCAAGATCCTCACCTGCCCCTGGGACCCGACCTTCCAAAGCCACCGACCACCACAACTTTGGCGCAGTAGCTCCCCTTGAGCCTGGCCACCCCTCCCTTTGGGGGTGTACTTTCACTTTGCTAACAAATCCTCCTCTGTTAAAACTTCTACCGTGTGTCCACTCTCAAATTCTTTTGCGTCTGTGGACCAAGAACCTGGGACCCCACCGCACCACTCAGGTCACATTGTCTATAGTTGGACCATTTGTATTTCCATTTCCATGTAAATTACCTTCCTCCCCTTTGAAGTCCCAAACCACTACCCTCAACATCCTCTTTTGTCTTTAGCTGAAAATGGTATTTAAGGTGGTGGCTTTGACCATTCAATGAGTTACTCAGCTTTCCTGGTTTTCTCCCATGTATACATGTTATAAAGCTTTGTTTGATTTTCTCCTGTTATTCTGTCTCATGTCAATTTAATTCTTAGACCAGCCAGAAAGACCTAGAGGGTAGAGGAATTGTCTTCCTCCTCTACAGGACAAATCATCACCCTGTCTTTGAAGATCCTACTCAGAAGGCTCTTCTACTCCACAACTCCTGCCTAAGTATCATTGGCCACTGCAAAAGGAGGTTGGGGGTGCAGTCTTTCTGGGCACATTGCTAACCAGGATAAAAATCTGGGTTTGTAAGCAAGGAAGGAAGAAGATGAGAATGGCTATTTGGTAGGTTATTAGCAGTTTCTGTCACAAGCCATGAATTAGCACTATTTGTGACCTGAATTTCACAGAGTTTTTATGAAACACGTCCTTTTAGCTCTTGGCTTTCACCCTTCTCTCCAAAGGCACTCAAAATAGTTTATGAAACATGACTATGGCCAAACCCTCCTTTGTCTTCGTTTTTTCCCTCTCGCCTTCACTTTCCAACATTTCCCCTCAGCCAAAAGTCAAAAGTCTCTGTGAAACAGACCTGAGAAGTGCATGCACTCGAGTGTGCCCTGCGCTGAGTACTCTCGTTAGCATAAACTGTCAGGTGTGCTCCAAGGGCCCAACAAGCACAACAGACGCTCCTATCACCAGGGAAATTCCAGGTGTTTAGAAGTTACCTCCCAGGAGAAGATGAAGACCAGACCTCTCTTTTGGTGAGGCCAAATTCCTTACTACACAAATACCTTGAAGACAAGATAAGAAAACCTTCACAGAAATGTTAGAAATGTCTCAAACTTAGTATAAATAAAAACCCTGCTTTCTTATCATTCATTTTACCCCAGCTTGGAAGAGCATTTCAGGGTAGCTTGTAAAAGGTGACAAAGTAGGAAACACTACAGTCCCTTTTCAGCTTCTTGCTTTTGTTCTCTCATTGATATGGAGGGGATGAATGGCTGGGACGGGGGTGCAGAAAGCAAAGTAGAGGGAATACTAGGCCTACAATTAAAGAACCTTGGAGAGAAGTGATCAAAGGACTCCCAGTAATCTGGAGGCAATTCTTCTTTGGGGTGAAAAGTTGGTGGACCTTTTGTATTTTTTTAATTTTGTACCATGTGCATGCCTTATTTATCCAAAACAAATTTAAAAAAAGGACACAAATGAGTTCTCAAGTATTTAAAGTACTTCTGCACAGGGAAATAGATATTCTGTTTTAAATCTCAAACATTAAAGATGGTTTTGCTTGAATAAAGAGTTTTGTTTCAGAAATTTACTTTTTGATTTTGAGAAATATTGGCCCATTTACAAATAAGCTCTGAAATTTCTTCTAATAGTAAAAGAAGCAGGAGGTATCTCATTTTAAGATAGTGGTCTGTCCATTCCACAGCCTCTGAAAATTTCTGTTATAAGACAGCATTTATCTTGCTATTTTTAGATTTATTTACTATTCAAATCTAGCTTTTTGGTCTAATTGAGACTATGTAAAAAAAAAAACAGAGTGAGAAGCAAAGTAGTTAAAAAGAAAACAGCAAAGAAAAAAATGGTCAAAAATGTGTTAATTTAAAAATTATGGTACGTGCTACAATGATATGTCATTACATGTCATTAAAAAGAATGTGTGCACTGATGTGAAAAGATATCCAACTTATGTTGTTATGTTAAAAACAAGTTGCAGTACATTATGTAGGATGAATTAATTTTCTTGTAAAATTAAATACTAATGTAAATACTGAAAAAATATCTGGAGGAATATAAACCAAATTATTAAGGATGTGATGTATTGGAAGGACTGGGAGGAGGGAATAGATTATGAGTGACTTTCTGGATTATATATTTCTGTGATATATGTTTTATTTTTGCTACAAGCATATATTATTTTGTTAGCAGAAAATACAGTACAGATAATTTAAAAGTCACAAAAAGGGAGGGATAGTTAGAGAGCTAGCCAAGACACTGCAAAGTGTTATGGGCTAAGAACTCAAGGGTTACATACTCTCGTCTCAGACTCTTTTTTTATTTCAAAGTTTAAAACTCTTATTGTATGGTTAGTACTCTTTTCAACCACTTCAAATCCTTTGTGGCTGCCTGTAAGAGCAATAATAAGTAAACATTTTGGAGGATATTGGTAAACTGTGAGAGAATCTGACTTGCAATAAATTTACATGTAGAATAAAATTTGGACAGGCAGGGCTGATAAATTTGGCTAGATAAATTCATGCAAAAAATGAGCAATGGTGAGAAAATTGGTTGTGGTGAACAGACTCTGAGTCCTGAGCCCTTATAGGAGGGAGAGCCGCTGAAGCTTTGTGAACATAGCAGTGACTTATTGACAGTCCAGGCCATAGTAAAGGCATTACCTTACTACCAGGAGGATGGATTTGGAGGCTTTTTGCACTAGTGGTACAAGAGGACATTAGCAAGGAAAGAACTAATAGAAACAGAGGAATGGGCAGATAGGCTGGATAAAAATCAGGATACTCAGTGCCATTCTCTTCAGCTGTTTCTGAGGAGAATGAAACTGAAACAGACAAGGAGGAGAGAGATTCCTTAAAGTAGAGAAATAGAGAGGCATGCAGTAATGAAAAGAGCTAGAAGCAGAGAGAGAGAGAAGGAGAGCAGGTTTACTTGTACTTTGGGAAGAGATAGAAGTTCTCTTTTGAACAGATGTGGCTTTGTAGTCACCCGGCAACCCCGCAGAGACAGAACCCGAATGGCAAACTCTCAGAATGGACTACTATGGATCTAGAGGAGGACTGAGAATAAGTAGGAGGAAAAAAATTAGGAAACAATGATTCGCACTCATCTTTTCTCTTCTCCTTCTTTCAGGTTGGTGGAGAAGGAGAGATGAGTTGTTTATTTAATAGGTACCTACTTAGAAGCTGTTATGTACTGAGCTTTGTTCATTAAGGCACAAAGTCTTTCTAGATCCTGCAAGGTAGGTGCTATTACTATGATCCCCATTTTATGGCCATATAAATTGTTAAGTAAATTGTCTAAGGTCACAGAGTCAGTGAATGACAGAGCCAGGACTAGAATCCAGGTAGACTGGCTCTAGAGTCTGGGCTCTAACCACTACACTAAATGGCCTCACTTAATCTGACCCAGGTCTCTTCCAGGCACTTTTTTTTTTTTAACCAGATACATGTATTGCTGTGTTTATTTAGTTCTCCTGACAATAATCCTAGTGTAGGTTATTACTTTTGGTGACGAGCCTGAAGAGTCTTAGATTATACGACCAATCTGGGACAAGATACAAGATTCAAGAACTCAAAGCATACTCAGGTAATACTGTCATGGAAAAATGAGATTATCTTTATTTTCTTTTTGAATTGATAATTTGCTTCCCAACATTTAACTGTATTCTATTTCCTGAGGATCAAATCTTTGGAGACAGTGGGGAAAAAGCTAATCTGATCCATCCTTGCAAACAGCCAGTTTGGGGGATTTTGTTGAACACAGGCACTTTGATGTGAGCAGAGAATGCCTGGTAAGTACTCTAGACAAGATTCCTGCTCTTATGGAGCTCACAGGCCACTGGGGGCTAGGTGGGGCAAGGATGGTAGCAATCTCCAAGATAGTCATCATCAGTTTCTTTCCTCCCCATATGGGCAGGTCATTGCATCATTGAGAACTATGGTCTACTCTACTCCCTTGAATCTGGGCTGGCCTACAAACGCTCTGACCAGTACGATGTGGCAGAGTGATTCTACACCAGTGCTGGGCCTGGCCTAGAAGAACACTAACATCCTCTGCCTTGGTCTCTTAGAGTTTTCGGCCACCACAGAAGTTGTCTGTGTTAGTCTGCTTGGGTTACCATAACAAAATACCACAGACTGCATGACTTAAACAACAGAAATTTATTTTCTCAGTTTATTTTCTGGAAACTGGAAGTCCAAGATCAAGGTGTCAGCAGAGCTGGTTTCTCCTGAGGCCTCTCTCCTTGGCTTGCAGACAGCCACCTTCTCTCTGAGTCTTCTCGTGCCCTTTACTCACTGTACATTCACCCTGATATCTCTTCCTGTTCTTATAAGGACACCAGTCCTATTGGATTAAGGCCCTACCCTTATGACCTCATTTAAGCTTAATTACATTTATAAAGGCCCTATCTCCAAATATTGTTACAATGGGGGTTAGAGCTTTAACATATGAATTTTGAGGGAACACAATTCAGTCCATAACAATGTCTGACTACTCCACCATGGGACTCTATAGAGGGGGAGAGGGGCTCAACTGATCCCATCCTTCCAGCCATTCCCTGACAAAGGCATCAGGTGTGTGAATGAAGAGCAGCCCAACTGCCAGAGGCATGCATTCTGAGTCACCAGTCAATGCCACATGGAACAGAAGAATCACTCTTAACGAGCCCTCAGTTTGGGGGTAGTTTGTTACCCAATATGGAATAATTAGAATAAGGAGTGGTATTAGGTTATTAAACAAATCAGTATATGGTTACTAATTGTGACAAGGGCTATGAAGGAAGAGACAGGATGCTATGAAAAAGAACAGTGCAGGTAGAAATGGCATCCTGAACTGCAAGAGAGAAATTATCGAGGGACCCAGAGTATTTCAGGCCTGAAGACGATTACAACACCTTTGTGAGCTCTAGAACAGTTTCTTTTTCCATTCCGGGCTAAACTTGAACAAGCAGATGCTTCTGCTTTCCTTGCAGGTGGTCCCCTCCCTCCAGAATCAGCCTCTCATACAACTTTCTCTATGCTCCCAAGTCACAACAATTTCTCCCTTCTTTTAACATCTTCAGAATTTATACTTGAGTAGCATCTAATTGACATTGAATAAGAAATTGTCTCATATTGTAATTTTAAACTTATTGAGGTAAAACATGCATAAAGTGCACAAGTTTTCAGTGTATAGCTTAATGAATTGTTATGAGCATAGCCACCAGCCAGATAAAAATGAAGAACATTCTCAGCATCCCAGGAGGCTCTCTCATGCTTCTTCCCCATCAATATCCACCCTAAGAGGTTACCAGAAGAAATCACTATTCCAAATTTCTGATTAATTTCTCCTGTTCTTGAACTTCATATAAATAGCATCATATAGTAAGCACTTTTTTGTTTCTGGCTTTTTTTACTCATTATGTCTGTAAGATTCATTCTTATCTATAGCAGTAATTCAATTTTCTTTTCTGCCGTATGGCGATTCACTGTATGAGTGTATCACAATTTATTTAATCATTTGTCATTGATGGGTATTGGGTTGTCTTAAGTTCTTGTCTATTGTGAATAAAGCTCCCTAAACACTCTTATATATGCCTGTGGATGGACAAATGCACTCATTTCTAGGAGTGGAATTGATGAATCACAGGAGAGGTATATGTTTATTTTTTTAGATATTGCCAAGCAATTTTCCAAAGCGATTGTACCAATTTACATGTCTGTCGGTATATATATATATAATTTATATATATAATTATATATAAATTATATATATATATAATTTTAGCCATTCAGGGGGATTTATAAGGGTATCTCATTGTGATTTTAATTTACATTTTCCTGATAATTAATGATATTGAGCATCTTTTCATACGTTTACTGAGCATTTGACTGGCCTCTTTAGTCAAGTGCCTGATCCAGTCTTTTGCCCTTTAAGAAAAATAAAGTATTTGTCTTTTTCTTGTTAATTTGTAGAAGTTCTTTATATATCTGAGATGAGTTCCTCGTCAGATATATATATTGCAAATATTTTCTCCCAGTTTATGGCCTCCCTTTTAACTTATTTAATGGTATTTTTTGATGAACAGAAGTTTTTAGTTTTGATGAATTCCACTTAATCAACTTTTTTCTTTTTGGTTACTACTTCCTGTTTTTGAAATCTTTGCCTACCCTGAGTTTATTAAGATATTTTCCTTCTTCTAGAAGCTTTACTTTCCCTTTCATATTTAGGTGCATGATCCATTTTGAACTCATTTTTGCGTTTAGTGTGAGAAAGGGGTTTCAATCTGTTTTTTTCCCAATTGGTTCAGTACCATTTATTGAAAAGTTATATCATAAATTTGTAAATGCGTATATGTCTATTCGTTTCATCTTAACACTCTGTCCTAAAGGCAGAAAATAGATGCAATAAGGGAAAACCAATGGCCTGCCCCGTGGCTTAGCAGTTAAGTGCTCACGCTCCTCTGTTGGCAACCCGGGTTCAGATCCTGGGCGCGCACCGATGCACCGCTTCTCTGACCATGCTGAGGCCACGTCCCACATACAGCAACTAGAAGGCTGTGCAACTATGACATACAACCATCTACTGGGGCTTTGGGGGAAAAAAAATAAATAAAGTTAAAAAAATGGAAAACTAGTTCACCAGATTTACTTGTTTCTTTTAACTAACTATAAAATTTACATCAATTCATATATATTGGGGTGGTTTTAGCAGCTTTTAAAGATTTCCATGAGGTTATAATTGACCTGTTTTCACTTTGTCTTAATAATGGCATTTTAGGGTGGACTTAATTTGTCCTTTGCCCAGCAGGGAAAAGACAGATTGAGGGATATAAAAGGAATATATTCGTAAAATATATTAATCAAGAATGTGTTTTATTATAAGAATATATCCATAAGGGGGCCAGCCCTGTGGCTTAGCAGTTAAGTGCATGTGCTCCGCTACTGGTAGCCCGAGTTCGGATCCCGTGCACGCACCACCGCACTGCTTGTCCCACCATGCTGAGGCGGCCTCCCACATACAGCAACTAGAAGGATGTGCAACTATGACACACAACTATCTACTGGGGCTTTGGGGAGAAAAAGGGGAAAAAAGGAGGAGGATTGGCAATAGACGTTAGCTCAGGGCCAGTCTTCCTCAGCAAAAAGAGGGGGATTGGCATGGATGTTAGCTCAGGGCTGATCTTCCTCACACACACAAAAAGAATATATCCATAAGAATTCTTTACATTTAAGCTTCATGACTCTCTTTTTGTGGATATATTTATTTACTTATTCATTCATTAATTCAACAAATATTTATTAAATTCTTTAATATAATAATTTATATTCATATATATTTCATTTTTAGTTAAATAAATATTCAGAGTTTTCATCATGACTTCATAATATTTTTCACAGCTGAGCTACATGATATTCCGTAATTACTTTTCTTTTCTTTGACAACCTTTGTTATTCCTGGAATTAATAATTGCCTCTCATGTCTTTGCTTACTATCTAAATATTTGTCCCTAACTCCACACCAGCTTTCTGATACTATTTTATGGTCAAACACATGAGGCAATATGTCAGTTCTATTCTCCCCCTTGGAAACATTCCTCTTGCAGTCCTACTTTTTCCTGCTCCTCCCCAGACTGATTGTGGTCTAGGCAGCAGGCAGCCTCAAACTTGTCTTCACCTCTCTCCTGTGTTAGGTCCCCTATTATAGAATTTCACCTCTTCTTTTTCTTAGTTTAATTCCCTGTTTGATGGAACAATTCCTCAGAAGCTTCCTGAGAAAGGGGATTGGGAGGTAAAAATTTTTTTGAGAACTTGCAAGACTGAAAAATGTCCACTCACACTTGATTGATAGTTTGGCTGGGTTCAGAAAGATAGTGTGGAAATTATTTTCCTTCACAGAAGTGATTTGGAAGGCCTTCCTCACTGCCTAAGCCCATCAAAAATCAAAGTGCTGGAATTGAAAGCAGCGTGGTTCACTCTGCTACTTCACTGCCTTCTGGCTTTCAGTGTTGCTGTTGAGAAGAAATGCCATCCTGATTCCTAATCTTTTATACATAACCTTTTTGTTTTCTCTCTGGAAACTTTTAGGCTCTCTACTTTATCCAAAGGTCCTGATATTTCATGATGATGTGCTTTAATGTGGGGCTTTTGTCACACATTATGCAGGCCATTTGGTGGGCTTTTTTTTTTTTTTAATCTGGAGATTTTAGGTCTTCAGTTCTGGAAAATAATCTTGTGTTATGTCATTATCTTTTTTCCTTCATTTTCTCCCTTTCTCTTCCTGGAAGCCCCAGTAGTTTGATGGCATAGTGTCTACTACACATCCTTTTATTTCCATATCGATTCTTTCCTATTTTCCATTTCCACTCCACACTTTCTAGATTTCTACAACTTTATTTTGAAATTCTTTTTAAAGAAGTCTACCATCATAATATTAATTTTAAGAACTCCCTCCTCTCCTTGTTTCACGAATGCAATATCTTCTCTTACCTCACTGAGGCTTTAACTATAATTTTAAAAAATCTAGTTTCTTGCTTTATATTTGTTTCATCTTCGTTCCTTTTCCTACCTCCTGTCTGTATCAGTCCTTATCTTTATTGTAGAAATATTGTTACAAACATCTGGTGATTCTCGCTTGTCGTTCATATTCAAAATAAGGAACTGGAAACCTGATTGTGGGACCTCTGTGGGGGTGGACCAGGCTTGTAGACTGGAGAGTCTTTGGGGATCGCGCGGAGACCAGGCCATTTTGTTGGGGGATCTTAGCATGTTAGTGTCTGTAGTTCTTTTTCTCTGGGATCAGTTTCCACTGACATACCTTAAACCTCCTGCCAAAAGTGGACGGAGTGGGCATGAACCTGTTTGTCGAGTTCTGCGAGCCTGGCGAGGGACGAGATCGGAGGATTTGGGCTCAGTGCCCACATTCCCTTCGCGCCACGCTGGTGTTTCACTCCCGCGCTTTTCCCTCTTTCAACTCCTGACCAGGCCAGCCTCTGCAACTCACATCAACAGCCAGTCTTTGTGCTCAAGGCCCCGAAACTCCACTCACCTTGCCCCTCTCTGGTCTATATTAACTCGCCTGTTTTCTCCCCAGGGCTAGACTGGCTCGCTCACTTCTTCCCCGCTGAGTTCCCATAATTTGGTTGGTTTGCCGGGCAGCTTCTCCGGAACGGAGCCTGCACCATGTGTTCTTTCTTGTTACAGATAAACGGAGTTCTCTCTTGTTCAGTCGGGAGTCGGTTCCGGGTTGTTAGGATCCTCGCGCTCCAGTGCCCTGGGACGTGCAGGGAAGGGCAGAGGGAAGAGAGAGGAGAGAAATTGTAGCCCAGCTTGAAAGGAAAGCCTCGCGAGTTCAATCAAAGTTCCTGACTCCGCTGAGAAATGAAGGTTCAGTTCATTCATAAGGTTTACATTTCCATATCTTGGATAAACTCTAAACTGAAAATACTAATAATAACAATAATGACTTATAGTGAGTGGGTTTCATCACACTGAAAGATTTTTCATCACACCTAAAGATTTTATTCATCTGGAAAAGAGCTTGCCCCAGGTGTCAGGATGGCCGAGTGGTCTAAGGCGCCAGACTCAAGCTCTGCTTCCTCAGATGGAGGATTCTGGTCTCCGACTAGAGGCGTGGGTTCGAATCCCACTTCTGACATGACATTTTCCCCCTCTTTAATCTCAACCACGTTCTCAGCCGTTTTTTCTTTTCATTCTTCTCTCTACTTTTTCCTTTTCAACCCTAACTGCGGACCCTCAATGAGGTCTGTCCCCTTCCTCTTCCGTTTTGGTTGCTACTTAACACGGATCACGTTTTGCTCTGTACTCTAGTTTGTTCATTAAAGGCACGTTTACTGAACGCTCATTAGCCCCAGGGTGTCCTGGGAGAAAAATTAGTTTTGTGGGAACAGGAAGACATGTATGTACACAGACTAGGTGATTACAGGCTGGTCCTGAGCTCACGGACCATCCGGAACGTAGTCTCGTGTCCTTCCTCACCAGCCGATCCCACCAGAAATCAAAGTGCTGGAATCGAAAGCAGCATGGTTTACTCTATTACGTGATTGGAAGTAAGGTAGAACGAGAAAGAAAAGGAAAGGTTCCACCGAGATTTGAACTCGGATCGCTGGATTCAGAGTCCAGAGTGCTAACCATTACACCATGGAACCCCTGTTGACAATGCCTGGACACACTGTCCACCTGATATCTCTTTCCTTGTGCTCCCCCCCCCCTTTTTTTTAAGTGAGAATACAAATGAAAATGAAAAGCCACTTTAAACGAAAGCTCTGTCTCTTCTTCCTAATTGATTTTTAAAAATTTACGGGGGCAATTTTCTTTGGATGGAAAATCTCTGCACTTTTCAACCGCAGGGCGATGGAAAAGCCAAACACAAGGGTGGGAGGTGGGTGGGGAGGGGCCTTTCACTGATTGTTTCCACCGCACCTTCTTCCCAAGTTTCTTTCCCTCGATGTCAGAGGCAGGGGAGGGTCCTGATCCAAGAATATTGTTACTTCTGGCGGTTTTGATTTTGCTTTCATTTCCGAACCAAGCAAGGGCAAATTGGATTTTAATCTCACTGTTCGAAAGGACGAAAAGAAAAATATAACATCTCCTTACTACGGCTTTACTTATTCATTCTAGAATACCTGCAGACACCTCTAGAGCAACCTGGGAGTTTCCTGGTGCTTCCCGCTAAATTGTAACCACAGGCTTGAAATTTTAAAATCTGGCCTCACTCCAAAATGCCCTAAGTGCGGGACCGGGTCTCATTCCTCTTTGACACCCCAAGGTCTGGTACACAGTAGAACCTAATCAATGCTTGTTGCATGAACGCATAGACGAAAGTATGAGTGAATGAATGAATGAAAGAACGAGTGAATGAATATTCAGTAGGATATCCCAGCGTGAGGCTTTTTTGAGGGTTTCTTTTTCCTTCTCTCCATAGGCTAAATCTGACAAGTCTAAAGGGGATGGCTATTGCATTTTTTGTTTGTTTGTTTGCCTTTCCAGGTCCCAGCTCCCAGGTGAACATTCCAGTGTTCATATGGCTCCATAGATAGGTGTCCTTGGGTGTGGGTGACCGAGAGAGGATGTCAGAGTACTGGGCAGGGTCATTCATTTTTCTAAATCTCAACTTTATTAAGATAACATGATTATTTACCTAATAACCATAAGAACAACATATAACAAAAAGATCATATATGTAGCACGACTGGAAGACATACTTGGGTATAAATTACTACTTTAGTCAATGTAAATATTAATTATTGGCCATTTATTCTTAATGTGCCTCTGGTAGTCTCCCAAGGTTGAATTGCTAAGGAATCCCTGAACGATTTTTTGGCATTCATTCTTTTGTTGTATCTCCAACCAAGCAAGGTGCCTGTCACAAAATAGCTGCTCAATAAATATGGGTTGAAGTGAATATATGGTTTGGGAGGTGGAGATGGAAGCTGTGAAATTCAAAGACTTTTGGCTAGGTGACTATTAAGATCTCCTAAGTGTCTATCCACTCCCTCCACACACATAAACTCTCCATTCTATCTTCATGAGTCTCCTAGCCTTAAAAGATGGTCTAAGCTGTGTCAGATCCAGGTGAATAACAGAGAAAGTCTTTCTTCCCCAGCAGAGGTGGGATGCTTTTTATTCCACGAGCTACAACCTTATTTCTTAAAGAAAAAGAAAAAGATCCACTGGTTTTAAAATGATATCAGAACCTCAAAAGCCCACTATTCAACTATAAGCTTTAAATTGCTCTCTGAGGATAGGCAAGGAAGAAGGGGCTTAGATGACCACTTTTTCAACCTTAGCACATTTACCCCCCAGGAAAGGATAGTGGGTAAAGACCTGGAAAATAGGCCAGATCACCATGGGTTGGTTTATTTGTTCTTGAGTCTGGAGTTCAGAAGGCTGCACTTTTTCCTTGGAATTGCCCATGGTTGGTTCACAAATATCGCAAGGTGAATGCAAACAAATGAAGACCACTGAGGGGAATGACTAGGGGAAGAGATGACTGGGTCCCACAATCCAGAAGCAATTCACCTCCCTGGTAACCTAAGCAAGGATGGTTTGCAGTCACCTGGTAACAGAGCTGAATCCAGAAAGAGCAAGGCAGTGTGGCATAATCAGCAGTCCCAAACCAAGTTCAGCTGGAGTGTCCTGTAGAAATGGGGCTACAGAACACTGACTCTATCTAAAACTGAAGATCTCAGGCTCTTCCTGGCTCCTCAGCCCTGTATACCATGCTCACGTCACAGGTTAGAAAGATATTCTTTTATGTATTTATTTATCCATTGAAACATACCACAAATATTTATTTAGTTTTCATGAGGTGGGGAAGCAAGTGAAATATGGTTCTATATCTCACAAAGCTTATGATGCATGGGGAAAAACAGACAATTACACAGAAATTTACAAAAGTTATGGTAATCACTAAAATAAGTCATGTATTGAGTGATAACAGAGCATACCCAATGGAAACCAACAGGAATACCCAATTAAGGGCGGGTAGCAATGAGGAAAGCATGCGAGAGGAAGGGAGGGCTGAGCCGAGGCCTGCTGCCTACTCCCCAGCACACTGCATTTCCCCTTTGCTGTATTTATCAGATTGGGATTTTAAAAAATTCATTTATGAATCCGTGAATTCACTCATTCAACTTATGAAGTAAATATCCACTCATTCTAACAACTCAGACAGAAGTGTCTAAAGTAAAATTTATAATCTTCCCACTTCCCTGTCCTCTGACACTGTTATCACTGGGAACAATTTGAAGTGTGTCCTTCTATACATTCTACTGTCGGGGGAAGAGGGAGAATCTCCCTCTGCCCTTTTCCTTAAGGTTCTTATGGCTGGCCAAATAATTAACAAGACAGGTTAGCAGGAGAAAATAATACCAAGTTTAATAACATGTATACATGGGAGAAACTCAGAAATGAGCAACTCGTCCCTCTGTCTAAGCTGCTTGCTTAAGTATTGCAGCTAAAGGCAAGGAATGTGTTGGGGGTGGGTAGTGGTCTGGGACTTCAGAGACCAGAAAGAAAATTCTTTTCAGGGTCATTTATAGATATTGTGGTCAGGGAGAGACAGAGTTTTTGATAAAAGGAGCTTGGTGCCTTTCCTATTGTAACCTCTATCCTACATTATCTTTACAGCCATCATGATAATAACTCCTTCCTGAAACAGATCTTTTGTTTTAAATTCTTTAGGCAGTTTGGGAGAGGAAACTCAAATATTCTTCTTGAGTTCTCTGAGTCTTTATTGTCTTCAGCTCGAAATAATCCACATACCAGAGTGGTGTCTCCTGGGGTAGCTTGCCCTGAGCACCATCAGTTCTATTGGGTAACATTCTTTTGGCAACAATATATCTAAGATGTCATTCATAGTTCAATCTTATTCTTTACAGTGGAAATTATGTCACCTTGGGGCCATTATGCTCTAATGCTTGTCTTCCCTACTAGGCACCAGGGAAGGAACCCTCTCTCTTGTTCCCCTCCATATCCTAGTGCCTAATTGTAATTCTGGAGGGAGAGATCAAGGGAGGCTTTCAGGAGAAAGCAATTTCCAAACTGAGGACTAGAGGATAATAAGCGTTAAGGGAAGAGGGAACTGCTCGGAGCAAAGACAGAGGGTGCCCAGGGGAAGACGCAGAGACCAGCGCTGAGGGGCGGGAGCCCCTCTAGTTGGTGTGATTTGAGGGAGAGTTGAATGGCAAGGCGAGGTGCCTTGCGTAGAGTTGCCACAGCTGAGATCAGCATAATTAGGGTTCAAAATGTGAAATGAGAAGGATGTGGGGATGCTGAGAAGAACAGCAGCCGGGCGGGAACTGTCTCCAGCTGCAAGCGGATTCACGGAGACAGCCATTTATTTGTCCATCATTTATTGAATAATGTAATAAGTAACTACTGCTGTATCATCCGGGCCTAAGTAAGTAGCTGGCGCATAGTAGGCGCAGAATAATTTTTTTGAATGAATTAAGTAGAGGTCTGTTATATGTTGGATACTTCTGGGTGGTGAAAATACAATAAAGGAGTAAATATCACACGCGCAGTAGATACTCATTAACTTTTTGTTAATTGAAGGCGTATCATGTGGTGGACACTGTTTTGTAGACAGTGCGTATGGGTGTTATCTCTGGCCTCTGGGAAAAGAGAAGTGGTAGGAGGAGAGGAACCTGCCTGAACTTGAAGCTTCTGAGAAATATCTACACTGGGCGTGAAAAACATCTACCTGGCCAAGAGGGAAGCATGTTAAAAAAAAAAAAAAAAAGAAAGCCTTGGCAGCGGTGGGATTCGAACCCACGCCTCCGAAGAGACTGGAGCCTTAATCCAGCGCCTTAGACCGCTCGGCCACGCTACCGCCCACTGGGTAGCGTTCTGTTAGCGCTTCCCCGGACCTGAACATCGGCGGTTTCTAGTTCTTTCCTCCCTTTCCCTTGCCGCTCGCGCCCTCCCCGCAGGCCCTTCCTCCAGCCTTCTCCTCCCCACTCCCAGCACAGCCCGAGAACCCCCTGACCCGCCTGACTCCCGACACTTCGCTTTCTCACGGCTCCCAGGTTGAGCCTGAACAGGGACGCCGCAGGTGGCGCAGAAGGAGCCTCCTGTCCTGTTTGTCATCAACACAGGAAAAAGGGGTCACGCAGACTAAGAGTTCCAGTGGAAGCTGCGGGCTCCAGATTCACCTGGACTCCAGCGAGTAAGCCCCCGGTCTTCAGGAGTGAGCAAGTCTTTGCGTTGGGTTTGAGCCCGGGAGCTGCTAAGCAGAAAGGAGGAAAGAATCTTGAGGCCCCCTCCCCCGCCCTCCTTGATGCATCTCAGGGGACCGAGCTCCTCCGCGGAACCTCACGAGGGAGGCAGTCCTGGCTACTCAAGTCTTGTTTGCCTTACAGAAGGCGGCCTATCTCCCCGGGCCTTGCTGATATCGGAGCAGAACTCCCCCAAGGTCCGGGCTCAGTTGCTCTCACAGCCCCTAAAGTCTTCGCAGAAAAGCCGCAGGGGAGAGGGGGTTGGGCGGGTAGTCGGCCCTTGCCTTGTTCTGCGTGGCTTTGGCATCCAAACTCGGCATATTTTAGACCCAATTTAAATCACAGTTCCGCCTTATTTTGAAACACTGTGATTCAAAGTATATTAAAAAAAAGATTCTTTCTTACAATAATGCTGGTAGGTCTTTTATACAAGGGGGAGGGACAGTTGCCTCCTTAGCGCAGTAGGCAGCGCGTCAGTCTCATAATCTGAAGGTCCTGAGTTCGAACCTCAGAGGGGGCAGCGTGTCTTTTCTTCCCTCCCTTAATATTAACCGAAAAGACGCGAGACAATGAAGTACTGTAGGTTAACCAATCTTTGTTCTGTCTTTATTTTTTTCCATCGAAAAGTGTACACTATGTCTTTTCAAAAAATCCGAGGTAATTGCTTTGATGAGACTGAACGGGTAATTTGCTGTTTTAACCGAACTATGTAACACCAGTTCAGACACAAAATAGTGATTTTCACTAAAATTAAATACTCCAAAATTTTTCGTGTTCTTTTTGTACCAATTGTAGTAGATAGGGCTAGGAGATTTTTCAAATGCCTTTCAGATATGCTTGGCAGTTGTCTTTGTTACAAAAACATCAGGGTCAAGAAACTTTCTGACTGAGAGGGAGGAGAGGATGGAGGGTTGTACCAGGGATGTGGAAGGTGTAGTATGCGTGCAATGCATTTTTTATTGATTATTGATTGGTTATCTTTTGCCGTTCTTCTGGAATTGCTTACCACCAGATCACCAATGATATTCTACATGAAAAAGAAAAAAAATTATTTTTCCCTCAATCTCATTGCATTTCCTGCTTCCAGTGCTCTTGACTGGATCCCTAGGTCATCCAAACTACAAGATACAGGAAAGAGTAAAAAGAGAAACAAGAAGAAATGATATTTAGAGACTCAAGATAAGCACCTGACTCAAATAAAAATGAATAAGATTGGTATTTGATATCCTGCTCTTAACATTTCAGCTTACTGAGTGTGAAATTATCAACAGATATTTACTGAGCACCTACTATGTGCCAAGCACTGTTCAAAGCTGTGTCCCTCCCTGTTAATCTATTCTCCCTCAGCCTCAAATCCACACTTGAATACTCTTCTGTGATGTTGGGGCTGAACATCTGTGAATTACATTTCCCAAACCTTTGCTTTCTCTTAGGTTCTGTGCATAAGAGGAACCGGAGGGAGACTAGAAGGCAGGAGAAGAGAAGAGGAACTGTTTTTCTGATTTTTGCCATTCCAGTCAAGATGGCTCCAACAGTGGCAGTTGATTCCAACCTCCGTTCTCTTTATGCCATTTCTCAGAGGTCCCAACCTCTTCCGTTTTGTTTCCCCAGCCCTAGAAGGTGGTAGCTCTTTTCAGTAGTTATTATCTCTGGGTTACCACAGTGTTCCCAGTTGAAATACCCGGTGTTATTTCTTAACTAGACCTTAACTGACACATAGGGGCTAGAGGTACAGCACTGTACACAACAGAAAATGCTCCTGCTCTCATGGAGTTTACTATACTTTGGTGAGACATGACAGACAATCAACTCTTAACCAAGTATATAAAATGTCTCTTAATATCATTTGACACTGTTGACCACACCCTTCTTGAATCACTCTCTTCCTGAACTGATGAGGTATTACTCTCTCTGTATTGTCTTCCTACCTCTCTGACTGGGTCATCTCGGTTTCCTCAGAGAACACCCCTTCCCCTCTCTGTTTACCTATCAGGATTTCTCACGGCTCCCTCCTCAGTGCTCTGTTTTCTTCCCTGAAGGATTTTCGAGTGACCTCATTAAAATCAATGGCCTTGTCTATCCCCAGATTTATCCCTGTAGTCCAGAGGGTTCTACTGAGCTCCACTAGCTTGCAGGAAATCTCTGCTTGGATCTCTCAAACTCCACACAGAAAACCCTCACACTCTATACTCCTTCAACTACTCTTATTCCTAGGGTTTCTCTCTTAGGTTATTCTAGCAACCCCGTCTCCCCAGTTAGAAGCTTGGAAGTCATCCTAGACCTGCTTTCTAACTTAATTACCCCAGATCCAATCAGTGTCCAAGTCCTTCAGGCTGTTACCTAACTTTGTTCCTTATCACTAGAATTCTCGAGAGAGACTGCTGCCTGGTCTCCTTGGATCATCTCCCTCCAATTCATCCACATGTATGCCAGAGTGATCTTCCTAAAATGCAAGTACAACCATGTCACTTTTCTGTTTAAAACGTTTCAAAATCTCCTCAAACTTTTAGAAAAAACATTCTAAGTCTCAGGCAGGGCACACACAGCACCTCCTCATCTGGTTTCTGTCCACCTTTACTCCCTAACCACATTTCCCTCTACTCCTCCATTGGTCTAAGTATATGGAATTGTTTGTACACTCCAGGTTGAAGATCATTCTCCATGGCAGACATGATGAGAACAAATAGGAGACAAACAATTCTGGTTTCTCTTGGTGTATGTTAATATGACAGTCCTCTTCAACTCCCAAATAGTGAATCAATCCAGTTGTTTGTTCCACTAGCCCTTTGTACTATTCTTAGCTCATATAAATCCATCTTTGATTATTTTATGTGTTGTAAAAATAAAAATGTGAAATCAATGGAGACCCCTCTGTGTAGCTGTATTAGTTTGCTAGGGCTACCATAACAAAATACCACAGATTGGGTGGCTTAAACAATAGAAATTTATTTTCTTATGGTTCTGGAGGCTGGAAGTCCCAGATCAAGGTGTCAGCAGGTTTGATTTCTTCTGAGAACTTTCTCCTTGGCTTGGCGATGCCCGCCTTCTCATCATGTCCTCCCATGATCTTTCCTCTCTTCACTCATATCCCTGGTGTTTCTTTGCATGTCCAAATTTCCTCGTCTTATAAGGACATGGTCAGATTGAATTAAGGCCCATCTTACTGGCCTCATTTTAACTTAATCATTTCTTATCTCACATTCGGAGGTACTGGAGTTTAGGGCTTCAACATATGAATTTTGAGGAAGACACAATTTGGCCCACAACAGTAGGCGTATTCATTTTCTTAAAGTCATTCCTTAAATTCTCTTCCTTTTCCTTTCCCCTGGAATAGCTGGCAGTGGTGTTGGGAAATTCATTGTTTTAGTACTTCACTTCTCTCATGAACTGTTATTCTTTAATCAGTTCATTCAACTCACAGCTATTGGTTACCTAGCATGTGCAAACGAGGAAGAGGGAATAAATTTAAAAACAGGAAAGACATAGGCCCTGCCTTTAAGACACATAAAGTGAGAAGAGGAGAAAATAACATTTATTTACCACCTACTGTGTGCCAGGTCTCAATTTTAATAGATTTCTGGGGTCTTATAGGGTGCATAGTTTTCTTTCCCTCTGATATCATCTTAATCTTCTAATTCCACTTTACCTTTATTTTATTCTGACTTAACTCTATTAACAGAATTCTATTTTATTATATTTTAGTTTTTTAGCTTTCCCCATCCATTTTTAAGTAATGGCATAAACGTGCAATGTGCCAATGATTGTTCTAAGCACAACCATCTGAGGAAGAAATTGCTTATTCCTGATGACATAACCAAAATACAGTATTATTTTACTGTAATAATAGTAATAATAACTGACATATATTGAATTGTTACTATACTGCAGGCACCATTCCAAGAACTTTGCTTACATTATCTCGTTTAACTTTAAAACTCAGATCATGGAGTTATACTTGCATTTTTTGAAACCTGGTATGGCAGGTGACTATAAGATGGCCTCCAGTGATCCCTGACTCCTGGGATTCACTCTCTTGTGTAATCCTCTCCTAGAGTGTAAACTGGATATGATGACTTACTTTTAATCAATAGAACATGGCAAATGTGATGGGATGCCACTTCCATGATTAGGTTTCATAAGACTGTGATTTTTGTCTTATTGGCAGACTTTTTCTATTGTCTTCTTGGCTTGTACTCTCCGATGAAGCAAGCTGCCATGTTGTAGAAGTCCATGTGGCAAACAACTTAGGGCAGCCTCCAGCCAACATCTAGCTGGAAACTGAGGTCCTCAGTTCAATAGGCCTTGAGGAACTAAATTTGCCAGTAGCCACATGAGCTTGAAAGTGGACCCTTCCCAAGTTGAGCCTTCAGATGAGATCCCAGCCCTGCCTGGCTGATGTCTTGTGAGAGACTCTGAAGCAGAAGATCCAGTTGAGAGGGGCCTGGACTCCTTACACTTAGAAATGACAAGGTAAAAAATGTATGTTGTTTTAAATCACTAATTTTGTCGTTGTTTCACAGTGATAATTAACTCACATACTTGGATTTCTAAATTTGACTGTACAACTGAGTCACTTGAGAGATTCCCCTGGCATCATACTTAGGATAGTCTGATTCATTGGGTGTGAGATGGAATCTGAAAATCTGGATTTTTAACAGCAATCCCAGGAGATCTGAATGCAATCAATTGAATAACATTTTGGAAGCCCAGGCCTAGGACATGCTTTGCCGGTATCCAGTTATTCCATGTTGACTGTTGCTGGAGAGGTCACTTCCTCCCAAGATTCTCCTTGTTTTTGTCTGATCACTCAGAGCTTGCCTACTGGTCAGTATTGGAAGCAGTTGCCTCAGATTTCCACAAGGCAGATCAAGAGCAGAGCAAACGCCCCGTGCTTTCCAGAGAACTCTGAAAACGTCCAAAGTGCCTTTTCTTAATCTGCTTTATTTCTGCCTTTCCCAGTAAAGAGCTTATTAGGGAAATGAGCTACTGAGAGGAATGAATCACCTTGACACCTCCTACTCTCTGAGTCCCCAGGGACGGTCTGGGCCCGAGCTTCTGCTTCCCTCTAAATGTTCCCCAGTCTCTCTGCACCATTCCTCTCCACCTCCATATGGTCACCAGGTCAAGTCTGCATGGCCTTGTACCACACAGTGGCCTAGTTTGTGTTTTTGCATCATCTCTTGCCCCACTCTGACCTATTCTTTACATGAAACTGGCATAATCTTTTTGAAATTGTCTCTGATCACGTCGTTCCTCCCCGCTTAAAATCTCCAATGACTTTATATTGCTGCAAGGGTGAAGTCTGCACTCTGCCCTCCTAGCCATAACCTCAGAGGCTGTCAGTCTCTGATCTGTCGCTGCCTTCCTGGCTACCTCACCCCCTACCTCCATCAACACTCTCCCAAGCTGTCTGCACTCAAGCACTTCAGGCCTTCCTTCAGTTCTCTAAAAGTGCTCTGCTCTTTGCTCTTCCTGGAATGCTGGAGCCATATTTTTATCCAACTAGTTACTACTAAGCCTTCAGTTCTCAGTTAAAACATCACTTCCTGGGATAAGTCTTCTCTTACCCCCCGGAAGAGGTCACTTCCCCTTATAATCCACTCTCTTGGAGATGTGGGGTGGGGAGCACTTATAGTGTGCATAATTTTGTCTTATCTTAGTTTTCTACCTTTATCCTCCTTTTATCCTGATTTAAGTCTATTAACATTTTCCATTTTCTCTTATCATAGTGTAGTTGTGTAGACCACCTCAAATCCATTTTTGAATAGTGGCATGAATAACTACATAATTAGAAATGTACCACAGTGACAGTCATTGTGTTAAACCCAGCCTTTGAGGAAGAAATTTCTATTCTGAGATTTAAAGGAGGACAGTGGATGAGAGATTAAGTAATTTGTCTGTGGTGGCACCAAAAAAATGATTACATACGATGTTCTAACTGATCTGCTACTTTGGAACAATAGGAGTAATAATGATGTTAACACCTAACTTTCCCTTGAACTGTTAGCATGTCCCAGACACTATTCCAAGAGTTTACTTGCATTGTCTCAGTTAATTTGGACAGTCAGGTCATGAGATTATACTTGTTTGTTTCTGTAAACATCTGGTAACCTGTGCTTTTTCTTGATAGCATTTATCTCAATGGCTCTTTAAACAGTTATGGTGTAATTCATCCTTTACTGGCTGTTTCTCCTTTCTAAAGGGTAAACTCTGCGAGGGCAGAGGTGGTGGCTTTCCACTGCTGTAAACTGAAGGCAAAGCAGAGCTCCTTGCTCAAGATAATTTCTCAAAACCTATTAATTGAGAACTCTTGTGCTAGGCATTCTTAAAATCTGGGGAGAGACTGGAGCACAAATTTTGAAGATAAAGGACAAGACTGCCCAGGTGATTACCACTCTAGTTATATACAACTTTTAGAAGTAATTGTTTAAGTTACATTACAGAAGGATGGGAGTTCCTTTTTTCCATGAGCTGGGGGCGGAAATAGTCGTGAGCCATATTCAAACGGGCAAGGATGGAGTTGGGAATAAGGAAAAGGACCATGGACAGAATTATAAAAGAAAAACATTACAACTTTGTTCATGTACTTTGCTTCACACTAGATCACAGAGGAAAAAAACCATTTCAAGGGGCCCGGGTAGCTCAGTTGGTAGAGCATCAGACTTTTAATCTGAGGGTCCAGGGTTCAAGTCCCTGTTCGGGCGTAGTTCCTGGTTTTTAGACTCCAACTGCACATTTGCAAAATACACCTCATTTTATACAAGACAGGGATAGATTACATAGGCTGTAATAAACTACTGAAAAACATTTAGGGTCAAATATTTCAGCCCACATATGGGTAAACGACTCTCATGCAAACTACAGATAGTGAGGTCAGTGCGTGGGACCTCTACATTAAGATGGCCCCAGGCTTTGTGAAGAGAACTAACATTTAAGGAGCACCTTAGAGTACATGGTTTTGTGCCAGAACCATATTCTTTGCCTGTTAATCCCATTTAACTAAAAAAACAAAGCCAGAGTGAAGTTACTCCATTCTTTTGTAAAGGATGTGGTTGGCCATTTGTGGAATTCCCCAAGAGTGAAGTAGAAGTGATCTACTCAGGAGGTGATTGGTAAATGAGTGCTGAGGAGGCTTTTCTGGACATCCAAGTTCAATAAAGGTAACAAAGGTAAAAATTAAACAGAACTAAAAACTCTCATCTAACCAATGGTATTGTAACCTTGCTTAGGAAAATAGCATGCTATGATCAGAAATCCGTGTTTGCATCTTGGCCCAGAGGCAACCACATGAGCCAACACAACTTTAAGTCAGCTTTGCTTGGTTTCGTTTAGCTTTTTGATGGTGAATGCACCAGACCATCATTGCTTGACATCATAGTCATTAATACGTTATTACTTCCATTACTCCAATTTCAGGTGCACAGAGCAACCTTCTAAAATTATTTGCTTTCCACTGTTGAGTTTATTTTACAACGGAAAGAATATGTTGATCAACCACTAATATGGCTATAATATGTTCACACTCGGGCTTGAAATGTCTCTGACATTTGGTTATTGTGAGTCGGTCCTGCAAGCCTGAAAAACTCTGGGTGAATCAAAAAATAGTTTCTGATTCTACAAAGGAGAGGAACAGATTCTGAACAGTGATGGCTCCAACAAAAACCAAGTATTCTCTAAGGAACTGCCCGAACAGCCAGGCAATCCAGCTCTTTGACCTCTCTCAAATCCTTAACTGCATCTCTTAAACTGTGGCAGATGCAGGCTCCTGCGATCAGAGGCTGAGGGTCCAGAAGAAACAGTTAAGATGTTTTCTATTATATGCCTCCTTAAGTCTGTACCAGAATGAACTGTTGAGAGAGCTATCCTGAAATACAGACTCTCTGAGGTCCAGCCATTTTGCAGGAGCAGCCCAAGTATTGCCCTCTCTTTTTCCAGCACAAACTGGGCCAGAGAGGTATGCTCTGCAGGATGAATTTCAGTAGGTGTGTTTCCTGAGGGGATTATTGCAAAAATCCAAATTTGAGATGTTGATTGGAGTAATATAGTGATAGGAAATATGGAAGGAAAAGAATAACATTTGATATGCTAATTAATTAATTGATTGATTTGACAAGTGTTTATTGTTTGTCAGAGGCTCTTCTAGGCACTGGAAATACAGGAGTGGATAAAACAGACCAGTGATGACTCTTATGGAATTTACAGTCCAAGGGGGTGGGTGGGGAATAGACAATAATGGTGTTAAACAAATAAAAGGATAAGACAACTTCATACAGTAATAAACCCTATGAAGAAAATAAAACAGGTCGAGTTGATGTGATAGGAGGTTGGTGAGTGAGAGATGGAATGGTATATTAGTTTTCTAGGGCAGCCATAACAAATTACCACAAACTGTGTGGCTTAAAACAACAGAAATTAATTTTGTCACAGTTTTGGAGGCCAAAAGTCCAAAATCACGGTATTGACTGGGCTCTGCTTCCTCTCAAGGCTCTAGGGAAGAATCCTTTGTTACCTCTTCTCAGCTTCTGGTGGTTGCTGGCAATCCTTGGTATTCCTTGGCTTGTGACAGCATAACTTCAATCTCTGCCTCCATTTTCACATAGCCTTCTTCCCTCTGTGTGTTTCTCTCTGTCTTCACGTGATCTCTTATAAGAACACCAGTCACAGGATTTAGGTCCCGCCCTAATCCAGTATGACCTTATCTTAATTTAACTAATTACATCTGCAAAGACTCTACTTCCAAATAAGGTCATATTCTGAGGTTCCCAGTGGACATGCATTTTTTTTGAAACACTATTCTGTGCAGTACAGATGGGAAACCAGTTAGGATCAGATTATACAGGGAGGCCAAGGCAAGGAGATTGCATATATATACGAAGAGGAAAAAACAAGACTTTCTGGGAATATTGAATATCAGGTTTTCATCTGTCTGTCCATTCATTTTTTCAGTAAATTAATTTGCACCAATAGAAGGATACTGTCCCAAAATGGAATAGAAACCAGAGGAACTTAGAGAAAAGTTTGTCTATTAGAGATGAAGATACCAAGTCATTACATGTAAAGAAGAACCAAAGAAGAATATCTATGTCTATATTTACCAATTAGGAGGAAGAAAGTTCAGACTTAATCTTTTTGACAACATACATCCTGCCCAACGGCCAAGAGGTAGATTTATGCTGAACAATATGCTGAACAACGGCGGTTACTTCTTGGCGGAAGGAAAAAGCCACTGCCCCCTCTGAGGTTCGAACTCAGGACCTTCAGATTATGAGACTGACGCGCTGCCTACTGCGCTAAGGAGGCAGGTGAGGAAGTTTTCTCAAGACATATTTTTAACACTGGATTTTACTTTGCTTAAACTAGTCCCGTTCTAGATTCATTTCACTTAAAATCTTGAAAATGAAATGCTCTCCTTTTGTGCAACAGCTTCTAAATTCTGAATCAGATGAAGAACGTCGCTATTGATCCTCTGTCTTCGCTCCTCTCTGAACTGATGACCTCCACCTCTCACATCAGAAGGAAAAATTCCTAAATTTCCTGCCCAGAAACGTGTCCGCTTACCTGCCCCGGCTTCCATCCATTTTGTCTCGATGGAAGACGAAACCGACTCGCTTCCTCTCTTACTATCCCTCTCTCCTTCCATACCAGATCTTTCTCATCAGTATTTAAAGTGTTTACTATCTTAAACAACAAAAAAATTCCTTGTCTCGGCGCCTCGGTCTCCAGCTACCGCTCTATCTCGTTTGCTCCCTCACAAATTTCTCATAAAGCCGTCTCTCCTCATTTTAAGAAAACACCTCCTCAAGTCCCATTAGTTTTTCAACAGTCTGCAGTCTTCCCTGATCACTCCTCTGTCCCTAGGAAGTCCAAAGGGGGTTCTTGGACATAGGGGACTGAGTGATTTAAAGAATAAGGTGTCCTTGGTTCAAACTCTTAGGAATCTGCTAGTATATGAGAGCCTTGGTCACAGGAACAGGAAGAAGTGAGAAGCCTGGTTTGCCTGCTGTCTTGGTTCGCCCGGGGAATGTCCTGGTTTTAGCACTGAAAGTCCCACCTCCCGGGAAACCTGTTGCTGGGGTGCGAAAAGTCCGGGTTTTCGACGCAGAAACGATGGGTGCGGCAGGTTGGGAAAAGTACAAAAAACCATGTCACAGCTTTACCTCTACAGCCCCACCCCCAGGAGGGCTTAAAGGAACACGGATTTTATTGTCAAATGGATACAGCATATATTATCCAACTTCTGTAGTTGCAGTCGCTGTTTTTCCCCGGGCCGCTGATAATGGCAACCGTGATTTATGTAGAAAAGGATTTCGGCTCGCAGTAACGGGCCATCCAGTGTTGCACCACACTTGAGGGATGCGTCCTAACCATGCGAAGTGAGTGCTTTGTAGTCGTGAGCGTTAACAGTTTGGCTCTGACTGTAGATTAACTGTTGTGCTTCGCATGGAAATAGTGCTGGTTTAATTTTTAACATTGTGTCATGACCGTATTCTCTAAGAGTTTAGACAATGAAAATGAGAACGATTACCATGTGAACGCCAGTATGACCCAGACGTTACTGAAAAAAGCTAAATGATTGTTATTTTAATGACAAATGGAAGGACGAGTTCAGATGGATTAGGAGGTAAATAACCAAAACAGAGAGTACTCCACAATACGTAGAAAAGGATTTGGAATTGGGCATGGTGGAAACGGAGGTGTGAAAGTGCATAGCGAGACTGAATCGCACAGGTCGGGGATGAGACAGGCAAGAACTTCTGAATCAAAGGCTTTTTCGTCTCTCAAATGACACCAACCCTCAGTCAAAATAGCATGGGGCGTAATACTAGAAAAGAACACCCATTATCTTACTGGTTGCTCTATTTCCTGAATCAGAGGTTGCAACATGTGGGCAAGCAAAATGGAGAAACTTGGATACTATGTATTGGCTTCTTGCAGAATGGAGCTGATTGTGTCAGATAGCCTTGCTTTCTACAATGTATCAAATTTATATGTCAAACTGTAGCAACAAAAAAAATGTTTCCCCTAGGTCTTATGTACTTTAACTTGAAACACAGCTTTGGAAAGGCTTCTTCTGGATTTCTATGAAGATTTAATGAAACCACTGCAAACATTAAGCAGACAACTGTTGATATCTTGTTTAAATACAAACTAGACCTAGTTCACCTATCTGCATATTTGGCAGTTAGAGCAAATGTAAATTTTGGCAAATTCTATTTAGCCTACAAACTTCTTACTAAAGAAAATGAAAAGATCTTGTCTGCTAAATGTCCTGCACACCTTGTACACAACACTGCTAAAAAAGATAGTGGTTTGTGTACTCATGATATTGAGACTCGCATGGTTTATTGAATTTTATGGTCACTTTTTAGTGTCTTCAAAATGTGCAGAAGGATTAAGTGAGATTTTTGGCTTTAAAGACATGGAAGGAGATAGCCTCTTCAGGCATGTGCCTATGAGATGGCTGTCACTGTTGCTGGCCATAGAAAACAGGTTAAAATATTGGCCTGATGTAAAATTTTACTTTCAAAGTATGGGATAAGAAGAATGTCCTTCAGTAATTTGGAAATACTTTGAGAATAAGAATGGAGAAAAGGAGTACAGTAAAACGGAAATTTATATGCTCTTTCTCCAACATTGTTTGATGTTATGTAGAGTGTACATACACCAAATAAATGATTCATTTTTGGGGGAAATAAGACTGCTTCAGAACGAATGAAAAAAAGAAAAAAAAAGGTTACCAGAAAAGGACAGCTAAATAGTCAAGTTAAAAAAGACTTTTTCAATTTCTTTACTAGAAGTATAACTTATTTGGAATCCAAGTTTTATTTCACAAGTTCAAATTACTGCTGTGTTTTTATCAAGATGAGAACTGGAGAAGGAGCAGGTTTAGAGGGTGGGGAGAAAATCAAGAGATCTTTGAACATGTTCAGTCTGTGATGCCTTTTAAACATTCACTGGAGATGTCAGTCATGACTGGATATGCTTAATGGGGAGATGGGTTTGGGGGTTTACATTTGGGAACCATCAGGGTCTAGATGGTGTTTAAAGTAAGCTCGTTTAAGGAAAGGGTATACATAGAGAATATATGAGGACTTAGTTTAGGGCCCTAGAGACCTCTAAAAATTTAGAGATTGGGAAAAGGAGGAAATAAAGAAGGAACTGCATTTAAGTAGAAGGAAAACCAAGAGAGTGTGATGTTCCAGAAGCCAAGTGAAGAATGTGTTTCCATAAAGAGGGAACATCAACTGGGCCAAATGCTACTAAGAGGCTGAGCAAATTGAAGACTGAGAATTGACCATTGGATTTTGCAAGAGGGAGGTTCCTGGGCACTTGACAAGGGAGTTTCAGTGGAGTGGAAGGGATAAAAATTTGGTTTAGAGTGCGTTAAAGAGAAGAGCATAGTTAGGATTATTCTCTATCCATTCAGCTATTCAGATTAGTGTTTGGAGAAAGTGGTGGTGTGTTTGATTTGAGCAAGGGTTAGAAGCGGGGCAAAGGAGATGAAGGTTATACAAGCTAGTAATGCTGGTAATTAATCATAAAACCTATGCTCTATAAAGAGGGAAGTAAAGATGTGAGGAGCTGGGGGATGCATTAAATAATTTGCCAGTGGGCAGGAGAAAACGATCTAAAAAGACAAGAAGTGGTGGTCAGTATAAGATACAATTGAAATTTGTATCTTGGGTTGGTGTCTGCAGTTTAGGCTAATTGTAAGGTCAAGGGTAGTGTGTTTTTCAAATTGCAGTTTATGATGCCTTTGTGGGTCATGAAATCAATTCAGTGAGTCATGACTAGAATTTTGATTTTAATGAAAGAGAATAGAATGCAAAATGTCAGAGTGCCTTGCAAGTAAGTAATGGTTGTGATGTAAACTATATTTCTCATTATGGATCCCACTACAAAAAGTTTGAAAAATAGAGGAAGGGAGAAAGAAAAAATCTTTAGAAATGAAAAGTCTAGGACCTGAGGGAGGTGGGGTGGGATGAGAAGGAAGGGCTGAGGGAATCCACATCTCCCTTGCATACCTGAACCCCTTTTGCTAGACATGGTTTGGGAAGCTCTGTGGTGTATCCTCTGCAGAGAAAGTAAAGAAAGACAATATGAGTGGAATTTTTTCTCACAAGTTTCATATATACCCAGGGAGAGTGAGGAGTCCTAGAAGTTGGGTTCTGACAGAATAATGCAGGCAAATTTACTGAAACTGATTTTTAAGCAGGAAGAAACCACAGTTCTAAAATTAAGGAGAGTGTTCATATATCTTTCTCTCTTTGACAAGAAAACTGTCCTAGATTTTATCCTGAAACATTTTCCTGTTCCTGTCTTCTTATCCTTCTTTTTTTCTCCTCCATTTTCTCCTCATTCTCCTACCTCCATCCTTCTCGATTTCTGAGATCCCTAAATTCTGAGTCAACTCTCTTCAAGTGTGTTAAGGAGATGAGTCCCATCAAAGCATTTTCATCAGTTCTGGAGCTTTCCTTTCAGTCCGCTCCAAATCCAGTCTTGATGACCTTGGGGACTTCAAAACATTCTAGCATGCAATAGTATTTCTTCATCCGCATTGACAATTGTTTTAAGGCACCAGACTCAAGGGCTGTCATTCTCATTGTTTTCTCCCTGGTTTTCAAATCTCACTTCTCCATAAGTAAAGTATTATCTTGGAGAAGACCTGCTCCTCCTCCGATGACAGGTGAATGGCATCACTACATTTGCATCCTTTTCAATCCCTTCCTCTGTTTTACTTCGAGTATTCTACCACTGACCAAATCCTGTGAATTCTACCTCCTTGGTACTGCCTGAATCTGGCTCCTTTCTTCCACTGCCAGATTCTACCACTGTTTTACTTGAGACCTTTTCCCTCCACCTCCTGCCTCTGTGTCTTTCCTCTATTTCTGCAACAGCCTACAATCCAGTTTCTTTGCTTCTAGCATTGCTTGTCTCCCATTGTTTCTCTACACAGGGCTGTCACACATAGGTGCCCTGCAAAAGACACCTGTGGAGAAGGTGAATGGGGCTGAAGTATGACCTGAGCTTTGAAAGCCAAGTCATGAGTCCTTGGAGAGAAGTGGCATTTTCCGTTTTTGGTACTTCATCAGCCCTAAGGGTTGCCTTTCTCTCAGTCATTCACCAAAGTGGGTCATTATTACATAATCTGCACAAAGGCACTCTGTGTGCTAGCTGTGGCCCCACTTCCACAGTACTGGCAGGACAAGCTTGCAAAAATACCAGTTACACTGACCTCTATGTTCAGAAGGACACTTCTCTGTCTCCCTATAGCCTTTGAGGTAAAGTTCAAAGTCCTTAGCATTGTCAAGATACAGCTCATAGTGTGGTCTCGTTATCTACTAATATGTAACAAAGAATTCCAAAACATAGTGGCTGGTGGTAAGCAGAATAATGGATCCCCAGAAGATATTCACCAATCCCTGGAACCTGTGAGTGTTACCTTACATAGTAAAAGGGACTTTGCAGATGTGATTTAGGTTAAAGACCTTGAGATGGAAAGATGACCCTAATCACAGGCATCCTGAAAAGTGGCAGGGGAAGCAGAAAAGTAGGTCATTGAGATGTGATTTAAGAAGGACACAATCCACGCTTGATGGCTTTGAAGAGCCAAGGGATGCAGCAGCCTTTAGAAGCTGGAAATGGCCATTAGCTTGCAGTCGGCAAGAAAACAGAGACCTCAGTCCTAAAACTGTGAAGACCGAAACTCTGTCAACAATCTGAACAAGCAGGAAACAGATTCTCCCCTACAGCCTCTAGAAAGGAGTGCAGCCTGCGAAAGCCTTGATTTCAGCGCAGTGAGACCATACCAGACTTCTGACCTACAAAAATGTAAGATAATAAATTTATGTTGTTTAAAGCCAATAAGTTTGTGGTAATGTGTTATGATAGCAATAGAAAACCACTTTATTATCCCTCTTGATTCTGTGGGTTGACTGGGCTCATCTGGGCAATTCTGTTCCATGTGATGTCAGCAAGAACTCCAGTTCTCTGAGGACTTGATTGGGCTGGGATGTCCAAGATGGCTCACTTACATGATTGGCAGTGCAGTTGATGTTTATGATATGTTAGCAGCTCGGTTGAGGCTGTTGCCCAAAGTGTCTAGCCATGGCCTTTCCGTGGTTTGGACTTCTCACATTATGATTACTGAGTTCTGAGAGAAAGCTTCCCAAGATTGAGCATTCCAAGAAACCAAGTCAGAAGCTGCAAGGGTTCTTATGACTCAGGCCTGGAACTGACACAGTGTCACTTCAATGAAATTCTATTAGGTTAGCCAAGATTTACTGTGGGAATGGGCAATACAAGGATGTGATTACTGAGGGACACACATTGCTACATTGGGGTCAGTTTTTGGAGACTAGCTACCACACAAGTTAACTCTTCTTTTTTCCTTTGCAGCCTCATCTTAATCTTATTCCTCTTGGCCCATGCACCTTTGATTCTCTCTACTCAGTTGTAATTGAAGTAGGAACTAGTGATTGTCCCAGACATTCACACCTTGTCAGCTTTGCACCTGCTGATGAAAGAATCTTTCCATGCCCTTCTATAATTCAGACACCCAATTCCAATGTGTGGGTCACCCCCCCCCATACCACCAAGCAATTCTTCGACACCAACTGGGTGTCCTACAATTCAACTCAATTCTGACATTAACCTGCCCAGAGATAGCATCAGATCCCACAGGCTAAGGGCTCAGTAGCACAAGACTGCCCTCCACTTCAGATGCCAATTGAAAATCCAGGTTGTTACCTGTGCTTCTGACTGAAAGACCCTCCTTCTTGGGTTTAGGTTAATTTGCTAGAGTGGCTCACAGAACTCAGAGAAACAGTTTACTTACTAGATTACCAGTAGATTATAAAAAGATATAATTCAGGAACTGTCAGATGGAAAAGATGCAAAGGACAAGATATGGTGAAAGGGCATGGAGCTTTTGTGTCCTCTCAGAGTATTCCACTTTCCTTGAAGCTCCAAGTGTTCACCAACCTAGAAGCTCTCCAAACCCCATCTTTTTTGGGTTTTTATGGAGGCTTCATTACATTGGCACGATTGATTAAATCATAGGCCATTGGTGATTGAACTCAATCTCCAGCCCCTCTCCCCTCCCCGGGAGGTTGGGGTGGGACCAAAAGTTCCAACCCTTTAATCATGTGGTCTATTCCCCTGACAACCAGTCCCCATCCTTAGGTGACCTAGGGGCTTTCCAAAAGTCGCCTCATTAACATAACAAAAGGCACCTTTTTGGTTCCCAACACTTAGGAAATTCCAAGGGTTTTAGGAGCTCTGTGCCAGCAATGTGACTGAAGACCAAATATATATTTCTTATTATAAATCACAATTATCACACCTTCCTTACCTGCCTAATTATAGTTAATCTCTAAGAGGCATTTCAGTCATCATCTCCTCCAGTAAACCATCCATGTCTTAGGTTAGGTGTCTGTATTGGTGATCCTCTACACAACACCCTGTCCTTACATTCATGGAAGAATATGTGAGTACATCTTAATTCTCACTAATTTACTTGTCTGTATTCTTCATCAGGCCATACCCTCCTTAGAAGAGTGCATTTCGTAGTCTCAGATTCCCCAGATGGACCTAGTATAGATGGCACAAAGAAGGGTCTCTGGAAATGTTGGCGGACAGAAGTAGAGATTGAACAATTCTCTGTATATATTTATTACTTACCACGAAATGGAAATGCATCCAACATGACATTGTCCAAACGTCATGGTTTCAACTATGCAAAAAATTGTGTCTGTGTAAGGAGAAGACCTAAAAAGGAGGAAGGGAAATGTCCATAATCAGTTGTGGAGCTGGAACTGTGGGTTTACTTTATTTTTCTCTTCACTCTAATGTTCTAATATCATAATGCTGTGACTGTTAAAATAAGTGGAAAAATGTAGAACCATCAGGTTCCAAAGCGTCAACAACCTTGTCTCTTGCAACACGCGCCGCTGATCAACAGCATTGGCCTAACCTGGGATTTTCTTAGAAATGCAGAATCTCAGACCCCACCCTAGACCTGCAGCATTAGAACCTGCGTTTTAGCAAGATCTCCATGTGATTTTGGATACGCATTGAAGTTTGTGAAGCACGCTCAATGCTCAACACAGTCCTTCACCTTTTCCCTTGTTAAATTTACAGCCATTTGCTTAACTGACATTTTTGCAAAGATTCCGAGGACAACATGATAAGGGATGCTTATTCACACATCTGCCAGTGCTTGCTCTGTCTCTTCAGCTCGTTTCTATTAGCCACTTCCGGCAATCTAGAGTGAGCGGTGGGCTGAGGATAGAGGAATTGCCGCGCAGGTCGCGCCGCCCAGCACCCCGAGGCCACCGGCCGCAGCCTCTAGGCCCGCCGCGCCGCACCACCCAGCGCCGGGCGCGGTGGCGCGCGCCTGTAATCCCAGCTTCCCGGGAGGCTGAGGTCGGCGGATCGTGGGTGTCCGGGGGTTCGGAGCTACGGCGCTGTGTAGAGCGGGCGTCCGCACTGGGCCTGGCACCAACATGGGGCACCCGGGGGAGCCCGGGGGTACCAGGTTGTCTAAGGAGGGGGGGACCCGGCCCAGGCCGGACACGGAGCAGGTCAAACTCCCCGTGCTGGGCGGCGGTGGGACCGCGCCTGCGAGCAATGCCTGCAGTTCCGCCCGGACATCCGACGAGACCCGGTCTCTTTTCTTTCACTTCCCTCTTCGGGATTTTCTTTTGAAAAATCGTTGTTCCCCAGCATTATTTTGCAAGTCAGGACCACCTGACTTGACCGGTAGGGCGGTGTAGATAGTACTGTTAAAAGATAAACTGAGGCACATTAAAAATTTTAAGAGTCTCTTTGAGCAAAAATTGATTTCAGTCAGGTAGCATCCAATCTAGCAGATAGCAAGGTGCTCCGAGGATCTATACAGAACGAAAGGCTTTTATAGGCAGAAGGGAGCAGGAACAAGGAAGTTATCCTAGGCAAAAAATGGGTTGGTTATTGCAAGGTTACTTTCCTTTAGCGAATGGCAGGGATCTCTCAGGCAGATTACCTAACTAGTGCTGGTCAGGTGATTCCTGATTGATTTAAGATTCCATTTCCGAGAGAGTTGAAACTAATCAAGTCTGGGTCTTAGCATTAACGACTCCATTTTGGGCCCGTTGTTTTGTTTTGTGTTTTAACACTAATTTATGCTTGATCTTTAAGTTTTGCACACAGGGAAGGGTGGTGCAGTTAGTTGGCACCGGAAGAAACTCTTCTTAGTCGCCTATTCTCCTGGGGATTTCTCTACCCTGTGCTGGGTCTTTCTTAAAACAGTAAGACTGGATTGCATGTTGTAAATACTGCTTCATAAGAATCGCATTGCATGACAACTATATAATCCAAGACAGATTTGCAAACGGTCTGAACTTCAAGTTTTTTCAGGGACTTCTCACACAAACACTTGCACACAAATGTTCTTATTGGATTGGACAAAAGACCTTTATATAGATGACAAATAAACACAAGGAAAGGCTTTCAACATCATTAGCCACTACGGAAATGCAAATTACAAACACTGTGAGATGTCGCTATACACCTATCAGAATGGCTAAAATAAAACTTGTGACAACACCAAATGCTGATGAAGCTGCATACATTGCTGGTGGGAAACAGTTTGGCAATTTCTTTAAAAACTAAACAAACAAGTCAATACCATCTAGCAGTTGTACTCCTGGGCATTTATCCCAGAGAAATGAAGACTGATGTTTACACAAACACCTGTATGCAAATGTTTATAGCAGCTTTATTTGTAATAGTCAAAAACTGGAAACAACCCAAATGTCTTTCAATGGGGGAATGTTCAAATAAACTGTGGTAAATTCAGACCACAGAATACTAGTCAGAAATAAAAAGGAATGACCTATTGGTTTACTCAACAATCTGGATGAATCTCCAGAGAATTATAGTGAGTGCAAAAAGTCAATCACAATAGGTTACATACTGTATGGTTCCATTTATATAACATTCTTGAAATTACGAAGTTATAGAAATGGAAAGCAGATTAGTGGTTGCCAGACGTTGGGGGGGGGGGTTGTCGGCAGAAGGAAACTGAGTGTGGCTATAAAAGGGCAACATGAGGGACCCTAGTGGTGATGGAAATGTTCTGTATCTTGACTTTATTAATATCAATATCCTGGTAGTGATATTACACTACAGTTTTGCAAGATGTTACTATTGGGGGCAACTAGGTAAAGGGTACATATGATCTCTCTGTATTATTTCTTATAACTGCTTGTGAATCTACAATTATCTAAAAATTAAAAATTTAATTAAAAAAAGATGGAGATCAGGACATTGAGAAGTAGCCATTTCTAAAGAGTCCTTAGAAGTAGGGGAGAGGGGAGATTGAAACAGAGCAGCCAGAGAGTATAGAGAAGAATAGGAGAGAGCTTAGTCCCAAGGTCCAAAGGAAGATTGTTTCATGAAGGAGGGGTTGTCAATAGTTTACATCATGCACAAGTTAAGTTTAGGGCCAAAAAAGAGCCAAGGCATTTGAAAGTTGGGAAATTGATGGTAACGGTGTCCTGGGATTAGAAGGCAGACCTCAGCTGATGAGCAACTGACAAAGCAAGGAAGTGGAGACAAATATTCCTCTTGCAACAAGTTTGGTGGTGGGTGGAAGGAAAAAGTCTACAGAAAAAGCATGAGGGTAAGACAGGTGGGCATGTGTTCTTGTTTTGTTGTCTAGAGATGGAAATTTAGGCATTCTGTAGTTTGAAGAGAGGCAGATAAGAGAGAGAGAGGGATCAAAGACATAAGGGCAGAATGGAAAGGGAAGAAAACCACAGACTAGCTCAGATGGAGTATTAATTAGCCTTGGAAATGAGGGAAAACTTTTCCTCTGAGTACAAAGGGAGAGGTTGGGATATGTTCACATAGCAAAATCAGGAATCAGGAGGTAAGGAAAAAGGAGGCTAAGGGAATATGCTGGCTCTCTTTTCTCCTTCAATGCTCGGCTTTCCTGCTCTCACTTCTGGCCAGGAGCCACCTCTTCAGTTCAGCTCAGAAGGCTCTCTGTTCCAGGAGCCTTACCTTCTTTCCTCCAGTTCCCCTGCCTTGCGGCTCTCTTTCTCTTCAGAGTTGCATAGGAGTCCACTTAATAAGTCTTTATTGAAGGGACATGAAATCGAGAATAAAATGTAATTGGTATCCCTCATATTAAACTTCTCTTTTCCATATCTATCTGGAGGATCAGCCTCCTTCGCATTAGAAGCTGACAGAGAATAAGATTAGGGGGAAAAGAGGGATCGTGAAGTCGAAATGAACAGGAGAAAGAGGAATCCTTTGGGGCTCCTTGACTTTGGCTTGCGGTTGTTGGAATAACTCCATGGGAATGAAGAAACGGTAGGTTTGGAGAAAGAGGAAAACAACATATGTGGAACAGAGCCTGAACCAAGAAAGAAGATATTAAACATTACAAAGAAGAAGGAACGTGGTTTTCTTCATCACATTTGACTCTTTTTTATCTAGTGAGATGTCCAAGACCATCCCTAGGCTTCTCCTACTGGAACAACTGTTTCATCACACAATCCTCTCGTGTCTTCGCTTATGAATTTGAGAAAATAGTTGCCCCCTTTTTTCAGTTCAACGAGTATTTTCATTTTCGTACTGGGTAAATTCAATATTTTAATTGCAGTCGATTCTAAAACGACGGGCTCTTCTGCCGAAACCCGGGATCGAACCAGGGACCTTTAGATCTTCAGTCTAACGCTCTCCCAACTGAGCTATTTCGGCTCCGCCCACGCTGTCTTAAAAAAGATATAATGGCTGTATCATTTGAGTCTTTTCATTCACTATGAGGTATTTATTTAATAAACACCGTAGCAATCACTTTGAGGGAACCAAAGATACATTAAAAAACTGTTTCCGTCTTCGAATGGTTCACTAATTTATGAGGATAAAGACAAGAAGACAGCTACAAATTAATGTCTTAAGAACTGCCGTAACGACTTAGTTAAATCTACAATTTGTTCCTGGTGGAATCCACAGATCCGGAGCAGAGAAAGACCCCATTCAGCTACATCCCTCCTGATTACTCCTTCTTCGGCGTTGCTACACCTCCCTTTCGGCCAGATTTTATTGGTTGGTGCGCCACGCGAGGTGCACGAATAAATTAATATGATTTTGAAGTAACTTATTGAAGAATTGGGAAAAGGGAGCCATATTTATACGTCCGGAGCATTCGCTTGTAAGTTCCTTTCACAACGTTTTCATCACCTTCCCTGGTGGTCTAGTGGTTAGGATTCGGCGCTCTCACCGCCGCGGCCCGGGTTCGATTCCCGGTCAGGGAAAACTGTTTTTTTTTTTTCTTGCCCCCAACCCCCTGTATTCATGCAGAAGGGGAAACTTGTAAAGACGAACCACCAAATTGTGTACAAGTTAACTTTTAGTTTTCATTTGTGGCGTTTTCTGCCTAGAAATTCTGCAAGTTTTGGTATTCCAAGTGCAAAATCACAAGCGATGTAATTTTCAACGTTTTTTAAAATTTTGTTAATGAGCACTTAACACCCGTTGACCGAGAGCTGGGCACTAGTTTTTTAACTGCTTTAAAATTTTAACTCGTTCAATTGGATGATTCAGTGAACGGGAAATTTTGGAAGCAGTTGATTAACTTTAGGAATTGGTTGAGATTAGCATAATAAGATGAAGAGACAGCTACGAAGAGGAGAGAGAAGAAATTGGGACGTCATCTCCCTGAGATTTGTCTTAGCTGGTTGTGCGTGAGTTTCTGAAGCCCGGAGAGCGGCTGGAATTTTGAAACGCCCTCCCTCTCCCCCAGATTTTGTCGTTTCATTGCTACAGATGGGCGCTGGGGGATCGCCCTAAAAATACTACACAGTAATGTAACCCTGTACCAAAGCGGTTTCGGGACTGCCTCATCTCTCCAGCGCCCCCACCTGTCTTCCCCTGTGAAGGCACAATTTGTCTGGGGTTTCCTAAGAAAGGGAATAGGGGAAGGCTACAGTATCCAAGTAAAACTGCTGTCACAAAACTGAGAAACAGGCAAACGATGTATTCAGCATCTCTGAATGCATAGCTGAGAAATTTACTGATAGCTGCTTGAGAAAAAGCAGATTGTTATTCTCCCGACTTTTGACAAGGTTTGATGCCTCTGTGCTAATTGGCTCCTGTCTGACAGTACTGGCGCGCAAATCTTTGTTACTTGTTGTCTAAATAGCAGCCACAGATGTAGTGCTTATTATTTCCGTCTCATTTCTTATAAAAGTTTGATGCACATGCTCAGCAAGCTTCCAAACAAAGACCGTGGTGCCCCTGATCTTTACAACAGATGGGGACATGAGGTTTTTATGATCATGTTAAATGAAGCAGTACTCTTTTTCCAGTTAATTGCACATTCCCTGCTCTCCCCCCAACCCCATGTATAAATTCACAAATTGCAAAACTTTTTTGAGCTGGGACACTCCTTTGTCATCTTGCCAATACTCTTCTTGAGTTAATAAACTTTGACACATACGTAAGATCAATTTGTCTAAGAAATTTTGTTTTGACATAAGCTTGAAAGTAGTATAATTTGTCAAATTCCTGTATATACTGAAGCTATTCTGTGTCTTTCTGCCTGATGTTTCACAGGAAATCAATCCCCTAGGCCTGATGGCAATCACTTCCTGAACACCATCGTCATTTCTTGGTGTCACATTTTGTCTCCTCTCTACGTAACACGAATCCTTTGCTTCATTTCTTTTTATATCTCTGTTTTCAAGGGAGCAGTCTGGGTAGGACTCCTGAACGTGTGTAATGCTTTTTTTTTTTTTTTTAACTTTCCACATAAAGCTAATTGGATTAGAGACAAGGGACTCTTTGAAAGTTATGACATTTTTCCTTCATCTGTTATGAGCTATTACTCATTCTCTGTGGAGAAAAAATTTCCCTAATCTATATTTTAGTACAGTGGGTTCTGTTCACTCACCAGACTGCTATCTGATAACTTGTCAACTCAGAGGCAAAATGGCAAATATATAACAAAACCAAGTCCACATCAGGACAAGAGGAAGAAGGGAGAATGTGAACGGCTGTAAGAAAAAGGACAACAGTTGGAGTCAATGAATCAATCTGTGAATACTAAGGGCCAGTGTAGGTTTGTACTACGTTAGTCTCTAGGGAAGATGAAAAACGAGCAAGACACAATCTTACCTCTTAACATCCCTAAACCCAGTTTTCTCATCTGTAAAACGGGAATAAAAATATTTACTGCATACTCTTGTTATGAGGAGTAAATGAAAAAATGCACAAGAAGCTCTCAGCCATACTATTGTCCTAATATACGGGTTTTTATTATTGTTATTATTACTGCTGTTGTGGTACTTATGCTGAGTGGAGGAGGCAGATATTTTGAACAAGTTTTCTATTGGGCAGAAGAGTAATCTGCTAAAATGAAATGTGGAAAAGCACAGTGGGGTGTGTGTGTGTGTGTGTGTGTGTGAGTGTGTGATTTGGAGGCAGGGTGGAGAACTGATCTTTTTGAAGTGGGCTTTGAAGAATGAGCAAGATTTCTGTGAGGGAACAAAATGGAGACCAACATTCCAGGACAAGAGATCAGAGAAGCAAAGCACAGAATTGTGAAATCTCCCAGATGGTTCAGGACTTTGAATTCTGAATTCTTTGAATTCTGAACTAGCACTTGGAAGATCTCTGCTACCGATGGTATGGCATAAGTCTTCAGTGTCAAGCTTTCTGGCCATACACACAGTAAAGCTAGAATTCCGTCTACATTTATTCCGATGGCAGTTGCTGACAAATCCGGCTCTTACAGGTACATAGTTGCTTCCCAGAAAATTTCTCAAGTCAGTCGGTCCAAATGAAATGATTTTAAATGCTTTAAAATTAGTTTGGTCTCTAAAGAGAGGATCATCAGAGTTCTCTGTTCAACTTCCAGGAATCTGTGATGGTGGTTCCAAATCCCACTCATGGTCAGCCTACGCAACAGTTGAGCTGAAGCTATTCAACTGGGGCCCTCTTGACTGAAATAGAACCAGCGAGAAAGGCAGTCCTCCTCGTTTCCTAGAGAGTACACACTGAGCGGATAGTCGGATAGAGGGTACTAGTAAGTGCCTCTCCAGGGACCAGGAAGAGGGATATGTTGGTATCCAATTTAAATTCCTTGTTCTGACTCGGTGTGGCGTAGGCCCTTACACCTTCTAGGGATTCTTGAGGCTTACGTTTGGGCTCTTTATTTCTCTGATTCTTAGAATCTTAGATTCGGAAACAGTCAAGTAGCGGCAGCTCCCGGGGACCCCCCACCCCCCATCACCCCGACTGGTCCGTGGGGGCTGTGGGAGAAGCCCTCCTCTTTTCATGCTCTTTCACCTCTTTCTCCTTTCTTCCTCTTCTCACCTCTGGCTCCTTCAGGGATCTCGGTCTCACCCTGGGAGAGGGCTTGTCGAGGGAGAGGGGTTTCTGGTTCAATCCCGACCCCAGGCCCCCTACACCCAAACTGTTTTTCTCTTTTTAGACTTCTCGCCAGTCTGGTCTCACTCCAGCCCCCTACCCCCACCTCATTTCTCAATGCAGTCGTAAATTCCTCCGAGCAGGCCTTTCCAGATCTGCGCTGAGTTAGCTCCCCCACCTAAGTGTGATCCCAGCCCTTCTACAATCACAACACTGAGTTGTAATTTCTTGATGAATGTTTGCCTTCTCTCCTAGTTCTGAGGGTGAGGACGGCAACTGTCAGTGTTTCTGCTGAATACCCAGAGCCCAGCACAGTGCGCAGGTAGACAGTAGGCACTCAAGGCAATACTTGTTGAATGAGTGGGACTCCTGATGCCCACTCGTGGATATAGTCATTTTCTCTCAAATTATTTCTTCATTTTTTTTCTTTCTGTTTCCCCCCTTTTGGTTTACTATTGAGGAACGCAGAGAGTAGAGAGAGAAAACTGGTCCCTGGATTGATGCCTTTGATGGATCAAGTTGAAGCTGATGAAGCAGTGAACCAATTAGCACCTAGCAGCAGGGTACTCTTGCTCTGTGTCTCTGAGGGTTAAAGTTGTCACAAAGTAGTCAGTCTCCATCAAACTGTGGCCATCTTGCCCTCAGAGATCCAGAACTGGTGGGAATACATAGTCCTGATAGTGGAGAGGAGATGACTGCTGTTGTGAAGGGCTGAGAGAGAGAAACAGGCAGACAACTCAGATTAACAGAAGGTGAGAAAAGAGGCTCCTAGCTTGGGATATACGGAGGAACAGGGGAAAGTGAGGCTTTAGCCAGGAAGAAGAGTAAGGGGCAACTATGTTGCTTCTGCTTGCTTAAGTATCTTTTTTCTTAGTCATTTTTCTAAAGTAATCTCCCCAGGAAATAACATCTGGTAATTGCTCAAGTATTGCACCTAAGGATATTGAGATACTACCGAATCAGTTTTTGATTTTTTTTTAGAAGGAAGAGAAGGCCATGTGAAGGCAAAGTAGTGAGAAATTTGTAGATGCTGACCTTGAAGACTGGAAAGAGGTGGCCACAAGCCAAGGTATGCCAACAGCAGAAGCTGAAAGAGTCAAGGACCCCAATTTTTCCCTAGAGTCTTCAGAGGGAGCTCGGCGCTGAGGACGCCTTGATTTTGGCGGGTGATACTGATTGGACTTCCGGCCTCCAGAATTATAAGAGTATAAATTTCTGTTGCTTTAAGCCACACAGTTTGTGGTAATTTGTTACAGTAGCCACAGGAAACTAACACCCAGGCACTGTGCAATAAATTCCATATGAGCAATTCCAGTATAGGAATTTGTAAGAAAGATTATTTTCATTGGAATATTGGATAAAAACACTTAGCATTGAATTTCTTGGAGATAAACGGCAAAACAAACTCCAGCGTTAGCTAATTTTCTTTATTGCGATTTTATATCTGACATAATCTGCACAATGTATTTTCATTTTCGACATCTTGTCTGAGTCAAAACTTTTGGGTCAGGGAGACCCAAGCGCCACCGCTTGCACTAAGAAGAGAAACGCAGGCAGCGACTTTATCAGTGTATTGCATTATATTATAACAGCAACTATACTTTTAAATGATTCGAATCTTAGCATTTCCAAATGAACGGCCCAACGCCTTTGGCCCTGGGGGCATTTCTGCGGAGACTGCCGTCCTTCTGAATTTTTACCTCCCTAAACAGCAAAGACTGTGCTCTCTGACCCTTTCGTCGGGTTGCCTTTCTTTCACAGCGTCCCCTCGGCCAAAATCACCCCCGAGTCACTCAGCAGCGCCGGGGATCCGGCTGGGCGTCACCGTCCACGGCGAACCCGAAACCACTCGGTCGCGCGGCCCCTTTCTCTTGTGTTGGTGACTAAAGGGGCGGGCGTCCCGCATTCGCTGGTTTCCTCCCGCACTGCTCGCAGCTGTGGGGAAGCAAGGTGTCGGGGGTCAGGCTGGTGGCGGCCGAACACCAGGCAGAGGTTGTCAGGTGGTACTGGGAGGAACGCCTGAGAAGGAAATGCCCTGGAGAGAAGACAAACGTGGGGTCGCATAGGGACGACATTTGCTCTTAGGGAAAAAGTGGAAGAGCTAGTCCGCCGGAAGTGGTAGCGTGGCCGAGCGGTCTAAGGCGCTGGATTAAGGCTCCAGTCTCTTCGGGGGCGTGGGTTCGAATCCCACCGCTGCCAAGGTTTTTTTTTTTTTTTCTCCTTACCAACTGCCTGGCCTGATAAACACCCTTCCTTCATTTCCAGCGTGAACAGTTCTCACGTCTTCCAAACTCAGGCCCATTTTTCTCCTTTTCCTTTGACTTCTGTTTATCTGGGGGCCAGAGATAACTGCCCTAGAACAATGCTCAACCTAAAATGAGCGCCCAAATAATCTATTCGTCCGCTATTGAGGCCAATATAGTCTAGGCACGATTCTAGGCACTGCAGATACAGCAATGAGTAACAGACAAAAAGTGCTTTTATGCATACCATCCTTATTACAAACAAACTCATGGATTTCGGATTCCTTGATTTCACTTGTAACTTAAGACAGATCCTGCCAATGCCTTCGAAGGAATAATTTATGTTCAGAATAGTCACTGTTCTTCCTCCAGCCTCTCTGCAGTGGGCTTATCTCACGTTTGGAACTCTATGGAGATCTGAGAAGAGACTCTGCAGAAAGCGCCAGCGCCTTGTCTCACAACTACAGGACACATCCCACCAGGGCCAGGTGCCCTAGACTCGCTGCGCGCCTTTCGGCTTTTGCGCTCAGATGCACGCCACGTCTCCCTGGCTTGGGATGGGCTTGGAGGGGGTACTCTCTGTGCTCTGAGCAGATTCTTATGCACACATCGTGTCCCTTTCTCATCCTCTAGGCCTTTTCTTGGAAGTTGTTTCCTTCTGGAAGCCTTCCCTGATCTCCCCCTCTCCCTCCTACCAGCTCCAGAATTACAATTAGGGAGGGTATGGAGGGGATATGGAAGGGAAGAGCACAGAGGGTCCCTGCCCTCATGGAATGTAAATTCTAGTGGGGTTCACAAGCATTAGATAAGTTATTGCCCAAATATGGTACAACCCCATCAAAAAAGATAGTTCTCTATGTGTAGACTTTGAATGAAGTTCCAGATTTAAGAGAATAAAGAAGTTAGAGAATAATATGTATTGCATGATAGGTGGAAGGACACACATCAAATTGTTCCCAGTGGTTGCTGTTGGGCAACAATTTTCCACGAGTCTCTCAGTTTCTGCATGTATTGTGAGTGAGTCTCTTAACTGTTTTTTCTCACCAACAACCAAGTCTCTGATTCTCTGCAGACACCAACTGGGTGTTCAGCAATTCAATTCAATTCTGACACTAACTACCCAGAAGTAATGCAGATTCCAAAAGTTAAAGGCTCAGTCCCCTAAGACTGTCCCCCACTTCAGATGCCATTTGCAAGTCCCAGGCCTCCCTTACTGCTGACTGACCAGCTATAAACCAGGGGTCCTCACGACCCCCTCCTCAGGTTGGATAATTTGCTAGAATGGCTCGCAGAACTCAGGAACACACTTGACTTGCATTTACTAGTTTATTTTGAACAGATATAACTCAGGAACAGCCAAATGGAAGAAATGTACAGGGCAAGGAATGGCGTGGCAGGGAGGTACATGAAACTTCCATGCCTTCTCCAGGTGTGCCCCTCTCCAACACCTCCATACGTTTATCAGCTCTGAAACCCTCCTAATTCTGTCATTTAGAGGTTTTTATGAAGGTTTCATCCTGTAGGCATGACAGATTAACTCAATCTCCAGCCTCTCTCCTTTCCTGGGGAGGTTGGGGGTAGGGGTGGGAGCTGAAGGTTCTAGGCTTTTAATCATGGCTTGGTCTTTGTGATGACCAGCCCCCATCCTGAAACTATCTAGGGACCCACCAAGAATGGCCTCATTAGAACAAAAGCGGCTCTTAGCATCCAGGAAATCCCAAGGGATTGAGGAGTTGTGTCAGGAACCACGGACAAAGACTAAATATATTATTTCCTAATATCCCTCAGAATCACTAACTGCCCTTGGTTCTGGACTATCTTTCAAAGATTTTTATATAAAGAACAGCCTTGGAAGATAGAGATAGCCTCTCCATTTGGAGCAAAGGACAGGCATTCCTACTGAGTTCCCTACACTCCGGGTTCCTCTCCTCTAATGCTACCCACTCTGTGTGCGGGCATCCATCTAGGCCCATCTGAGTCACCCTTGTGGGAACTGGTGCTTGAGAAAGCTGCACAAAGGCTGATAACCTGGCTCCTGCTATTGCTGTGAGAAATAAAATGTCTTTTGTCTCTGAAGGGTGGCAGAATATGCCACTTTGGCATAAGGATTATTTTGAGCTCAAGGCACTAAAAGAAACAGGTGCAAAAGGGCGCTCTGGAAGATGTCCTCTCTATGCCAAGAGGAAAGTAACATTCTTATCATCAAGGACAGGAAGTTGAACTTGAGGGAATTCTGTACAAACTGTGCTAAATAATTTCTATCTTCCTTTAACCTCCCCTTCTATTTTAGTTACTTTTCCACTATTGATCTCTTTGTTCAGCCTAGTGTAAAAGCCTTTCAGTTTTGCCACTTCTTTGGGTCTTCATTTCCTTATGAGGGTTCCCATGTCACATAAAACTTATATTAAATAAATTTGTATGTTTTCTCCTGTTCATGTGTCTTATGGCAGGCCTAGCTGAAAACCCTAAGAGAATAGAGGTAAAATTTTGTCTGCCCTTACATCTCTGCCCCAGGTGTCTCCTCTCTTCCACCAACAACCTTGAAACTGTGGCAGGCTCATGTGTTACCTTACAAACACAGTCATCTATCAGACTGTTCACAGTTCTTGATAGTTACATGTTGTCAACAGGCAGAGCAAAGGGGACAGAAACTATTTTCACTTTTATACTTTGGTGTTTCAATCGTTACCACTTATGTGTAAGTTGCAATTCAAACTTAAGAATTACAATGCTGCAAAAGGATAAATATAGGATACTATCAGTGCATTAAGTTTCAGCTAAAATAACCAACCCCTACTGCTATTTCCTTATTTATCCTTTTAGACACTGTCTTTTCTATTTTGGAATTTGAGAATTGACCTCTGGTACTCATTATCCCACAACTGATTTCCATCTTCCATCCTCTCAGTACAATGTATTTTTTTATACTGAGACATGTAGTGTACTATGATGATATTTTCTTTTTTGTAAACTTTGATCATATTAAATTTATTAGTTGCCTTATCTTTTCATTTGATTAGTTTTCTGTCACTATAACATATTATTCCCTAATTCTCCAACATAACTGTGAAACTACTAAATACTTCTTTCTAACTGGTCAAATGCATTAGTTAATATTTTTCCCTGGAGAACTTCCAGAGTTCTCCAGTTGGGACTGGTTCATGCATAGTTAGAATCAGGGGCTTACCTTTGCTTCCTTCCTCTGCTGTAAAGTCTGTTTCTTGGATCCCATATCTCTTTTTTTCTTCTTGATTTTACTCATTTGTTTGGGTGGAACATATGATAAAATATGCACGTGAGATCTTTCATGTCTTCAAGGTATCTTTATTTTACCTCATACATGGGTTAATCATTTGATATAGAAATCTAAGTTAAAAATAATTTTCCCCTAGGATTTTGAAGGCATTGTTCCATTGTCTATCACCTCCAAGTGCTATTTTTGATTATTTCAATTCTACTCTATTTGTCCTTTGTATTTGTTTTTTTTTGTTTTTTTTTTCTGTCTGAAAACTTTGGGACTATCTTTCATCCACAGTATTTTGTAATTTCCCATTGATGTGTTTTGGTGTAGAAGTTACATCATTCATTGAACTGTGTGCTTGGCAAGACTTTCCCTCTAGGAACTAATTTTACTTTCTGGCAAATTTTCTGATATGATTATTTTGATACTTTCCTACTGTCTGTTTTTATGTTCTCATTATTTTGGAACTTCTACTAATTGGGATCCCTGGATTGCTTCTCTAGATTTTTTGTTTTCTTTTCTTATATTTTATACATTCAAGAAGATATTCAGCAAGTTGTGAAGCATAATATTAAAATGAACACTTATGAACACATCACTCAAAATCTAGAATTACATCATCCAATATAGTAGCCACTAGCCACATGTGGTTGTTTAGCACTTCAAATGTGGCCAACATGACTGAGAACTGAATTTTTAATTCTAATTAGTTTAAATTTAAATTTAAAGGAGGATTCTCTATTCTGTTACTGGAAAACTTTTAAGTATGTTTGAGACAACTTGGCTTTATAAATTGATTTTTTCAATTATAAGTGTTCTGAAATTCAAGTACAGCTCTAAGAACAATATTTCTAATGAAAATTTAGTGTACAAACTAAGATGTGCTACAAATGAAATACACACTGGATTTTAAAGACTTAGCACAAAAAAGTAAAATAAAATAAAATACTTCATTAATGTGTCTTTGATTGTATGTTGAACTGATATTTTGAATATACTGGGCCACATATAAAATATATTATTAAAATTAATTTCATTTATTTTTTACTTTTTTAATGAGAAAATTTAAAATTATATATGTGGCTGCTATTGTATTTCTGTTGGACAGTTCTGGGCTAGAACATTACTAAGACATTTGCATCAACTTATGTGCTTCTCTCCTATCCCATCACTCTGACTTGCTTTCAGAGGTAACTACTATCCCAAATTCTGTGTTTATCATTCCTTTACTTAAATAAATAATTTAAACCTATAAATATATCACTAATCAATGTATTATTTGTCTTGCTTGTTTTTGAACTTTATGAAAATGGTACCAAACTGTATGTTGTCTTCTGAGACTTGCTTTTTCCACTCAACATGAAATTTCTAATTACCCATGTTACTGTTTACAGCTATAGTTCATTCATTTTCACTGCTGAAAAATATTCCATTATCTAAATATGGAAAAATTTGTTTTTCTATTTACTGTGGATGAACATTTGGGTTGTTTCTGGGTTTTTGCTATTATGAACAATTATGCTATGAAAATGTTTGTACACGAATCTCGGTGCTTATGTGAAAGAGTTTCTCAGGATATATACCTAGGCATGGAATTGTTAAGTTGTAGGGTAAAGTTCAACTTTACAAGATAATATCTATTTGTTTTCCAAAGTGGTTGTATCAATTTATACCACTGGAGTCTAGAAGTATTCTATTTGGGCTCAATACAAAGGCATCTCAGCTTTCACAACAGGATGTCAGGCTTGCTACCCCTCCAGTCCACTGGTGTCTGAAGAATATGACTCTCCAATCAACAACACAAAACATCAACACTCCAGGATGGTCCAGAATTTAAACAGGAATTGCCACCTTGCCAGATTCTGTTAAAACTGACTGAAGAAATGATATGAAGGGATGCATTGTAGGGTTCTCAAGTTGGGCTCAGGACTTTGAGTTCAAAATCCAAATGCACACCATAGCTTGTGAATAAAATAAACACCCTGAACATGTATATACATTTTCCAAAAGCATATACATGTTGTTGCAATTAACAAAACCTCAAATTCTTCAGAAGAGCATGACAACATTTTGTCATCAAGCACTAAAGTACAACTACTGTTGTGTGTGCATGCACGGGGGGAGGGTGTCAGAGAAATTTGTTGATCATCAAATAAGGGGTCCTCAAACTCGAAAAAGATTGGAAAACCACTGCCAATTCTCCAGACATATCCTAAACTCTGTCCTTAAGTCATATATCATCTGAAAGCCATATATCCAGTTTCATCCTCCATAGAAACAATTTCACTGAGTTATGTCCTACATGCTTTCATCAACAAACTATATAAGAAATGGCCATTTAAAAAATATGCTCTAATTTCCTGTAGAAATTGAACCTAAGGAACAATGTTTTAATCTGTCTTTTGTATAATAACCATGTAATTCCCTTTGGAATTTACCAGAAAATTGCATCTCTTAGACTCCTTGTCCTTCATTTTTAGATAATGTGTAACCATTTCTCAAAACGTTTTCCATGAAACAAGAGTCCATGAAGATGCTCCCCTAAACAGGATTCTGTGGTCAATTACTTTTGGAAAGCAATGCTTTCTATAGCTCCTTTAAGATTCAGAAAGGACATTAGCATCTTACAAGCCCTGAGAAGTCGTTAAGAGAATTAAAAAACTCACCTAGCCAGCATTTCCCAAACTTTAAATTTTAAAGAAACATGAACCTGTAAAACACCTTTGAGAAGTGTTGGGTAACCTTTTGCTCATCTCTTTCTTTACCAGCCAGGGAACTTAGAACTACATTTAATTCTCAATTATGGTCATTATGTTAAGTAAGCTGACATATTTGCATCCTCTTCTAGGATTTTCAATTTCTATTTTAACAGGCTTATTGTGTGTGGGTATTTATTTTAATTCTGTCTGCAGTAAGGACCTGTAACATTTAAAAGAGAAAGGAAGGCTGTTAAGAGACACTGAAAGACTTGACAAGAAGGATATAAATTTACTAATACATTTGAAAGAGGATTTCCTATGTCATGCAAATAGGCATAGCAAATATTTAAGAAATTAACAGTTGGAAGAAATTTTTGTGTATTTATAACATAGTGGGACAGGCTTCACGCTCTTTCCATGTGTAAACTGCTACTTGAGCAGCGTACAGCTGACTTCTACTTATCTGTAATTTTTAAATACGCCCTTGCCCTGCCTCCCTTTCCGCCCTGAATCTCAGCAACCCTGATTCCATATGGAGAAGTACCATTCAGGCTTGAAGTTAAAACAAAACAAAACCGTGCTAAAAATGATCAATGTTTATCAATTAAAAAAATGTTCTGTGCTGAACTGAGGTATAACTTCACATCCAAAAGATGTGGTACAGGCACACAGAAATTGCCCAGGTTAAGTCTGAGCATTCGGGGAGCATTTATGCAGAATTTACTAGTTAAGTGATCTTGAGCAGGCTTCTTAATCTTTTTATGCAATTTTCTCATCCTATAGGGATGTGGTATGGATTTAACAAGTTAAAATAGTGGCTGGCACAAAGCAAACACTGGTAAGTATTTATTATTATTGACAGACAAAGCCTTGGAAGTGAATGTACTCACTGAAGAAACACTGAATAGGAAGGTCAAGGAGAAAGGCTTTGGGGATCTCACAATTAGGGGTCAGGGAATCAGGAGACAAGGGCAGTCTAAGATGGAGGAGGAGAAATGGGAAAGTGTAAACACCAGAATCATTACTCTTATGTGTTGGTGGTCAAAATATTGACTACTGAAAGGGTCTGAGAAACAGTTAGTGGAGAGAGGGGTTTCCCACTCTCATCAAGTTTGTGGGTTCTCCAAATTCTATGTTTTCTTTTCTTATGTCCAGTAAGATTTGAGCTCACTCGGAAAGCTTTTCCACACTCCTCACATTCATAAGGTTTCTCCCCAGTATGTACTCGCTTATGTCCAATTAGCGCTGAGCACTGACGGAAAGATGTGCCACACTCACTGCAGGAATATGGCTTCTCACCAGTGTGGATTCTTTTGTGCTGCCTCAGGACTGAACTATTATGAAAGGCCTTTCCACACACCTCACATTTGTAAGGCTTCTCTCCAGTGTGGATTCTTTGATGATTAGTCAAGTTTGACTTCCCACTGAAAGCTCTACCACACTCGGAGCATTTATAAGGTTTCTCTCCAGTGTGGATTCTTTGATGGATGGTAAGGCAATGCTGATCCTGGAAAGTTTTCCCACAATCCCCACATCGATAGGGCTTCTCTCCAGTGTGTTCTCTTTCATGAGCCCTGCGTTTACAGTTATGACGAAACGCTTTCCCACATTCCCTACACTTGTAAGGCTTCTCTTCAGTGTGGATTCTTCTATGTTTGGTGAGCTCTGCCTTGCTGCTGAAGGCTTTTCCACACTGAGGGCACTCATAGTGTTTCTCCTGAGTGTGGATTCTTTTGTGTTTGCTTAGGTCTGAGCTCCGGCTGAAGGCCCTCCCACACTCGTTGCACTCATAAGGTCGCTCCCCAGTGTGGATTCTTGTATGTTTGGTGAGGTCTGAACGCCCACTGAAGGCCTTCCCACATTCCCCACATTCATATGGTTTCTCCCCAGTGTGGATTCTGCCATGGATGGTAAGGGAATGCTTGAACTGGAAAGCCTTCCCACAGTCATTACATTCATAAGGCTTCTCCCCAGTGTGGATTATCTGATGCATACTGAGACGGTTCCTGGTCGTGAAGGCCTTCCCACAGTCATTGCATCCATGAGGCTTCTCCCCATTGTGGGTTTTTTTATGTCGGCAAAGAGCTGATCTACTACTGAAGGCCTTCTCACACTGGGTACAGTTAAAGGGTTTCTCCCCTGTGTGGATTATCTGGTGCATAGAAAGCTGATTTTTGGTCTTAAATGCTTTCCCACACTCATTACACATATAGGGTTTCTCACCAGAGTGAATTCGCTCATGGAGAATTAGGTCAGAATGCCAACTGAAATTTTTGCCACATTTGGCACATTCATGGAGTTTCTGTTCTATAAGAACTCTATTATATGGAATATATTTTGAGTTTGGATTGAAGTTTTTTCTAAGTATATTCTGATTCTTTCCTTTCTTGAAGGTCACTTTCTCACAGCTTTCTTTCTCTTCTCTCAGTTTCTCCCTCATAGGCATTTCCCATTGACTCTCTAATTTGACATCTTGTACACAAACTTCACCAACCTCAGGACCCTGGGAAACAACCTTTAGGAGACTTGTAAATTTCACCCAGCAGACTTCTTCATTTTCAAAAACCTCTTGTTCTGAACTTGCCTTCTCCTTCTCAGGCCATGACTTGTCAGTTGATACTTAAACCAGAAAATAAAAATGTCAGATGTTCAGAGAAAAGGAAATACATGAGATGGGAGAAGTGAAGCAATGTTAAGATGTTCGAAGAGTAAATAACTTTCCTATGCTGGAAAGATTGCTAACGTTACGGCAAAGGTTGAGATAGGCTGAAACAATGAAAAGGACTAGGATATTTCAAACTCAGGAAACTTTATAAAAATCTTGACAAACCTGCTCATCCTCTAGAATTTCCTACATTAGTGGATGGCAACTTCATACACCTAGTCACCCAAGACAGGAAACTGGAAATCATCTTCAACTCCTTCTCATATTTATTCAGTTAACATTTTACAAATTCTACCTGTGAAGTGAGCTGTAGAGGGGGTGCTGAAGTGCCAGAGCAGTCCCCTTTTAGGATCTGTCTGCTTTGCTCCAAGAGGCGGCCCTGGAGAGCCATATTTCTGCAGTGTAACTCTGCCCATCTGGGTAAGGCAGATTATATCTGGGCAACACTTGACTCAAACTAGGCCAGATTCTCTCTTCTTGGACTTTGGAATCATGATGTAAGAGCAGGTAAGGCCAAGCTCTGAAGGTAGCCAGATTGTTAGCAATTAAATTTGGGAACCAGTGGTCGTGGGATGGCATATTGTGCAAGGGAGGGAATGTTCTGCTACCTAGACTGAGAAGCAGAGAATGTCAGTCTGCCAAGAAAGAAGAATGAAGCAGACCCACAGAGTAGCAGAGAAGACAGCTGGAGAGAGGGGCCTGATGGCATTCCAGTCCCTTCTTAAGCCTGATATATAACTGCTCTTAGGTTCCATGACACACCCTGAATAATAAACAAATTCTTGTTCTTTTGCTTAAGCTAGCTTGAGTTAATTTCTACTGTTGGCAACCAACGAGTCCAAATCAATCTCTTATCTCTTAACTCTATCCCTTCCTCTTCATTTGTTCTACGTGCATTCTCACCAGCTAACTTCAATATCCCCCACATGTCCTTCAGTCTGCCTCCCCTCTAATCCATCCTCTACATTGCTTCCACATTATTCTTTCTAAAAGTCAAATCTAATCATGCCACTCTTTAGCTTAAAATACTTCAATGGCACTCCATAGTTAACCAGACAGAAAGGAAGTAAAGCATACAGTCAAGAGTCCCAGCTCTGGAATAAGACTGTCTGGGTTCAAATCTTAGCTCTGACACCTAATAGCTATACAAACTTGGGAGGATTATCTAACTTCTCTCTGTGCCTCAGTCGCTTTATCTATAAAATGGGATCTAGACTACCCATGATAATTAAATGAGTCAATGTACGTAAAGCACTTGCAACACTGAAGTAAGTACTTTATCAATCTTATCTGTTATTATAAGAATAAAGTTCAAGGTCTGTGGTTTATCAAAAACTCCATCAATCATGATCTTGCCCCCGTGTACTGCTCCTGTACTTTCCCCACTGGCTACCCCAAGTCCTTTGCTCTGGTCATACTGAATTAGTCACAGTTCATATTCTTTTACTCCTCAATACTTTCTTACGTGTTATTCCCTCTGCCTAGAATGCCTCTCCCCTCCTTCAACTAAATGATCTCACTTATTCCACGTAACTTAGTTCATTTGTCATTCCTTCTGCAGTCTTTTGGTCCCCAGGTCAGATTTAGATGCTTCTCTTCTATGTTTGTATATACCAGGTACATATCTCTAACTACATATCTCTATAACTCTCACCATAATGTACCATAGAATCACTTATTAACTCACCCGACTTCCCCACTAGAAAATTAGCTTCTGGAGGGCAGGGCCCATATTTTATTTGATTCTATATCTCTAGTACCTTCTATAGTGCCTGGTATACAATAGTTGCTCAATAAATGTTTGCTGGATGGGAGGAAGAAAGGAAGTGTAGTATTGTGATACGGCAGCTGGAGTTGGCCTATAAACAAAGAATGATTTTTTTTGGAGGGCAAACACAGAAAACAGTTTGAATGAAGAAATGATAATATTTCATGACTGACTAGACAAGAGAGAACAGAAAGGCAAAGTGAGAAAAATGTAGAACCAGATGTAGAAGTAGGCAGAGTTAATGAGAGACAGCCTGTGGGTAGAGATGAGTTTGACTTTAGACATGTTGCTTTCCAGGTGACAATGGGAAATCCAAATAAAAACCAGGAATTAGAAACATGAGACTGCTGCCTAGGAAAGAGGTGAGGGTTAGCATTATCATTGTGGCAGGAATGTGCATCAGAACTAAGAGCTGAAGCCACGAGAGAAACTAACTTCACAATAAGGAAGAACAGAAAAGGTAAGAGTGAAAGGCCCAGGACTCAAAATGGGGAAGATCCTGAAAAAAAACTGGAGGCAGAAAAGCAATGTTCTCTGAGCACTGGAGTAACTGATATATAGAGGGGAGACGAATTCTCTGAGCTTTTCTTGAGGACCAAATTGCAAAAAGCCTATTAGATAGGTTGCAAAGAACCAATTAGATAATGACAGAATAATTGCCCAAATAGCTTGTTGTTGTTGTTTTTTTTCCTCTTCCTTAAGGTTTCCTGATTGGATTTCCTTCTTAGTGACGGATTTCCCATCACTAAGAACATTCTATAACCATTTTGTCACATGGAAGAGAGGAGGGGACTGAGAGCTTCTCCATCACTTACCTGGGAAGGAGCAGCTCAGGAGCTCCCTGTCCTGTAGATCCTGAACACAGGGCTCTGCCCCTCGCTCCAGATGGGAGATCAAAGGAGGTTTAGGAAATGGAAATCCTGGTTGTAGAGAAGGAATAAGACAGTGTGTAGAGCAACACAGAACTGTCCTAACACTTGCCTTGACCCCTCTGTTTGCATATGGAAACAGGAACGAAATGTCCATTTGGGTAGAGAAAAGAGTTTATTCAGGGGTCTGGTAACATGTAAATGAACAGGTTTAGGGACTTTCTCAGAAAAGTCATACTCAGAAGGGCAAAGAGATTCTGGGAAATAACCATTTGGTTGTATTTCCTTGTTCTATTTAGGAGGATGGGAGTCTATACAGGGAGGCCATCTGTTTTGGGCCACTAGGAAAGAGTTCATGACTAGGAGCTGAATAAAGAGCACCTAATGAAAAAGAAGAGGCATGAGGAGGCAAGAATCCAGGGAGAACAGAAGCTAAGTGTCTCCTTTTTACCCAGGCAGAGTCTCATTCCAAAAAATCAGAAACAGCAAATAGTTTAGCCAGAAAATTATCTTGTTATGTAACAGAGGCAACTCAAAACTCTAATTTTGGGGGAAGATCCTAATGATAAAGAATGAGGGCTCTGACTTTCAATATGAGACCCCATATACATCAATAAATAAAGGAGTTAAAAAAAAAGGGAGAAAGTACTAAGCGAAGTGCAGTGAAAGTCCTTACCAAGCGATACCACGTTCCCATAATTTTCCAGCATCACATCTTTATAGAGGTGCCTTTGAGCGTGGGTCAGACACTGCCACTCCCTGCTACTGAAGCTCACAGCTACATCCTCAAATGTCACTGGCTCCTGAAACAATATGTTCCTGCTGTCCTGGAGGAAACTTCATAGTTCTCTCAGGAAACAGAGGCAGAAGAAAAGGATTTGTAGGGAGAAGGTTTACAGAAGTGAAAGGCTGTTACTGTTTGGAATATATTTGGGGATGAGGTGAAAGGGAGCATAGGCTTTCAAAAGCAAAAAATAATGAAAGAGGAAACAATCCACAAGTGGTTTATCATCCAACAAAATGATCCTTATGAGAGTGAGCATCTGGATTTGGGAGTTGTACAGCCAGGGAATGCAGTGAAAATAAGGCCATATTTAGAAGGCAGTGATATATTTTCAGGAAGAATGGAGGGGGCCTCAGCCCACTTGGGCCCGGCTCACCAGTGTGAGATTTGCTCCCGGCAGGTTTCCTTGGCTTCCACCTTTGCCAAAGGCAGGATATTGAGCAGCTGGTAGAGCTGAGAGAAGAGAAATAAGCCAAGGGTCAATGTAGCATATTATTGATGAAAACTTCCGCTTTCACCATCTCTTCCCCAAATGTAGAAGCTTATTGAGCTCTAACTCAGGGGTTAAGTCTACTGGCTCACAGTACCCTCCTTCTCCATTATTTCTCTAGTCTTGGTTTCCAGTTTTGGGCATCAGGCCCTGGCACAGCAGCCAAACCAAGCGTATGTGCATTCTTCCTCTCTCACCTACTATACGTTTTTCTCTGGTCTCTCTTTATCCTAGAACAACCTTATTCCCTCCCCAAAAGGCTCAAATCACGATCACCAGCTTGTATGATAATCTCTCTTCTTGTATTTGAATTTTGAAGTCATTTTCTCCAAAAAGACTTGGGGTGGGTGTGGGGGGAAAGGAAAGGAGGGGAGGTGTGAAACAGAAATATCCAGGGATAGGCCTAAAGCTTATTTCTTTTGGTAACTAAATGGCTGGTCTACCTCCAACTAGTTTATTAGAAAAAATTTTTTCCTTGTTCTTATTAGAGAAGAATCACTTTCCCCAGTGATTATTTCTCCTATTAATTCCCTAGCAGTAAGCTATCGTCCTCAAACCAGTGTATAATGGTACACACAGCTTTTTAAAATGCAAGAGATACTTTCTCACAGCGTCCAAGCATCTAGGTATAATCCATACGGATTGAGTGAGAAGTACAGTTTCACATTACCAATTAATGGGGTCCTATTTTCTTCCTTGCAGGCCAGCTCAACCCTTCTGTAGCTTCAGTGTTCATGGTGACTTATCTTTCTTGATAGTTCATTAACACATCCCCAAGTCCAAGCTTGAATGGGGTCAGTCACCTATTGGTAAGACTCTAGGATTACCCCTTGGCTTCAGGCCCCCAAAACTATCATTCCAATTTTACCAAAACTCAGTTTAGGAGTAAACTGGCTTCTTCCCATAGAAATTTCCCAAGAAGACTCTTCTTTGGTTTGGCCTACTCTTAGCTTTTGACCAAGACCAGGGCTGTGTTTGAGTCACTGTGGATACCACTCAGTTTTTCCATTATCGCACTCTAAAAACCCAAGTTATTTTATAATTCTTTATCTTAAAAAGTCCCCAACCCCCTTGGACAACACACAGCTCACAGAAGATACATGTTCTGCTCTGTAATCTTATACAACAGTTCTTTTCCTTATAACATCAACAAACTTAAACCTCCCAGTTGGGCTTTTTTCAGTGAACACTTTATTATGAACATTTCAAATATAAAGAAAATTGAAAGAACTGTATAGTAAACATCCATATATTCGCCACTTATATTCTACAATTAACATTTTGCAACATTTACTTTCTCACATATGTCTCCATGTAACTATCCCTGTATCTGTCCATTAATCGATTTTATTTTCTGATACATTTCAAAGTAAGTTGAAGACATCAGTATACTTTACCGCTAAACACTTTATCACACATATCATTAACTATTAGAGTTCATTATTTCTTTACATTCTTGTTTTTGAAGTAAAATTTACATACAGTAAAATGTATAAGTCTTAAGTGTACCATTGGATAAGTTTTTTTTTTTTCTTGCTGAGGAAGATTCGCCCTGAGCTAACATCTGTTGCCAATCTTCCTTTCTTTGCTTGAGGAATATTTGCCTTGAGCCAACATCTGTGCTAATCTTGCTCTATTTTATATGTGGGTCGCCACTGCAGCATGGCCGCTGATGAGTGGTTTAAGTCTGTGCCCAGGAACCGAAGCTGGGCTGCTGAAGCAAAGCGTGCTGAACTTAACCCTTAGGCCACGGGGCCAGCCCCCCAGTGGATAAGTTTTGACAAAACATCCTCCTGTCTAACCCAAACTCCCCTCCAGATATATCCTAGCTGGATTTTTACCATATCCTCTTCACAAATTGGGAAAGTTTTGTTAACTCATAGTAGTTCTTTTTTTTTTGTAAAGTGTTCATTACATTAAAATTTTTTTTAATTGTGGTAAAAAACATATAACATAAAATTTACCATCTTAACCATTTTTAAGTGTACAGTTCAATAGTGTTAAAAATACTCACAATGTTGTGTAATAGATCTCCAGAAGTTTTTCATCTTGCAAAATTGAAACTCTATACCCAGTAAACAACTCCCCACTTCTCCCTCTCCTCAGCATCTGGTAACCCACACAATGATTGTTGTTGTTGTTTTTTTTTTTTTTTGGTGAGGAAGACCAGTCCTGAGCTAACATACTAACATTCTTTTTTGCTGAGGAAGACTGGCCCTGGGCTAACATTTGTGCCCATCTTCCTCTACTTTATATGGGATGCCGCCACAGCATGGCTTAACAAGCAGTGCATCGGTGCACACCCTGGATCCGAACCAGCGAACCCCAGGCCGCCGCAGCAGAGCGCGCACACTTAACTGCTTGCGCCACCGGGCCGGCCCCATCAAAACAATGATTCTTTTTTTTTTTTTTTAATTTTTTGTTTATTGCAGTAACATTGGTTTATAACATTGTATAAATTTCAGGTGTACATCATTATACTTCTATTTCTGCATAGATTACATCATGTTCACCACCCAAATACTAATTACAACCCATCCCACACACATGGGCCGAATTATCCTTTTCGCCCTCCTCCCTCCCCCCTTCCCCTCTGGTAACCACCAATCCAATCTCTGTCTCTATGTGTTTGTTTAATGATTCTTAAGCTTTATTTTTTAGCTTCAGAATTTGAAATGTCAGCTTCTGCCCTCAAATTAAAAATGAACTTGGGAGACAGCCTATATGCTCAAACAACAATACAAAACTATCTTAGTCAACTTCGGCTGACATAACGAAATACCATAGACTGGTGGCTTAAATACCAAAAATTTATTTCTCACAGTTCTGGAGGCTGGAAGTGTGAGATCAGGGTGCCAGCGTGGTTAGGTTCTGTTAAGAGCTCTCTTCCTGGCTTGCCTTCTTGCTTTGTCCTCACATAGAGACCTTCCCCTTCTTATAAGGATGCTAATCTCATCATGGGGGCCCTACCCTTATGACTTTATCTAACCTAATTACCTCCCAGAGGCCCCACCTCTAAATATTATCATATTGGGGGTTAAGACTTCAACATATGAATTTTGAGGGGACACAAGCATTCAGTCCATAACGATACTATTTGTTAAAGCGGTGTACAGAGTTATCTGGGACAAGATTAGTTCATTTATATTATATGTTAGGTAATTGTAAATTTATGGTCCTTAAAATCACCTATGGGAAGAGAATTCAAGATCTTTTGAGAAAAGGAGGACTGGGAGACTCCATCAGATGTGAATCATAAGAATGTATATATTTTTATATTTAACAAAACGAAATAAAATGAGCACCCAAGTTAAGCAATATCCATTATTTTCTACCTCTCTTAAATTTGTAATACATATGTTCTATATTATTAATTTTCATTTATGATTCCTTATACGGTAGAAATTTCAGGATTTCTCCTCTGGAAGTTCCAATAATATACTTAGAAATGTATTTTACTTTTTTTTTCTTTGGAGGTAAGATATACTAAAAAGCCTACTTTTCGGGTGTCCAGGTGCCTAGTTCTCTGTCTATAAGTCTATGCCTTTCAGGGTCTGATTTTATGACTCCAGAATTCCCAAATACCATCTCCTGGGTCCCACTTCCATCAGTCACTTCTTATAGAAAGCTTACCCATTTTTCTCTTCACATATGGCACTAAAGAGCATTTCTAATGCCCAGAATCACTAAATAATAAAATTCTTTTACTTTTCCCAAAGCTTCATGACAAAATCTTTACTCTTTCTTTTGCCACTGCTTTATCTTCTATTTCTCAGTATAATTAAAAAATTTCAGGGTTCCAAAAAAGCCTCCAGAAATAAAATTACACATACTCAAACTTTACAAGTTGGTAAAATTGTGGTTGAGTAGGAGTTACTGAATTATATCACAAGTTTCATACGTGTAAATATTTATGTACACATAGGTAAACTATTTATCATATATATCAAGTTGTACATATACCAAGTGATTGAAGGCAATCAATTTCTTTGATAAATTGCTCTGTAGAATCTTTTCTTACGAATCTTTGCTTATTTTCAAATTTAATTTAAGATGAGGGCAGAAACTGAATAATTTACCTCCTCTCAATACTAATCCAAGTTTAGTACAGAAATGACAGAAACATTCTATAAATGCTCAATAATAAGCAGATTTCCAGGCCCCAGGAAGCATCTCCCATCCATTCGGTGTCCCTGCTCCATTCTCAGGTCCCATGCCACAATACCCTGTGTGCCTCACCTCTTTCCTGCAGGAGCTGGGTTTCAGGGGTCCAAAGCAGCTGGCTTGGTGGTCCTGGACTCTCAACTGACATTACAACCTATTGCAGGGCACAGAATAAATTCGGGGAGGTTATGGAGGAGAGAAAAATATATGGGAAACTGCAACCAACTATAAAGATTTTCCATGGAAATACTATGAGGAGAGAGAAAATCAGGGACTCAGTCCCTAACTGACCTTATGAAAAGTAGAAAAGGCATCCAATTACTCTATAACTAGAAAGGGTTCATTACATTAAAAACTCTTTTTTTCTTGTTTTTTTTTTTTTTCTAATGGGGTAACATTGGTTTATAACATTGTATAAATTTCAGGTATACATCATTATACTTCTATTTCTGCACAGATTACATCATGTTCTCATGTTCACCACCCAAATACTAATTACAATCCATCACCACACACATGTGCCTAATTATCCCTTTCGCCCTCCTCTCTCCCCTTAAAAACTTTTTTTAACTATGGTAAAAAACACAACATAAAATTTAACTTTGATTTATGATTTAACGATCACCAGCCATCCATGAAAAATAATATCCAGAAGGAGAAGACTTCCACAAGGTCAATCCAGGCCCACCCACACTCCCACTGCTTTCCTCCTTTCCTGGACTCATTTCCCCTTCTTCCTCCTTGTGATATATCGCAGACCCTCCTCTTCATACCTGTTGCAATTTTTTACCCAGCTTTCTTTTCCAGTCTTCCAATACTGTCCTGGTTTCTTCTCTGCTGGCTGGATCCAACTCCCAAAGTCAGTTCTGGCTTTGCCCAGACGAGTTTTGAAGTGGCTCTGGTGGATGCCAGCCTCCTTTGGGGGATACGAATCTCGGTGGTGTCAGCCCAAGTGCCTCTCCTGACCCACAGGGCAGCTGCTATTTGGCTCGATGTGTCAAACACTGCCTTGGATTTGGGGTTCGTGAGCAGCACTAAGCTAGCTGTGATCTCGCACCTTCTTTTCCTGTATATTCGATGAAAGGATGAGAAAAGAAAGGAACGTGACCGCAGCAAAAAGAAGGAATCACTGAGGATCTGAGGTATCTATGAGAGATGAGGGAGCACAGGAAGACAAATTAAAAATGTTAATATATTCAGAATACAACCTCCACTGCTACCACCTTGCTCCAAGCCACCATCACCTGCCTTGCCCCCCATTACTGCAGTAGCCTTGTAACTGGTCTCCCTGCTTCTATTCTTGCCTTCCGTCTGTCTCTTCTCTATACAACAGTCAGAGTGGTCCACTTAAAATTTAAGTTGGATTATTTCATCTCTCTGCTTAAAACCTCCCAAGGGCTTCATCTTACTCAAAATAATCAATGGCATACAAGGCCCTATAGAATGTGTGCATTTCTTCTAACCATCTCTCTTGCTTATTCAAAATAAAAGCTGAAGTTGTTACAGTGGCATACAAGTCTATAGGATGTGCCTATTACCTCTCCTACTATTCTCTCCCTCATTCAATCCTCTTCAGTCACACGGACTTTCTTTCTCTTCCATCTTAGGCACATTTCCATCTTAGGGCCTTTGCATCAGTTGTTCTCTCCACCTCAAGCTAACCTCATGGCAAATAATCTTGCCTCCTTCAAGTGTTTGCTTGTATGTCATCTTCCCAAGGAGACCTACTTTAGGTTCCCTATTTAAAATTGCAACCTACCCTCTCCTTCCAATCCCCATATGCCTTACCTTGCTTTACATTTCCTCTATTTTTTTTTTTCTGTAGCACTTTATCACTTTCCAACATGGTGCATGTTACCTATATACTATGTCTATTGTTTATTGTCGGTCTCCTCTTCACCAAAATATAGGCTCCTAGGCTCTTGAATGCAGGGATTTTTGTCTATTTTGTTCACTGCTGTATTCCCAACATCTAAAACAGTGCCTGCACTAGTAGGCGCTTAATTAAGAACTGGCTGAATGAATAACACATGAATGGATGCTGGTGAGAAAAGATAAAGAATGGGTAAACCACTGGAATAAGAAGGGCAGGAGGGAGTTGGCATACCAGAGGGAAAGCCCTGTCTGGGGGAGGAACCCCAGCGGACCCCACTCCCAGGGGACCCGGCTCCAAAGCCCCGCCCCGTCCCCGCCAGCAATCCCGGGTGCACCAAAGGAGGTGGTGTATTTAAAAAAGGCGAGCGGCGAGTGGCGGCGCCGGGCTCCTCCCCACCCGCCTCTCAGCCAGTTTCCAGGCCCCACTAGCAGCTTGGGAGCCCCAACTGAGTTCCCGTCCCACCCTGGCTCGGGGCACAGACCTTCCCGCCGATATTTTCCCCAAGAAATGATAAAATAGACAAATCTAGACTAGTTCCACTTCCTAGTCCTCCAGTAATCATTTCCGGTGACTTTCTAGGAAACGCCTCAACTCGCTGGTCGAGGAGTTCCCTGGAAACTCTCCGCCCGCGCTCCTCCGGCTTAAGCCTTCTAGGAGTTTGCGCAAGGTTATCAGGGGTAAACGGCTCCAGTAGCGTTATCGTATTGAAACGTTATTGTCGTGGAGGGATGTCTTGATTGGCATGGACAGAAATTTTGTGAGATAAATATATGAAAAAGTTACTTTTAAATATTAGCTAAGAACACAAAAATAAATTGAATGCCGTTTTTCAAAAATTAAAAAATTCGTTATGAAAAATTTAAGCCTACACGAAAGTTGAGAGAACAGTATAATGAGCCCCCATATACTCATCGCTCAGACTTAATAAATAAGACTCTGCCACACTTATTTCATCTGTGTCTCGTTTTTCTCGCTGAAATATTTTAATGCAAAACGCAAACGTTATTTCAATTTTATGCTCTTCAGAATGCATCTCTTAAAAAATATGGCATTTTCTAACTGAACCACAATGCCATTATCCCACCTAACAAAACTAAAATAATTCCCAGTTACCATCTAATACCGAGTCCCTATTAAACTTTGCTAAATATACAAAATACGCTTCTTTTTTGAATCAAGATCTAAAGTCTACATGCTTTATTTGGTTATTTCTGTTTCTCCTAAGATCTTTTACTTTTGTCCCTGTTTAACAAATTGGGTCATTTGTCCAGAATTTTCCACGTGCTGTCTTTGTGTATTTGTGTCCTCATTTGTTTCTCTAGCCTTGTATTTCCTGTTAGCTAGATGCTGCTCTAATGATTTGATTCGAGTTTGGTTTACCTTTATGGGTAAGAATTCTTAGCTGTTGCTATGTACTTTTTTGCTTTATTTTATTTTATTTTTTTTTTTTTGGACTCTTTTTTTTTTTTTATTGCAGTAACATTGGTTTATAACATTGCAAAAATTTCAGGTGTACATCATTGTACTTCTATTTCTGCATGGACTGCATCATGTTCACCACCAAAATACTAATTACAACCCATCACCACACACATGTACCGAATTATCCCTTTCACCCTCCACCCTCCCCCCTTCCCCTCTGGTAACCACCAACCCAATCTCTGTCCCTATGTGTTTGTTTATTGTTGTTATTATCTACTACTTAATGAAGGAAATCATACGGTATTTGGCCTTCTCCCTCTGACTTATTTCACTTTGCATTATACCCTCAATGTCCATCCATGTTGTCACAAATGGCTGGTGGCCATCAGACACATGAAAAGATGTTCAAAATCACTAACTATCAGGGAAATGCAAATCAAAACTACAATGAGATATCACCTCACGCCTGTCAGAATGGCTATAATTAACAAGACAGGAAACAACATGTGTTGGAGAGGATGTGGAGAGAAGGGAACTCTCATACACTGCTGGTGGGAGTGCAAACTGGTGTACTTTTTTGCTTTATATCAGCAAGCATATAAGGTCTGATTGTTCCACTCTTTTTGATGCTAAGATTGGTCAATGAGTTTAGCACTTGATAGTTGGCTTCCTCCATATAAAGTTCCCCGTCAACCTTTCATCTGGTGGTTTCATCCCTTGTGATCTTTACCTGAATCAACCGTTTCACTGGGGATTGCAAAATTCTGATTTTCTAATTCAATAATTTTTTCACATTTATGACCTGGAATTCCTTTGTAGAGAAGGATTTTCTCTCATCAACCTATCAGTTCAGGGCTATTTGGTTATCCTTAAACGTAGTTCATACAGGAAAAACAGAATAAATGTTAACTTTTCAATTTAATTGCCAATCCTCAGAGTTAGTAATTGAATCCCAAGTGCCGTCACCAGTGATGTATTAGCTATCCTTCAAAATGGCCATCAATGAGCACTGCCTTCCAGTATTCAGAGCCTTGGGTAGCTCCCTCCCCCACTGTACCAGTGTTGGTTTGTGTGACCAATTAAATATGGCAGAAGTGATGTTTAACTTCTAATACTAGGTTATAAAAGAAACTGTGGCTTCTATCTTGGTCTCTCTTTTTCTCCCTCTCTCTCAGATCATTCACTCTGGGGGAAGCCAGCTGCCATGTTGTAAAGGAGAGGCCCATGTGGTGAGGAACTGAAGCCTCCTGCCAACAGCCATATGAGTGAGTTTAGAAGTGGATCTTCCAGATGACTGCAGCACAGGTCAACATCTTGGCTGCAACCTTATAATAGAACCAGAACCAACAGCTAAGTTGCTCTCAGATTCTTGACCAGCAGAAACTGTGTGAGGTAATAAATATTTGATATTTGATTCTAAATTTTGGGATAATTTGTAATGCAGTAATTGATAACTAATATATATATATATATTTCTCTTTTTGAGTATCATTATGAATTCATGGATTTAAAAAAAACATTCAAGGAGTCTTAAACAATTGCAGTCATTATTATTATTTTTTTTGATGTTCATATGATTCCATCTTTGGCCAGTGGGAGTCCCTTTATTTTGTCTCTTGTGTCCTTCTCATCTAACTCTAAGAGTCTTTGATAGCTTTTTTGCTTTCTGGCAGGACAAGATGTTTCAGGCTCATTTTATTTTTTGTATATTCCCTGTTCCAGACCTGGAATCAGCCATTTCTCCAAGGAGTCTTGGTTCCTTTCAGTGGGGAGAATGATAGTATATCTTTGTGAATGGTCATAGTTAACATCTTTTAAAAATTATCAAAATGAAATCAAATTTACTTAATTATGGGATTGAATTCCCATAATTCAATCTACTAAACTACTTGGTACCTGTGTGCATGAGCTTAAGCAAGGTATACTTCATGACCTAGTTTCCTCATCTGCAAAATGGATCCAGTGTAAATACCTAATTTTCAGAGTTGTTATGAGGATTAAATGAGATAATATATTGAAATCATTTAACACATCACCTGGCATCATATTTCATGATTAGAATAATAGAATTGCATGTCTGGAAGATACCATAGCAGTCATCAGGTACAATTCCTTCATTTTGCACTTGAGAAAACTGAGGCCCAAGAGATTAAAAGTTTGCCTAAAACTACAAAGGAGGATAAAATTAGAAGAGAAACTCATAAGTCCAGAGTCTTGGATCTCATATCCGGGCTATTTTGAATATAAAGGCAGTGTCTCCAGCCCAATCAGGGCTTCTATTTATTCAAAGGCAAAGGAGATCAGAAAGTACTTGGCACATTAGTTATAAAGTAGTATTATGGAAAGTGCACCACTCTTATATGCAGAAGACCTCATTCCTGGCTCTGCCACTTACTAGCTTGATATTTTGGGCAAGTCACTTAACTCCTTTGCATCTCAATTGCTGCATCTGTAAAATAGTGACAATAAATCCTTCACTCACAAGCTCATAGTGAGGATGAAAATACAATATATTGTATACGAAAGTGCCTGGCTCATAATAATTGCTGAATAATGATTTTTATGCAAAAAAAAATTCCTTCAATCCTCCATTTAATAAAATTTTATCTTTCTCCTCTAAAGGAAATTGGATTTTGATTAGACTGATCCCTAAGGATATTAAATCCTTAATTCTATAATTGAGTTCAGTGAATACTGTGCAAACGCACTGAGCAAGGGGCTGCAGAAGAGATGCTATACATGGTCACCAGACCTCCAGGCTGAGTGGGTACAGTCTTTCTTCCTGATGTTAATCTACTTAACAGCACTAACATCCAATTCACATATATTCATGGGGTACATTTATGAGAGACTTTGATGATATGAAGATACTTTACTTCCACAGCAGACCCTTAGTATGCCACTTTAATAATCTAGTCCAATTGAGATACAATTTATTTACACTATTTGTTCTTGGTTAACCCCAATTGCTCATAAATGATCTCCTAAAATCATTAATGCTGGAATTTTGCCAGGGATCCCTGTTGAACTTTTCAGTCTGTTAATTCCACAGTTCACCTTTAGTAAAAAATTTTAGTAGAAAATTTGGATATTTGCCAGTCTTGGGCATTAGTCGCACTCCTTAAAAGTGGCCTTCAGGGATTCTGTGGCCAATCTGCCTGACATTCAGGATCCTTCAGGCGATTTTATCTGGGTATGAAGACTTCTACTCATTTAAGGCAAGTAGTTATTCTTTTACTATCTCCTTGTATGTCCTGAAATTTAATTTCCTCATATTAATGTTTGTCCTCCCAATTGCAGGTCATGATCTTTGATGGAAAAATAGAAGTCTGATTGGTGTTAAGTAATTCTATGGCCCCTCTGCCATCTGTTGAAATTACCAGATTCATTTCCTGGGGCTTTTGAAAAAAATAGCAACTATTTCAGGCATACAAAAGAATAATATAAGGAACACTCAACATCTAGCTTAAGACATAAATATTACAGATACAATTAAATCCCCTTCTCTACCCCTTCCCAAACCCTCCCCTCTTCCTTCGATCTTGATATTGCTGTTATTATTCCCATGCGTGTTTATATATTTTTAGTATGTATGTGGGTAGCCACAAACATTGTATAGTATAATTTACATGTTTTACTAATTTATACAAATAGTTTCACTCTGTATATATTCTGTAAGTTTAAAAGGCTTGATTTGATTTAGGTTCAATATTTTTGGCAAGAATACTTCATAGGGGTTACTATGTACTTTGTACTGAACTTTATGGTTTTGAGATTTATCCTTAATGAAAAATGTAGCCCTAGCTCACTCATTTTAACTGTCACAGGTCTTTAAACATTTTCCTTCCAATAATCTTGTTAAGTATCCTGATTACTTTTCCAGGTCAGCACAGAACTTTAGCAAGTATTTGGTTTTTGTCTTTAATTTTATGGATTTCATTTTATTTAATTGGATGTGTTTTTGAAATAATTTTCTTGGAGTTTCCTCTTCTAAAAAGATAATATCCCCTAATTTTATGCTAGAAAGTTCATATTCTAGTGTTGGGAAGAACAATTTAAGAAGTATTTACTCCTTCCTCAAACTGTGAAATATATCTTTTGTGTCTAACTTTATTACTAACATATGTGTAATATTTTCTGTTCAAGTTTCTGCTGCTAATCATTATACTGAAATATAACATAATTAAAATCTATTATATAAAAAATATTATATATTAGAAATAAAATATTTTGGAAAACACAGCATACTTTATTTATAATGCATGCTTGTGAGTCTTCATAATCCTAAACATTATAACCCATTTCATTGTATATGACACATAGTTCTCTTTTAAATAAAGCTACTGATAAGAGGCATATGCTGATATTAGTCAAAGATGCTTTGCGGCAATTTTTTTTCAGACCCATTTCAAATCATTTATTTAATAAGTATTTCTTCAGCACCTGTTTTAAGAGCTTGGGATACATGAGTGAACAAAACAGTTAAACATCTCTGCCCCGTGGAGTTTACATTCAAGTAATTCTAATTAACTCGTGCTTCCATTTTCTTTCTTTGTTTTCTCTCTTCACTCACTGAAGAAGATAAATTTCATATTCAAGCTAATCTGTTCTGAAAACGTGGCAACAGTCCCAACCTGGCAAGCAGTGACTCGACCGTCCAGCTTCTCAGGGCGTGCAGCGCTGGACCAAAGAGAAGAGTCCTCCTCTGGTCCTAGAAGGGTGAGCTGCGCGTGCCACGGAGACCGCGGAATGGAATGGCACAGTCTACGCTTCAGGGTTCTGAGCCGCGGGTGGGGTTTCTTCAACCTCACCTGGGAGGGCTTTCGGGCTCTTTCCGCGCCACCGCCGGGAAGGCAGGACTTGCGAGGACGGGGGCGAAGGTGAGGCTGGGGGGCAGGTCTGTGAGCCGTGTGTGAAGTCCTGGCGGGAGCACCTTGCAGGCCTTCTGGGGCGGGGCGGGGGTGGGGTGGGTCTAGGAGGTCTCGCCTACCCAAGCATCTTTTTCTTTACGTCTTCTAGCCTATGTTTCTCTCCTCCCCTTGCTCCTTCTTCTTTAGGAGAAGAGCCTAAGCTCCTCATCCTTTAATATTAAAATTTTATTTGGCAGACACCTGAATATAGCGCTTATTCTGGGTCAGGCCTCGTAAGTGCTTTATGTATGTGTATTCTTAACTCATTTAATTCTGAAACAACCCAATGAGGTAAGCACTATCACTATCCCAATTTTTTAGATAGGCAATGTGAAGCCTAGAGAGGATAGTAAACTTGTCCATGGTGACAAAGCGGTAAGTTGAGGATAGGAGACCCAAGAGATCTGGTGTCAGCATCTGTGCTCTTCACCACCACACTAGACTGTGCTTGGTAATCCTAAAATTCTGATCACAGCTTTAATTTTCCTCCTCTCTGCCAATTTCTTTTCCCTTACAGCTGCTAGGTTCTTTTGTGATTTGTTTTCTTTTTTTTTTGGTGAGGAAGATTGGCCCTGAGCTAACATCTTTGCCAATCTTTCTCTTTTTGCTTGAGGAAGATTGTTCCTGAGCTAACATCTGTGCTAGTCTTCCTCTACTTCATATGTGGGTCGCTGCCACAGCCTGGCTTGATGAGTGGTGTGTAGGTCCACCCGGGGGACCTGAACCCATGACTCCTGGGCTGCTGAAGTGGAGCGTGTGAAGTTAACCACCAGGCCACTAGGCTGGCCCCTACTTTGTGATTTTTAATTGTTGATGTGGTACTGCTCCCATTCATGGCTTCTTTTCTCTCTCTCTCTTTTCTCCTGCCTTTTTCTTGCAGGCGGATACCTGAAATGCAGAGCAGAGCCTCTGAACTTTACTGGTTTCTAAAGCTATATCACCAATGGACAAAAAATACAGAGCAGCTCCTGCCCCTTGGCTCAAAATGTCAGTCTCTCCAGAGAAGGCTGTTCTTTTTGCTGGGTGTTCACATGGATTTGGCTCCCTTGAGGAGGCCTGTCCTGAGGAGCAGGGCCTGGATGTCCTACCCGGAGAGAGACAGGACTGGATGTGGGTACATGCTTCACCTAGCATAGAGGAGGTTGTAGGAGTGATGGGATCTGGAGAGCGAGCTCTGGATGGAGAAGGATGGGTAAGAGGAGGCAGTGCCTCTACTGGCCAGGGGAGAGAAACAATGAAAAATGTGGTTTTCCTAAGGGCTAAAGGAGGTAGTGGCAAAGCTCCTCAATTGAGATTCTTCCTTGATCTCTTTGTTACTGACTATGTTGATACAGTCTTTGTAGTTGCGTGCTTTTGTAGGAAAGTCTATATGAATCCTCTGTCTTTGTCTAAAATGGAACGAGAATTGGGTTTTCCTTTTCTGTGCAGTTCAGTGAGATTGCTCCTTCATATCTTTCCTGAGATTTGAATTTTAATGTGTGAATAATCCTTTTTTTCTTCCTTTTTGATGACATTCCTACATCTAGGTTCCATCTGGTGTTTAGGAAAGGCAGAGCTTGGCATGTGACAAAATTTTGGCATCAGCCTTGGATTCACCAATTATCCAACATTGGCCCATAGTCATCTAACCTGAAAATGTCATCCCTTTGTCTTGGGTGCTACAAAAAAGGGGTGGGGAGCTAGCAGTCTTCCTTCTGCTTATGAAGAGAGTTCTGACAGGCCAATAGAAAATGAGCTAGAGCATGTCTTCCAAAGGATGGTACCAAGAACTGATTTTTAGATGTTATACATATGAATATTTAAAAAAATAGACCTGAGTGAATATTGGGCTGTCCTCCAAGTGACTGAAAGCTGTTCCTGAAGCAACCCCACCCTGCTGTGGCTCTGGAGACTGGCCACCTTATTCCCTAGGGCAGAGGTCAGCAAAGTATGGCCTGCAGGCTTAATGGGACCCACCACCTGTTTTTGATGGCCCTCAAACTGAGAATGGTTTTTACATTTTTAAATGGTTGAAAAACAATGAAAATAATTGTATTTTGTGACATATGAAAATTATAAAATTTCTAATTTCGGTGTCTATAAATTTTATTGTAACACAGCCATGCTCATTTGTTTATGTATTACTTTCATGCTACAACAGCAGAATTGAGTAGATAGAGACTGTGGCCTGCAAAGCTATCAGTATTTACTATTTGGCCCTTTATAGAACATGTTTGTAGATTATCAGTGTTTTCCATAGGATGATCCACAGCCCATTCTTTAAAGTTGGTATGGAGATTGGACTCCCTGTTCTCAGCTGTTCTAGGCTTCACAGCTCTGTCCCTACCCTCCTTCACTCCAAAGCTCTCTCTGGACGTGGTGATCAAATTTCCTGCCCTCAGAGAGCTTATATAGTGTAGTGGAAGAGAGAGAAAATAAACAAATATGTATGTGTATGTGGAAATAAAGCAGGGGAAGAGTGATGAGGTTGGGAGAGGATGAGATGGTAGATGTGCTACTTTAGGTAGGATTGTCAAAAAGTCTTTTCCAAGGTGCGGGGGCCTATGTCCAAATAATGGTAAAACTACAATAAGGGTTACATAGGGTGTTTTCATTTGCGTCTGCATTTTGCTATATTTTCACAACAGACTATTTAGTTATTGGGAAATATGGTATAAAACATCTTCGTGGTAAAAAGACATGCATCTTTTTCCTATTGTGTTACTGATTTCACCTTTATTTTTTTTTATTTTTATTTTTTAAATTTTTTGTTTATTGCAGTATCATTGGTTTATAACATTGTATAAATTTCAGGTGTACATCATTATACTTCTATTTCTGCATAGATTACATCATAATCACCACCCAAATACTAATTACAACCCATCACCACACACATGTGCCGAATTATCCCTTTCGCCCTTCTCCCTCCCCCCTTCCCCTCTGGTAACCACCAATCCAATATCTGTCTCTATGTGTTTGTTTATTGTTGTTATTATCTACTACTTAGTGAAGGAAATCATACGGTATTTGACCTTCTCCCTCTGACTTATTTCACTTTGCGTAATACCCTCAATGTCCATCCATGTTGTCACAAATGGCTGGATTTCATCGTTTCTTATGGCTGAGTAGTATTCCATTGTGTATATATACCACATCTTCTTTATCCATTCGTTCCTTGATGGGCACTTAGGTTGCTTCCAAGTCTTGGCTATTGTGAATAACGCTGCAATGAACACATGGGTGCATGTACCTTTACAAATTGGTGTTTTCAAGTTCTTTGGATAAATAGCCAGCAGAGGAATAGCTGGATCATATGGTAGTTCTATCCTTGATTTTTTGAGGAATCTCCATACTCTTTTCCATAGTGGCGGCAACAGTTTGCACTCACACCAGCAGTGTGTGAGAGTTCCCTTCTCTCCACATCCTCTCCAACACATGTTGTTTCCTGTCTTGTTAATTATAGCCATTCTGACGGGCGTGAGGTGATATCTCATTGTAGTTTTGATTTGTATTTCCCTGATAGTTAGTGATTTTGAACATCTTTTCCTGTGTCTCTTGGCCATCTGTATATCTTCTTTGGAGAAATGTCTGTTCAGGTCTTTTGCCCATTTTTTAATTGGGTTGTTAGTTTTTTTGTTGTTGAGATGCATGAGTTCTTTATATATTTTGGAGATTAAGCCCTTATCAGAAGTACGGTTTGCAAATATCTTCTCCCAATTGTTAGGTTGTCTTTTCGTTATGTTGATGGTTTCCTTTGCTGTGCAGAAGCTTTTTAGTTTGATGTAGTCCCATTTGTTTATTTTTTCTATTGTTTCTCTTGCCCGGTCAGACGTGGTGTTTGAAAAGATGTTGCTAAGACCAATGTCGAAGAGTGTACTGCCTATGTTTTCTTCTAGAAGTTTCACAGTTTCAGGTCTTACATTCAAGTCTTTAATCCATTTGAAGTTAATTTTTGTGAATGGTGTGAGGTAAGGGTCTACTTTCATTTTTTTGCATGTGGCTATCCAGTTTTCCCAACACCATTTGTTGAAGAGACTTTCTTTTCCCCATTGTATGTTCTTGGCTCCTTTGTCAAAGATTAGCTGTCCATAGATGTGTGGGTTTATTTCTGGGCTTTCGATTCTATTCCATTGATCTGTGTGTCTGTTTTTGTGCCAGTACCATGCTGTTTTGGTTACTATAGCTTTGTAGTATATTTTGAAATCAGGGAGTGTGATACCTCCAGCTTTGTTCTTTTTTCTCAGGATTCCTTTAGCTATTTGGGGTCTTTTGTTGTTCCATATGAATTTTAGGATTCTTTGTTCTATTTCTGTGAAAAATGTTGTTGGAACTTTGATAGGGATTGCATTGAATCTATAGATGGCTTTAGGAAGTATGGACATCTTAACTATGTTAATTCTTCCAATCCAAGAGCACGGGATATCTTTCCATTGCTTTGTGTCTTCTTCAATTTCTTTCAGAAATGTTTTATAGTTTTCAGTGTACAGATCTTTCACCTCTTTGGTTAAGTTTGTTCCTAGGTATTTTATTCTTTTTGTTGCAATTGTAAATGGGATGGTATTCTTAATTTCTCTTTCTGCTACTTCGTTGTTAGTGTACAGAAATGCAACTGATTTTTGTATGTTGATTTTGTCTCCTGCAACTTTACCATATTCGTTTATTACTTCTAAAAGTTTTCTGGTGGATTCTTTTGGGGTTTTCTATATATAAAATCATGTCGTCTGCAAATAGTGACAGTTTCACTTCTTCCTTTCCAATATGGATCCCTTTTATTTCTTTCTCTTGCCTGATTGCTCTGGCTAGGACTTCCAGTACTATGTTAAATAGAAGTGGTGACAGTGGGCATCCTTGTCTGGTTCCTGTTCTTAGAGGGATAGCTTTCAGTTTTTCACCATTGAGGATGATATTAACTGTGGGTTTGTCATATATGATCTTTATTATGTTGAGGTACTTTCCTTCTATACCCATTTTATTCAGAGTTTTTATCATAAATGGATGCTGTATCTTGTCAAATGCTTTCTCTGCATCTATTGAGATGATCATGTGATTTTTAGTCTTCATTTTATTAATGTGGTGTATTACGTTCATTGATTTGCGAATGTTAAACCATCCCTGCATCCCTGGAATAAATCCCACTTGATCATGGTGTATAATCTTTTTAACGTATTGTTGTATGCGATTTGCGAGTATTTTGTTGAGGATTTTTGCATCGATGTTCATCAGTGATATTAGCCTATAATTTTCTTTTTTTGTGTTGTCCTTGTCTGGTTTTGGTATCAGGGTAATGTCTGCTTCATAGAATGAGTTAGGGAGCTTCCTCCCATTGTCAATTTTTTGGAAGAGTTTGAGAAGGGTAAGTATTAAGTCTTCTTTGAATGTTTGGTAGAATTCACCAGGGAAGCCGTCTGGTCCTGGACTTTTATTTTTGTGGAGGTTTTTGATTACTGTTTCGATCTCCTTACTGGTGATTAGTCTATTCAAATTCTCTACTTCTTCTTGATCCAGTTTTGGAAGGTTGTATGATTCTAAGATTTTATCCATGTCTTCCAGATTGTTGAATTGGTTGGCATATAGCTTTTCATAGTATTCTCTTATAATCTTTTGTATTTCTGAGGTGTCTGTTGTAACCTCTCCTCTTTCATTTCTGATTTTACTTATTTGTGCCTTCTCTCTTTTTTTCTTGGTGAGTCTAGCTAAAGGTTTGTCAATTTTGTTATCTTTTCAAAGAACCAGCGCTTGGTTTTATTAATTTTTTCTATTATTTTGGTCTCTATTTCATTTATTTCTGCTCTGATTTTTATTATTTCCCTTCTTCTACTGATTTTGGGCTTTGTTTGTTCTTCTTTTTCCAGTTCCTTTAGGTGCATTGTTAGATTGTTTATTTGAGATTTTTCTTGTTTGTTGAGATAGGCCTGTATCGCTATAAACTTCCCTCTTAGAACCGCTTTTGCTGTATCCCATAAATTCTGGCATGTCGTATTTTCATTTTCATTTGTCTCCAGGTATTTTTTGATTTCTTCTTTGATTTCTTCGTTAACCCAGTCGTTGTTCAGTAGCATTTTGTTTAATCTCCATGTATTTGTGGCTTTTCTGATTTTCTTCCTATAGTTGATTTCTAGTTTCTTACTGTTGTGGTCAGAAAAGATGCTTGGTATTATTTCAATCTTCTTAAATTTATGGAGACTTGTTTTGTGGCCTAATATGTGATCAATCCTGGAGAATGTTCCATGTGCATTTGAAAAGAACGTGTATTCTTCGGTTTTTGGATGGAATGCTCTGTATATATCTACTAGGTCCATCTGTTCTAGTGTGTTGTTTAAGGCCAATGTTTCCTTATTGATCTTCTGTTTGGATGATCTATCCGTTGGTGTAAGTGGAGTGTTAAAGTCCCCTATTATTATTGTGTTGCTGTCTATTTCTGTTTTTATGTCTGTTAATAATTGCTTTATATATTTAGGTGCACCTACATTGGGTGCGTAGATATTTACAAGTGTTATATCTTCTTGTTGGATTGTTCCCTTGATCATTATGTAATGCCCTTCTTTGTCTCTTTTTACGTTTTTTGTTTGAAAGTCTATTTTGTCTGATATGAGTACTGCTACCCCAGCTTTCTTTTCATTGCCATTTGCATGGAGTATCTTTTTCCATCCCTTCACTTTCAGTTTGTGAGTGTCTTTAGGTCTGAAGTGTGTCTCTTGTATGCAGCATATATATGGGTCTTTTTTTTTTTTTTTTTTGTGAGGAGATCAGCCCTGTGCTAACATCCGCCAATCCTCCTCTTTTTTTGCTGAGGAAGATGGCCCTGGGCTAACATCTGTGCCCATCTTCCTCCACTTTATATGGGACGCCGCCACAGCATGGCTTGCCAAGCAGTGTGTTGGTGCACGCCCGGGATCCGAACCAGCGAACCCCAGGCTGCCGCAGCGGAGTGCGCGCACTTAACTGCTTGCACCACCGGGCCAGCCCCTGGGTCTTGTTTTTTTATCCAATCAGCCACCCTATGCCTTTTATTGGAGCATTTAGTCCATTGACGTTTAAAGTAGCTATTGATTAGTATGTACTTACTGCCATTTTTTAACTTTATTTCTCAGTGTTTTAGTAGTCCTTCTCTGTTCCTTTCTCCTTCTATACAGAATTGATGGTCTCTTTAGTTTGACCTCTGTCTGAAAGCTCTACTCTTTAATTCCCCTCCTCCCTCATTTTATGTTTTTGACATCACATCTAACTTCTTTTTTGTGCATTTGTATCCATTACCCTCTTATCATGGAAAGAGATAACTTTTCCTATTTGTGTTCTTCTCTTTTCCCCTTAAATCAGTCCCTTTAGCATTTCTTGTAACACTGGTTTCTTGGTGACAAACTCCTTTAATTTTTGCTTGTCTGGGAAATTTTTGATCTCTCCTTCCATTTTGAATGCTAACCTTGCTGGGTAGAGTATTCTTGGCTGTAAATTTTTCCTTTTAGCACTTTAAATATATCATGCCACTCTCTTCTAGCCTGTAAAGTTTCTGCTGAGAAGTCAGCTGATAGCCTTATTGGGTTTCCTTTGTATGTAACTTGTCTTTCTCTTGCAGCTTTTAGGATTCTCTCTTTATCTTTAATTCTGGACGTTTTGATTATGGTGTGTCTTGGTGTGAGCCTCTTTTGGTTTATCTTGTTTGGGGCTCTCTGTCCCTCCTGTACCTGGATGTCTGTTTCCTTCCTTAGGTTAGGGAAGTTTTCCTCTATTATTTCTTGAAATAGATTCTCTGCCCCTTTGTCTCGCTCTTCTCCTTCCGGGACACTTATAACACGGATGTTAATGCGCTTGATGTTGTCCCAGGGGTCCCTTAGACTGTTCTCACTCTTATTAATTCTTTTCCCTTTTACCTGTTCAGCATGGGTAATTTCTTATAGTCTTTCATTCAGCTCGCAGACCCGTTCTTCTGTGTCCTCTAGTCTGCTTTTGAGTCCCTCTACTGAATTTTTCATGTCCAATATTGTATTCTTCATTTCTGATTGGTTCTTTTTTATATCTTCCATTTCTTTGTTGACATTCTCACTGAGTTCATCTATTCTTCTCCCCAGATCAGTGAACATCCTTAACACTCTTTGTTTGAACTCTTGTCGTGTAGGTTGCTCATTTCTGTTTCACTTAGTTCCTTTTCTGGGCTTTTGTCCTGTTCCCTTACTTGGAATGTATTACTTTGTCTCTTCATTTTGCCTCTTTCCCTGTGCTTGTGTCTATGTAAAAGGTAGGTGAGCTACGTCTCCTGCTCTTGGATAGGTGACCTTATATAAGTGATGCCTTAGGAGGCCTGCAGTGTGCTTCCCTCAGTTCTCAATGTTCCAGGGGTGACCCCTATGTGGGCTACGTGTGTCTTTCTGTTGTGGCCTGTTTGCTCTCCCTGTAGGCGCCCAGGGAGGCCGAGTTATGCTCCTGGCCAGCTGTTGTAATGCTCAGCTGCTTGTAGTTGTTGTGGGCCCTTCAGTCTCTGTATCAGGTGTGGGGAACCCCAGCACAGTTGGCTGCAAGGTCTAATAGCACATTGCTGTTGCAGTTTTTGTATTAAGTGAGTAGGCCCCCAGCGTGGCAGGTCGTTAGGCTCAGGGGCTTACAACTGTTATAAGCCTCCAGCCTTTAGGTTTCTTGTCAGCTTTCTGAGGATTGCAGTTGGGTGGGGCTGGCCTCAGGCATGGGAGCACCCAATGGTTTCAGGCTTTGAAAGGTGGAGCAAACCCCCTATGTGGGTCTTTGAGAAGCACAAGTCTTCTGCAGCTGACAAGCCCCACCACCCATGGGTCCACACACACAGTCAACACAGTCCTGCCCCATGTGCGTGCCCCGGCCTCCTAAAGTGGACCCAGTGTCTCTACGGCGGGAGCCCCACACACTCCACCACTGCCCCACACTCTTCACCCACTCCTTGTGCACACCCTGCCCCACTGAAGTGGGCTCAGTTGCCAGGCTGCAGAGAATCCAGTTACCAATCTAGGCAGGCCCACAAGTTGCCTGAGGGCTTGTTTGAGTGGGGCCAGTCTCTAGGGTGGGCTGCCTGCCCTGGCTGAGCCAGATTAAATCAGTGCTCTAGTGGGTAGGGCAGAGCCTGGGCTAGCAGGGCCCAGGGAGAACTCCAATGGTGTCTGTGTCAGCACGCCCACACCAGGCCACAACAATGGCCACTGCCAATGTCCCCGTCCCTGGAGAGGTCTCACCTCTCACTGCAATGCACTCAGAGCCTATCAGGTGAGTCTCTTTTCACCAAAGCACTGTGCACCTTTCTTTGTGGTGATATTCGGTTGCTTTCTTAAACGGGTGAGTTTGTGCATGGGCCCTTTAAGACCCGGTTTTAGTTTCTTTGTGAACCAGCTTTTCTGGGAGTACTCCCCAATGTTTTAGTAGCAGGCAAAGTCAGATATTATGCCACTTGTCTCGATTGTGCTGGGTCCACAAAGTGCCTACAGTGAGGGCAGTCCCTGGCTCAGGGCCCTGGTCCTTCAGGGAGGGCTGCGTACCTTTGGGCTGCTCCTGTGTGGCCGTGAAGCTGGCAGCTTGTGAAGGCGGCATTTTTTTCTCTCCAGAAGGGAGTTTCTGCCTCTTCTACCTCAATTAGGATTGTCCTTTGTTGCAGGAGTTCCTCTTATCCAGCTTTCAGTTCTGTGTCAGGGGTAATTTTTCCATGAGTAGTTGTAAATTGGCTGTGTCTGCGGGAGGAGGTGAGTTCAGAGTCTGCTTACGCTGCCATCTTGACTTCTCTCCCCTCTGTGTCTTTTGATTGGTGAATTCAATCCATTTACATTTAGAATGATTCTTGATATATGAGGGCTTAATACTGCTATTTTACCTTTTGTTTTCTGGTTTTTCTATATTTCCATTGTTTCTTTTTCCTTGTATTTCTGACTGCCATTTCAGTTTGATGGGTTTCTGTGATGTTTTTCTCAGTTTTGTCTTTATGATTTGTGATTCTCATTGGATTTTTGGTTTTGTGGTTACCATGAGGTTTGTATTTAAGGTCTCATAGATGATATAGTCCTTTTTCAGATAGCCTCTTATCTACATTAGACTAAGCGGGTTCCATTCTTTTCTTCTTCCCCTTCTATGTGTTTGTTGTCACAAATTTTTCTTTTTTGTGTTGTGAGTTGTGACTAAATTGAAGTGTTAATTGCTATCTTTGATGCTTTCTTTACCTTAGCCTTTATATTACAACTAAGTGTTTGCTAACCTGTTCTGATAGAGGGCTGCAATTTTCTGATTTCGTCTGTCTACAACTTTGCTCAAAGCTTTGTAAATATTTGCCTTTTTCTTTTTTTTTTTTTTTTAAAGATTTTATTTATTTATTTTTTCCCCCCAAAGCCCCAGTAGATAGTTGTGTGTCATAGCTGCACATCCTTCTAGTTGCTGTATGTGGGACGCGGCCTCAGCATGGCCGGAGAAGCAGCGCGTCGGTGCGAGCCCGGGATCCGAACCCGGGTCGCCAGCAGTGGAGCGCGCTCACTTAACCACCAAGCCACGGGGCCGGCCCTGCCTTTTTCTTTCTTGTAGGAGGGTTCCTTTCAACATTTCTTGTAAGGCAGGTCTAGTGGCAATGAACTCCCTTAACTTTTGTCTGTCTGGGAAAGCTTTTTTTTTCTCCTTCATATCTCAAAGATGACTTTGCTACATAGAGTATTCTTGGCTAATAGGTTTTGCCTTTCAGTATTTTGAATATATCATTCCTCCCTCTCTTAGCCTGTAAGGTTTCTGCTGCGAAATCAGCTGAAAGCTTGATGTGTATTCCTTTGTAGGTGGTTTTATTCTCTTTGCTTCCCTTAATGTATTTTCTTTGTCATTGACATTTGCCTGTTTTAATATTAAATGCCTTGGAGAGGGTCTTTTTGGATTGATGTAATTAGGCGTCCTGTTAGCTTTATGTACTTGTATGTCCAATTCTTTCCTCATGTTTGGGACGTTCTCAGCTGTTATTTCTTTGAACAAGCTCTCTGCTCCTTCCTTCCTCTTTTTTCCCTTGGTGATACCTATAATCCTTATGTTACTTTTCCTCATTGTGTGGGATATTTCTCAAAGACTTTCTTCATTATTTGAAAATCTTAGTTCTCTCTCCTCCTCCACCTGAATCATTTCATTGTTTCTATCTTCAAGCTCACTAATTCTCTCCTCCATAAGGTCTACTCTATTTTTAATACTTTCTGTATTATTTTTTTGTCGCATTAATTGTGTTCTTCTTATCCAGAATTTGTTTGGTTTTTTTTTTTTTTTTAGGGCTTCAGTCTCTTTGGTGAAGTATTTCTTCTCTTGATTAATTTTATTCCTGAGCTCATTGAACTGTCTTTCTGAGTTTTCTTGTAACTCATTGAGTTTCTTTATGACAGCTATTTTGAATTATCTGTCATTTAGACTGTACATTCTGTGACTTCAGGATTGGTTTCTGGAGACATGTCATTTTCCTTTTGCTCTGGAGTGTTAATATAGTTCCTCGTGTTGTTTGATGAATTGATCCTCTACTGGTTCATGTGGTAGTTGTCACCTTTCCTTATTTAGGTATAGCTTTGGTTACTTTTGTTGCCTAGATTGTGTTCCTCAATTGGCTCTCTGCGGGCTCAGGTGCTGTTGTCCTCTGCACCACCTGCACTGCTGCTCTGGAATTGTATGTGGGTGCTGGTTGCACTGTTGCCAGGTGGTGCTGGGTTCATGGATGTCACTGTCACTAGTGGGGCTCGGTGACCTGGGGACTTGTATGCAGTCCTTGCTGCTGGTGGATTTTGTTGTCTGAGGGCAGCCACTGTGGACTGGGTGTTCCTGCCCCAGCTGCTTGCATTTGTGTGGGTCAGGCTGCTGCCACTGCTGTACCTCCAGAGACCATTGTGGAGCGAGGCTGCTACCGTGCCACCACAATTCTGCAGGCATTTGCACATGTGGGGGGCCACTGCTGACTGCCACCACTGTCCCAAGGGCATTTGCTTGCACCTGGGTCCACCTCCAGCCACTGTCTCTACTCCTTGGGTGTTTGCACACTTGGGGCCAGGCTGCCTCACCATCCCTCACAGTCACTCAGGCCACTGCATGATGATCTGTGCCCTGTATTGCTGCCACTGGGGGAGGGTGAGAGGGCTGCTCCCCTAGTTCCACTGCTTCCCGGGGGTCCAGTCTACCCACCTTCAGATGTATAGCTGCCTGGATCTCTTAGGTGTCCTGTTGTGCTGTGTACGGAAGCCTCTGTTGGTCAATGGATGTCTGTTTGGTTGTAATTTAGAGGGACAAGACAAAATAAACAACTCAGTCCGCCATGATGCTGACGTCACTTGTTATTTCTTGTCTTTTTGGTAATAGTCATTCTAACAGGTGTGAGGTGATATCTCATTGTGGTTTTGATTTGTTTTTCTCTATTGAGTAGTGATGTTGAGGGTCTTTTCATGTACATTTTGGCCATTTGTGTGTCTTCTTTGGAAAAATGTCTATTCAGGTCCTGTGCCCATTTTTAAATTGGATTATTTGTTCTTTTGCTATTGAGTTGTATGAGTTTCTTATATATTTTAGATTAACCTCTTATCAGATATATGGTTTACAAATATTTTCTGCCATTCCATATGTTGTCATTTCATTTTGTTGATTTTTTTTTTGCTGTGCCAAAGCTTTTCAGTATAACGTAGTCCCACTTTCTTATTTGTGTTTTTGTTCACTGTGCTTTTGGTGTCATAGCCAAAAAAGTCATTTTCAAGGCTAATGTCAAGGAACTTTTCCTCTGTGTTTTCTTCTATGAGTTTTATGGTTCAGATCTTACTTTTAAGTCTTTAATCCATTTTCAGGTAATTATTGTGAGAGTTTTAAGATAGAGTTATGGTTTCATTGTTTTGTATGTGGCTGTCCTGTTTTACTGGCATCATTTATTGAAGAGACTGTCTTTTTCCCAGTGTATAGTTTTGGTTTCTTTGTCATAAAATAATTGCCCTTTATGTGTGGATTTATTTATGGGATCTCTATTTTTTTCCTTTAATATATGTATCTATTTTTGTTCCAACCTCATATTGTTATGATTACTATGGCTTTGTAATATAGCTTGAAATCAAGAAGTATGATGCCTCCAGCTTTGTTCTTTTTTAAAGTTGATTTGGCTTGAGGTCTTTTGTGGTTCCAAACAAATGTTAAGGTTGTTTGTTCTATTTCTGTGAAAAATGCTGTTGGAATTTTGATAGGGATTGCATTGAATCTGTAGATTGCTTTGGGTAACATAGACATTTTAACAATATTAATATTTTCCATCCCTGAGCACGGAATATCTTTCCATTTATTTGTGTCTTCAATTTCTTTCATCAGTGTCTTATAGTTCTCAATGTATAGGTCTTTCACCACCTTGGTTAAATTTATTCCTAAGTATTTTATGCTTTTTGATGCAATTGTAAATGGGATTGTTTTCTTAATTTCTTTTTGATAGTTTGTTATTAGTGTATAAAAACAATGGATTTTTGTATATTGATTTTGTATCCTGCAACTTTACTGAATTCTTTTAGTGGTTCTAATATTTTTTGGTGGAGTCTTTAGGGTTTTCTATATATTATATCATGTCATCTGCATATAGAGACATTTTTACTTCTTTTCGATTTTGGATGCCTTTTAATTGCTTTTTCTTGCCTTTTAATCGCCCTGGCTGGGACTTCTGATACTATGTTGAATAAAAGTGGTGAGAGTGAGTGTGAGCATCCTTGTCTTGTTCCTGATCTTAGAAGAAAAGCTTTCAGCTTTTTACTATTGAGTATGATGTTAGCTGTGGGTTTGTCGTATGTGTCCTTTATTATGTTGAGGTACATTCCCTCTATCCCCACTTCGTTCAGAGTTTTTTTTTGTCATGAATGAGTGTTGAATTTTGTCAAGTGCTTTTTCTGCATCTATTGAGATGAATATTTGATTTTTATTTATCCTTCATTTTATTAATAGGTGTACCACATTGTTTGATTTGTGGATGTTAAAATATCCTTGTATCCCTAGACTAAATCCCACCTGATCATGATGTATGATTATTTTAAAGTATTGTTGAATTCATTTTGCTAATATTTTACTGAGAATTTTTGCATTTATATTCAGGGATATTGGCCTGTAGTTTTCTTTTCTTGTAGTGTCCTGGTCTGGTTTTAGTATCAGGGTAATGCTGGCCTCTTAAAATGAGTTGTGTGTGTTCCCTGCTCATCAATTTTTTGGAAGATTTTGAAGGATCATTATTATGTCTCAATTTTGGTAGAATTCACTGGTGAAGCCATGTGGTCCTGGACTTTTGTTTGTTGGGAGATTTTTGATTACTGATTCAATTCTTTACTAGTAATTAGTTTGTTCAGATTTTCTATTTCTTCATGATTCAGTCTTGTTAGGTTGTATGTTTCTAGGAACTTGTCCATTTCTTTTAGGTTGTCTAATTTATTGGTGTATAATTTTTCACAGTAGTCTCTTACGATCCTTCGTATTTATGTGATATCAGTTGTGATGCCGCCTCTTTCATTTATTTTATTTATTTGAGTCCTCTTTTTTATTGGTTAGTTTAGCTAGAGGTTTGTCTATTTTGTTTATCTTTTCAAAAAACCAGTTCTTAGTTTCATTGATCTTTTCACTCTCCTTTCAGTCTCTATTTTATTTATTTCTGCTGTGATCTTTGCTATTTCCTTCCTTCTTGTAACTTTGGCCTAAGATGTTATTCTTCTTCTAGTTCCTTGAAGTGTTGCATTAGGTTGTTTATTTAGATCTTTCATTTTTTCTTTATGTAGGCATTTAGTGCTCTGAACTTCCCTGCTAGAACTGCTTTTGCTGCATCTCATAAGTTTTGGTATATTGTAGTTCCATTTTCATTTGTCTCATTATTTTTTGATTTCTCTTTTAATTTCTTCTTTTCTCTATTTGTTGTTCAGTATCATATTGTTTAATCTATCTAACTTTGTGCATTTTCCAGTTTTCTTCTTGTAATTGATTTCTAGTTTCATAGCATTGTAGTTGGAAAAGATGCTTGATATGAATTAGGTCTTCTTAAATTTATTAAGACTTCTTTTGTGGCCTAGAATATGATCTTTCCTGGAGAATGTTCCTTGTGTGCTTGAGAAGAATGTATATTCTGCTGCTTTTGGAATGGAATGTTCTGTAAATGTCTGTTAAGTCCATCTGGTTTAATATGTGGTTTAAGTCCAATTTCCTTATTGATTTTCTGTCTGGACGATCTATCCATTGTTGAAAGTGGGATATTGAAGTCCCTTGCTATTATTGTATTGCTCTCTTTTATCTTTTCACATCTGTTAACATTTGCTTTATATATTTGGGTGCTCTTATGTTGAGTGCAAAAATATTTTATATTTCTTAACAATATTTTTGACTACCTCACATTTTATTATATATTAATTATTGTCTGCATTATGGATTGACTTGTGTCTCCCTAAAATTCATATATTGAAGTTCTGACCCCCAGTACCTCAGAATATGACCTTATTTGGAAATAGGCTCAGTGCAGATGTAATTACTTTAAGATCAGTAGTGTGGGCCCCTAATCCAATATGACTGGTGGACTTATAGAAAGGGGAAATTTGGACATATACACAGACAGGGAGAACACCATGTGAAAATGAAAGCTGAGATCGGGTGATACTTTTATGAGTTTTTGAGCTTTCAAAGATTGCCAATAAACACCAGAAGCTAGGAGAGAGGCATGGGTCAGATTCTTCCTCACAGCCCTCAGAAGAAACCAACCTGTTGACGCCCTGAACTCAGAATTCTATCCTGCATAACTATGATACAATAACTTCTGCTGTTTAAGCCATCTAGTTTGTGGTACCTTCTTAGAGCAGCCCTGGGACACTGATACATACCCCTACTTAGTGTATATATATTTTCTTTCTATGTGCCCTGTCTTTCAAACCCTAGGGTTTGACATACTTTTAATTTTCTCAGACAGGATAATGATCACTGATACTGAGCCCTGACATGGTATGATCTTTTGAAAAGATTAACTTGCTATTTGATGGCAAGTTGATCACATTGGACATTTTCTACCTTGGAGTGGTCAGAGACTCATCCTTATAGGGATTTATATGTATGCCAGGTACAAAAATACCTATACCTGTATAAACAAACATGCATCCCCTGTTTCTCATGCCTCAGCTAGCACCACCACTCAAGAACTTTCATTGTCTGGCATACTGACATCTCAAACCATGGGATCCATTTTACTATGAAGGACATGTTACAACGGACTCATGACAATGGGATCCATTGTTCCTCCCATATTCTGCATCACACAGAAGTCACCAGCCTGTTTCCTGACAGCTTTGCCAACAAATAATTAGCAAACATTTGATTACATGATAATATATCTCAGGAGGAATACACTGGTGATGAAATATGAACTCTATAGCAGTGAAGCTGTAGTCATAAACCTGTTAGAAAGCTCTTTGGAAACAAAGATACAGATGAGTTATAAAGCTGGGGGCTCAGACAGCTGTTGATGTGATTGTGAGTCACTATCTATGAGTTGAGGGTGAGGCTTGAGGTGATTTTAGATTTTTTTTTTTTCCAAAATATTCAGAAATGGCTAACTCCCTCTCTGTCAATCACTTCTGATAGACTTTTGAGGGCCACCATACATTGTGGTAATTTCTTCCACGCCCCCAAAAGTCAATTTTTACCCCCTTGGTGGTGATATGTCTGATGTGAATGCATACATTGGGAGAAATAAAGCAGAATACTGACTGTAACCCAAACTTTAATATGGATGTGAATAAATTACAAGGAAATTAATTTAAAAATTAGTCATTATTTTGGGGTTATGAAATAATGAGCAACTTTCTATTTTGTTCCTCTTATTTTTCTAGTTTCCAAATGTACACTGATATGTACCTCCAAGGGATGTTGTGAAGATTCTATAATATTTTGCATGTGAAAGTAAAGCTCAGGTGTTACATAGGTCTTAAGTGTTAACAAAAGCCTGAAAATGTTGCCCCAGTATTCATTACCCAATGAACATGTGCCATATTCTGCAGAATTAATAACATTTTCATGTAGATTGATTAAAAAAACATTCATTTAATCATTGTATAGATATTTATTGAATATGCAATTCATGTCAGAAACCAATTGAGACACAGCAAAATCACACATGAATTAGATGTTCTGTGTTGTTGAACATCTCACCAATGACTTTTCCTCAAACACATACAAAGAAATAAATAAAATGAGATAATGCCATAGAGATATATGGTCAGATTTTGCAGGGAATACAAAGGACTGATTGATGAGATCTGTAAGGACTTTTCAGATGAAGTAAGATTTCAAGTGAATGTAGAAGATTGAGTAAGAGGTTTTTAAGTGATAAATCAAATGTTTATCAAGATTTGGGATTAGCTTTTCTCACAAAGAAAAGTTGACACTCATTTCCAGTGGCTACAGTTTCACCTTCTATACTTTTCTCCTTTTTTCATAGTCTTTACAATACCATAAAATTTATACTGTCTTTATGCTCTCCCTATCTTTTGATATCATCATCCTCCCTCAGATTCATTTTTACCAAGGTTTAAACAATTGACAATTTTAAAATTACCTGCAAATAGGAATCAAAACTTAAAAATAAAGATATGATGTATTTACTCTAGATCCTTGGGAAATGCAGGGTTTAAGGATCAGAGAGAGAAGACAGTATACCCTTACTGCCTCCATCCTTCCTGTTCAATTACTTCAGATAGATGATGGCTTACTCTGCCTTTGAAATGACATAGCAAGGGCACTGTAAATGTGAGGAATCTTACTTGCAGAGAAAATTTCCAATCTCTGAAATGGCCGACTTGTAGAGAAGTAGAGTAGTTTATTCTCCAGCATAGAGACCCCAGATTTTGAATGTATTTACTAGTAAAATGCGTTAAAAAATGGGGAGCAAACATGAGAATTGCTTGATTTTTGTTTTGTTAAGAACATGAAGCCACTTTCCAAAAAATTACCATCTACCACCACCATAATTCAATAACAGAAAGAAAATTATAAAACCAAAGTGAAGAAGATAGTATTATATAAAGAATAATCTTTTATGTTGACTTGCTTAACTTTAGGTGAAACTTCTTATTTGCTTATTTCTCCAGGTTGGTGAAAAAGTGTCTCATGGACTGGCCCTGATCTGGAGTCTGATGTTTGGGACTTTTGGAAACTACTTGTCTAAAAGCCTTGAAATATCGGTATCCACCTTCTTTTACATATCTATCAGGAAGAAAATTAATAATATTTATAAAACTGTGTTAATTTTCTGTTTAGAAACACTTCATGTCTCCCTATTCTCTACAACAATGGTTCTCAAACTTTAGCATAATCACAGGTAGTGCTTGTTAAAAAGCAGATTTCTGGGACCATCCTCAGACTGTTGATTCAGTAGGTCTGAGCTGGGGCCCAAGAATTTGCATGTCTAATAAGTTGTCAGGTGATGCTGATGCTGCTGGTCCAGTACCACGCTACCCTACAGGAAAAAGCCTAAACCCCTTATCAAAGCATGTAAGGATAAAAGCTAAGCGACCATAATAGAGAGACCCCAAAATACAGAGACTTAATTAATATGAAATAATATAGAAGGTTTTTCTCCTGTAATAGTCTGGAGGCATTGCTCAGCTGGTGGAGTGGTTCTGTTTCCATCTTACTGTTCCGTTCCCTCTTAGGGTTTTTGTTAGAGCTAAGTACCCTCCACATTCACATTTCAGGCAGGGGGAAGGGGAGGGAAGGAGAAAGAAGAGAGCAAGTGGCTTCATATTTGAGAAGATGACCCAGAAGTTTCACACATCACTTCCCTGGCATTGTGTTGGTGGAGGCCAGGCTAGGAAATGTAATTTGCAGCACAGTGGTCCAATGCCCAGTTAGAACTTGAGGCAGAAGGTGCAGTAAGTATTGGTGGGCAGTTAGTCTCCACCACAAAGGCTCCTCTGGTAGTATCAGATGAATGAAAGGGAATGTTGTTTCTCATAAAAATGTTAGGTCTGGGAAAAAAAAATCAGTGTCCAGTATAATCCTACATTAGAATAAAGGCCCATGTGAAATTTTTCCTTAATACTTTGTACATAGCTCTATTGTTGTACTTAACCACATTTCATAATCATATATTTATTTATCTGCAGTCCCTGATTAGTCTTGAGGCTTTTTAAACACATGGATTGCATTTTATTTTTCTATCTGTATTTCTTATTTATCTATTTCATTATCATCTCTCTACTTCCTACTTACTTACAAAGTCAGTACCTAGTATAATTCTTGGTATTTAGCACACATCCAAGAAATACTCTTTGAATAAATGAATTGATTCATCATCTGTTGGTAAAGGTCAATATTATTTCTTTAACTCTTTACACCCTGATTTTTTCTATCTAAGTCGTGACTTTGCTGACCATTTTCATATCCACAATATTCTCTTTACTGCGCTCCTGACTTCTTTGTTTCTTAAAGTGTAGATCAGAGGGTTAAGGCTGGGTGTGACAATTGTGTAAAAGAGAGTAAGGAACTTCCCTTCATCTTGGGATGTGCTATTCTGTGGCTTCATGTACATATAAATGATTGTTCCGTAGAACAGGGTTACCACTGTGAGGTGCGATCCACATGTATTGAGGACCTTATGCCACCTTGCTGCTGACTTGATCCTCACGACAGCTTGAGTGATAACTCCATATGAGATGACAATTAGTGATAGAGGCACTAGAAGAAATATCACTCCAAGAGCAAAGACAACAATCTCAATGACTTTTGAATAGACACAAGCCATCTTGATCAATGCTGGCATCTCACAGAAAAAATTATCCACCTCCCGGTGCCCACATCTTGGCAACTTCAAAGTCAAGGAGCAAAGAATTAAGGCACTGCCTAGACCACCTAACCAGGCAGCCAGCACCATCTTCTGGCAAAGCTGAGGGTGCATTATTACTGTGTAGTGAAGAGGTTGACAGACAGCAGCATAGCGGTCATAGGCCATCACAGCCAAGAGAAGACATTCTGTGGCTCCCAAGTCTAGGGCATAGAAGAATTGTAGCACACACCCTCCATATGTAATAGACTTTTTTCGACCCCATAGATTGACCAGCATCTGGGGGATAATGCTGGTTGTATAACAGATGTCCAGAAAAGACAAATTGGATAAGAAGAAATACATGGGAGTATGGAGCTGGGTGTCTAGGTAAGATACAAGAATGATGGTTGTGTTTCCTACCAGAGTCACAATATAGAAGATGAAGACAACCACAGAGATGATGCGTGCTAATTGAGGCTGATCAGAAAACCCCAGAAGGATGAAATCTGTTTCAGAACTTCCATTGCTTGTTTCCATTGCCTCTTATGAAAGGCTAGGAGACAACACCAGTGTAGCAAAAAATACTATCATCCTTAGGTAGAACTAAAAATCTCTGGAGTTTGTCATGGGTGTTCCAAACTCACTTATTTATACGCTTTCTCCCATTTGGATCATCTCTTTTAACATTTCCCCTGTGTTCAGTGCCCAAAGCCTCTTCATGCTTAATCAAAATCAGAGTGGTTCTAAAAACAAAATGTTAAACTCAATTACACTGAATTGTAAATCTTTGAAAAGTCTTCATATGCTATGTCATCCATGGTTCTATGTATTTTGATTAAGTAATAAATACAAAAAATTAATTATATAATTTTAAGAGTGGGTTATATTTTGAGGAGTGTTCCTCCTTGAGCATATGATATAAGCATCACATGATCATGACAAATCTTTCTCTTATCAAAGGAGTTGAGCTTGAGGTAACAAGTTAAATGACATATTTTCTTGGGATAAGCTCCACCATTTGGTAGCGGAATCACTTTCTAGATTCACTTCCAAATGTCTACATCTAACCATTACAATCATAATCATAATCATAATCACTATCACTGCCAACCTTATCCTTCTCATATTTTTCCTTCTCTTCAACATTGCATTCACCATGTTGCTGTATCAATTTTGGTGTTCTCTACTACACTGCCCATTTTTGCACGTGTTTTTGGTGCCAAGAAAAGTAATGTATCTTATTTTTAACTTTTATTTACATGAACAGAGGCCATATGTTTCTTTGAATTCCTTTCATGACTGCTATTACATGATCTAGATAGCCCTATTGAATTCTTGCAGAGTCAAAAATTGAACTAATTCTAGAACTATTGGTTACGACATACATATAGGAACAATCTGAGTTAGCTCTCACTCACTTGGCCAGTCAGCAAAATTCACAAGGCAGACAATTCAAACAAAAAGCAGTTCATTAAACAATCAGTGAGTTGTTTTTCCCCAGGGAATTTACCAATTACATGAGTGGACCCTCTCGTTTTGGAGCTGTATAGGTAAAACTACCCTCATTTCAACTCCAAAAGAATACAGATAAAGGATAAAATTACATCAATCTCACTATTTTTGAATACTTTCTCATGTTATTAAATAGAAGGAATTTTGAATGACTGAATTAGTTTATAGATTTTTTATGCATATTATTTCTGATCATGAACTTCAGACCTAGGGTTCCTTATATTTATAGTGTCTTTGGGGCTGAGGAATAATAACCTTATTTGCTGCAGTTAAAGTAAAAAAGGTAAATATAAATTACTTACAGTATATCATTGTTATAAGCATTTTAGTTCGAACATTATAATGTTATAATCATGAAGAAGGAACTAGTATTACCAGGAAGTAGGATGAGGTAGAGATGCAGTTTTTCTCAATACAAAATGGAAATTTCATTTAATGAATGAGTGTCCAGTTTTTGTGTAATAGGATGTCAGCTGAATTAACCATAGTGCTTAAGTGCATAGATTCTGGACTCAGAGTGCTTGGAATCTAATCTCAGCTTCGCTACTTGAAAGCACTGTATCCTGGGGCAATTATTTAACCTGTTTGTATGCCAGATTCTGTATGTTAAGTGAAGATAATAACACTTCCTCCCTTGAAGGGAGGTTGTGAGGGTTAATATTTGTGAAAGCATTTGGAACTGTGCTTGGTTCATATTTAATTCTAAGAATTAAAACTATGTTCACGTACCCAGAAATCATCATTATTCTTTACCCCTTCTTCCTTCATTTTGCACACTGGTGATTTTACCATGATGGTTTAGAAATAAACTGGAATACTTAAAAATCTTTTTCTGTAACTTTTAAAATGCACAAACATACTTATGTACACAAAAATACTCATAAACACAATGTACATATTGAACTGATGAACCTCAGAGCCAGGAGAGGACTTGAGCTACCCAGATTCATGGATTACAGAATGCACTCAGCTGTTTTGACCAGTTACGATTGGGATAGTGTTGAAAATTAAAAGGCTATAGAATTTTCGAGTTGAAATGGACCTCAGGAGCCATGTATCCAGTTTTCTGCCTGGATAGGGGATCCTTCCACAGAATATTCACACAACTTCTATCTTTGTAACTTCAGTAACAGGAGAGCCAGTTGCACATGAAGCAGCCTCTTTCCTTTAATCAATGCTTCTTACTTACCTCTTACGTTGACCTCAAAGATGCCACTTTGTAACATCCAGGCACTGGCTCTTTAGCTTTATTCTGGAAAGAACACAGTGTAAATCAATTCAACATGGTTTCGCTTATTAAAAAACCAGTTTTATTATAAAATTAAACATGGGTACAGAAAAAAAGTAAAAACTTGGTGAGTTAAGGTGACTATTCTTGTAACTAACACCAAGGTCAAGAAATAGAGCATTGCCAAGCACCCAAGGAGCTTCTCTTTGTGCCTCATCCAAATCATAACCCTTCCGTGTTCCTCAAAGTATCCACTATCCTGATGTTTATAGTAATCCCCTTCTTGTATTTTAAAGCTTAATTACCCAAATGTGCATCTCTAGACAATATTGTTTAGTTTGGCTCATTAAAACTTTTTATGTCTTTTAAGTCTCTTTAAATATTAAAATCTGTTATCAAATATACTCTTGATTTATCTTCCCAGACTAAGCACATAGATTGTTGTCCGCTGTTCCCGACGCCATGAGATCTTTAGTTACCGTGCTTTTCTGGTTGCTATCCATTGGACACACTGTGGTTTATCAAATGGCTCAGATTAGTGAGTTCCAAAGTGAACACAGGACCCCACGTGTGCTACACTATTGAAGAGAAGAGTGAACATCTATGATCTACATATATTTCCTAAAATATATGTCAGCTAGATTTAGCAGGTGAAACACATTACTGGCTTAAGCTTTGGATCACATAAGGCCCCAGGTAGCCTTATTAGAAGTGCTGTCAAACCAGAATTACACTTTATGTAATTTAATGTTGTGAATAAAAATATAGAACTTTTCATTTTATGCTTTTCAACATTTTCCGTATTGGTTCAAGGCTTGGGTCTCAAATTTTAAATATTATTTTAGTTTTAGGGACAGAGATTGGATTGGTGGTTACCAGAGGGGAAGGGGGGAGGGAGGAGGGTGAAAGGGATAATTGGGTACATGTGTGTGGTGATGGGTTGTAATTAGTATTTTGGTGGTGAACATGATGTAATCTATGCAGAAATAGAAGTACAATGATGTACACCTGAAATTTTTACAATGTTATAAACCAATGTTACTGCAATAAACAAAAAATTAAAAAAAAATAAAAAATAAAAAAATAAATAAATAAAATTAAAAAAAAAAAAAGTGAATGTGATATTAAAAATGAGACTTAGAGTACACACTGAAGAAATAGATGATAAAAAAGAGGCATGCTACATTTTGATGGAAACTCAGTTTCTCATTTTTCATGGTATGGAGGTCAGTTTCTAGGAACATAGCATAATTTTACATTTTACTTTCCTTGGTGAATTTAAGACAAATGAAACATATTTAAATTTGAATTTATACAGTGATGTGGAGAGAAAATTAGAAGCATAAAATTTCGTGGTTGTCTAAAATTGTGTAAAGAATGAGAAGCTATTAAAGGATTCTTTTATTAATTGAAAAGTAAGAGGCTGTATTGCTGTATCCATACAAAGTCAAAGCAGAAAAAGACAATATAAAACTAGTTAAGACCCCAGACTCCAGAGTTAGACCACCTGTGATTTTACTAGAGCAGATTTCGGTCACTCCCTCACTGTGTGAACTTGAGCAAGCTAATTAACTTCTTTAAACCTCAGTTTCCTCATCTGTAAAATATTCTAGTAGTAGGTGCCTTGTACGATGGTTGTAAGGAGGATTAAATGATATATTAAATATAAGATATTTAGTATAATGAACATTCAGTAACTTCAAAATCCACTAACTCCTCTTGTTGAAATTTGCTATAATCTTTATTCCTGAGAGGGCACAAGTTATATTGGTATTTATTTATATCTCCTATACCTCTCACATTTTTGCTTTCATTTTAGACTGAGGCCTATGCTATCTCAGATGTACGCTATCTAGCATCTGTTTCCTATTCTGTGTCTTCCTCTGTTGTAGATAGCAGAGAATACTTACCAGAAGACAAAAATATTAGAGTACATTTATGTTTTCCTGAGGGAAGAATTCACAGCTGTCATGCTCTCCTGTAGTGCAAATGTCTCTATGTTCCCATTATGATGATCCTTCGTTTCAGTGATAATTCAGAAAAATTCTTGTTTGGCAACTCACTGAGTCCAAGAAATATTGGATCAGCTATCAGTTTCTTATACTAACACCACAATCACATTTGCATTTAAATCACATTTTCAAGATTCAATAGGAGTCTTTATCTAATGAAGATGTTAGAGAAAAACCAGATGTGGAATTGGTGCAAGAGTTAATGAATTAGGTTTTGTTAGATGTATTTCTGATAGGATATTTGTAGTCTTTTAGTGTACACTCTTGTAGACACATTAGTACGCAGATTTGTGTCTAATTAAGCAAAGAGAGCACTATATTGGTCTATGTATACACCAAGAATCATTACCAGCTGGCAAGAAAGTATTTATATTCAACTCTAAAGGCTGCTAGGTTGATGTGTTTTAGACCTTAGGGACTGGTGCCCCACAGAGGTGATTAACAAGTCGTTGACTGTGGTCAGAGGCTTATCCAAACAATTTTGTGAAAATTTCCCTGAAGACTTTAGGTTTCATATTTTCCTTTTCTTTTTAATTTCTTCCATGGAAGTAATTTCAGAGATGAACTCATGTATTATGTTAAATTTACTATTGAAGATTGAAAATATAATTTAAAATCATATCAATAAAATTAACACATTTAATTGAAATTTGGTTTGTTCAATGGGTAAGATATCAATCGAGTTGGAGAAATATAGATATTATCTAGGTGTTGTGTCTACAGGAAAGAAAATAGTTGATTTTAAAAAAGTTTGGAATAATCATAATTCTAGGTTCATGAGCCATATCATCCTTGTTCCATTTTCAATGAATTAAAAATAATACCAGGAACACCTCTCAGCCTACCACCCAATGCAAGAACTGGAAACTTATTATAGCTTAGAGCTACCTATTATATGCCTTTACACTCTCTCTTCTTCCTGCCTGACCCCTAGGTAAATCATGATCTTGAACTTTGAGTTCATCACACACTTATATTAGAGTAAAATTTGTATATTAACGCACTCACATACATGTGTGAGCCTAAATAGCATGTATTTTAAAGTTTAGTTGTTTTTGACTTCCACAAAGGTTATCATATTTTATACATGCTTTTGGGACTTTTCTTTTTTCGCTGAATGTTTTGTTACTCAGATTATCCAATATATTTTATGTAGCTGTGGTTCATTTATTTCCACTGCTGCATAATATTCCACGTGTGAATATGTTACACTTATTTTGTCTATTCTCTTGTGGATGGACATTTTTGCTAATTACAGGTTTGGCTCATATGAAAGGTGTTATGATGAACAATTTTGTATGTGTATTTTGGGGCACATATGCAAGAATGTCGTTTGGGTGTATAGCTAGGAGAGTAATTGCTGGGTTATGGAATAAGTAAATATTAAACTTTTAAGTTACAAGATATTTTTCCCCAAAGTGATTCTATCAACTTATCTTACCCTAGCTATGTATAAATTATTCCATAGATCTACATTTTTCTTCAACACTTGGTCTTACAGACTTTTAAATTATTGCCAACTGAAAGATTATAATGCTACGTAGCTGTGGCCTTGATTTTCATTTCCCTAATAACTAGTAAGTTGAATATATCTTCATATAGTTACTACTATGTATAATTTTATTTCTATGAAAAATCTGTAGATTCCTACAGTTATTCTATTTCATTGTTTCTCTTTTTTTCTTATTAATTTATAGGTGGGGTTTATAATTGCTTTTAATTCTCTGTTGCTTATGTGCCCTGCAAATATTTTCTCTCAGTTTGTTGCTTGGCATTTTACTTTTAAAAATACATCTCTTGCTGATCAGAAGTTCTAAATTTAAACATGGAAGAATCTTTTCACTAGTCTTCTTTAAGAAATCCTTCTCTATTCAAGGTCAGAAAGATATTAACCTGTATTTTGTCTAAAAGTTTCAAAGTTATACCCTAAATACACCTGGAATTAATTTATGTGTACAGTGGAGGGTGGATATCCAAATTTGTTTTTCCATATGGATAACCAAATTTCAGCTTAATTTATTGAAATATTTTTTCTTTCCCCAGTGATGACATAATACCTCTTGGATATATCAAACTTCTATGTATGTGTGTGTACATGTGAGTATGCTCATATATGTTTATGGGCCTTACATTCTGATCCATTGCTCAATTTGTCTTTTCCTGAACTAATACGATCCTGTCAATCATTATATATTCATTATAAATCTTGGTATGTGGTAGGGCAGGAGATTCCTCCTTAACATTCTTCAGAAGTATCTTGCCATTCTTTTTTTAAAATTGAGGTATAATTGACATAAGATTATATTAGTTTCAGGTATACAACATGATGATTTGATATTTGTGTATATTGCTGGAGAATCACCACAGGAAGTCGTTACCATTTGACACCATACAAAGTTACAAAAATTTTTTTTTCTTGTGATGAGGACTTTAAGATCTATTCTCTTAGCAACTTTCAAATATGCAACATAGAATTACCAACTACAGTTATCATGCTGTACATTACATTTTCTTGACAATTATTTTATGACTGGAAGTTTGTACCTTTTGACCTCCACCCATTTAACACCCCCTCCACCCCTTCCTCTGGCAACCACCAATGTGTTCTCTGTATCTATGATATATATTTTTTAAAATTCTACATATAAGTGATATCTTAAAGTATTTTTCTGTCTCTGTCTGACTTAGTTTACTTATCATAATGCCCTCAATATCCATTTATGCTGTTGCAAATAGCAGATTTTATTCTTTTTAGTGGCTGAATAGTATTCCATTGTACATACGTACACTATATCTTCTTTATCCATTCATCCATTGATGGACAGAAGAGTCTTGCTATTCTTAACCCTTTGATATTCCATATACATTTTAGAAGCAGTTTGTTGAGTTCTACAAAAAGAAAGCCAATAATTTGATTGAAGTTGGATTCAATCCATAGATCGATATAGGGAAAATCGACATATTTATATGTCACATTAAATATTCCTACCATTTGACATGAGCTATAGCTTAATTTATTGGGGCTTGCCTTAATGTATTTTAGTATAATTTTATAAATCTCTTTTTTCCTTAGCGTTATAGAGATATAATTGATATATAACATTGTGTAATTTTATGGTGTACCTGATGATGTGATACACTTAAAATGTATATATTGCAAGATGATGACCATGATAAGGTTAGTTAGCACATCCATTACCTCATATACATATCTTTTTTCTTTTTGGTCATGAGAGCATTACGGTTTGTTCTCTTAGTGACTTTCATGTACATAACGCAGTATGGTTAACTGTAGCCCCACTGTGCTACATCAGTTTCCCAGAACTTATTCATCTTATTGCTAGTAATCTTGTGGCTAGAAGTTTGTACCCTTTGACCAGCATCTCCCCATTTCTCCCACTCCACAGCCCCAGGCAACCACCATTCTACTCTCTGTTTCTATGAGTTTGGCTTTTATAGATTCCACATATAAGTGAGGTCATACAGTATTTGTCTTTCTCTGTCTGACTCACTTCACTTAGCATAATGTTCTCAAGGTCCACACATGTTGTTACAAGTGGCAAGATTTCATTCTTTGTTATGGCTGAATAATATTCCATTGTATATATATACAGCACATTTTCTTTATCCGTTCCTCCAGTGATGGAGACTTAGGTTCTTTCCCTGTCTTGACTATTGTGAATAACGTTGCAGTGAACATGGGAGTGCCTCTATCCCTGTGAGATCCTGCTTTCATTTCCATTGGTTATATACCCAGAAGTAGGATTGTTGGATCATGTGGTAGTTCTATTTTTAATTTTTTTAGAAACCTTCATACTGTTTTCCATAGTGGCTGTACCAGTTTACATTTCCACCAACAGTGCACAGGGTTCCCTTTGCTCCACTTCCTCACCAACACTTGTTATTTGCTGAATTTTTGATAGTTGCCATTCTTACAGGTGTGAGGTGACATCCTGTTGTGGTTTTGATTTGCGTTTCTCTAATGATTAGTGATGTTGAGCATCTTTTCAAGTATATATTGGCAGTTTGTATGTCTTCTTTGGAAAAGTGTATTCAAGTCCTCTGCTGATTTTTAAATTTGGTTGTTTGTTTTTTATTTACTTTCGAATTGTATGAGCTCCTTATATAATTTAGATATTAACCTGTTATGAGATACGCGATTTGCAAGTATTTTCTCTTATTCCATAGGTTTTTTCATTTTGTTCATTGTTTTTTTTGCGGTGCCGAAAGTTTTTAGTTTGATGTAGTCTCACTTGTTTATTTGTGTTTTTGTTGACCATCCTTTTAGTGTCATCTCCCCAAAATTAGGGTAATTCTAGCCTCATAAAATGAGTTTGGAATGTTGCCTCCTTTTCGATTTTTTTTCAGTTTGAGAAGGATTGGTATTAATTCTTCTTTAAATGTTTGGTAGAATTCACCAGCGAAGCCATCTAGTTCTGGGCTTCTCTTTTTTAGAAGGTTTTGATTACTGATTCAATCTTTTTACTAGGAATTGATCTGGTTAGATTTTCTATTTCTTCATAATTCAGTCTTAGTAGGTTGTATGTTCCTAGGAATTTACCATTTCTTCTACGTTGTCCAATTTATTGGCATATAATTTTTCATAGTAGTCTCTTATGATCTTTGTTTTTTGTGTAGTATCAGTTTTTTTTTTTTTTTGGTGAGGAAGATCAACCCTGAGCTAACATCTGCCAATCCTCCTCTTTTTGCTGAGGAAGACTGGCCCTGGGCTAACATCCGTGCCCATCTTCCTCTACTTTATATGGGACGCTGCCACAGCATGGCCTGACAAGTGGTGCTTCAGTGCACGCCCGGGATCCGAACCCGGGTTGCCAGCAGCGGAGTGCGTGCACTTAATCACTACGCCACAGGGCTGGCCCCAATGTAGTATCAGTTTTAACATCAACTCTTCCATTTATAATTTTATTTACTTGAGTTCTCTTTTTTTCTTGTTGAGTCTAGTTAAAGGTTTGTCTATTTTGATTATCTCCTCAAAACTCCAGATCTTAGTTTTATTGATTTTTAATTGTCTTTTCAGTCTCTATTTTATTTATTTCTGCTGTGATCTTTATTTGCTTCCTTCTGCTAGATTTGTACTTAGTTTGTTCTTCTTTTTCTAGTTCCTTGAGGTGTCAAGTGAGGTAGCTTATTTGAGCTCTTTCTTTTTTCTTAATGTAGTGTTTATTGCCATGAACTTCCTTCTTAGAACTGCTTTTGCTGCATCCCATAAGTTTTGGTATACTGTAGTTCCATTTTCATTTGTCTCAAGATATTTTTTGATATCTCATTTGAATTCTTTTTTGACCCATTGGCTGTTCAGTAGCATGTTGTTTAATCTCCACATATTAGTGAATTTTCCAGTTTTTGCCTTGTAATTGATTTCTGGTTTCATACCATTGTGGTCAGAAAAGACGTTTGATCTGATTTCAGTCTTCTTAAATTCGTTGAGACTTGTTTTGTGGCCTAAGATATGATCTTTCCTGGAGAATGTTCCATGTGTGCTTGAGAAGAATGTAGTTTTCTGCTTTTGGGTGGAATTTTCTGTAAATATCTAGGAGTCCACCCAGTCTAATGTATATATATATATATATATATTTTTTTTTTTTTGTGGGGAAGATCAGCCCTGAGCTAACATCCATGCCAATCCTCCTCTTTTTGCTGAGGAAGACGGGCCCTGGGTTAACATCTATTGCCAATCCTCCTCCTTTTTTGTCCCCTTTTTCTCCCCAAAGCCCCAGTAGATAGTTGTATGTCATAGTTGCACATCCTTCTGGTTGCTATAAGTGGGGCACCGCCTCAGCATGGCCAGACAAGTGGTCTGTCGGTGTGTGCCCAGGATCCGAACTCGGGCCGCCAGTAGCGGAGCGTGCGCACTTAACCACTCAGCCACGGGGCCAGCCCCTAATGTATATTTTAATTCCAGTGTTTCCTTATTGATTTTCTTTCTGGATGATTTCTCCATTGTTGAAAGTGGGGTATTGAAGTCCCCTACTATCATTTTATTGCTATATATTTCTTCCTTTATGTCTGCTAATATTTGCTTTGTATATTTAGATACTCCTATGTTGGGTGCATAAATATTTACACGTTATTTTTCCTGTTGGATTGACCCCTTTATCATTATATAATGATATTCTTTCTCTCTTATTACAGTCTTTGTCTTAAAGTCTAGTTTGTGTGATAAACTATAACTATCCCAGTTTTCTTTTATTCTTCCCCCTCATGTTTTGATGTCACAATTTACATCTTTTTATCTTGTGTATCCATTAACAAATTATTGTAGTTGTAGTTATTTTTACTACTTTTGTCTTTTATCCTTCATACTAGATTTATAAGGGATTAACCCTCCTGCATTAAATTAGATTATTCTGAATTATACTATATATTTACCCTTACTAGTGAGGTTTATACTTTTATATATTTTCCAGTTACTAATCAAATGAAAGAACCTTTCATTTTAGCTTAAAGAAGTCCCTTTAACATTTCTTGTAAGGCCAGTTTGTTGGTGGTGTGCTCCTTCAGCTTTTGCTTGTCTGGAAAACTCTCTTTCAATTATGAAGAACAACTTTGCTGGGTAGGGTATTCTTAGTTTTGATAGTTTTTTTCATTCAGTACTTTGACTATATCATGCCACTCTCTTCTGGCCTGAAAAGTTTCTCCTGAAAAATCCTGCTGGAAGTCTTATGAGGGTTCCCTTGTATGTAATAAGTTGTTTTTCTCTTGATTCTTTTAAGATTCTCTCCTTGTCTTTAACTTTTGACAATTTAATTATAATGTGTCTTTTGTGAGTTTCTTTGGATTCGTCTCATTTGGAACTCTACGGGCTTTGTGGATCTGGATGCTTATTTCTTTCCTCAGGTTTGGGAAGTTTCATCAGTTATTTCTTCGAGTAAGCTTTCTGTCCATTTCTCTCTCTCTTATTTTTCTTTAACGTCTATAATGCATGTATTGGTCAGTTTGATGGTGTCATATAAGTCCTTTCAGATTTCTTCACTCTCTTTTCTTCTCTGATTGGATGAATTCCTTTGTCCTGCCTTTGAGTTCACTGATCTTTTCTTTCACTTGGCTTAGTTTGCTGTTGAACCCCTCAATTGTATTTTTCATTCACTTATTGTCTTCTTCGGCTCTGTGATTTCTGTTTGGTACTTTCTTATATTTTTTCTTTGTTGAAATTCTCACTTCGTCCATGTGTTGTTCTCCTGACCTTGGTCAGCATCTTTATAATATTTATTTTGAACTCTTTATCAGATAAATTACTTATCTCCATTTCACTAAGGTCTGTTTTGGGGTTTTATCTTGTTCTTTCATTCGGAACATAGTCCTTTGTATCTTCATTTTCCTTGACTATCTGTGTTGGTGTCTATGCATTAGATAAAACAACCTCTTCCAGTTTTGAAGGAGATGCCTTGTGTAGGAGATGAACCTTATTGTTCAACCCTGCCCTAGATCATGGTTGTCTCTCAAACCCTTGTGAATGTCCTAGAAACCTTCATTGTTATTAGTGGCTTCCAGTATTTGAAGATGTGCCAAGGCCTGTCAGTGTCCCAAAGGGGAGAGTCTCAGTCAGTCAGCATGTAGATACAGATTGATTGCAAAGTGTATCCTCAGGCATCATATTTTAAGTATGTAAATAGACCTCTCTCAGGGGAAGAGTAGGAGATGGTATTTCTGTGTGTTGTCTCTGCACTGAGCCCTGGGATGATAGCCATTTAAGAACTGTTTCTTTGTTTGCTACCATCCAAGTGAACACAAGTCTTGCTGGCCCCGGAGCCAGCCTATCAAGGGATGTGTTCTCTGAGTGGCAGCCACAAAAGCTGGGGTGTCAGATATGTGTTTCCTTTCATGGAGACACTGGCAGCCTGGAATGAGGCAGAGGGATAACATGAGGCACCCACCAACCTCCCCAGTCTCTGGAGAGGATTGCAGTAGGCCCCTCAATGTGTATTAAATTAGAAGCCTGACCCTCAATCTGCAGCTCTTAAGATCTTCAGATAGGGCTCTTTCAGGAAAGGTTGGGCATTTCAGTCTGCTGCCTCTGCACTGTGCCCTCTGGGGATAACCAGTTATAAAATTTTTCTCTGTTTGTTACAGTCCTGTGGAGCCTGAAAACCTAAGCCCTGCTGGCCACCAGAGCCAGGTGATCAAGGTATGTCCCCTGGGTAGTGGCCACAAAACCAGGGCACCAGACGTGTGTAAAAGCTCTTTTCTGGGAAGTACTGGCAACCTGGAATGAGGCAGAGGGAAAGTGCAAAGATGGTGCCCATATGCCTTCACAGTTTCTGGAAAGGATTGCAGTCACCTCCTGGATGTGTGTTAAATTAGAAGTCTTTCCTTTAGGCTATAGCTTTTAAGATGAGAGAAAAGGCCTCTTTCATGGAAACACTAGGTGTATTTCAGTCTGCTGCCTCTGTGCTGGGCCCTGGGGGTATAGCCATTGTGAGTCCTCATGAGCCTGTTGAGAACTATTTCTTAGTTTGCTATATCCTTGTGGATCTTGTGGATGTAAGCCCTGTTGGCTTTCAAAGCTAGATGTTTTAGGGGCCTGTCTCTCAGGTGGAAGTCTTAAAAGCTGAGGCACCAGATGTGGGGTCCAAACACTTCACTTCTCAGGGAGAAGCTGGAGTTGTGAATTCTCTTCTGGTTGTGTGTTGCCATGCCAGTGGTGGGATTTATGGTGAGATTGTGTCTCAGCCTCTCCTTCACATTTTGGTGTGGGTTTTTTCTCATTCACCTGATGTGTAGGAATCACTCAACTAGTTTCTAGATTTCCTTTAGAAGAAATTGTTCTGCATGTAGCTGTAGATTCGGTGTGTCCATGGCAGGAGGGGAGTTCAAGAACCTCCTATGTTATCCTCTTGAACTGGAACTCTATTCAGCTGTTGTTTGTCTGGCAAAGTCTTTATCTACTCTTTATTTTTGATGGACAACTTTACCAGGTAAAGTATTTTTGGTTGGCAATTTTTTCTTTCAACACTTTGAATATATCATCCCACTCTCTCCTGGCCTGTAAGGTTTTTGCTGAGAAATCTACTGATAGCCTTATGGGAGTTTGCTTGTAGGTGAGGACTTTTTTTCCTCTTCTTGCTTTTAAAATTCTCTCTTTGCATTTGACTTTAGACAGTTTTATTAGAATGTGTCTTTGAAAAGATCTTTTAGGTTGAAACTTGTTGGGAACATATGAGCTTTATGAACTTGGATATTCAAATCTCTCCCCAGATTTGGGAAGTTCTCAGCCATTATTTCTTTAAATAAGCTTTATGCTCCTTTCTCCCTCTCATGTCCCTCTGGGAATCCAATAGTGTGCTAGATTGTTTCTTTAATGGTATTCCTAAATTCATGCAGGCTTTCTTTTTTATTTTTTGTTCTTTTTTCTTTGTTCTCCTCTGACTGGATAATTTCAAAGTTCTGACTTCTCCTTCACAGATTCTTTCTTTTGCTTGATCTCTTCTGCTGTCAATGCTCTCTATTGCATTTTTCATTTCCTTCATTGTATTATTCAGCTTCAGAATTTCTTTTGGTTCTATTTTATGATTTCTATATCTCTGTTAAACTTCTCATTTGGTTTTTGTGTTGTTTTCCTAATTTCATTGAATTATCTTTCCGTGTTTTCTTGTAGCTCATTGAGTTCCCTTAAACAATTCTTTTGAATTCTTTATTGGGAAAATCACAGACGTCCCTTTTTTTGGGGTCAGTTTCTGGACAATTATTGTGTTCCTTTGGTGGTGTCGTGTTTCCTTGATTTTTCTGTTCCTTGAAGTTTTGCATATTTGAAGAAGCAGTCACCTCCTCCAGTCTTTACTGATTCAGGAGAGAAATACCTTTTGTTAGCCCTGTTAAGGATTCTGAGGCTTTCTCAGCCATTTTCTATGGATATGCTTGCTCCACACTTCTTGTTCTCTCTTAGGGGGGAATTCTTAAGACTGTTTGCCTTCTTTCAATCCTGGAAAGTTAGGCTGGATGCTGAAAGCCTGCCATTTGCTTTTCCTAGGGTGGTGCTGAATGCTCAAGCTTGTGCTTTCTCCCAATCTCACAGAGTCAGGCCATCTTTTTGTGCATGCTCACTAGCTGTCTGCAAAGGCTTCCCCTTCTACCCTTGAGGCCATGCACAGGGAGCTGGCCAAGAGGTGGAGTGTTTGTGGGTGAGATGTGCAGAGCCTTGGGGCTTCCTCTGGGCCAGTTGTGGGTATCTGCAGGTGAGGTTGTCCCCAGTGGCTCATGTGTGGGCTTCCTGATATAGTTTGCAAGGCATTTAGTAGGAACTACATCCCTTTGTTGCTCTCCAAGAGCCCTGGCTGCTGTTCTCTCAGACTCTGCCTGCCTGCCACTTGTGCAGCACATCTCAGCATTCTGAATGGGGTAAGAAAGAAGTGGGTCTCTTTGGCAGTGTCCTGCACAGCTGGGGAAGCCAGGTGCTCAATCACATGCTCTGACTGTCCCCCAAAGGAGAAGTCACAGGCTGAGAAGTTCTCTCTTGGCACTGGCACCTCCTTGGAGGAGGAGTGACATGGGTAATAAAGTAAAACTTTTCTTCTTACCCTCTTCAATGCATGCAATCTTGGACTTTTTTTGTTCCAACAGTGTGCTACGACTTCTCTACTGGACTCCTAGAGTTCCACAGAGGCACTGTCATCTTTTGGTGATTGTCAAAATCAGTGTCCTTTGAGGGGAAGATGGTAGAAAACTCCTATTTCACTATTTTGATGATGTCACTCTTCTGGTTCTAAGCATTTTAAATTTCTACTATAATTTATTCTTTTAACCATGAGTTTCAATCCCCCAATATGTAAAAATTTATTTGTCTTTATTATCTTTAAAATATTAACTTAATTTGGTCAGAGGAAATGGTTTTAAAAAATTATTTAAATATATTGTAAAACCTAGAACACGATCAAAAATTGAAAATTTACAATGTGTACTTGAGAAGAATGTATACTTTATGTCAAGCTTGTTAATTGTTGTTCTAATATTCTGTATCTCTGTTTGTTGGGGTTGTCTAACCTATGATAACTAAGAAAAGTGAATTGAAATTATACACCATGAGAGTATATTTGTCAATTTATCCTTATAATTCTATATGCTATTAAAATATACTTTAAGGATTTTTTAAAGGTACAGATTTAGTCTGAGTCCAGGCATGTAAGAAATGTAAGTTATTGAAACAAAGAGAGTTTAATATAAAAATATTTTAAACAGGTGTTGGAAGACTTAAAAAACAAAGGAAACTCTGAAATGGCTGACATGATAACTGTAGGACTTATCTTCCACTTCTTAGGGTTGGGGATATAAAGGGAAGAGAATTAAGATGGTTGAGGAGAGACTTGCAGAGCTGAGACTCAGACTACCAAACAGAGGTCTCCACTTGACTGCAGCTGGTGCCTCTGGAGCACTGAGGAGTGAGTGCTGCCTTGTTGATACTGGTAACTCTGGAGAGGTACAATGAGACTGGTTTTAGGATCACTAAAATATTTGGAGATTGAAGTCAATTACTATTTCTGGGTGAAGTATTGTTACTGGGTTAATGCTCACAGGAACAAAAACAAGAGTAATAAGGAAGTTCCTTCTTGCCTCATCCTGTCTTTTAATGCCTCTTTATGGATCTGATAGAATTTAACTAGACGCCATCTTGCAAAGAAGAAATGAGGTTTTAGATGATCAAATCCAGAACTGCAGAGTAGGATATAGAAAAGTAGGTTTAGAGTTGAAAGTTTACAATGTAGCACAATTTAACTGTGTATCCATTTTAATATTCAGCTCATCTTTAGTTACTCAGCATCCATACATACCCTTGTGTACATATATGAACTTTTAAAAACTAGCTAACAATTTTATGCTTCTGCCTAACCACATATAGCTATTGTTCAGGCAAATGAAAATCATCCTCTCCCCAAAAAGAGGAGACAAAAAGTCCCAGCAGTCATTTTATTCATTTATGGGAATTTTAATTACTTTTCTGTTTCAGTTACAGACTGTCCAGAATATGCAGTAACCTATGACTATGGCTTACCTTTTAATTCCTTATTGGTGTCTTTTGAAGAGACAAAGTTTTGTTTTGTTTTGGTGAGGAAGATCAGCCCTGAGTTAACATCTGTGCCAAACTTCCTCTATTTATATGTGGGGTGCTGCCACAGCATGGCTTGATGAGTGCTGTGCAGGTTCGCACTGGAGATCCGAATCTGCGAACCATGGGCTGCCAAAGCAAAGTGGGCAAACTTAACACTACGCCACCAGGCCGGCCCCCAAAAGGCAAAGTTTTAATTTTGAGAAGTCCAATATATGAATTTTCCTTCTATGATTAGTCTTTGCTTACTCTAAGATTGTGAAGATATTCTTCTGTATTTTATTCTAGAAGCTTTATAGTTGAAGTTTTTGTGTTTAGGTCTATGATTCAATTCAAGTTAATTTTTATGTATAGTGTAAGGTAGAAGTTTAGCTTCAATATTTTCCATAGGATATCCAGAAATTTTGGCACCATTTGTTGAAAATATTATCTTTTCCTTGCTAAATAATCTTTGTACCTTTATCAAAATCAAGTGACCCTACATGTCTATTTCTGGACTCTCTATTGACTTATTTGTCTATGCTTAGGCCAGTACTGCACTGTTCTGATTATTGTAGTTTTATAGTGAATCTAAGAATCAGGTAATGTAATTCCTCCAAATTTGTTCTTCTCTTTCAAGATGGTTTGGGGGTATTCTAGGTATTTGTATATCTATGCCAGTTTTAGAGTCAGCTGGTAAATTTCTTAAAAATTTTTGTTGGCATGTTAGTTTCCTATTGCTGCTGTTACAAATTACCAAAAATTTAGCAGCTTTAAATAACACAAATTCATTACCTTATATTTCTGGAGATCAGAAATCCAAAATGAGTGTCACTGAGATAAACTCAACGTGTTGGTAGGGTTGCACTATTTTCTGGAGGCTCTGAGGAGAATCCATTTTCTCACCTTTTCCAGTTTCTAGAGGTTGCCCATGTTCATTGGCTCATGGCCTCTTTCCATCTTCAAGCCAGCAATGGCCAGTCTAGTCTTTCTCACATTGACCATGCTGACACTGACTCTTTGGCCTCCTTTTCCCATCATTTAAGGACACTTGTGATTACACTGGACTCATCTAGATAATTCAAGATAATCTCCATATTTATCTAATTAGCAGCCTTAATTCTATCTGCAACTTTAATTTCCTCTTGCCACATACTATCTTCACAGGTTCAAAGGAATAGGATGGGGCATCTTTGGGGGGCTATTATTCTGCCTACATAGTTGGAGATATTTTGAATCTAGAGATCAGTTTGGGGAAAATTGACATTTTAACAATTTTATGTCTTCCAATCCATGAACATGGTACATCTCCATATTTATTTAAACCTTCTTTGATTTCTCTTAGTGATGTTTAGTAGTTTTCAATGTAGAGGTTTTGTACATAATTTGTTTAGATTTATTCCTAGTATCTGATTTTTAAAAATGATATTGTAACTGGTATTATTTTTAAATTTCAATTTCCTATTGTTTATTGCTTATATAAAAATATAGTTGAGTTTTGTATTTTCATCTTGCATCTAGCCACCTTTTAAATTCACTTATTAATTTTTTTTAAGGTTTCTAGTACAATTTTAAATTGAATTTTAATTTATCTTGTTCCTAAATTCAGGGGGAAAATGTTAATTATTTCACCATTGAACATTGTGTTAGTTCAAGTTTTCTTTTTGTAGCTAATCTTATTAGATTAACTAAACACACTGAAGCAGAGGATCTGGCTGAAACTACTACCAAGTCTACATCCTGACAACTATCGAGCTCAAGATGAAATGCTGGCATCCCTACATCTTCACTTTCCAGGAGAAAACAGACACACACTACAGAGAATAGTCTCTACCTGCCTTTCAACTTCAAATTCTTACATGAGTATGTCTAATTAAGTTTTCATTTTCTAGCTCTTGTAGTACAAGAAAACAAACCAGAAGGATACTAAAATGGATGCTGAGTACTAATCAACAATATATTGCATGCCCTGGTAACAAATAATCCTTTACTGCTTTTCCTTTCTTTAGTCTGCTGTTTCTGGTTTATTTCACATTTTGATTGATCTTTTCCTTGGCTGCATGAATTCTGAAAATTTTAAGAAATTACTTGAATTGTCTACTATCTGAGATATTCCATATCAGAAAAGCTTCTGTCTTCTGCCATCACATATAAAAGACAATTTATTTGGATATAGAATTATTTACTAATGAGTTTTTCCATTGCAAACTTATCTAGTGGGCATTTCAAGTCCCATACTTGAAATGTCTTCTTTACTCCCAATATCCTTGCTTCCATTAGAGTTACTATATCTATTTCTCTCTTTTCATCTGAAATTTTGGCACTACATTACAGAATGTTAGCCCTAGCAATAAATAAAGAGTACATGAAGTGATGGACTGACTCAAATTTATGAATATCCTATCCCTAGATTTTATAATTTCATAGGCCACTTGTTTTCAATCTTGGCTAAGCATCAGCCTTTTGACAAATATGATTCAGTTCTTTGAGAGGTAGCATAGCTCTCTGATTTTAAAGTCCTACAGATGATTCCATTATATATCATCTTCTAAAAATGACATCAGAATAAATCTTGCTATGAGAAATGAATTTCAGCTGACAACAGGTTTTCACCTTCTTAGAGGTGCTTTTGCCTTTTAAACATGGGTAAAGGAGATTCTCAGACTACAATTTCCTGACTTTTCAACCATTGTTGTTATACATTGATTTAATCATGGATCGACAATTACATACTGATATCATACTCTGTAACATGGAATTAAAATTTTTTTTTCCAACTAAGGTAGAAAAAACTGTCTATTTTAGTCAGCTAATAATACTTGCTGTAAGATCTATGAGCCGGGATTACCTTTTGTCCCCTGAAGTATCTCCAACATCTATTATAGTAGTTGACACAAAGTAGGGACTCATTTAGTATTTGTTGAAGACTGTAATTACATTCTAAAGTCTAAAGACTTTAATTTCTAATATTAAAATAAGTTTTCTGAAACTAGTTATGTATGTATTAGATTGTTTTTTACTCTGTTACGACTAATTTTTAGCAAAGAATGCATTTTTATGACTAATTTTTATCCAGTGAAAAGAAAGAAGTACAGTGAAAGAATTTGACCATTCAAACATTGGGGATAACTTGTAGAATTTTTCAATTAATAGATTTCACTATTTTACTTAAAAATCATTTGGATAAAGCATCATCTGTAGGTGCATCATTCAGCTAATGGAATTCATTTTGGAAAATTGTTATTGTGCTTATTTTCCATAACTAGGTATTAACTAGATGAAATGGCACATGGTTGCATTAGCAATTGAAAGTCATTACATCAATATTTTTATGCCAGGTGGATATCTATTTCAAAACTTCTTGGTCCCAAGACTGTCAGAGATGAAATTATAGTCTTTTTCATACCAGTTTAAAGGCTGGCCTCCTTCAAGAGATAAACTCAATTGAAATTATTATTTTTTTTGATAACAAAAATATCTCACAGTTTTAAATGTAGACAAAATTTCCCCATGAAAAAAGTTTAATCTAGTACAGCAATAGGTCTTTCATATGATCTAAAATAGCATAATAAACTCCTAACTAAAGGACTTAGCATTTCTCTTCTCTATTAATTACTTTGAAAGTGTCTACGGAAGTGCCTTCATTAGAATGCTCTCACTGAACTTGCCATTTTAGGTAAGAAAGTCAAAATATCATTCAAAAATTATAAAACTTTTCATTTTCAGAATGAGTTAGTTACTTTAGAATTGACTAAGCAAATACCTCTGCAGGAAAAAAATCAAACAATTTTTTCCACCAATAGATTTTCATCCTCATTTTTACAACTATTCTCCTAATGGTATATAAAAAAAGACTGTTCAATGGCTACATATTATAAATTCAAATGTACATTGTCATAGATTGGGCAACAACAACATAAAATACTTAATTATTTTATACTAGTAATTCACTATTTTAAATCACTTAGTTCACTAATAATTTTCAAAAAGGGTTATTCATAAACATTATACATTGCCATAAGAAATAACAAACTATAGCCTGTATCAAAGTTCAAACTAGTTTGGGTAAATTTCTTTATTTGTAGGAAAACAAGTGGCAGTTCATCTGAAGGGAGAAATGGAAGATTTGAGACATCTTATGGGAGAAGTGATGCTAAGATTTCACTGATAACAATTTACCACAGTCTTCTGAATTAAAGGTGATGCAGTAGTAGAAAAGCTTGTTATAAACTAATGAAAGTATTTTTATTAGCTGCTTCATGTGTAAACAGAAAGCATTGGTCTCTTATGATTTGTTACATTCACAACACAAAGTTTTTTTTTGTTTGTTTTTGTTTTTGTTTTTTTTTTTAGTCAGAGCAGTGTGGTGTTTTAGAAAAGTTGGGATATTGAAGTTAGGTAGATTTGTATTTTAATCTTGCATTATTTTCACTGAGAAGTATTATTACCCCAGCAAGTTAATGAACTTCTCTGACCCCAGATTCTTTCCTCAAAAATGTGAACAAAGATGTCTGAGTTTCAAAGTCATTGTGCAGATTAAATGAGATACTACATGTAAATGAAATTATATATATTAATCAGTGTTATTATTAATCCTCCTATTCTATTGACATTTGCTCTGAACCCCGAATTCTTATACAAAACCATTTTAATGCCCCTTTGACATCTTTATTCCTTAGAGTGAATATTAATGGGTTAAGACTTGGGGTGATAATGGTGTAAAAGAGGGTAAGAAATTTATCCACATTTTGAGTGGAACTTTTCTTTGGTTGCAAGTACATGTAGATGGCACTGCCATAAAAGAGGCTGACCACAGTGAGGTGAGAGCCACAGGTGTTAAGCAACTTCTTCCATTCTCTACCTGACTTGACATTAGTCACAGCTTGAGTGATGATTCCATATGAGAAGAGAATGAAAAATAGTGGCAAAAGAAGGTAAATGACTCCAAGTGTGTAAATGGTAGCATACATTACTTTGGTGTACTCACAGGCTATCTTAGGAAAGGCAGGCATCTCACAAAAGACGTTATCCATCATATGTTGACCACATAGTGGCAGTGTAAAAGCAAAGGAGCTCATACTCAGGGCACCACACAGGCCAGTCAACCATGATGCTGCCACCATCTTCTTACAAAATTGTGGGTGCATGATAAGCATGTAGTGAAGGGGTTGGCAGACTGCTGCGTAGCGGTTATAGGCCATGACAACCTATAAAAGGCATTCTGTTGCACCAAAATCATAGGCAAAGAAGAAAAGTAGAATACAACCCACATAAGTAATTGATTTGTTTGGCCCCCACAGATTTACCAACATCTGAGGAACAATACTAGTTGTGTAACAGATGTCCAAAAGTGACAGATTACTGAGAAAGAAGTACATGGGTGTGTGAAGTCGGCTGTCCAGAAAAGATACCAGAATAATTGCTGTATTATTTAGAAGAGTCATGATATAGACAATCAAAACAGCCACAGAGATAATGGGCTCCAGTTAAGGTTGATCAGAAAAGCCCAGCAAAATGACGTCACTACCTGAGCTGGCATTGGATGTGTCCATTATCTTCACTTCTTGATCTCTGTAGATAAGGGTAATGAAGGACCAGAAAGTGGAAACAACAGATTATAAAAATTTTATTGTTCACATAGATGACTCAATATTGTGAAGGAGCAGCATTTCCCCACAAAAAGTGGAGCAGCGTTTCCCCACAAAATCTCACAAATTATGGAAAACATCTTACCTGACCACTTTGTGTTCAATTAACAAGCTGCATAGAGAGCTATGTTCTATTGCTTGGATAGCCAAAATGATCTATCACCGTATTGCCAGAACTGGAAATGCTCACTCAAGAGTCAATATCTAAGAACAATGCAAACTTTTTCTTATGGAACATTGTAAACCAACTAGCTTGTAGTGTTGGGAGTTACTTTGTCACTTCTCCATGGGGGAGGTGCATGAGAGTCATCTGAGAACTGGATGACCTTTTCTTTACAGCTCATTTATTGTTCTTTAAAGGAGCCAGACTAGTATACAGAACTCCTTTATGCCTACCTTTGCCCCTTCCAGTAGTATTTTCATGGCTATTTTTGTAGACCTTTCAAGGCCCTAGACACTTCTACTTTTGTTGATTCCACCACACATCATATCAAATATGTTAAAATATAGGTATAGTCTCATATTAAAAACATACATACAGAAGCTGTGGTATATATACACAATGGAATACTACTCAGCCATAAGAAACGACGAAATCCAGCCATTTGTGACAACATGGATGGACATTGAGGGTATAATGCAAAGTGAAATAAGTCAGAGGGAGAAGGTCAAATACCGTATGATTTCCTTCATTAAGTAGTAGATAATAACAACAATAAACAAACACATAGGGACAGAGATTGGATTGGTGGTTACCAGAGGGGAAGAGGGGAGGGAGGAGGGTGAAAGGGATAATTCGGTCGATGTGTGTGGTGATGGGTTGTAATTAGTATTTTGGTGGTGAACATGATGTAGACCATGCAGAAATAGAAGTACAATGATGTACACCTGAAATTTTTACAATGTTATAAACCAATGTTACTGCAATAAACAAAAAATTAAAAAAAAAAAATAAAAAAAAATAAAAACATACATAGTATGCTATTAAAATTTGATTTTTACTTCTATTAAGAATTCATAGGCGTTACAGTTGACTAACGCTATATTTCCCGAATATTTAATTAAACATTATTAATGTATATTTGGTAACTTTTTACTTTGTAGTTAATGAACTTCATTTTTCACATCTCAACCATTTCCATAGGTGTGTGGGAAAGTACATCGAACCTGTGAATTCTGTCTACGATGCCTAATGGTTAGGGTTTCTCTATGAATGTGTCTTCTGTGTGTTTTGGAAATGGCAAGAGGTGAAGTTAGGATGAGAGAGGAATTGATATTATAGGCTGCAGGTGGCATATTATAGCCTGGGACAGGCAGTTGTAGTGAGTCACCACACTGTCATGGGGAACAATGATCTGAAAAGGCCTTGTAGCAGAACTTACTTTGGCTGGCTCTCCTCTGTCAATTCCATCAGTCCAGAATGTCCGTCAACCAGGGAATCTAGTTGGGAGATAGCCCTTTCTAGTGCAATAATCTTGAGTGACTACTAGACATGTATGTAAAGTGGGGCTGAATGCCATGAACTTCAATCTGTAACCCAAAGTTGTGTAGGAAAAGAAGATTCAGCCAACACTTTCCTTAGCCAGTTCTCAGTTGATTATATTTCAATTTGTGGCTATTATGAAAATCATAGTGGAGAAAATATGTAACAAACCACTGCACATTTTTCTGGATAGTTTCTTAGGATAAACTCTAATATAGGGAATCATTGGGGTAAAAGATGACAATATTTTATGCTTCTTGATATATGTTTCTCACTTGATTCTGGAACCATTATGCAATATCTATTCACCTGAGCCACATGTGGGAGTATGCCCATCACCGCTCTTTCACCAATGTTCATGATTTTCACTTTGAAAAATTTTCATGAATATGATAGGTGAAAGAATATATTATTTTTATAGTTTTCACTTCTCTGACTCCAGTGGTATGAAACATTTGTCTGATTTAGCCATTTAAAAATTTCTTTGCTGGGGGGCCGGCCCCGTGGCTTGGTGGTTAAGTGAGCGCGCTCCACTGCTGGCGACCCGAGTTCGGATCCCGGGCTCCCACCGGCGCGCTGCTTCTCCGGCCATGCTGAGGCCGCGTCCCACATACAGCAACTAGAAGGATGTGCAGCTGTGACATACAACTATCTACTGGGGCTGTGGGGGAAAAAAAAAATAAATAAAATCTTTAAAAAAAAAATGACAATATGTCTTCACAAAAAGGAAGAGAGCATCTGAAAGTAGAAAAATATACATAAAAAAAAAAAACTTGCAAAAAAAAATAAAAAAAATAAAAATTTCTTTGATGTATTATGTATTTATTCTGTTCATTCATTTTGCTCCCGAGAGTTTATCTTTTTGATTTTTATAAGGAATGGCACTGACTTGTCTATTATATATGAAGTAAATTTTTGCTGGTAGGATTTAAAAAGAAATGTTTATGGTGTTTTCTGACCAACAGAAGTGATTCTATTAAGTTTATGCTATAATGTTTATTATTTCCATTGTAATTTTTTAATTGCTTTATTGCTTAGAAAATCTTACCTCTTGGCCAAAAAAAAATATACAAGTATATATTTACTTCCTTTTTTGTGTATTAATTTTTTCACAGTTTTAAAAATCCATTTAAAATTTATATCAATGTATGTTTTTGGGATATAGATTTAGTTTGACAAATATTTCTAGATATTTCATCAATTTTCCCATGCTGTCTATCAAATAGACAGTCATTACTCACTAATTTGTAATGCCACTCTTTTCATGTTCAATATTCTGAAATAAAATGAACTAGGATCTGTTTTGGGGCTGTCCATTTTGTTTCAATCATCTACAAATCAGTACTTTTAATAATTGTTGCTTGATAACATTTCAATGTCTGGCACAGCAAATCCTTCCTTATTACCCTTCTTTATAAAAAATATTTTGAGTCTACTAAGCTGTCATTTTTCCCAGTAAATCTTGAAATCAATTTGTTACAATCCAAATAAAATATGCAAAATTGTTTGAAATGTCTGCATTTAAGTTTTTTTAAAAAAGTTTACATTTAAAATTTTCTTTTTGAAGAGTGGCGTGTCTCAATTTATTCAAGTTTTTTTCCCCCTTTGGTAAAGATGAATAAGACCTTTGCATAAAAATACTCCACATAGTAGATTATTTACCTCTCCCGTAGTAAATAATTTTCAGAAATACAGTGGAGGGTGCTGGAATTCCCTTACAGAGTAGACTGGGGCTTTATTTAATTTTTGCTGGGTGTTAATGCAAAGAGTAATCCCAGAAATGCCAGAAGCCTAGAGGAATTAGTATCTTAAAGGTGACATAATGAATCAATGCACTGCAGTAAGGAGGATACATATTTAGATTTATAAGTTCACAAAATCTATACCCAGGTACTGCTTTGAAAAAAGTTACCCAAAAGTAATTAGGTAAATTTTTACAAATGTGTTTGAAAATTTGATATGCTGTATTACCTGTATGCAACCTACTTCAATAATACATGCTAGAAAATTAAAAAATATACATAGATAAATATTCACTGAAAGAGAGGCAAATCTGTGCATATACTTGCAAAGATACAGAAGCACATCAATTCTATAATGGACTTAGTATTGGACAAAAGTGCACACAGGGCTGGCAAGAACATTTGCTGCCCAAGCCAATGGCTAACCTTACAAAAAGATAAATGCGGTGAGCAAAAGATGACTCATGGGTACAATGAGTGCGTTTGACCTCCAGTGGCTGTTGCACTGTAAAATCCATCAGTAAGCGAGAATCGAGTGTCATAGCATCTTTAACTTGAACTCATTTCTGATAGATTTTTGTTCAACAAGTGAGATAAAATTAAGAATGATTCTAAATGAAACCAATTATAGTTAAGATATTTTATTTCTCTACATACTTGTGAATCTCTGAATTTGAATAATATATCGTTTAGATTACAGTCTTCTAAAAAGAGAGATACTGAAAGAATTAATCATTTACCTGCTCAGTGAGGAACCTTAATATCTGTTTCCCACTGTGGTTTTTTTTCAGTCCACCACTCCTCAAGCTGCGATGGTTGGCTCAGTTAGAAGGGTGGCTTTTATTTGAAATGTAAGCTGCTATGAATTTCCTGGTCTGAACCAGTCATTATAAACTGGCTTAGTGGTCAATTTGATCCAATCATGGGTAAACTTCTTGCAGAAAAATCTAGAGATGACTTTATGAAAAGAAACTCTGAAATAAAGGTTATTGTATTGTGTTGTGTCTTTCTACACTGAGCATATGTGATTTAAGTAATTACATTTTTACTAGGAATTTCTTGGGCCAGCAAGAACATTTACTGCCCAAGCCCAGGGTTAACCTTACAAAAAGATAATGCGGTAAGCAAAAGATGACTCACGGGTACAATGTCTAAGAAAGTTGATGACTGAGTTTCTAGGTATTGTGAAGACCTTGGGGATTGGTGGCCCACAAAGGTCATTAAGCATCACTATTAAGGTCAAGGTGAGGTATTCAGAAATTTCTTGGGACATGTTCCCTGAAGACTTGGGATATTCTGTTTAACTCATCTTTACTTGTTGTCCTTCAGTTAAAAAAGACAAACATTTGAATGAACACAGAAAAGTTAATAATAATTAATCCAAGTAAAGAGATTGAAACAGTAATCAAAAACCTCCCCCAAAACAAAAGTTCAGGACTAGACTGCTTCTCTGGAGAATTCTGCAAAACATTCAAAGAAGACTTGATACCTATCCTTCTCATACTCTTCCAAAAAACTGAAGAAAAGAGAATGCTTCCTAACTCATTCTATGAGGCCAGTATTACCCTGATACCAAAGCCAGACAAGGACAACACAAAGAAGAAAAATCACAGGCCAATATTGCTGATGAACATGGATAAAAAAATCCTCAACAAAATATTAGGAAATTGAATACAGCAATATATTAAAAGGATCATACCCCATGATCAAGTGATATTTATACCAAGGATGCAGGGATGGTTCAACATCCACAGATCAATCAATGTGATATACCACATTAACAGAATGAGGAATAAAAATCACATGATCATCTCAATAGATGCAGAGAAAGAATTTGACAAGATCCAACATTAATTTATGATAAAAACGCTCACTAAAATGGGTATGGAAGGAAAATACCTCAACATAATAAAGGCCATATATGACAAACCCACAGCAAACATCATATTCAATGGTGAAAAACTGAAAGCCTTCTGAAAAGAGGAACAAGACAAGGGTGCCCACTCTTACCACTCTTGTTCAACATAGTACTGGAGGTTTTGGGCCTAGCAATTATGCAAGAAAAAGAAATAAAAGGCATCCAAATTGGAAAGGAAGAAGTGAAACTCTCACTGTTTGTGGATGACATGATTCTATATATAGAAAACCCTAAAGAATCCGCTGGAAAAATATCAGAAATAATCAACAACTACAGCAAAGTTGCGGGGTACAAAATCAACTTACAAAAATCAGTTGCGTTTCTATACACTAGTTGCATTTCTATACACTAATAATGAACTAGCAGAAAGAGAAGTCAAGAATACAGTTCCATTTACAATTGCAACAAAAAAACAAAATATCTAGGAATAAATTTAACCAAGGAAGTGAAAGACCTATATGCTAAAAACAGTAAGATATTATTGAAAGAAATTGAAGAAGACATAAAGAAATGGAAAGATATTCCATGCTCATGGATTGGAAGAATAAACATAGTTAAAATGTTCATATTACCTAAAGCAATCTACAGATTCAATGCAATCCCATTCAGCATCCAAATGACATTCTTTACGGAAATAGAACAAAGAATCCTAAAACGTATGCAGAACAACAAAAGACCTTGAATAGCCAAAAATATCCTGAGAAAAAAGAACAAAGCTGGAGGTATCACACTCCCCAAGTTCAAAATATACTACAAAGCTATAGTAATCAAAACACCATGGTACTGGCAGAAAAACAGAGACACAGATCAATGGAACAGAGTTGAAATTCCAGAAATAAAACCACACATCTATGGACAGCTAATTTTCAACAAAGGAGCCAAGAATATACAATGGAGGAAGGAGAGTCTCTTCAATAAATGGTGTTGGCTGTTGGTGGGAATGCAAACTGGCGTAGCCACTATGGAAAACGGTACGGAGATTTCTCAAAAAATTAAAAATAGAAATACCATACAATCCAGCTATCCCACTACTGAATATTTATACAAAGAACATTAAATCAACAATACAGAGAGATTTATGCAACCCTATGTTCATTGCAGCATTATTCACAACAGCCAAGCTGTGGAAGCAACCCAAGTGTCCATCAACTGATGAATGGATAAAGAAGATGTAGTATATATAAACAATGGAATACTACTCAGCCATAAAAAAAGAAAAAATCGTCCCATGTGCAACAACATGGATAGACCTTGAGGATATTATGTGTTAAGCGAAATAAGCCAGACAGAGAAGGACAAACACTGTATGATTTCACTCATATGTGGAAGATAATTAAACACGTGGATAAGGAGAAGAGATTAGTGGTTACCACAGGCGAAGGGGGTTGGGTGGTGTGCGAAAGGGGTAAAGGGGCACATACATATGGTGACGGATAAAAACTAGACTATTGGTGGTGAGCACAATACAGTCTATACAGAAACTGATATATAATAATGTACACTTGAAATTACACAGTTATAAACCAATATGACCTCAATAAAATAATTAAAAAAATAATAATCCAGAGAAAATTTTGAACACTTAAAGACTCGTCACAGGGAATTAAAGAAAATTTCAATTAATTTACGTATTTGTTTCTGAGAAGAATGGTAGTCAATAAAAGACTTGTGAAGGAAGAAGTATAATACATTACTGTAAAATTTTGGATGTAAAAAGCAATGGAGATATGATTTCAAGGAGAAATTTCCAGCTGTTAAAGAAGAGCTTATTAATGTATTTAAAAAAAGATTTTTAACACATTTTAAAACTTTTTAGTATCGACACTTTCTAACATGTACAAAAGTAGAGTGGTTAGTACAATGAACCCATGGATCCATTACCTAATTTCAATAATTATCTGTGTATAGCTGTCTGGAGGCATGTTAAGAAAAATCCGCAATATTATCATATTTCTAATTTAAACAATTCCTTAAAATTATTTAGTAAACAGACTATGTTCAAATCTCCACAATTTGCTTTATGGCTGGTTTGTTTGAATAATGATCCAAACAGAGCCATGTATTGCATTTTGTGGACATGCCTCTTAAGTTCCTTTAAATCTATAGCAGTTCCCCTTCCCTCTTTTTTTCTTACTATTTATTTGTGGAATAAATAGCATCATTTACTCTATATAGAATTTTCTATAAACAGATAGTTAGATGTAGAGTCTTGATCAGATTTTGTTTTATTTTGCCAAGAATATTAATATATTAGATTGCCTATTGTGTCACATCAGGAGGTACATAATGCCTGACTGTCTCTTTTGGCCTGGTATTAAGATAGATTAGTGAGTTGAGGTGTTGTCAGCTTCATCTGACAAAGTTCACCATCAACCTTCCTCTTAGTGTTTTTAGCAGCCATCGATGATTATTGCTTAGATCCATTATTTCATTGGGACTTTCAAAATGGTGATACATTTATTAGCTCCAATTCACCTATAAGGAGAAATAACTTCTCCTTTATCCGCTACTTGATTACTCCATTTATGTGATTCATGCATGAAAGACATGATAAATGTTTATTTATTTTCCTGTTTATTACAAAAATTTGAGACAATGATTTATTGCCTTAAAAACCTCCAAATTTGATCAATGTGTTTCTTTTCAAAATCATAGATTTAAACATACTGCATTTCAATCATTATTCTTACTAATCCTCCAATTGCCTTCCTTTTGGGCAGGAGAAACCCCTTCAAAATGGCTTCTGTGTTTTGTTTTGTTTTTAAGGATATGATGAGCTTAATGTTTTCCTGAACCATTTGAGCATAAGTTGCTGACATGATGCCTCCTTATCACTCCCAAACACTTGGCATGTGTTTCCTGCAATAAGTACATTCTCCTACATAATCACCAAAATCAAGAAATTAACATTGGTACATTACTATCGACTAATCCACGGACCATATTCAACGTTTTGCCCATTATCTTAATGTCTCATAGCAATAGGATTTAAGATCCAAGATCATACACTGCATTTATTTGTCATGTCTCTTTAATCTTCAATCTGGAACAGTTCTTCAGTCTTTCCTTGACTTTCACATCCTTGATACTTTTGAAGATTACAGGCCAGTTATTTGGTAGAATGCACTTCAATTTGGGTTTCTCTTGTGTTTTCTCATTATTCAATTCAGGTTATGCATTTTTGTCAGGAATATCGCAACAGTCATGCTAGGTTCCTTTCTCTTCACTCTGTCAGGTTGTACACAATTTCGATTTGTTGTATTACTGATGTAAACCATGATCACTTGATTAACATGGTATCTGCTGATTTTCTCCACTGTAGAATTAATCTGTTTTAACAATCAATATGTATTTTGTGGGGAGGTACTTTGAGAATGTGTAAATATCCCATTGCTCATCAAACTTTCACCTGCCAGTTTAAACATCTATGTTTCTTGTTTGGATTATTTCTATTATGGTTGCCAAATGGTGATTTTCCTAATTCTATCCTATCCTTCTTTCTTCCTACATTCACCAGTTATTATATAACCATAAGGGAAATGCTCCCTCCTCTATTTATTCATATATATTTGTATATACACATGTATGCATGTATATTTGTATTTATTTATACCAGTGTGAACTCATGGATTTCTATTTTATTTAATGAGTTGTAAACTGTGACTATCACTATTTATTTTGATGTTCAAATTGTGCAAGATTTGACCAGTGGGAGCCTGTTCAAGCTGGTTCTCTGTCTTTTTGACATGTCCCCATTATTTGAGCACTACCTCGCTGTGTAACATAAAGAATAATTTCCTGAGTCATCTATCTTCCCCTGCACCAGCCCTGGAATCAGTCATTTTTCTAAAGATCCCTGGTTTCTTCTGTGAGGAAAGGAATTTACAAACTGGGATCGGGGTACAAGTTATGCTCATTGCTATTGGGATGTGGCAGAGCTAGAAACAGAATATATTCATATATATATACACATATATATATTTATACACAGACAAATATATGTATATATACAGACACATTCAACCACATTCATATTCATTTCTGTATCTTATATCTAATTTGGCTCTGATATAGCTGATGCCAATCTAATACAAGGTTTATTCTAGTTTTCTCTCTTTCCATATTTTAAATTTTCTTCTCTGATTCCAAAGTCAAAATCTGGGTCCTATTATCCTCAATAAATTTGCTCATTTGAAGAATCTCCTTATGTAGCCAATCTTCTGTTGCTGCTGCTGCCTTTTAAAGCAAAATCTGTCCTCATCTTGCTGAGTCATTGATTGCACTGGACCCTTACCATGCCGTCTTCTTGTACCGACACTCTCCTTATCCTGCTCAGTCTTCAACACCCCCACACTGGGTCACCATTGCCCCTTTGCTCTGCAGGTTCTCTTTTCTCATCCTCCTTGGCCTCTGACACCATGCACTGGATGCAGCAGCAACTTAAACCTCCAAACCCTTGCTTGGATGTTTACATTGCTTGGAATCTCCTTGTGACTTGTAGACTGAATTATTCAGACAGGAAAGAAAAAAGATTTTGTGTCTTTTTGACAAAACTTCGGTAGTCTTTGGTAACTTACTTGCTTTCAAGTAAGACAACATTTTCCAGACATTTTCTATATATATGCTGGGCTATCTTTCCAAGGAGGCCTCATTTCTTTAGTGAAAAGTAGTACTTGGAGACGACAGTCCCGAGACTTAAGTGTGCTCATTGCTGTTGGGCTAGTCATTGCTTCTAGATCTTTTCAGTGGAAAGAGCTAGGCAATATGTATTTTTTGAAAGAGAAAACTACATCCTGGTTTCAGATAAATATTTTCAATTCATATTGAAAATGGTAGGGTTTTTACCCAAGTTCTTTGATGGATTATATATCATATCTCCTTTCTCCCATACTGAAAACCCTAGTTTCCAATTTTACTAGCACAATTATATATTTGATTAATCTTGAAACAAACAAATGATACTTTTAAAATACTATTACTTTAAACAATATGATTACTGAATGCAACTTAAGATTTCTTAGTGGGTAATTTTGCCCTTAAGATATATCTCATTACAGATAATGCAGTCAATCACTGTATTTTACAATCACTTGTAATAATTCTTTGTATAGTTAAGCTACCAACTCGATATACTATTAAGTTTATTTGTTTTGTGTGTGTGTGTGTGTGTGTGTGTGAGGAAGATCAGCCCTGAGCTAACATCCATGCCAATCCTCCTCTTTTTGCTGAGGAAGACTGGCCCTGAGCTAACATCTATTGCCAATCCTCCTCCTTTTTTTTCCCCAAAGCCTCAGTAGATAGTTGTATGTCGTAGTTGCACGTCCTGCTAGTTGCTGTATGTGGGACGCTGCCGGCTCAGCATGGCCAGACAAACGTTGCGTCGGTGTGCGCCTGGGATCCGAACTGGGCCGCCAGTAGTGGAGCGTGCACTTAACCGCTAAGCCATGGGGCCGGCCCCAAGTTAAATTTGTTTTATTTTTAGGGTTTGCTTGTGTGTGTGTGTTGATTTAGTTTTATAATTATTTAAGACATTTATATGATTGCAAAGTTAAAGCTATAAAACAACGTACCTTTAGCGAAGTTCAGCTTTCATCTCTGTCCCTCCCACTCCTTGTTCTTCTTCCTTGTGGATCACCATTTAAAAAAGTATATATTATCATATAATATATATATATCTATATGTCATATTCCCCACTCTTTAGATAAAAGCTAACTTCATAGACTGTTCTGAACTTGCTTTTTTCATTTAATAATATGTCTTTGATCATTTCATAGCAATATATGCAGGAAGTCCTTGACCCTTTTTTACAACTCCTTGGTAATTGTGGGAATGTAATATGGTTTATTAAATCAGTTCTTTACTGATAGATATTTGGGTTGCTTTCAGTCTTTTGCAACTCAATTATCACAAACAATTATTATCCTTGTTTGTAATGATGTTTGTTTTATTTTCACCATTGAGAATGTGCTAAAGTTTTGTTCTTTGTGGCTTAATATGATCAATTTTCATAAATGTTCCATGTGCGCTTGAAGAGAAAATTTACTCTCAATTATTAGGGTTTAGGGTTCAGTATGTCTAGAGGACTTTCCTTATTGAATACATTTTATGGTTTTCTATAGCCATACTATTTTTTGTCCAACTTGTGTCTATTTCTCTTAGTATTTCCTTTAATTTCTATTTTATAAAAGTTATTGATGTGCATAGATATTAATAACTATGCTTTACCTGTAAACGATAGCATTTAGCATTAAGTTGTCTGCTTTATATCTTAATGACCTGTGGTCTGAATGCTGTCAGATATCAAGATCATAAGCCCTGCTTTCTTTTTATTTGTACTTCCTGGCAAATTCTTTTCATTTTTAACCTTTCTTAATCTGTTTTATTAAGTATGTCTCTTGTATACAACATTGAGTTGCATTTTACTTTGTTAGCCAACATGAAAATCTTTTTGTCTTAATAGATGAGGTAATAGTTATTGATGTGACCAATATATTTTACTTTAGTTCTAGCATATTGTTTTATATATAAAACTGCACATAAGCAAATGCGTGGTCCTTCACTATCTGGTCTGTTTTATTTGCTCTCCCTTTCAGAGGTGGAACTTCTAGTGTTTAAGAAGGTTCCTGTTTTTTTCTGATGGTTATCTTCCTATAATATCCTTAGTCTTTTATTTATTAGTTACTCTTAACTGGTTTCCTATCATAAGCAATATTGAAATTGGTCTTCTTTTGATCCCTTTTGTCTTCTACAACGTCTGATTTAAAGTACGATATTTTTCTTTTAATTAATACTTATGAGACAATCCTTGAGCTTATTTTATTTTGCATATATACTCCTTTCCCCAGTTTTGGCAATTGTATTATATTCATGTTTAAAAACATATAACCATTACAATGATTTTTGTCTCCTGTATCTCCATCATGTATTTTTTTGATGTGAATGTAAGTTCTTATTTTATTTTTTTCCAGTTTTATTGAGACATGATTGACATAGGCTTAGTTAGCATCTATCATCTCATATAAATACAATAAACAGAATCCATCAGGTGTTCTTAATTCTACAGCTAAATAATTTCCCCCAATCCTAGGTCTAGTGCTCAGACATAGACTTCTGTAGTGTAGGGACATGGGATATCTGGTATGTTTGGTTTCTAGAGATGGAAGCAGGAAGTATTACGAAGGGTTTCCCCAAATAGAAAGAATAGTGGATACCTTAGTGGAGGAAATGATAAATGTTTATGCTAGGCAATAAAGAATTTAACTCAATGATTTGTAGAGTCAGCTTAAGTTATGACCAAGCTAACCCACTGCAAATTAATTTTTTCTAAAAAGTTAAAGTAAAAGTATTTCTGATGAGGACACAAACTTTATGCAAATTCAATCCTTTCATTTTCAGAGTAGGAAAGTTAGTTTCATCCTTGTGTGTGCAGTAATGAAGTGAAGAGAAGGAAATTAACCTACTGTGCTGAATGACGTTCCTGTGTTTGACATCTTTTTTCCTCATTAATCTTTACATCTATCCAATAACTATTATATTAATCTCAGGTGAGGGGACAAAGATTCAGAGAAAGAGGGTAACTTGCTTAAGGTGAGAGACCTAACTTGTGATAAGTTAGACATAATTTGTGATAGCCAAGAAGTTGAAAAACCTTATACTGTATGAGAAACCTATGAAATTTTAACCTTGATGGAAAATGAATCAGATTGATAATGTTTATTTCATAAAGAAAATTTATAAATAGTAGGGGCCTTTAATACTTCACTTTCAACAATGGATAGATCATTTAGACAGAAAACAACAAGGAAATATTGGACTTGAACCATGCTTAGGACCAAATGGACCTAACAGACATACAGAACATTTCACCCAACAGCAGCAGAATACACATTCTTCTCAAGTGCACACAGAACATTCTCCAGGATAAATCATATGATAGATCACAAAACAAGTCTTAACAAATTTCAGAAGATTGAAATCATACCAAGTATCTTTTGCAACCACAGTGTTATAAAACCAGAAATAAACAACAGGAGGAAAGCTGGAAATTCATAAATATGTGGAAATTAAACCACACACTTCTGAACAACCAATGGGCCAGAGAAGAAATCAAAAGGGAAATCAAACCTTTCTGCAGTACCCAGAGATGGGTCCATATGGCATTACCCTGGGTTCCTGTCATAATTTAGAGGGAGAATTTCATGATGTCCAGAGCCCTTGTTGTTCTGCAAATGAAGGAGGAGGATGTCCTCAAATTCCTTGTGGCAGAAACCCAAGGCGCCAACCTTGACTTCCACATGGAACAGTACATCTACAAAAGGAAAAGTGATGGCATCTACATCACAAATCTGGAAACAACCTGGGAGAAGCTTGCGCTGGCAGCTTGTACCATTAAAAACCTGGCTGATGTCAGTGACAAATCCTTCAGGAATAACGGCCAGTGAGTTGTGCTGAAGTTTGCTGCTGCAACTGGAGCCACTCCTATTGCTAGCTGTTTCACTCCTGGAATATTCACTAATAAGATCCAAGAAGCCTTCTAAGAGCCAAGAATCTGGTAGTTACTGATCCCAGGGCTGACCATCAGCCTCTCACAGAGGTGTCTATGTTAACCTGCCTATCATTGCTCTGTATAACCCAGACTCTCCTCTGCGCTATGTGGACATTGCCATCCCATGCAACAACAAGGTAGCTCTCTCAGTGGATCTGATGTGGTAGATGCTGGCCCAGGAAGTTTTGTGCATGTGTGGACCATCTCCTATGAACACCATGGGAGGTCATGCTTGATCTCTCCTTCTACAGAGATCCTGAACAGATTGAAAAGGAAAAGGAGGCCATTGCTGAAAAGGCTGTGACCAAAGAGGAATTTCAGGGTGAATGGATGGCTCCAGCTCCAGAGTTTACTGCTACTCAATCTGAGGTTGAAGTCTGGTCAGAAGACATGAAGGTGTCCTCTGTGACTATTCAGCAGTTAACTACTGAAGGCTAGAGTGCTCAGCCTTCCATGAAGACTGGCTGGTGGCTCCCACTGCTCAGACTTCTGAACAAGTAGGAACAACCACTGAACTGTCTTAAGCTGTTCTTCCACAGACTCTTAAACAGAAAATGGAAATAAGGCTGACAGAAAATAAAATTTTTAAACGTTGAAAAAAAGGGAAATCAAGAAATATATTAAAATGAAAGAAAATGGAAACACAACATACTAAAACCTAAGGAATGGAGCAAAAACAGTTCTAAGAGGGAAGTTTATTGTGATAAAAGCCAATGTTAAGAAACACGAACAATCTCAAATAAACAACCTAAGATTACACCTCAAAGAACTAGAAGAAGAAGAACGAACTAAGACCAAAGTTAGGAGAGGAAAGAAATAACAAAGATCAGACTGGAAATAAATTAAATAAAGACCAGAAAAGCAATAGAAAAGATAAAGAAAACAAGAGCTATTTTTTTTAAAAGGTAAAAAAAAATTGACAAACTTTTAGGTAGACTAATAAAAAAAGATAAATGACTTCTTAAAATAAAGAGATAAAAATTTATTCATTTTAAATAAATAAAATCAGAAATGAAAGAGGAGACATTACAACTGATACCACACAAATATGAAGGATCATAAGAGACTACCATGAACAATTATATACCAAAAAATTGGATAACCTAGAAGAAATGGAGGAATTTCTAGAAACATACAACCTGCCAAGACTAAATTATAAGAAAATAGAAAATCTGACCATACCAGTAACGAGTAAGGAAATTGATTCAGTAATCAAAAACCTTCCAAAAGAGGAAAGCCCAGGACTAGATGATTTCACTGTTGAATTCTACCAAACATTTAAAAAAGAATTAATGCCAACCCTTGTCACACTCTGCCAAAAAACTGAAGAGGAAGGAAGACTCCCAAACTCATTTTACAAGGCTAGCATTACCCTTATACCAAAGCCAGATAAGGACACTACAAGAAAAGAAAACTATAGATCAATAACCTTGATGGATACAAATGCAAGAATTCTGAACAAGTTATTAGGAAACTAAATTCAACAGCACATTAAAAGCATCATAGACAATGATGAAGTGGTATTTATCCCTGGGATGTAAGGATACTTCAATATGGGCAAATAAATACATGTGATATATCACATTAATAGAATTAAAGATAAAAATTGTGTGATCATCTCAATAGATGCAGAAAAAGTACTTGATAAAATATAACATCGTTTCATGATAAAAATGCTCAACAAATAAGGTATAGAATAAACATACCTCAACATAATAAAGGCCATATATGACAAGTCCACAGCTAACATCATACTCATCAGTGAAAGGTTGAAAGTTTTTCTAGGATCAGGAAGAAAAAAAGAGTGCCCACTCTCACCACTCCTATTTGACAGAACTGGAAGTCCTAACCAGAGCAATCAGACAAGAAAAAGAAATAAAAGGTATCAAAACTGGGAAGAAAGAAGTAAAATTTTCTCTGTTTGCAGATTATATGATCATATATGTACAAAATCTTAAAAACTCCACCAAAAAATGTTAGAACTAATAAGCAAATTCAATAAAGTTGCAGGATACAAAATCAACATAAAGAAATCAATTTCACTTCTATACACTAACAATGAAATATCTTAAGAAGAAATAAGAAAATAATCCCATTCACAGTAGCATCAAAATCAGTAAAATAGTTAAGAATAAATTTAACTAAGGAGGTGAAAGATCTGTATAGTGAAAACTACAAGACTTTGATGAAAGAAATTAAAGATGACATAAACAAATGGAAAGATATCCTGTGTAGATGGATCAGAATAATTAATATTGTTAAAATTTTCATACTACTCAAACATTCTATAGGTTCAATGCAACCTCTATCAAATTCTAATGGAATTTTTCACAGTAATAGAAAAAAACAATCTAAAATTTGTATGGGATCTCCAAAGACCCTGAATAGCCAAAGAACTTGAGAAAGAACATAACTTGAGGAATCAACTTCTTGCTTTCAAACTACTACAAAGCTATAGTAATCAAACAGTGTGGTACTGGCATAAAAGTAGATACATATATCAATGGAACAGATTAGAGAGCTCAGAATTAAATCCCCACATATATGGGCAAATAATATTTTACAAAAGAGCCAAGAATACGCAATGGGTAAAGGATAGTTTCTTCAATAAATGGTGTTGGGAGAACTGGATAACCACATTTAGGAGAATTAAATTGACTTTCTTTCTTACACCACTCACAAAAATGAACTAAAATGGATTAAAGACTTAGACATAAGACCTTAAACTGTAAAACTCCTAGAAAAAAACATAAGGGAAAAGGTCCTTGACATTGATCTTGGCAAAGATGTTTTTGGATATCACAGCAAAAGCAGAAATGAACAAAAAAGCAAAAATTAAAGTGGGGCTACATCAAACTAAAAAGCTTCTGCACAGCAAAATAAATAACCAACAAAATGAAAAGGCGATCTATGGAATGGGAGAAAATATTCATAAGTCTTAAACTGATGAGGGGTTAATATCCAAAATATATAGGGAATTCATACAACTCAATAGCAAAAAACAACCAACCAACCAAAAATACAAAGCAGATGATTAAAAAATGAGCAGAGGATCTGAATAGACAGTTTTCCAAGGAAGACATACAAATGGCCAGCAGCTACATGAAAATATGCTTGATATCACTCATCATTAGGGAAATGCAAATCAAAACCACAATGAGATGTCACTTCATATCTTTTATAATGACTATTATCAAAAAGACAAGTGATACCAAATGTTGGCCAGACTATGGAGAAAACAGAGCCCTTAGGTATGTTGGTGGGAATATAAATTGGTACAACTACTATTGAAAACAGTATAGAGATTCCTTAAAGAATTAAAAATAGAACTATCATATGATCCAGCAATCCCACTTCTGGATATATATCCAAAGGAAATGAAAACAGGATCTTGAAGAGAGATCTGCACCGCCATGTCTATTGCAGCATTATTCACAATAGCCAAAATATGGAAACAACCTAAGTGTTCATCAGTGGATGAGTGGATAAAGAAGATGTGGTATATATATATATGTGTGTATATACACAATGAAATATTATTCAGCCATGAGAAAGAAGGAAATCCTGTCATATGTGACAACATGGATCACTTTGATGGGATTATGCTAAGTGAGATAAATCAGAGAAAAACAAATACTGTATGATCTCACTCATATGTGGAATCTGAAAAAGCTAACTTCATAGAAGCACTGAGTAGAATGGTGGTTACCAGAAGCTGAGGGATGGGGGAAACGGGGAGATATTGGTCAAAGGTTGCAAACTTCTAGTTTTAAGAAGAATGAGTTCTGGAGAGCTAATATATGGAAAGATGATTAGTTAATAATACTGTATTATATACTTGAAGCTTGCTAAGATAGTATATCTTATATATTCTCAGCAAAAATGAAATGATAATTATATGATGTGATGGAGGTGTTAACTAACCTCATGAGGGTAATCATTTTGCGGTATATAAATGTATCAAATCAACAAATTGTACACCTTAAACTTACACAATGTTATATGTCGATTATATCTTAATAAATCTGACAAAAGAAAAGCTGTAAAAGCATTACTATTTTTTGTTTTTGTTTAATTTAAAAATTTTTTTCAATTAATTTTTTTATTGCCGTAACATTGGTTTATAACATTATATAAATTTGAGGTGTACATCGTTATATTTTGATTTCTGTGTAGACTGCATCATGTTCACCACCCAAAGACTGATTACCATCTATCACCATACACATGTGCCCTATCACCCTTTTCACCTCCCCTTCCTCCCCTCTGATAACCACCAATATAATCTCTGTATCTATGTGTTTGTTTATTGTTGTTGTTTTTACCTTTTACTTATGAGTGAAATCATATGGTATTTGACTTTCTCTGACTTACTTTGCTTAGCATAATACCCTCAAGGCCCATCTATGTTGTCACAAATGGCAAGATTTCATCTTTTTTTATAGCTGAGTAGTATTCCATTGTGTATATATACCACATCTTCCTTATTCATTCATCCTTTGATGGACATATGGGTTATTTCCAAGTCTTGGCTATTGTGAATAAAGTTGCAATGAACGTAGGGGTTCATATATCTTTACACATTCGTGTTTTTGTGTCCTTTGGATAAATACCCAGAAGTAGAATAGCTGGATCATATGGTAGTTCTTAATTTTTTGAGGACTATCCATACTGTTTCCCATAGTAGCTGCACAAGTTTACATTCCCACCAGCAGTATATGAGAGTTCTCTTTCCTTCGTATCCTCTTCGACACTTGTTATTTCTTGTCTTGTTAATTATAGCCATTCTCATCGATGTGAGATGATATCTCATTGTAATTGTGATTGTCATTTCCCTAATAATTAGTGATGTTGAACATCTTTTCATGTGTCCATTGGCCATCTGTATATCTTCTTTGGAAAAATGTCTGTTCAGATCTTTTGCACATTGTTGTATTGGGTTGTTTGTTTCTTTGTTGTTGAGATGTATGAGTTCTTTATATATTTTGGAGATTAACCTTTTGTCGGATATATGGTTTGCAAATATCTTCTCACAATTATTAGATTGTTGTGTTTTCATTTTGTTGATGGTTTCCTTTCTGTGCAGAAACTTGTTAGTTTGATATAGTCCCATCTGTTATTTTTTTTCATTTTTTTCCCTTGCCTGGTGAGACATGGTATTTTAAAATATGCTGCTAAGACTGATGTTGAAAAGCATACTGCCTATGTTTTATTCCAGAACTTTTATGGTTTCGGGTCTTACATTCAAATCAAATCCATTTTGAGTTAATTTTTGTGTATGGTGTAAAATAATGGTCTACTTTCATTCTTTTGCTTATGGACCTACAGTTTTCCCAACACTACTTACTGAAGATACTTTCCTTTATCTATTGTATGTTCTTGGTTCCCCTGTTGAAAATTAGCTGTCTATAGGTGTGTGGGTTTATTTCTGCATTCTTGATTATGTTCTGTTGATCTGTGTGCCTGTTTTTGTGCCAGTACCATGCTGTTTTGATTACTATAGCTTTGTAGTATATTTTGAAGTCCAGCTTTGTTCTTTTTTCTCAGGACTGCTTTGGCTATTTGGAGTCCATATAAATTTTAGGATTCTTTGTTCTATTTCTGTGACTAATGTCACTGGGAATTTGATAGGGATTGCATTGAATCTGTAGATTGCTTTAGGTAATATGGGCATTTTAACTATGTTAATTCTTCCAATCCAAGAGCATGGAATATCTTTCCATTTCTTTGTGTCTTCTGTGATTTCTTTCAACAATGTTTTATAGTTTTCAGTGTACAGGTCTTTCACCTCTTTGATTGAATTTATTCCTAGGTATTTTATTCTTTTTGTTGTGATTATAAATGGGATTGTATTCTTTTTTTTTTTTCCCCCCCAAAGCCCCAGTAGATAGTTGTATGTCATAGCTGCACATCCTTCTAGTTGCTGTACGTGGGACTCGGCCTCAGGATGGACGGAGAAGTGGTGCCTCGGTGTGCGCCCGGGATCCGAACCTGGGCCACCAGCATCAGAGCGCGCGCACTTAACCACCAAGCCACGGGGCTGGCCCGGGATTGTATTCTTAAGTTCTCTTTCTGCTATTTCGTTGTTAGTGTATAGAAACACAACTGATGTTTGTATGTTGATTTTGTATCCACAACTTTACCTTCTTCATTTATTATTTCTGATAGTTTTTTGGTGGATTCTTAGGGTTTTCCATATATATTACTATGTCATCTGCAAATAGTGACAGTTTTACTTCTTCCTTTCCTATTTGGATTAATTTTATTTCTTTTTCTTGCCTGATTGCTCTGGCAGAGACTTCCAATGCTATGTTAAATGAGAGAGGCAAAAGTGGGCATCCTTGGGGTTCCTGTTCTTAAAGAGATAGCTTTCAGTTTTTCACTGTTGAGTATGATATTAGCTATGGTTTGTCATATGCGGCCTTTATTATGTTGAGTCCTTTCCTTCTTATACCCATTTAATTCAGAGTTTTAAACATAAATGTATGCTGTATCTTGTCGAATGCTTTCTCTGCATCTACTGAGATGATAATGTGATTTTTATTCTTCATTTTGTTAATGTGGTGTATCATATTGATTCATTTGAGGATGTTGAACCCTCCCTGCATCCCTGGAATAAATCCCACTTGATCAAGGTGAATGATCTTTTTAATGTATTGTTGTATTCGATTTGCAAGTATTTTGTAGAGAATTTTTGCATCTATTTGCGTCAGTGATATTGGCCTATAATTTTCTTTTTTCGTGTTGTCCTTGTCTGGTTTTGGTGTCAGGTAATGGACTTAGGAGGCTTCCCCTCTTCCTCAATTTTTCTGGACGAGTTTGAGAAGGGTGGGTATTAAGTCTTTGAATCTTTGGTAGAATTCACTGGGGAAGCTGTCTGGTCCTGGAGCTTTGTTTTTTGGGAGGTTTTTGATTACTGTTTTGATCTCCTCACTGGTGATTGGTCTATTCAAATTCTCTATTTCTTCTTGATTCAGTTTTGGGACTTTTTACAATTCTAGGAATTTATCCATTTCTTCTAGTTTACCCAATTTGTTGGTGGATAGCTTTTCTTAGTATTCTCTTATAATCATTTGTATTTCTTGGGTGTCCACTGTAATTTCTCCTCTTTCTTTTCTGCCGTTTATTATGATGTAGTGCTTTTCTTTGTCTCTTGTTACAGTTTTTGTTTTAAAGTTTATTTTGTCTGATATAGGCATTGCTGCCCCAGCTTTCTTTTCATTGCCATTTGCATGGAGTATCTTTTTCCATCTTTTCACTCTCAGTTTGTGAGTGTCTTTAGGTCTGAAGTTTGTCTCTTGTATGCAGCATATATATGGGTCTTGTTTTTTATCCATTCAGCCACCCTGTTTTTTGATTGGAGCGTTTAGTCCATTGACATTTAAAGTAGCTGTTGATAAGTATACACTTATTGCCATTTTGTTACTTTTTTTCTGGATGTCTGAATAGCTCTCTGTTCTTTTCTTCTTCTCTTGCTCTCTTCTCTTGCGGTTTGATGACTTTCTTTGGTATTATGTTTGGTTTCCTTTCTCTCTTTTTTTTTTTGTATTTATTATAGGTTTCTGGTTTGTGATTACCATGAGGTTTATATATAATAACCTATGTAAATAGCAGTCTATATTAAGTTGATGGTCTCTTAAGTTTGACTTCTTTCTAAAAGCCCTACATTTTTACTCCCCACCACCTCACATTTTATATTTTTGATATCATACTTAACCTTTTTTTTTTGTGTGTGTGTGTATCCCTTGACCTCTTATCATGGAAATAGATAATTTTAGTACTTTTGTCTTTTGTCCTTCATATAAATCTATAGGTGGTTGATCTGCTACCTTTACTGTATATTTGTCTTTGCCAGTGATTTTTTTCTTTGGTAATTTTCTTATTCCTATGTATGGTCTTTTCTTTTCCACTTAAATAAGTCCATTTAACATTTCTTGTAAGGCCATTTTATTGGTGATTAAACTCCTTTAGGTTTTGCTTGTCTGGAAAACTCTTTATCTCTCCTTCCATTCTGAATGATAACCTTGCAGGGTAGAGTATTCTTGGCTATAGACTTTTTCCTTTCTGCACTTTGAATATATGATGCCACTCTCTTGTAGCCTGTAAGGTTTCTGCTGAGAAGTCAGCTGATAGCTTTATGGGGTTTCCTTTGTAAGTAACTTGTTGACTTTCTCTTGCAGCTTTTAGGATTCTCTCTTTATCTTTAATTCTTGACATTTCAATTATAATGTGTCTTGGTGTGGGCCCCTTTGAGATCATCTTGTTTGGTGTTCTCTGTGCTTCCTGTACCTGGATGTCTATTTCCTTCTCTAGATTAGAAAAATTTCAGCTATTATTTCTTCAAATAGGTTCTCTGCCCCTTTGTCTGTCTCTTCTCTTTCTGGGACACCTATAATTCAGATATTAGTATACTTGATGTTATCCCAGAAGTTCCTTAGACTGTCCTTGTTCTTTTAAATTATTTTTTGTTTTATCTGTTCAGCATGGGTAATTTCCTTTATTCTTTCCTCCAGCTCACTGATCTGTTCTTCTTTTTCAGCTACTCTGCTGTTGATTCCCTCTAGTGAATTTTTCATTTCCATTATTGTATTCTTCAGTTCCAATTTGTTCTTTTTTATATTTTCCAATTCTTTGTTGAAGTTCTCACTGTCTTCATTTATTCTTCTCCCAAGATCAGTGAGCATGCTATGACTACTAGTCTGTATTCTTTATCAGGTAGATTTTTTATCTCTGTTTTGTTTAGTTCTTTTTCTGAGGATTTGTCCTATTCCCTTATTTGGAACCTATTCCTTTGCCTCCTCATTTTGCCTATTTCTGTGTGCTTATATCTGTGTATTAGGTAGATCAGCTATGTCTTCCAATCTCGGAGATGTGGTCTTATGTAAGAGATGCCTTATGGGACCCAGCAATGTGGTTCCTTCTCATCAGCAGTTCCAAATGTTCCCAGAGTGTCCCTTGTGTGGGCTACATGGTCTTTTCTGTTGTTGCAGGGTTGCTCCTGCTGTGGGTGCATAGGTAGGCTAGCCTGGCCCCTGAGACAGCTGGTTGTAAGGCTCAGCTGTGTGTGGCTGCAACAGTCACTTTATTAGGTGGGGGAGCCCCGGCACAGCTGGCTGCAAGGTCTAATAGCACACACTTGCTGCTGTTCTGCTGTTGAGTCAGGCCCTCAGCATGGCTGGTTGTTCGGCTCAGAGGGTCACAATTGCTGTAGGCCTCTGGCTTGATAGGCTGTTGTCAGCTTTTTCAGGAGTGCATCTGGGTGGGGCTGGCCCCAGGCATGGCAGCACACAATCATTTCAGGTGTTGTAAGGTGGGACAGATCCCCTGTGTGGCTGTTTGAGAAGGCCAGTGGCACAAGTCTGCTGCATCTGCTAAGCCCCACTGCCTGTGGGCCCACACACCTCACCAATGCAGCCCTACCCCATTCACACACCCTGTTCTGCTGACGCAGACCCCCTCGCCCCACTGCAGAGGTCCCATACACCCCGCCTACATGGGTGTAAAAGCATTTCTGACTGCCACTTTGTAAAGTGTCTTATTAAGTGATAACATTATGGAACTAACCTGACTCACTCATACATTTATTAATTTAACCTATAATAGATGTGGTGATCAATTTTATGTGTCAACTTGATTGGACTAAAGGGTTCCCAGATAGCTGGTCAAATATTATTTCTGGGTATATGGGTGAGGGTGTTCCTGGAAGAGACTAGCATTTGAATCAGTAGACTGAGTAAAGAAGATCACTCTCAACAGTGCAAGTGGGCATAGTGTCATCCACTGAGGGCCCAAATACAACAAAAAGGTGGAGAAAGGGCAAATTTTCTTTGTTTGCTTGAAGTGGATATCCATCTATTCTTGCCCTGAAACACTGATGATCCTGGTTCTTGGACCTTCAGACTTGTACTGGGATTCACACCATTGGCTCCCCTGGTTCTGAGGCCATTGGGCTTGGACTGGAACTATACCACCTGCTTTGCTGGGCCTCCAGCTTGCAGACAGCAGACCATGGGACTACTCAACCTTGTAATCTTTTGAGCCAACCACTCATAATATGTTCCTTTCTGTATATTTATATATGTCCCATTGGTCTCTTTCTCTGGAGAACCCTGACTAATACAGATTTTGGTATCAGGAGTGGTTTTAGAGGAACAGAATTTTAAGAACAGGTGTTCTGAATTGGTTCAGGGGTTTCTGATATTGGCTCTCTGATATTATTAGATATGGAGACAATAATGACTCTGTTTCTGATAGTGAAGAGAGCGCGGATAGTCCATGGTATGAATTGTTTATAGAGATACACAAAATATCTGCATTGGACACCCCTAGTCAACCACTCTAAGTATCTAGGAACTAAATGATTCTATATAAGATACTTTAGAACATTTTGGAAAACTAATGAATATAATGATGTTGCTTGACTGTTTCTAATGTCTCTGGATGAAGTGATGAAAGAGAAAGATGAGCTTAGAAATTTGAATTCTTAGCTCAAGGGCCACATAAATGACCAGGTTCTTTTTTGTGTGCCCTGTAGGAGACCTTTATCCCTTGTAGCTGTAGGAGTGAAATTGCTGAAAATAAAATACAGAATCTCATTTTGCAATTGGCTGAATTATAGTGAAAGTTAGACTGCCAACCTTGCAGGATGTCTCCTGTTAAAGTGAGAGCATTGATTAGTAAAGAATGAGACCTTCTTTACCAATGGGATGGGGACATGTCAGAAGACCCTGATGAAGCTGGGGACATTGAGACCCTAAATTCTGAAGTACCTTCTTGGCCAGTGGAAGAAGTCTCCCCACCACCAGTGGCAGCAGCATCCCCATCCCCAGTGGTAGTGGCCTCTCCATCCATAGTAGTATTGATCTTTCCAACTCACCTGAGTGTTTTAATCCTGAATTGCCTAAGGAAACAGTAATGGCCTCCCTTGAGATGGCTGCCATGCAAGACAATGCTGATTCTCTTCAGAACCCACCCCACAATCACTCTTTGCCTCTAGACCTATAACTAACTCAAGTCCCAGCAAACCCCTAAATGTGAGATACAATGTGTGACCCATCAGGAGGGTCGCTATTCTCCAAAGAACTAAAGTTTTCTAATTTATACAAGCAGAAATCCAGGGAATATGTATGGAAATGGATGTAAGGGTGTTGGGTAATGCTGGAAGGAACATAAAGTTGGATCACGTCAAATTTATTGATATGCGCCCACTAAGCAGACATTTTGCGTTTAATGTTGTAGGTTAGGGGATTAGAAATGGCTCTATTTATATGTTTCGTTGGCTGACACATGGACCAAAATATGATTCACTGTGAGTGAGTTGGAAATGCCCAACCTTCTTGGTTTAACATAGAGGAGGGGATTCAAAGTCTTAGGGATATTGGAGTGTTAGAGAATTTGTCATTTGAGACCTACTCTCCCACACTGGGAGGGTCCAGAAGACACACCTTTAATCATTACCATGAGAAATAAGTTTGTCAGGGACTCCCAGCATTCTTGAAGAGCTCTGTAATTGCTCTTCTTTCTAGGCTAGAACTTACAGTGGGAACTGCAACCACTCAATTGGAAAATCTAAATGCAATGGGAGTAATTGGATCCCAGGGTGACAGGGGCCAAGCAGTGGCACTCAATCACCAAAGAAAAGCTGGGTATAGTTAGCATAGTGGACAGTAGAATCAAAGCAGGAATCAGAATAGTCTGACTCATGCAGATGTATGGTATTGGCTAGTTAATTATGGTGTTCCTAGAGGTGAAATAGATAGAAGGCCTACTAAATTCTTACTTGATTTGTATAAGCAGAAAATTTTTAGGTCAAGTAAACAAAAGTCTAACTTAAATAATAAAAACAAGGAGTCACAGCCCCTCAATCAGTTCCCAGACTTGAGCCAGTTTATAGACCCAGAAACTCTTGAATGAAGGGAAGGCTAAGTTCCCTTGAGAAAGGAACCCAGCACATTACTGAAAATTCATACTATTAATCTTTCTCCTAGCCTTCCCCAAAGGGACCTACAGCCTTTTACTAGGGTAACTGTGCTTTGGGGAAAAGGAAATAACTAGAACTTTTAGGGACTACTGAACACTGGCTCTGAAGTGGCATTAATTCCAGAAGACTCAAAATGTCACTGTGGCCCACCAGTCAGAGTAGGAGCTTATGGAGGTTAGATGATCAATGGAGTTTTGGCTCAGGTGTGTCTCACAGCAGGTCTTTGAACCCATCTGTAGTTAATACCCAGTTCCAGAACATGTAATTGGAGTAGACATACTTGCAACTGGCAGAATCCCGTAATTTGTTCCCTGACCTGTGGAGTGAGGGCTATTATGGTGAAAAAATCCAATTGGAAGCCATTAGAACTGCTTCTACCTAGGAAAATAGTAACTCAAAAGCAAATTGCTTTCCTGAAGGTATTGCAGAGATTTGTGCCACCATCAAGGGCTTGAAAGATGCAAGGTTGGTGATTCCCACCACATCTTCATTCAACTCTCTTTTTTGGCCTCTGCAGAAGACAAGTGGATCTTGGAGAATGACAGTGGATTATTATAAGTTTAACCAGATAGTAACTCCAATTGCAGCTGCTGTACAAGATGTAGTTTCATTATTGAGCAAATTAACACATCTCCTGGTACTTTGTATGCAGCTGTTGATCTAGAGAATGCCTTTTTCTCCATCCTTGTTCATCAGGTCAGCCAAAAGTATTTGCTTTCAGCTGACAAGGCCAGCAATACACATTCATTGTTTTAGCTCAAGGGTATATCATTTCTCTAGCCCATGTCATAATTTAGTCCACAGAGATCTTGATTGCCTTTCCCTTTCACATGATATCACACTGGTCCAATACATGGATGATACTATGCTGGCCTGGATCCAGTGAACAAGAAGTAGCAAACTCCTCTAAACATTGGTAAGACATTTGCCTTCAGAAGGTGAGAAATAAATTCCACAAAAATTCAGAGACTTTCTACCTCAGTGAAATTTCTAGAGTCCAGTGGTGTAGGGCATGTGGAGATATTCCTTTTAAGGTGGAGGATAACTTGTTGCATCTGGTCCCTCTTACAACTAATAAATAGGCAAGACACTATGTCCCTCTTACAACTAATAAATAGGCAAGACACTATGGGCCATCAAGTTAACATGTGACCTGAGCTGCCCATCATGAACTGGGTGTTATCTAATCTACCAAACCATAAAGTTGGGTTTGCACAGCAACATTCCATCATCAAACAGAAGTGGCCCATCATCATAGATACGTGATTGGGCCTGAACAGGCCTCAAAGGCACAAATGAGTTACAGGAGGAAGTGGCCCAAGTGCCCATGGTCCCTACTCCTGCTACACTGCCTTTTCTCTCCCAGCCTGCATTTATGGCCTCATGGGGAGTTACCTATGATTAGTTGACAGAGGAAGAGAAGAGTCAGGCCTGGTTTATGGATTGTTCATCATGATATGCAGGCACCACCTGAGAGTAGACAGCTGCAGCACTACAACCCCTCTCTGGGACATCCCTGAAGGACAGTGGTTAAGGAAAATCTTCCCAGGGCACAGAACTTTGGGCAGTGTACCTGATTGTTCACTTTGCTTGGAAGGAGAAATGGTTAAATGTGCATTTATGTGCTGATTGATAGGCTGTAGCCAATGGTTTGGCTGAATAGTCAGAGTCTAGGAAGAAACATGTTTGGAAAATTGGTGACAAATTTGGGGGAAAGATACATGGATAGACAACTCTGAATGTCTAACACATGAAGATATTTGTTTCTCATGTGACTGCTCACCAAAAAGTGAGCTCAGCAGAGGAGGCTTTTAATAATCAAATGGATAGGATGACCCATTCGTAGATATTAGTCTGTCTCCTTACATAACCACCCTGTCATTGCCCAATGAGCTCATGAACAAAGTGGCCATGGTTAAGAATAGAGGTTATGCATGGGCTCAGCAACATGGACTTCCACTGACCAAGGCTGACCTGGCTACAGCCACTACTAAGTGCCCTATCTGCCTACAGCAGACCAACACTGAGCCTCTGATATAGCCCACCCCCTGGGGTGATCAGCCAGCCACCTGGTGACAGGTGGATCACATTTGACCACTTCCATCATTGCAGGGTCAATATTTTGTCCTTACTAGGATAGACACTCTGGATACAGATTTGCTTTCCTTGCATGCAATAATTCTGCCAAAACTATCATTTGAAGACTTACAGAACACCATATCCATTGTCATGGCATGCCACACAGCATTGCCTCTGATCAAGGAAATCACTTCACGGCAAAAGAAGAGGCAACGTGCCCCAAGATCAGAGAATTCAAGGGTCTTATCATATTTCCCATCATCCTGAAGCAGCTGGATTGATCTAATTGTGGAAGGGCCTTTTGAAGACTCAATTACAGCACCAGCTAGGTGGTCATATTTTGCAGGGCTGGAGCAAGGTTCTTCTGAAAGCTATATATGCTCTGAATCAGCATCCAATATATGATGCTGTTTCTCTGATAGCCAGGCTTCATGGGTCCAGGAAGCAACTGGTGGTAATGGAGTGGCACTCACAATTACCCCTAGTGACCAACTAGCAAAATTTTTGCTTCCTATTCCTACAACTTTCTGCTCTGCTGGCCTGGAAGTCTTAGTTCCAGAGGGAGGAAAACTTTCACCAGCAGACACAACAATGATTCTATTGAACTGAAAGTTGAGACTGCCCCTGTCCACTCTGGGCTCCTCATGCCTTTGAATCAACAGGCAAAGAAGGAAGTAATGGTGTTTGCTGGAGTGGCTGATCCTAACTACAAAGGGGAAATTGGACTGCTACTACACAATGGAGGTAAGGAAGAGTATGTCTGGAATATAGGAGATCCCTTAGGTCATCTCTTAGTATTACCATGCCCTGTGACTAAGGTCAGTAGAAAACTATGACAACCCAACTAGACAGGACTGCTAATGGCCCAGACCCTTCAGGAAGAAAGAACCACAACCCCCAGGTAAAAAACCATGACTAGCTTAGGTGCTTGCTGAAGGCAAAGGGAATACAGAAAGTGTAGTAGAAGAAAGTAGTTATAAATACCAGCTATGACCACATGACCAGTTAAAGAAAAAAGGATTGTAAATGTTATGAGTATTTCTTCTTATTTTGTTATGAATATGTTTGTGTGTATATATACACATATTAAGAAAATATCATTTTTTCCCTCTTTTAACGCCTTATCATATAACAGAAGATGTATTGACTTTGTATCAGTAATTAAGTCTTGTCAAATTTACGTTACAATATTTAGCTCATGTGGTATCAGGAGAAGAGCAAACATCAGTCAAGGATTTTATCTCCTTTTCTGGGGAATGGATTAGTGCATTTTGGTTGTATGAGGATAGTTGTATCGTGTTAGGTAGAATTATGACATTGTTATTGTTTTTATTTGGAGGTTTAAGTATGGTTTAAGGAGACGCAGATAGATGCCAAGTTGACAAGGGGTGGACTTGTGACAGTTAATTTTGTGTGTCAATTATTGGGCTAAGGGCATCACCAATGCAGATGAGCATCATCTCATCCACTGAGGGCCTGAATAGAACAAAAAAGGTAGAGGAAGGGCTAATTTCCTTTCTCTGCTTGAACTGAGGTATCTCTCTTCTCCTGTCCTAGGACATTGGCACCTCTGGTTCTTGGGCCTTTGAACTTGAACTAGGACATATACCATTGGTTCCCTTGGTTCTCAGGCTTTTGATCTGGGATTGGAACCACACCAATGGTTTTCCTGGGTCTCCACTATGCAGAGGGCAGATCTTGGGACTTCTCATCCTCCATAATCATGTGAGGCAATTCCTCATAATAAATCTCTTTCTGTATGTCTATGTATAGCTTTCGGTTCTGTCCCTCTGGGGAACCCTGACTAATAAAATGGATAAACTTTTGTTACTTATTTGGTATTTAATAGCTATACATATTGGGTCCATGGATTTTAGATTATTTTTCTCATGTTAAAATGCTGATTATCGGCACAAGAATAGAGCATTTTCCACTAGTTTAGCCAACTTTTCCCAAGGTCTGTATTTCTTGGTATGTGCCGGAAGAGTTAGGATATGAGTTGCCTTTTATTTTTCAGATTTTGATAGCTCAATATATGTGATAACATATCTATATGTTTTCCTTTCCCAATTGTTTTAATGACAAAATTTCACTAGATGAATCACTGGGGGGTCTATAGGAGGGAACTGGGAAGTTCTTCCAAGTTACTCTGTAAGAAAGAATTCTCCTTAGGACATCTACAGTTTCTCTATATTGAACATCTAATATATTATTGCCATTTCAAAAAATTTTAGATTTTTATCGTCATCATTTATTAAGAAGACTTAAGCCCCATTTATCCTATGACATATATCTGAGAGAAAACGTAAGAAATTTAAATTTCTTCGTATATTTAAGTCTCCTACTAATTGGGAATAATTTAGAAGAAATTTTTCTTAAAATTTTTCTTTATATTTTCATTCTGTCATAATGTCTGACATGTCCAATATTTGATACTTAATTTATTTGAAATTTAATATGTCTGGATATTCTGATGCTTGATCGTTGTGATATATGGTTCTTAAGAAATATATCTTCTAACCAGATATATTTGCTTTCTTTTCAAAAACAAAATAGCAGTTACATCTGAAAATTTATGTCAGTCCCCTGGTTTGTTTATTTACATAACATCAATTACATAAAACGACTTTCACATGGATGTTTGGATTCAGTGATATTGAAAGGCCATTGTTTTTTTGTTTTCTTTTTTGGACTCATTTTCAGCCATAGCTACTTGATTAATGAATGATGCTAGTAGAAAGAGTATTAAGTAATATGTTTCTTTCTTTATGATATTCCCTTGCTAAAGCAAAACAGTGGACTCCCAAATGTTAGCCATATAAGATTCATACGCATGAGGTGATTTTTCATAGTGCCTGCCACACAGTAGGCATTTCATACGTATTTACTTATTAATTGTTCAAGCTGGTCTCTGTTCACCAACCTACTTTTATTTCTTGAGGTTATTTACTTATATTCTTTGTTCTAAAAACCATCCATGCTGGTTTTTAACCTCCATGGCTTTGCCACACTCTTTTTACCTGAATATTCTTTGGCAAATTCAAATTTTAGAGAATCTTTAAAGTTCAACTCAAAGGCAGTATACTTCATGAATATGTTTTCATTTTCTCCAAATCAGACTTATCCATTACTTTTCTGAAAAGCCTTTGCACTTATCATTAGTGCTAAGTAATTTAGCACTCAAGGTTAGGTAGTTTTGGGGTAGATGTCCTCTAATTATGTTATGCAATATTGTTTTTCCAAAAAGATAAAAAGTTGTCACCTTTGCTTTTATTTATAGTCTCATTTTTATTTGTCATATAGGGACCAGGAAACACAAAATTAACTTAATTTTGTCAATCAGATTCATCATTTGCTTACCTTAAGATGTCCTTTGGCTTCAAGTGAGAGCCTGGTACCCCGCCACTGTCCCATTATGGAATGTCTCCCCTACCCCTCACACCAAGAGGTATCTTTTATTGTTTGTTCTGGAAGGTTTTAACCCATGTGAAAGAAAATATTAAGATAGTGAAGCTGAATTTAGTGAATCAGTGAAAGAGGTGACAGGAAAATAGGAAGTTTTTATTTTAATATCCATTTTAAATTCAAGATAACACAGGTTTAGAAATATTTTAAGTGATTTTTTTCTCCAGGTAAATTTGAGATTTAAATTCTGGTCATCTGAGTCCTAGTCCAATGTTTGTTTCTTACTTTTTTTTTTCTCCTTTAACCATTTTATGTCTTCACTAATATTGACCCTGTCTTAGATGAGCTAGAGCATGAGTGGAAAATTCTCATGAATGTTGGTGTGAGACCTTGGTCAGAAAAGTAACTTCTCTTTAAAGAGAAAATTAGATTTAATTATTATTATTATTACTTATCAATTATCTTTTCAAGTCACATATTATTCCACAAATGTGAGGTCAGGCTGACAAGCTTACAGAAGTACTGATTAGCTTATAGAAACTCAAGACATTTTAAAGATTTATTGTAATTTAATATAATGGTCTGAGTACATACATTTATTCTGGAGAAATAAAAAGGAGATTGAGTATTTAAAATGTTGGTTTAATTTGCAACCCTACTGCAAAAGAGATTTAAACCAAAGAAAAAATAGAACTAGAGATACACAGGAAAACAATTATAGTTATAGAATGTAATGTTCTCCTAATGGTCTATTGCAATTATATTTTTGGTGTACTTATTATTGAAATTAGCAAATTACTTACTATATCTCCTAATGTTATTAGTTATAGATTCTTGCCAAGTGTAAGAACAAACTTTTCAAATATAAGAGTGGAGTGGCTAGACAATGTACATCAGGACCACAGAATTTATATTCTCTCTGTGGACAGTTTTTGTAGGCTGGTGAGCTGTTTCTGAAGGCAACTGTAAAAGAGGTATTATGTGGACAAAAAAGACATTGACAATATCCTATATCATATTAAATATATTTTATGTGAGTCATTACTGTGCTGTTCTGACTGGGAAAGTAAAAATTATCCAGTGACTATTCCTCTTCACATTTCAAGAGTTATGAAGTGATGGAGGAGAAAATATTATATATCTAGACTGAATTACAATTTTAAATAATGGGATCTTTCAGAGAAATGTATCAGATTATAGAAAATATCAAAGTTTAATTCAAAAGTCATCATATTTTCCCATAAAAAGATAAATACTATATCATGATAAATGGAAATAAAGATTTTATTCATTTTATGAAATTCCACTACATAAAACTTTACAAATCTACATTTCTAAAAATTCACTAAATTCCATGATTCCATAGATCTATATCAAAAGCCTAACTAATCTCAAAATAGTTATATTCTCCCTCTATTGAGATGAGACAATCATGGAATAAATGTTTCATGAATGAAAAAGTAATGAATAAGACTTTAAAACTCTTTAATTTGTGCCTTCTCACTTCTCTGTACCATGATAAAGAAGTAATAGACTTAAATAACAAAGACCTTTTACTTAAGATATTGATATCAAATTTCATTGAACATAGAGTGAATTGTTTCAGGTGGTACTTATGACAATTACCGTCTTATAGATTGCATTGTCTGTACCAAACACACATAAATGTTTGAATGGCATCACAAGAGATTTAATGTACAAAATCATTATTTGTATATTATTATTTAATATATTAGCTATAATGTATATGAAATCATCCATTCAGGTCTATATTTCTGAAGATCCAAGCATTAGCATTGAAAATACAAAACTAGATAATCAAAATAGTTTTTATGAGGCTAGAATAAATGAAATGCAGTCAAGTTTATGTTTACATTCCCTTTGTGTTATATTACAAGTAAAAATAAAAATTCCTATGATTTGTTTTCCCTGAAGATTTGTAATGATTAGAGGCAGAACAGAACTAAGTAGGACGGTTATAATATTGTTTGCATCTACAAAGTGTTTGTTTACAAGAATTAATATATTTATTGATTTCTATGATCTAAGGATTACTTGCCTCAGTAAAAATGAAAGACAACTAGATAACATATTTCACTGCCTTATCCAACTATAAAACACATTTCATTGCCTTATCTACTCTAATATTTTTCTATGACTTCCAGTTCCCCTTTGATTTTGTAGATTCATGGTCAACCTCATCAGCTTCTTCAGTGCATCCTTCATGTCCTTATTCCTTAAAGTGTAAATGACAGGGTTGAGACTTGGAGTGATGATGGTGTAAAAGAGAGTGAGGAACTTACCCTGGTCTTTGGAGGCACTGTTACCTGGCTGCAGATACATATAGATAATAGTCCCATAGAAGATGGACACCACAGTGAGATGAGATCCACAGGTATTAACTGCTTTTCGTTGGCCTGCTTTTGACTTCATTCTCAGCACAGCTTTGGCAATGTAGCCATAGGATATAAGAATAAGGGTGAGGGGTGTAAGGACAATGACAATGCCTAAAGCAAAAACAGACATTTCAACTGTTGTGGTGTCTATACAAGCTATCTTGACCATAGCTGGCAACTCACACAAGAAGTGATCCAGAAGGTTATTTCCACATGTAGGCAAATTCAGGGTGAGTGTACATAATGTTACAGAGTTGGCCAAACTAATACCCCAGACCATGATAATCATCTTGAGACACAGATGTGGGTTCATGATTACCAAATAATGCAAGGGCTTACAAATAGCTGTAAAACGATCATAGGACATAACAGCCAGGAGAAGACACTCAATGGAGCCCAACCACATGTAAACATAGAGTTGAATGACACAGCCCACATAGCTGATGGTCTTATCAGGTCCCCACAAGTTAACCAGCATCTGAGGGATGATGCTGGTTGTGAAACATAGATCCAGGAAGGATAAATTCCTGAGGAAAAAATACATTGGTGTGTGGAGATGGGAATCCAGGAGAGATGCAAGAATGATGGCTGTGTTACCCACCAATGTAATTAAGTAGAATATGGTGACAATTCCTGACAGGACCATCTCCAGTTTGGGGTGGTCAGAGAAGCCAAGCAGAATAAAATCATGTAGAAAAGTATAATTGCTTTGGTCCATAGTCCTTCAATGCCCAAATCCTAGAGTGATAAGAGTAGCAGGAAGAGGAGGGGAAGGAGGATGAGGATGAAGATGAGGAGGAGGAGCAGGAAGAGGAGGAGGAGGAGAAATTTGTCAACACAGACTTTGTAAATAATTTTATGAAATACAAAACTGAACAAAGGGAGAGAATTTATGTCAATAATTAAAAAATAATGGATAAAAGTAAAAATTGCAGCCAAGCAATCTAGTATTTGTTGTAGATTCCTTTATGGTATGAGTTTAATATTATATTTTTATCTAGGTGACCTGGGGAGTTCACTCTTAAACTTAAGGTCTGAATTTTATCACATGTATATTTGGCAGTTTGGAATAGGTCTGATTTTAAAATGATGCAACCCTATGATTCTCTGCAAATCTTGTTGGCTTGATGTAGTGAACATATTCTTTTACTTGGTCAGTAAATTCACCTATAAAATGTAATTATTTGGCTAATATCAGAATGAGGAAGAGTGTTCCTTTTTTTTCCATATCTTAGTGAATAGCACCTTTTTATTTATTTATTTATTTATTTATTTATTTATTTATTTATTTATTTATTTTTATTTTTTGTTTATTGCAGTAACATTGGTTTATAACATTGTAAAAATTTCAGGTGTACATCATTGTACTTCTATTTCTGCATGGACTACATCATGTTCACCACCAAAATACTAATTACAACCCATCACCACACACATGTACCGAATTACCCTTTCACCCTCCTCCCTCCCCCCTTCCCCTCTGGTCACCTTTGATCTCCCAGTTTGTTATGTGTAGGATATCTGGCATTTATCCTTGGCACCTTTGTCTCTCTTATCCCCAATACCTAACTTATCACTAAAACTGGTAAATTTGAATGCAAGGATACATTTTAACAATCCTCTCACTACCTTAATCCCAACGACTATCATCTCTTTTCTAGATTCTGGCAATAGTCTTCACTCCTTACATCTAGTCTTATGCCTTTACATTGTTACAAGATCAATAAAATTACATTATCCATGTGCTTAAAACTTGTCAGTTGCTTTCCATTACATTTAAGAAATATTCTAACTCTTTTAGACGGCCTGGACGGACCTGCACTAGGCCTCATTCTTATCTCACAAATCACTTTACACATATTGACTACTAGCCTTCTGTTAGTTTGACATGTCAAACTCATTCCCATCTAAAGCCCTTGGAAACCTTCCTCTTCTTTTCTCCACTCCTACTCATTCTGCAATTCCTACTTATTCTGCAACTCCTACTCATTCTTACAACCACCTCTTAAATGTTTCTTGCGTAAAGAGATATTCCCTGAGATCATAATCTCTTTTTGTTTGATATCTTATATCATGTATATGGAGAGCTACAGAGGGCCAATACAGCATGGAGTCTAAGAACATAAGCAGAGGGCTTGTGTTCATGTCTCTGCAAGTTATTTAGCTGTGTGATCCCAGGCAAGTTACATAATACTTCTGGGCTCATTTTTCACATCTGTAAAAATGGGGACAATAACATTGCTTAGGGTTGGGGTGAAGATTAAATGAGCAATAAATGTAAGGTGCTTAGAACAATGCTTGGAACATAGCAAATCCCAATAATTATTAGTTACCACATTATTATAAGAAAAAATTATAATCATGTGCTATGCAGGTAAATGTTTAACATGTCCCTCCCCAAAGGGGAAAGCAAATATGATGTCTATTGCTCTTCCCTCTATCTGTAACAACTAAAGCATTCCCCCAATAGATATATATCCTCCCATATGTATACATAATTTTTGAATAAAAGAAAAATTTTTACACGATGAATAATGGTGAAAAATCACTTAAAGTTGTTAGCATTTTTTTTTCCATTAAAAATTTAGGCTGGTATTTTGTGAAGTTACTTGAATGGGATGATAGAAGGTGGCAGATGCAAGAAAAGATTGTGGTTTAATCTGTATAGTAACAATAACAGATTTTTTCGGTTTGGTGAAAAATAAATTAGAACATTACTTTCTATTGAAAGGAATAACAAACAGCATTATTCAGTAGTGTGATATAGAAGAGTTCCTCTAGACATGCATGAGCATATCAGAGCTGCCAAATCTTTTAACAATTGAACAGTTGTTATCATCAATTATAGTTATTGATAGTTATTATAGTTTATAATATTATTATATATAATAATAATATAATAACTACATTATAGTTATAGTTATTAACATCAAGTTATTATCTACAGTCCACTTCCATAGTTTCCTATCACTGAGTATAAAAAGATAATTTCTTACCACCTGAAGCCAAAATAATATCCAAAAGCTTCCATGAAAAAATAACAGAGAAAATATATGATCAGAAAAAAAATAACAGTTAAATGTCTCCCTGGTGCCTCTCTCTCTTTCTCTGTAGATATAGTACAAAAAATTGTGCCTTTTGTTTGTTATTCCACTTTATTTATTTATTTATTTTTTGGTGAGGAAGATCAGCCCTGAGCTAACATCTGATGCCAATCCTCTTCTTTTTTCTGAGGAAGACTGGCCCTGAGCTAACATCCATGCTCATCTTCCTCTACTTTATATGGGATGCCGCCACAACATGGCTCTGACAAGCAGTGTGCTGGCGTGCCTGGGATCCAACCGGCGAACCCCTGGGCTGCCGCAGCGGAGCGCGCGCACTTAACCACTTGCACCACCAGGCTGGCCCCCTGTTATTCCACTTTAAATTATGTTTCCTGAATATTATGAGGAAATTACTTCAAACTGTGGCCATAATTCAAAAGTGGACACATTTAGAAGACTTATTGAACATACGGGTTGAGATAGTTGTTTTGACAGAGTCATTTGGTGATTTCCTCAGGATTAGCTTTTCAAGAATCATGATTTGAGGCTGGGTTCTGCCATTGGCCAAGTTAAATAGAAAGAAAAAAAAATAACTCTCTGAAATGTATTGCAAGCTGTCACACACCATTAGAGTTCTATAATGTCTGAGCAGGGAGATGAATAAGTAATTAATATTTATTTTGACAGACATGTTGGTGTGTGTTAATTGTGCCTAACTTCTGAAAAAGACAGAGCTTCAGTTAAAATTACATGAAAACAAAAATGAAAATTCTTTTAATGTTAAAGTCAATGCCATGCTGTTAATTCCTTAACTATTTCCGTTATCACTATAGCCTCCAAAGATTAATTCAGGAAGGGAAAAAGTCCTTCTTGTGCCTACAAAATCCTGACATAGGAAATCTTCAAATGAGTTTTCATGCACATTATGAGATTTAGAAATGGATCAAAAATATCTGACTCCTTCCTAGCTCCACAGTCTTCATGAATAAAATACTATATTTCAATTCTTCATTTTCAATTTAATCTACATTTCCTTGTTTTATTTTTGCTGGATCAAAATGTCTGAAATCACAAATTGAGACATAGCTTCATGTCCTCCTCTTATAGTAGAGAATACATTAATCTTTCCCTCATAATATAGATAATAAGGCAATTTCTCTGCAGATATTTACAGTATTTATTTATTCTAAAAATTCTGAAAGAAAACAAGAAGAATCCATCCATATAAGTCTAAGTTCTTTTTTTTACTTCCCACGAGTTGCTTTACCAGGCCAGGCACGCTATTTTCCAAGAGATATTAAAGATTAACATTACTGTGATCCAGAAAGAGTTTGCTTGATGTTGTGCTTCTTGACTAGTGTGCAGCCCACACTGTGTGAAATAGATCCTGGTTAAGCATTTGCTTTTCAGGGCTGCAGCTCTCTCATATTTTCCCTGCAGTGCCACTGTGAATTCTGCTTTTCCTGAAGTGTATTAAGATACTGACTCTCGACAGGACTCCTCCTTCTTGACCATGTGACTTCAGGTAAGGAGATGAAACTTATCAGAAATTCTTATTACTTGTTCTGACTTTAAGTCAACCTGCAAATAGGTCTTGATCCAAGACATACATTATGAAAAGAACTATTATTTTGAACAAAATTTCCCAATGTTATCTGAAAACCCAGATCATCAAGAAAGATTTTCTAAACCATCTGGACTACATCCAATTGACTTCTGTAGAGTAAAGTGCCATAGAAAAAGCCTGTAAATAAAACAGTTGGAGAATTAGACCATATACTTATATTTTACCAGGAGCAATTTAATAGATGCAAAAATTATTCAATATGAAGGAAAGCTATAGGACAGAGAAATGAGAAAATGTATTTTCAGAATTTTTTTATCTAGTTAGGAAACATATTACAAATAAAATTTTCTATTAAATAACGTACATTTTCAACACTAGAATTATAGCATGAGTTCTCTATAAAATAATCTTACTATTAATAGTACACACTGATTTTTGAAATAAATTTGCTCTAAGCAGATATCATTTAAATAAGGTATCTCTAATAGTTATCTCTGATATTCAAGGTCAAAACCGTTATCTGTGAAAGAGAAGATGTTCAATCTCTGATGCCCTAAACAGTAAGTTGAGGATCCTAAGATTTATATTTTTATTCAGTCATAAAGTGCCTTTGTCTTGATACCACAGTAGGTAATTCAAATACCTCAGTGTCAATGACAATTAATTTTGTTTGTATCTCAGAGGTCACTATTTAATTGTAGGTCCTGGAGCAAGTATTTATCGGAGGATTTTTATGAGTTGGTTTATTATCATAAGCTATGAGTTCCCTTCAATTAAAATTACATACCACCAATAATTGCTTTAATAAAATACATAAGCCTTATGATACATGTTCAATTTGATGACTTGCATCACTGAGCATAAGACAATTTTAGCTATTTGCTTCTGTATGATAGTAATCATTGTATTCTACATTGGAGATATAGTATAGTGTGAACATTACGTGGATAGTTTATACAGCCAGACGTTCTAGGCTGAAATCCCGGTGGTTCCAGTTATCAGCTGTGTGAACTTGGGAAAATTACTTAATTTTTTTGGTGCCTCAGATTTCTTATCTACAATGGGGAGATAGTAATCACACATATTGAAGGGTTAGTATGATGATTAAATAAACTTAACATATGTAAAATATTACAATACTCATTGGCACACAGTAAGCATTCAAGTAAGTATTAGCTATTACTATTTCAATCAATTCAGGGAGTCTGCATGCTATAAAAATGTTCATTTTTATCAATTTTGTGAGAGTTCATACTGATATTTGATAAAACATCTGGTCAGCACTTCCACCCTTCAACCACTTCTTTTGGGATTATATATATATATATAACACATGTATATTTGGGCATATATTCTCTCTATATATTGTTTTTATTAATGATGATAAAAAGAAACATAAAATCAATTAATGATACTTTTTTGTTGATCAACATTCTAAACATATGAATACTTGAAGATATTCACTTTGATTAAAGATCTCAATTTCACTCATGTATTTTCTTCTCTCCCCCTTAAGTTTTCTACATCTCTCTCTTTTTTTAAAAACCCTTTTTTGTTCAGAGTTTTTATCATAAATGGATGCTGTATCTTGTCAAATGTTTTCTCTGCATCTATTGAGATGATGATGTGATTTTTATTCTTCATTTTGTTAATGTGGTGTATCAAGTTGATTTATTTGTGGATGTTGAACCATCCCTGCATCCCTGGAATAAATCTCACTTGATCATGGTGTACGATCTTTTACATGTATTGTTGTATTCGATTTGCTAGTATTTTGTTGAGGATTTTTGCAACGATGTTCATCAGTGATATTGGCCTGTAATTTTCTTTTTTGTGTTGTCTTTGTCTGGTTTTGGTTACCAGAGGGGAAAGGGGGAGGGAGGAGGGTGAAAGGGGTGACTAGGCACATGTGTATGGGGATGGATGGTAATTAGTCTTTTGATGGTGAACATGATGTAATCTACACAGAAATCAAAATGTAATGATGTACACCTGAAATTTGTATAATGTTATAAACCAATGTTACTGCAATGAAAAAAGAGTAGATATGGTAATAATATTAAAAAAAACCCTTCTTCGGAGTTGTAATTGAATTTGATAATTTAAGTCCAACTATAAAAAATACTCATTTTTTGTTTGAAAAACAAAAATGTATATAAATTGTCATGTATATATATCTACTTTAATTACATTCCTTCACGGTGATTTCCTAATTCTCTGCTTTTTATTTTGTGATTATGTGCCACGGGTTTGCCACTCTGGAGAAATTAGAGGAATCAACTAGATTCTTTAAATTTTTGAAAATTTTCTCATTGTTTTTCCAGGAATGGGTAAACTCAGATTGTGAAGCAGATGCTTTAGCCTTTGATGTACCATATAACATTTTTTTGATTCCCTCTGACTAAATCAAAATGTGTTTTTCTGTTCTCTTTTTATTTACCCATTTTTTTTTTTCTTGCTTGCTTTAGCCATTTACTTATGGGAGCCATTTAAAATGAAATTATTAGTAGTGCTTCCCCATTTGGCTGCCTATCAGATTACCTGAGGTGTGTGGAAATTTTAGAAATACAGAGTCTCAGATGCCTATGCCCTCACCAGGGGTTCTATTCTTCCTTGTTTATACTGCCTCTCTGGATAATATCATATAGTTCCAAGGCTTTAAATGCCATCTTCATATTGATGGCTTTCAAATTTATATTTCCAATCTTCTCCATTGAGCATCAAACAGGTAATTCCAACTGCTTAATTTCATTCACATTTAGATGTGTAACAAAAATATGAATCTAAACATGGCTAAAATAGAACTCTTGATTCGCCCTGCACCAAATCTGCTATCACTCTAATCTTCCTCATCATAGTAAATGGTACAAACATCTACCTCCTACTGGCCAGAAACCTAAGAGTCATCCTTAATTACTTCCCTGCCCTCACCTTGAAAATTTGATCTATTTCAAACTTTACCTCTTCTCTCCATTTCTACTGTTACTAACTTGCACTGAGCCATTGTCTTTCTCTTCCTAGATTCCCAGTGTCCTCCAATCTTGTTTCCCTGCTCTAACTTTATCCCTTTCAATCCATTCTCTAAATGGCAGCCAAAAGTGTTCTTTAAAAAAAATACATAAAATGTTTTAATTTACCTATTTGAATTCTTTCAAGATTCCCCACGAACTTAGAATAAAATTCAGACTCCTGAAAGGGGGGTCAACCAAGACAATGACATAAGAGGCTCCTGAACTCCCCTCCTCCCATGGACACATCCAATGTACAGATACACATAGAGCAATTTCCTCTGAAAGAAATCTAGAAACTTGTTGAGTGACTTTTACACATTGGGTGAATGAGAAAATACTCACATTGTAATTGGTAGGAATGGCTGAGACACATTTTCACCATAAACCCCACCCCTGGCAAAGCACCATACGATTGGGAGGAAACTCCCAACTCCCAACTTTGCCCTGAGGAGTGAAGGGATTGGACCCCATATTTATCACTCCAACTTTTAAGACTTAATCAGAGGGATGGACCCTCAAAACACCTAACTCTGAAAGCCAATGAGACTTGTGCCCATGAGACCCATAAGACTATAGCAAATGAAGAGTTGTTAACGGATGTGTCAGCACTTGCTGTGGCTATCCCCCTGAATTCATTGTAGAGGGAGCAGGCAAAAATGCCCATCTCTCAGTCTTTCCCTGAAAGCGTCACTTGACATACTTAAAAGCAGCTGCCTCAGGGTCAGGCTTCTAATTTGGCACACGTCTAGTGGCCCCCCTGTGATCTTCCCTGGAGCCTAGGGAAACTGGCAGATACCTTTCTCACCATCTCCCTGTAGCCAACTCCAAGTCACCAGTATCTCTCTGGAAGGCGCTTGTGCACAAGTCTGGTGCCTCAGCTTTTGCATTGCAGCCCAAGAGACAGGTCCCCCAATAGTCTGGCTCTGATGACCATTAGGCCTTGTATTTACGAGTCCCACAGGACTGTAGCAAACAAAGAAGGACTTCTTTTTTTTAAAATTGAGATATAATTGACATATAACATTGTGTAGGTTTAAGATGTACAATGTGTTGATTTAATACATCTATATGTTACAATATGATTACCACCATAGTCTTAGCTAACACCTGTATCATGTTATGTAATTACCATTTCCTTTTTGTGGCAAGAACTTTCAAGATCTAGTATCTTAGCAACTTTCAAGTTTATAATACAATATGGTTGACTATAATTTCTATAATTACTATGCTGTGCATTAGATCTCCAGAATTATTTCATCTTCTAGTTGCAAGTTGGTACTTCTAAACAACATTTCCTCAATTTCCTGACTCTCTAGTCCCTGGTAACCACCATTATACCCTCTGTTTATAAGAGTTTGGCTCGTTTAGAATCCATATATAAGTGAAATCATATAGAATTTGTCTTTTTCTGTCTGACTTATTTCACTTAGTGTAATGTCCTCAAGACCCATCCATGTTATCACAAATGGCTGGATATCCTTCTTTATCATAGCTGAATAATATTCCTTTGTATACATATATACCGCTTCTTCTTTATCCATTCATCTGTTGATGGACACTTAAGTTGTTTCCATATCTTGGCTGTCTTGAATAATGCTGCAATGAACATGAGAGTGCAAATACGTTTTCAAGATCCCTGTTTCATTTCTTTTGGATATATACCCAGAAGGGGAAATGCTGGATCATATGGTAGTTCTAGTTTTAATTTTTTGAGGTACCTCCATACTGTTTTCCATAGTAGCTGAACTGATTTACATTCCTACCAACGTTCAAAAGTGTTCACTTTTCTCCACATCCTTGCAAACACTTATTATCTCTTGCCTTCCTGTTGATAGCCATTTTAACAGATGTCAGGAGATATCTCATTATGGTTTTGATTTGCATTTCCCTGATGATTAGTGATGTTGAGCACCTTTTCATATACATGTTGGCCATTTGTATGTCTTCTTTGGAAAAATGTCTATTCAGTTCCTCTGCCCATTTTTAAATCAGATTGTTTGTTTTTTTTTGCTATTGAGTTGTATGAGTTCTTTATATATTTTGGATATTAACCCCTTATCAGATACATGATTTGCAAACATTTTCTCCCATTCTGTAGGTTGCTTTTTCATTTTGTAGATTGTTTTTTTGCTTTTTACTTTGATTTAGTCCCACTTGTTTATTTGTGCTTTCATTGCTTGTGCTTTTGGTGTCATGTCAACATTTTTTGTCAAGACCAATGTCAAGGAGCTTCTTCCTTGTTTTCTTCTAAGAGTTTTAAGATATCATGTCTTATGTTTAAGTCTTTAATCCATTTTGAATTAATTTTGATAAATGGTGTAAGATAAGGGTCAAATTTCATTTTTATGTATGTGGTTATCAAGTTTTATCAACAGTATTTATTAAAGAGACTGTCCTTTACCTATGAGTCTTCTTGGCTCCCCTGTCAAATATTAGTTGACTGTATATGCAAGGATTTATTTCTGGGATCTCAATTCTGTTCCAATTTTGTTTGTGTTTGAAGTTAAGTTATTATCAACTTAAAGTAGATTGTTATAAATATAACATGTTTTATATAAGCCTCATGGGAACCAAAGTAAAAACCTATAGTAGATACACAAAATATAAAGAGAAAGGAATCAAAGCATACCACTACAGAAAATCATCAAATCACAAAGGAAGAGAGGAAGAGAGGAACAAAAGAATTACAAAACAACCAGAAAGCAATAAACAAAATGGCCATAGTAACTCCATTCCTATCAATACTTACTTTAAATGTAAATTAACTAAATTCTCCAATCAAAAGACCTTGAATGGCAAATAGATAATAAACCACGACCCGAGTATATGCTGCCTCCAAGACACTCACTTCAGCCTTAGAGACATACATAGACTGAAAGTGAAGGAATGGAAAAACATATTCCATGCAAATGGAAACCAAAAGAAAACAGGGATAGCCATACTTATGCTAGACAAAACAGACTTTAAGTAAAAACTAAATAAGAGAAAAAGAATGTCACTGTGTAATGATAAAGGGGTCAATTCATCAAGAGGACATAACATTAATAAACATTTATGCACCCAACAAAGGAGCATTTAAATATATCAACCAAATACTACTAGATCTGAAGGGAGAAATAAACAGTAATACAATAAAAGTAAGGGACTTCAATACCACACTTTCATCAATGGATAGCTCTTCTAGACAGAAAAGCAATAAAGAACCATTGGGATTAAACATGTTAGATCAGATGGACTTAATGGACATTTACAGAACATTCCAACCAATAGCAGCCCAATACATACTCTTCTTAGGCACACACGGAACATTCTCCAGGAAAGATCATATCTTAGGGCACAAAACAAGTCTTAATAAATTTAAGAAGACTGGAATAATATCAAGCATCTTTTCCAACCACAATGGTCTCAAACTAGAAATCAACCACAAGAAGAAAACTGGAAGATTTACAAATATGTAGAGATTAGACAACATGCCCCTGAACAACCAATGAGTCAAAGAAGAAATCAAAAGAGAAATAAAAAAACATCTTGAGACAAATGAAGATAGAAATACAACATACCAAACCTTATGGGATGCAGCAAAAGTAGTTCTAAGAGGGAAGTTCATAGTGATAAACACCTACATTAAGAAAAAAGAAAGAGCTCAAACAAACAACCTCACTTTACACCTCAGGGAACTAGAAAAAAACAGCAACCAAGCCCATGAACAAATGAAAAGGCAATCTATTGAATGGGAGAAGATATTTTCAAACCACATATCTGATAAGAGGTTAAAATCCAAAATATACAAGGAACTCATACAACTCAATAGCAGCAAAACAAATAACCCAATTTAAAAAGGGTCAAATGACCTGAATAGACATTTTCCCAAAGAATACATAAAAAATGGCCAGCAGGTACATGAAAAGGTGCTCAACATCGCTAATTATCAGGGAAGTGCAAATTAAAACCACAATGAGGTATCACCTCACACCTGCTAGAATGGCCATTAGCTGCCATGTGATAGGAAACAGCTGATGTCCTCTCTGGAGTAGGCTGGGGGCAGGGACGGGGGCATGGCAGTGGCATGAGGGTTTTTTTTTGTTTAACACAACTTTAAAAAAAAAATCTAATGGGGAACATGATCAGTGAACAACCTCATGCTGCTGCCTCAACCCCACACCCCCTCCCCGCCCCAGGGACCTTGATACTGGCAGCCTGCCATGAAGCCATGCACATCCTCCATGGAGGCTGGAGAGGAACCACTGCTGCTGGCCAAACTGAAGCCCAGGTCCTCCACCAGAATGATCGGAAGTCTGCTGTAAAGCCTGGAGTGTGGCCTTCTCCCCAGATGACTCCTGGTTGATCTCAAGGACACTGTATGGTCAAGCTGATCGCTTGGCTGCTAGAGGAGCAATTCATCCCTAAAGGGTTTGAAGCCAAAAGCCCAAGCGGCAAAAATGTTACAAAAGGAAGAGGGAGCCCAAAAGAGAAGATCCTAGACTGTGGTCAGATTATCTGGGATTTGGCCTTCAGCCCATGGCCTTCTCCACCCAGCAGGAAGCTCTAGGTATGCCACCATTCCCAAGTGCCAGATGTTTCTGCTTGATCCTTGCTATGAACTCAATGATGGACAGATCAAGATTTGGGAGATGCAGAAAGGGATTTTGCTTTCAATCTTTCCAGCCACCAAGATGTCATAAGAGATCTGAACTTCATTCCTAGTGGCAGTTTGATTTTGGTCTCTGTATCTTGGGATAAGACTCTTCATATTTGGGACCTGAATAAACATGGTAAACAGTTTCAGGTGTTATTGGGCCACTCACAGGGGGTTTACTACTGCTTCATTTAGCGGGACTGCAGCATGCTGTGCTCTGTAGCTGAAAAGAAGTTGATCTTTCTATGGAGCATGCTGTCCTACACATTAATCTGGAAGCTGGAGGACCATCAAAGCAGTGTTGTCTCTTGTGACTGCTTCCCCCACTCTGCCTTGCTTATCACAGCTTCTTACAATACCAATGTGATCATGTGGGACCCCTAAACTGGTGGGGCTGTGTAGGGAGAGGCTGAGGTCACTCCACTTGACCACTCTCAGCTTGACCCCCATGGATGACAGTGATGTCCATATTATCCCCCTGAGATTAATATGCTTCTGTCCTGAAGGTTTATACCTCACCATAGTGGCAGATGACTGACTCTCCAGGATCTGGGCCCTGGAACTGAAAACTTCAATTGCATTAGCTCCTATGACCAATAGTTTTTGCTACACACTTTTTCCACATGGTGGAGTTATTGCTACAGGGACAAGAGATGGCTACATCCTGTTCTGGACAGGTCCTATCATCACTGAAGCACATATGCTGGAAAGTCTTTCGAAGTTTCCTGACAACTTACACAGTGCTAGTCCTGCCAATCCCCAAGAAAATGAAAGATTTTCTCACATACAGAACTTTTAAAGCAAAGCCACATAGTCTTACTTGTTTTCTTTGTAGCAAGATAAATCTTCCTGGCAAGGAGTAGTTGAGATAATGGGCCAAACATCCCAGTCTTGGATTGAAATGGAATTTCTCTTTGGGATTTTGAATAGAATGTAGCAAAACCAGATTCCAGTGGACTAGTGGCAGATCTTTTTCTCCATGACATGTGCAAGTCAGTCATAGAGGCGGGGATTCCACTTCTGTGGTGACAAAGCCTAACTTTAAATCTTCAGCCCACTTATAAACAGCAATGTTGAACTCTTCCTGGTCGTTTTGATTCAAAGTGTGATTATTGATATTGTTTTGATAAGAAAAGTGACTAGGCCTGAACATCCTCTCTGTGGCAGAAAAGTTTAAACTCCCTCAAGTGGGAAGTGTGACTTCTGCCTAGTACTTATCATTGTTGTATTTCAGATGCAGTGGTGGCACCGTTTAAAGTTGTCTCCTGCTGTGGTCAAAGTTGCTTTGATGTTGGCAAGTGCTTTCCTTCCTTTAGTTTCTCTCTGACCAGCAGGACAAGGTTTTCATGGAGCCATCAGATATGAAGTATTAACTTGCTTACCTAAATTACAGGTGACACAGAGACTGTGCTCCTGACTGATACAGACACTATAATTGACTTTTTTTTTTTAAGCAATGGTGTGCATATGCAAGAGATGACAAATTTGTATGCCAGGTTACACAAGGATGTATTCATAAACTGCACGACTTTTCAAATGGCTACCAAGTTGTCAGTTTGCCATTCATTAGCATATTTCTTTGTATTTTCTCAACAGATGTTAAAGTACCACTGTGTTTTTCTCGATAGTATCTAAAAACCATAGTACTTAAGTTAAACAGTTGGGAAGATGTCTCTTCTTAATTGTGTAAAGAATTGGTTGTTTTCATCAATTCAGCTGATAATCTTATGTATGAGATCTGTCTTTGCTGCTTGACCTTATTGGACTAAGCCAGTTTCAACTCTACCCCTAAACAAAAATTTAAACTAAACTTAAAAGTACTGTTCTCTTTCAGTGGCATGTGGTTATCTAATCAAGACACCTCATTCAAATAAAATCTACCTTTGGAAAATTTTATATATTTTAAATCACTTTAAAAGACATGCAACATCCCGTCCTTTGGCTTTCTTAATATGTGCTTTATGGAGGCCAGTGTAACATTATAAAATGTATTGAGAAAGTAGAGGAATCTCTCCTCTATCACCTTTGTTGCTGAAGAAAAACATTTTTTTTCAAGATGAGAGGCTTTCATTGGAGGAAAAAAAGTTAAATCTTTTGGCTCTCCATTTCATTTTTTCCATTAAGAAAAAAAATCACCTTTTAAAACAAATAGTACAACATGACAACTGGGAATGGATTGGGCAAATTTTTTACTTTGTGGTTATCTTGAAACATCACATATAGCATAGTCTGAGAGGCTCTGAATGGCTTCCTTGAGGCCCCACTTGTCTATTAGTTTCAAACTTTGCTAGTGTCCTTGGGGAATGAGTCCTATGTGAATGATGGAAATAACTGACTTCTCCTTTTTGATAGTGTAAGAATTTGACACTTTTATAAAGAATAGCCTCCAAAGTTTATTCTGTAATATCATAGACAGAGAAGGCTTTCATAGGAATATAAGTTGAATAAGTCAGTGTTTTTACAACTGGCTAAGGAAAGAAGAATGACCTGTAACACAACCAACAAGAAAGCTACTTTATTTTTGTTGTGAAGATTGCTATCATAAATGCAGCATAGTTGCTGTAAAATACACTACTACATTTGCATACAAGTCCTAATCCTTTCAGCAGTTGTAGGTTTAGAGTCAGGCTTAATCTTATGTGCCTTCTCTGTGTTAAAAGTGAGTTTTGTACAACATCTGGCCCCTAGTGGCATAATTTTAAGTGAAAATTTCTCTACTATCCACACAACAATTAGGAATCTGCTAGTAACTCTTCTACTTCAAGAGGAGAAATAGAAAGATCAGTTTTTAAAGTAAGAGAGTTGAGTCTGTTTTATAAGAGTATAATAGTTTTGGCCAGAAGTCTATTAATACCTATTTAAAGTAGATACAGAGACAGTGCCACAGATTAGATTTATAAACTTAATTTTGGAAATGTTCTGTTTACGTTGAGCTGGAAGACACTTAGACTATATTAGATTTGACAGTCTTACGCTCTAGACCAAAATAGGGTTGGCCAATTTCCTGCAACTGAGGGGTAAAAGCCTTAAGGCTGAAAAAATGTTATTTTTTTTTAATAGAAGACAAATAGGCAGTGTAATAAGATAGTTGTACATTAAAATTGTTTTGTACATCTCTGCTCCAAACAGCCACAAACACAGTACTTTTTAAATGTCTGCCCACCCATGCCTGGAACAGTTTTCCCAAAATTGGGGTGATTGTGGTTTCATCACCTGGCTCAGACAGCGGGACATCCCATAACTGAATCCTCTGTTCTCCAGTCACTGCGGGGCCTGGCAGTTGCAGTGAGTTGTCCTTGCCTTCTAGGGCTCTGCAACAATCAGGTCTCTGGTGACTTGAAATGTGGCAATGAGGCCACTCAACTAAATCTTCTTGTTGGTACTAACAGAAAGTTTGTACTTAAAAAGAAATCAAACAAAAGGTAGGAATAGAGACTATCACAGACAGGTGCCTTTTGACAGAGGACAACAGAGATCAAAGACACAAAATTTGTTGAAGGAGGAGAATGGGAGGTAATAAAATTTTTCCCTGGACAGCGATCTTATATGTGTTCCCTAACATTTTCTTCTCTACCATAAACATTTATTTACAAATATTATTCAAACTTGTATTGAAAAATTAAATTAAACAAGTTGTTAGTTATATATTAAAAAAAAGCCCAGTGGCATAGTTGTTTAGTTTGCCTGCTCCACTTCGGCAACCGGGAGACTGCAGGTTCGCTCATCAAGCCGTGCTGTGGTGGCATCGCATATATGAAACAGAGGAAGAAGGGCACAAATGTTAGTTCAGGGCTAATATTCCTCAAGCAAAAAGAGGAAGATTGGCAGCAGATGTTAGCTCAGGACTGATCTTCCTCACACTCGATCAGATGGACTGAATAGATATATACAGAGCATTCCATCGAAAAACAGCAGAATACACATTCTTCTCAAGTACACATAGATCATTCTCAAAGATAGACCATATGTTGGGAAACAAGGCAAGCCTCAATAAATTTAAGACTGAAATCATCTAGAGCATCTTTTCTGACCACAGTGCTATAAAACTAGAAATCAACTACAAGAAAAAAACTGGGAAAGTCAGAAATATGTGGAGACTAAACAACATGCTACTAAACAACCATTGGGTCAATGAAGAAATCAAAGGAGAAATTAAAAAATACCTGGAGACAAACGAAAATGAAAATACAACATACCAACTCTAATGGGATGCATTTAAAATTACAACAAAAAGAATAAAGTATCTAGGAATAAACTTAACCAAAGAGGTGAAAGACCTGTACACTGAAAACAATAAGACATTATTGAAAGAAATTGAAGAAGACATAAACAAATGGAAAGATATTTCATGCTCATGGGTCAGAAGAATCAACGTACTTAAAATGTCCATACTACCTAAAACAATCCACAGATTCAATGCAATCCCAATAAGAATCTCAATGACATTCTTCACAGAAATATAACAAAGAATACTAAAATTTATATGGAACAACAAAAGACCCTGAATAGCCAAAGCAATCCTGAGCAAAATGAACAAAGTTGGAGGCATCGCAATCCCTGACTTCAAAATATACTACAAAGCTATAATAATCAAAATATCATGGTACTGGCACACAAACAGACACACAGATCAATGGAACAGAATCAAAAGCCCAGAAATAAACCCACACATCTATGGACAGTTAATCTTTGACAAAGGAGCCAAGAATATACAATGGAGAAAGGAAAGTCTCATCAATAAATGGTGTTGGGAAAACCGGACAGCCACATGCAAAAGAATGAAAGTAGGCCATTATCTTGCACCATACACAAAGTTAATTCAAAATGGGTTGAAGACTTGAATGTAAGACTTGAAACTATAAAACTCCTAGAAGAAAATATAGGCAGTACACTCTTTGACATTGGTCTTAGCAGCATCTTTTCAAATACCATGTCTACACAGGCAAGGGAAACAAAAGAAAAAGTTAACAAATCAGATTACATCAGACTAAAAATCTTCTGCAAAACAAAGGAAACCATGAACACAATAAAAAGACAACCTACCAAGTGGGAGAAAATATTTTCAAGTCATTTATCTGACAAGGGGTTGATTTCCAAAATATATAGAGAACACATACAACTCAACAACAAGAAAACAAAAAACCCAATCAAAAAATGGGCAGAGAATATGAACAGATATTTTCCCAAAGAAGATATACATATCACCAACAGACACTTGAAATGATGTTCAACGTCAGTAATTATTAGGGAAATGCAAATCATAGATACAATGAGATATTACCTTACACCGGTCAGAATGGGTATATTTACTAAGACAGAAAACAACAAATGTTAGAGAGAATGTGGAGAAAGGGGCACTCTCACGCACCGCTGGTGGGAATGCAAAGTGGTGCAGCCACTATGGAAAACAGTATGGAGATTCCTCAATAAATTAAAAATAGAAATACCATATGATCCAGCTATCCCATTACTGAGTATTTATCCAAAGAACTTGAAATGAATTATCCAAAGAGATTTATGCACACATATGTTCACTGCAGCATTATTCACAATAGCCAAGACATGAAAGTAACACAAGTGCCCTTCTACAGGTGAATGGATAAAGAAGATGTGGTATATATATACAATGGAATACTACACAGTCATAAAAAAAGACAAAATCATCCCATTTGCAGCACGTGGATGGACCTTGAGGGTATGATGTTAAGCCAGATAGAGAAAGACCAGTACTGCATGATTTCACTCATGTGTGGAAGATAACAAATACATGGATAAAGGGAACAGATTAGTGGTTACCAGAGAGGAAGGGATTTGGGGGGTGGGTGAAACGGGTAAGGGACACATATGTATGGTGACAGAAAATAAATAGCCCACCAAGGGTGAGCAAGATGAAGTCTATTCAGAAATTGATAAATGATAATGTACACCCAAAATTACACAATGTTATAAACCATTACGATCTCAATAAAGTTACTGAAGAAAAAAAAGAATGGCCATTATCAAAAAGACAAGAGAGAAAAAATGCTGGTGAGCATGTGGAGAAAAGGGAACCATTGTACACTGTTAGTGGGAATGTAAACTGGTACAGACACCATGGAAAACAGTATGGAGGTTTCCTGAAAAAACTAAAAATAGAACTACCATAAGATCCAGCAATTCCACTTCTGGGTGTGTATCCAAAGGAAACAAAGTCACTATCTCAAAGAGTTATCTGAACCCCCATGTTCATTACAGCATTATTTACAATAGCCAAGACATAGAAACAACCTAAGTGTCCACTGATGGATGAATAGATAAAGAAAATGTGGCGTGTATATATGCAATAGAATATTATTCAGCCATAAAAAAGAAGTAAATTTTGCCATATGTGACAACATAGATGAATATTGAAGGTGTTAGACTAAATGAAATAAGTCAGACAGAGAAAGACAAATACTGTGTGATCTCACTTATTATGTGGAATCTAAAAAAACAGAACTCATAAAAACAGAGAGCAGATTGTTGATTGCCCGGAACAGGATAGGGGTTGGAGCTCAGATGGGTTAAGGTGGTCAAAGGGTAAAAACTTCCACGTATAAGATCAATAAGTTCTGGTGTGTAATGTACAGCATGGTGAATTTAGTCAATAATAATATAATGTATTTTGAAAGTTGCTAAGAGAGTAGGTCTTAAAAGTTTTCACCAGAAAAAATTGTAGATAATCAGTTGACAGATCTTTTAACTAACCTTATTGCGGTAATCATTTTGCAATATATGCACATATCAAATCATTACGTTTTACACCTTAAACTTATGCAGTTATATGTCAATTATATCACAATAAATATGGGGAAAACATTTTTTATTACATTAAATGTTTTATTACATTAATAAAAAGAAAATTTACAAAGAGTAATCTGTGTTATCTGACCCATCAAGCCATAAAGTTGCACATGCTCAGTAGCACTCCATCATCAAACAGAAGTATATGTATGTGATCTGGCCCGAGCCGGTCCTGAAGACATAAGTGAGTTACATGAGGAAGTATCTCAAATGCCCATGAGCCCCATTACTGCTACACTGCCTTCTCTCTCCCAGCCTGAACCTATGGCCTCATGGGGAGTTCCCTAAGATTGGTTGACAGAGGAAGAGTAGACTTAGGCCTGGTTAACAAATTGTTCTGCACGATATCCAGAGACCACCTGAGAGTAGACAACTGCAGCACTACAGCCCCTTTCTGGGACATCCCTGAAGGACAATGGTTAAGGAAAATCCTCCTAGGGTGCAGAACTTTGGGCAATGCACCTGGTTGTTCACTTTGCTTGGAAAGAGAAGTGACTAGATGTGCACTTATATACAGATTTCTGGGTTGTAGCCAATGGTTTGGTTGGATGGTCCCATACTAGGAAGGAACATGATTGGAAAATTGGTGACAAATTTGGGGAGAGATATATGGATAGACATCTCTGAATGTCTAAAAACATGAAGATATTTGTTTCTCATGTGAATGCTCACCAAAGAGTGAGCTCAGCAGAGGAGACTTTTTAACAATAATCAAGTGGATAGGATGACCCATTTTGTGGATACCAGTCTGCCTCTTTCCTCAGCCACCCCTGATATTGCTCAATGGACTCATGAACAAAGAGGCCATGGTGGCAGGGGTGGAGGTTATGCATGGGCTCAGCAACACAGACTTCCACTGACCAAGGCTGACCTGGTTACAGCCACTATTGAGTGCACTATCTTCTGGCAGCCATGACCAACACTGAGCCCTTGAAATGGCACCATTTGCTGGGTTGATCAGCTAGGTACCTTGTGGCATGTTGATTACATTGGACCATGGAAGGAACCGATTTTTGTTCTTACTGGAATAGGTAGTTAGGTACAAATTTGCCTTCCCTGCATTCAATGCTTCTGCCAAAACTACCATCTGAGGACTAGAAGAATGCTATGTCCATCATCATGGTATTCTACATAGCATTGCTTCTGATCAAGGAACTCGTTTCACAGCAAAGAATTTTGACAATGGGCCCTCATGCTCATGGAATTCACTGGTCTTTCCGTATTTCCCATCATCCTGAAGCAGCTGGATTGGTATAATAGTGAAATGGCCTTTGGAAAACTCAGTTACAGCACCACCTGAGTGGCCATACTTTGTAGGACTGGGGCAAGGTTCTCCCAAAGGCTGTATACGCTCTAAATAAGTGTCCAACACATCATGCTGTTTATTGATAACCAGGACTCATGGGTCCAGTATCCAAAGGGTGGAAATGGGACAGACACCACCTTAGTGACCCACTAGCAAATTTTTCTTCCTGTTCCCACAACTTTATGCTCTGCTGGCTTAGAGGCCTAAGTTTCAGAAGGAAGAATGCTTCTACCAGGAGAGAAAATGATGATTCCATTGAACTGGAAGTTGAGACTGTCACCCATCCACTTTGGGCTCCTCATGCCTCTGAATCAACAGGCAAAGAAGGCAGTTATGGTGTTGGCTGGGGTGATTGACTCTGACTATCATGGGGTAATTGGACTGCTACTACACAGTGGAGGTAAGGAAGAGTATGTCTGGAATATAGGAGATCCCTTAGGTCACCTCTTAGTATTACCATGCCCTGCGACTAAGGTCAATATAAAACTAGGACAACCCAATCCAGGCAGGACTACCAATGGCCCAGACCCTTCAGGAATAAAGAACAACAATCACCACGTAAAGAACCATAACCAGCTGAGGTGCTTGCTGAAGGCAAAGGGAATACAGAATGGGTAGTAGAAGAAGGTAGTTATAAATACCATCTATGGCCATGTGACCGGTTACAGAAACAAGGACTGTAATTGTTATGAGTATTTCTTCTTGTTTTGTTATGAATACGTTTGTGTGTATATATACATACATTAAGTAAATATCAGTGTTTTAGTTCCTCCTTTATTCCCTTATTGTATAATATAAGATGTATTGGCTTTGTATAAGTATCTAAATATTGTCAATTTTACATCATAGTATTTAAGTTATGGGCTATCAGGAGAAGAGTAAACGTCAAGAACTTTATCTTCTCTTCTAAGGAAGAGATTAGTGAATTTTGATTGTACGCAGGGTAATTGTATCATGTTAAGCAGAATTATGACCTTGCTATTGTCTTTCTTTGTAGATTAAGTATGGCTTAAGGAGATGCGCATGGGCCAAGTTAACAAAGGGTGCACCTGTGACAGTTAATTTTATGTGTCAACTTGATTGAGCTATGGCATGCCCAGATAGCTGGTCAAACATTACTTCTGGGTATATCTGCGAGGGTGTTTCTGGAAGAGATTAGCATCTGAATCTGTAGACTGAGTAAAGATCACCCTCACCAATGCACATGTACGTTATCTAAATTATTGAGGGCCTGAATAGAATAAAAATATAGAGGATGTTCTAATTTCCTTTCTTGACTTTAGCTAGGTCATCCACCTTCTCCTGCCCTAGGACATTGGCACTTCTGGTTCTCGGGACTTTGGACTTGAACTGGGAATTATGTCATTGGTTCTCCTGATTCTCAGGCTTTTGATCTTGGACTGGAACTACACTAGTGGCTTTCCTGGGTCTCCAGTGTGCATACAGCAAATCTTGGAACTTCTCAGCATCCATAATCATATTGAGACAATCCCTCATAATAAATCTCTTTCTATGTATCTATGTATATCCTATTGGTTCTGTTTCTCTGGAGAACGCTGACTAATATAATGGATAACCTTAAATTGCTGATTTGGTGTTATATAGTTATACATATTGAGTCCGTGGATTTTAGATAATTTTTCTCATTTTGAAACTCTGATTATCAGCATAAGAAGATAGTATTTTCTCATTAGTTTGGCCAACTCTTGCCAAGGTCTGTATTTCTTGGTATGTGCCAGAGGAGATTAGGCTAGGAATTGCCTTTTATTTTTCAGAATTTGGTAGCTCAATATATCTGATAACACATGTATATGTCTTCCATTTCCAATTGTTTCAATGACAAAGAATTTACTAGATGATCCCTGAGGGATCTATAGGAGGGAACTGGGAAGTTCTTGCAAGCTGTTTTGTAGGAAAGAATTCTTTTTAGGGCATCTACGGTTTCTCTATATTGAACACCTAGTGTATTACTGGTATTTCAAAATTTTTAGATTTTATAATCATCATCATTTATTAAGAAGACTTAAGCTCCCTCTAACCTATGACATATGTCTATCTGAGATAAAACCGAGCAAATGATTGTGCAGATTTTTTTCGTATATTTAAGTCTTGTACTAATTGGGAACCGTGTAGAAGGAATTTTTCTTGAAATTTATCTTTATATTTCCAACCTATCATAATGTCTTACATGTACAATGTTTGGTACTTAAAGTAATATAATTGAAATTAAATATGTCTGAGTATTCTGATGCTTGATCATTGTGATATGTGGTTTCTAAGAAATATATCTATTTACCAGACATATTTGGCATTCTTTGCAAAATCAAAGCAGTAGATACACTTGAAAATTTATATCAGTCCACCAGTTTGTTTATTTACAAAACATCAAATTACATAAAATAAGTTTCACGTGAGTGTTTCGATTCAGTGATATTGAAAGGCCATTTATGTAACTATTTTCTTTTTTGGATTCATTTTTAGCTAGTTATTTGATTAGTGAATGACGCTAGTAGAAGGAGTATTAAGCAATATATATTTTTTTATATTTCTTTTTTAAAATTTATTTTTATTGAAATATAGTTGACATATAACATTGTATTAGTTTTAGTTGTACAGTATATATTACCACAATAAATTTAAATTTCTATCACCACACATAGTTACATATTTGTTTTTTTCTTGTCATGAGAACTTTTAAGATTTACTCTCTTAGCAACTCTCAAATATACAAAACAACATTGTTACCTATAGTCACCATGCTGTACATTACATCTCCAGGACTTATTTATCTTATAACTGGATGTTTGTACATTTTGACCGCCTTTGCCTATCTTGCCAGCCCACCCCTGTCTCTGGCAACTACAAATTTGTTTTCTGTATCTATGTGTTCAGTTTTTTTTTTTTTCTTTTAGATTCCATATATAAGCAAGATCATATAGTATTTGTCTTTCTCCATCTGACTTATTTCACCTAGCATAATGCCCTCAATTTCCATCGACATTGTCACATGTGGCAGAATTTCCTACTTTTTTAATGGCTGAATAATATTTCATTGTGTATATATACCACCTTTTCTTTATCTGTTGTGATATTCCATTGCTAAAGCAAAATAGTGGTTCCCAAATGTTAACCATACAAGATTTAAACACACAAATGATTTCTCAAAGTACCTTCCACACAGTAAGCATTTCATACATATTTTCTTAATGATTATTCAATCTGGTCTCCGTTTACCAACATACTTTTATTCTCTGAGGCTATTTATTTGTATTCTTTATTTTAAAAACCATGAATGCTGGCTTTTAACCTCTGTGGCTTTGCAACACTCTTTTTACCTGGATCTTTTCTTTTTTGTTTTTCTTTATTTTTTGTTTATTGCAGTAAGATTGGTTTATAACATTGTATAAGTTTCAGGTGTACATCATTATACTTCTATTTCTGCATGGATTACACCGTGTTCTCATGTTCACCATCCAAATACTAATTACAATCCATCACCACACACATGTGCCTAATTATCCCTTTTGCTCTCCTCCTTCCCCCTTTCACCTCTGGTAACCACCAATCCAATCTCTGTCTCTATGTGTTTGTTTGTTGTTGTTATTATCTACTACTTAATGAGTGAGATCATACGGTATTTGACCTTCTCCCTCTGACATTTCACTTTGCATAATACCCTCAATGTCCATCCATGTTGTCACAAATGGCTGGATTTCATCATTTCTTATGGCTGAGTAGTATTCCATTGTGTATATATCCCACAGCTTCTTTATCCATTCATCCCTTGATAGGCACTCAGGTCGCTTCCAAGTCTTGGCTATTGTGAATAACGCTGCAATGAACACAGGGGTCATGTATCTTTACACATTGGTGTTTTCAAGTTCCTTGGATAAATATCCAGCAGTGGAATAGCTGGATCGTATGGTAGTTCTATCCTTAATTTTTTGAGGAATCTCTATACTGTTTTCCATAGTGTCTTCACCCGTTTGCACTCCCACCAGCAGTGTATGAGAGTTCCCTTCTCTCCACATCATCTCCAACACTTTGTTGTTTCCTGTCTTGTTAATTATAGCCATTCTGACGGGCGTGATGTGATATCTCATTGTAGTTTTGATTTGCATTTCCCTGGTAGTTAATGACGTTGAACATCTTTTCATGTGCCTGTTGGCCATCTGTATATCTTCTTTGGAGAAATGTCTGTTCAGGTCTTTTGCCGATTTTTTAATTGGGTTGGTAGATTTTGTTGTTGAGACGCATGAGTTCTTTATATATTTTGGAGATTAACCCCTCATCAGATATATGGTTTGCAAATATCTTCTCCCAATTGTTAGGTTGTCTTTTCATTTTATTGGTGGTTTCCTTTGCTGTGCAGAAGATTTTTAGTTTGATGTAGTCCCATTTGTTTATTTTTTCTATTGTTTCTCTTGCCGGGTCAGACATGGTGTTTGAAAATATGTTGCTAAGACCGATGTTGAAGAGTGTACTGGCTATGTTTTCTTCTAGGAGTTTCATCGTTTCAGGTCTTACATTCAAGTCTTTAATCCATTTGGAGTTAATTTTTGTGTATGGTGTAAGGTAATGGTCTACTTTCATTTTTTTGCATGTGGCTATCCAGTTTTCCCAACACCATTTGTTGAAGAGACTTTCTTTTCTCCATTGTATGTTCTTGGCTCCTTTGTCAAAGATTAGCTGTCCATAGATGTGTGGGTTTATTTCTGGACTTTCGATTCTATTCCATTGATCTGTGTGTCTGTTTTTGTGCCAGTACCATGTTGTTTTGGTTACTATAGCTTTATAGTATATTTTGAAATCAAGAGTGTGATACCTCCAGCTTTGTTCTTTTTTCTCAGGATTCCTTTAACTATTCGGGGTCTGTTGTTGTTCCATATGTATTTTAGGATTCTTTGTTCTATTTCTCTGAAAAATATTGTTGGAACTTTGATAGGGATTGCATTGAATCTATAGATTGCTTTAGGAAGTATGGACATCTTAACTATGTTAATTCTTCCAATCCAAGATCATGGAATATCTTTCCATTTCTTTGTGTCTTCTTTAATTTCTTTCAGAAATGATTTATAGTTTTCGGTGTACAGATCTTTCACCTCTTTGGTTAAGTTTGTTCCTAGGTATTTTATTCTTTTTGTTGCAATTGTAAATGGGATTTTATTCTTAATTTCTCTTTCTGCTACTTCATTGTTAGTGTATAGAAATGCAACTGATATTTGTATGTTGATTTTGTATCCTACAACTTTACCATATTCGTTTATTACTTCTAAAAGTTTTCTGGTGGATTCTTTAGGGTTTTCTATATATAAAATCATGTCATCTGCAAATAGTGACAATTTCACTTCTTCCTTTCCAAATTGGATCCCTTTTATTTCTTTTTCTTGCCTGATTGCTCTGGCTAGGACTTCCAGTGCTATGTTAAATAGGAGTGGTGAGAGTGGGCATCCTTGTCTGGTTCCTGTTCTTGGAGGGATAGCTTTCAGTTTTTCACCATTGAGGATGATATTAGCTGTGAGTTTGTCATATATGGTCTTTATTATGTTGAGGTACTTTCCTTCTATACACATTTTATTCAGAGTTTTTATCATAAATCGATGCTGTATCTTGTCAAATGCTTTCTCTGCATCTATTGAGATGATCATGTGATTTTTATTCTTCATTTTATTAATGTGGTGTATCATGTTGATTGATGTGCGAATGTTAAACCATCCCTGCATACCTGGAATAAATCCCACTTGATCATGGTGTATAATCTTTTTAATGTATTGTAGTATGCGATTTGCTAGTATTTTGTTGAGGATTTTTGCATCGATGTTCATCAGTGATATTGGCCTGTAGTTTTTTTTATGTGTGTGTTGTTCTTATCTGGTTTTGGTATCAGGGTAATGTTGGCTTCGTAGAATGAGTTAGGGAGCTTCCCCCCCTCCTCGATTTTTTGGAAGAGTTTGAGAAGGATAGGTATTAAGTCTTCCTTGAATGTTTGGTAGAATTCCCCAGGGAAGCCGTCTGGTCCTGGACTTTTATTTTTGTGGAGGTTTTTGATTACTGTTTCGATCTCCTTATTGGTGATTGGTCTATTCAAATTCTCTACTTCTTCTTGATCCAGTTTTGGAAGGTTGTGATTCTAAGAATTTATCCATTTCTTCCGGATTGTCGAATTGGTTGGCATATAGCTTTTCATAGTATTCTCTTATAATCTTTTGTATTTCTGAGGTGTTTGTTGTAATTTCTTCTCTTTCATTTCTGATTTTACTTATTTGTGCCTTCTCTCTTTTTTTCTTGGTGAGTCTAGCTAAAGGTTTGTCAATTTTGTTTACCTTTTCAAAGAACCAGCTCTTGGTTTTATTAATTTTTTCTATTTTTTGGGGGGGTCTCTATTTCATTTATTTCTGCTCTGATTTTTATTATTTCCCTTCTTCTACTGATTTTGGGCTTTGTTTGTTCTTCTTTTTCCAGTTCCTTTAGGTGCATTGTTAGATTGTTTATTTGAGATTTTTCTTGTTTGTTGAGATAGGCCTGTATTGCTATAAACTTCCCTCTTAGAACCACTTTTGCTGTATCCCATAAATTCTGGCATGTCGTATTTTCTTTTTCATTTGTCTCCAGATATTTTTTGATTTCTTCTTTGATTTCTTCGTTGACCCAGTCATTGCTCAGTTGCATTTTGTGTAATCTACACGTATTTGTGGATTTTCTGATTTTCTTCCCTTAGTTGATTTCCAGTTTCATACTGTTGTGGTCAGAAAAGATGCTTGGTATAATTTCAATCTTCTTAAATTTATGGAGACTTGTTTTGTGGCCTAATATGTGATCAATCCTGGAGAATGTTCCATGTGCATTTGAAAAGAATGTGTATTCTTCGGCTTTTGGATGGAATGCTGTGTATATATCTACTAGGTCCATCTGTTCTAGTGTGTTATTTAAGGCCAATGTTTCCTTATTGATCTTCTGTTTGGATGATCTATCCGTTGGTGTAAGTGGAGTGTTAAAGTCCCCTACTATTGTTGTGTTACTATCTATTTCTGTTTTTATGTCTGTTAATAATTGCTTTATATATTTAGGTGCACCAGCATTGGATGCGTAGATATTTACAAGTGTTATATCCTCTTGTTGGATTGTTCCCTTGATCATTATGTAATGCCCTTCTTTGTCTCTTTTTACAGTTTTTGTTTTAAAGTCTATTTAGTCTGATATGAGTACTGCTACCCCAGCTTTCTTTTCATTGCCATTTGCGTGGAGTATCTTTTTCCATCCCTTCACTTTCAGTTTGTGAGTGTCTTTAGGTCTTAAGTGTGTCTCTTGTATGCAGCATATATACGGGTCTTGTTTTTTTATCCATTCAGCCACTCTATGCCTTTTCATTGGAGCAGTTAGTCCAATGACGTTTAAAGTACCTATTGATAAGTATGTACTTACTGCCATTTTTTACCTTTTCTTTTTTTCTCAGTGTTTTAGTAGTCCTTCTCTGTTCCTTTCTTCTTCTATACAGAATTGATGGTCTCTAGTTTGACCGCTATCTGAAAGCTCTACTCTTTAACTCCCCTCCTCCCTCCTTTTATGTTTTTGATATCATATCTAACCTCTTTTTTGTGCATTTGTATCCCTTACCCTCTTATCATGGAAATAGATAATTTTTCCTATTTGTGGTCTTCTCTTTTCCCCTTAAATCAGTCCCTTTAACATTTCTTGTAGCACTGGTTTCTTGTTGACGAACTCCTTTAATTTTTGCTTGTCTGGGAAATTTTGATCTCTCCTTCCATTTTGAATGATAACCTTGCTGGGTAGAGTATTCTTGGCTGTAAGTTTTTTCCTTTTAGCACTTTAAATATATCGTGCCACTCTTTTCTAACCTGTAACATTTCTGCTGAGTAGTCAGCTGATAGCCTTATGGGGTTTCCTTTGTATGTAACTTGACTTTCTCTTGCGGCTTTTAGGATTCTCTCTTTATCTTTAATTCTGGACATTTTGATTATGATGTGTCTTGGTGTGGGCCTCTTTGGGCTTATGTTGTTTGGGGCTCTCTGTGCTTCCTGTACCTGGATGTCTGTTTCCTTCCTTAGGTTAGGGAAGTTTTCATCTATTATTTCTTGAAATAGATTCTCTGCCCCTTTGTCTCGCTCTTCTCCTTCCGGGACACATATAACTTGGATGTTAGTGCGCTTGATGTTGTCCCAGAGTTCCCTTAGACTGTCCTCACTCTTTTTAATTCTTTTCTCTTTTACCTGTTCAGCTTGGGTAATTTCTTCTAGTCTTTCGTCCAGCTAGCAGACCCGTTCTTCTGTATCCTCTACTCTGCTTTTGAGTCCCTCTAGTGAATTTTTCATTTCCAGTATTGTATTCTTCATTTCTGATTGGTTCTTTTTTATATCTTCCATTTCTTTGTTGACATTCTCACTGAGTTCATCTATTCTTCTCCCCAGATCAGTGAGCATCCTTAACACTCTTTGTTTGAACTCTCTGTCGGGTAGTTTGCTCATGTCTGTTTCACTTAGTTCCTTTTCTGAGGTTTGGTCCTGTTCTCTTACTTGGAAGGTATTCCTTTGCCTCCTCATTTTGCCTCTTTCCCTGTGCTTGTTTCTAAGTATTAGGTAGGTCAGCTACGTCTCCTGCTCTTGGATAGGTGGCCTTATGTAAGTGATGGCTTAGGAGGCCTGCAGTAGGTTTCCCTCAGTTTTCAATGTTCCAGGGGTGACCCCTATGTGGGCTACGTGTGTCCTTCTGTGTGGCCTGTTTGCTCTCCCTGTAGGCACCCAGAGAGGCCGAGTTATGCTCCTAGCCAGCTGTTGTAATGTTCAGCTGCTTGTAGTTGTTGTGGGCCCTTCAGTCTCTTTATCAGGTGTGGGGAGACCCAGCACAGTTGGCTGCAAGTTCTAATACCACTTTTGTGTTACAGTATTTCTTTTAAGTGAGTAGGCCCCCAGCGTGGCAAGTTGTTAGGCTCAGGGCCTTACATTTGCTATAAGCTTCCAGCCTTTAGGTCTCTTGTCAGTTCTCTGAGGATTGCAGCTGGGCGGGGCTGGCCTCAGGCACAGGAGCATCCAATTGTTTCAGGCTTTGGAAGGTGGGGCAAACCCCCTATGTGGGTCTTTGAGAAGCACAAGTCTTCTGCAGCTGACAAGCCCTGCCACCCCCAGGTCCACACACACAGTGAACACAGTCCTGCCCCGTGCGCATGTCCCGACCTCTGGAAGCAGACCCAGTCTCTCCACTGCGGGAGCCCCACACACTCCACCACCGCCCCACACTCTCCACCAGCTCCTTGTGCACGTCGTGCCCCGTTGAAGTGGGCTCAGTTGCCAGGCAGCACAGAATCCAGTCACCAATCTATGTAGGCCCACATGTTGCCTGAGGGCTTGTTGTTGTGTGGGGCCAGTCTCTAGTGTGGGCTGCCTGCCCTGGCTGAGCTGGATTAAATCAGTGCTCTAGCGGGTGGGGCAGACCTGGGCTAGCAGGCCTCAGGGAGAACTCCAATGGCATCTGTGTCAGCACATCCACACCAGGCCACAACAATGGCTGCCGCCAATGTCCCAGTTCCTAGAGAGTTCTCACCCCTCACCGAGATGCACTCAGGGCCTATTAGGTGAGTCTCTTTTCACCACAGCACTGTGCACCTTTCTTTCTGGTGATTTTAGGTTGCTTTCTGAAACGGGTGTTTGCCTGTTGGCCCTTTAAGAGCCAGTTTTAATTTCTTTGTGAACCAGCTTTTCTGGGGGTACTCCCCAATGTTTTAGTAGCAGGCAAAGTCAGATATTATGCCACTTGTCTCGATTGTGCTGGGTCCACAAAATGCCCCCTGTGGGGGCGCTCCCCGCCTAGGGCCCCACGCCTCCAGGGAGGGCTGCGTACCTGTGCGCTGCTTCCGGGCAGCCATGAGGCACTGTGGCTTGTGAAGGCGGTGTTTTTCCGCTCCAGGAGGGAGTCTCTGCCTCTTCCACCTCAATTAGGATTGTCAGTTATTGCAGGAGTTCCTCTTATCCAGTTTTCAGTTCTGTCTCAGGGGTAATTTTTCCACGAGTAGTTGTAAATTGGCTGTGTCCACGGGAGGAGGTGAGTTCAGAGTCTGCCTACACCGCCATCTTGACTTCCTTCCTTTTCATAAGTTCATTGTAATATCCATATTAAATTGAGGAAAACAAAGGCTTAGAAATATTAAGTGATTTTTTTCTTAAGGTAAATTTGAGATTCAATTTCCAGTCTTCTATGTCCTAGTCTAATGTTTATTTCATACGTTTTTTCTCCTTTAGCCTTTTAGGTTTCTTCAAGAATATTGACATTGTGCTAGTAGACCATCCACATTAGACAAACTAGAGCACGTGTGGTAAATTCTCCTGAAGGTTGGTGTGAGACCTTGGTCAGGAAAGTAACCTCTATTCAAAGACAAAATTGGCTTTAATTATTATTACTTACTATTATCACTTACCTTTTCAAGTCACATATTATTTCACAAGTGTGAGGTCAGGATGACTAGATTATAGAAGTACTGATTAGCTTATAGAAGCTCAATATATTTAAAGGATTGATTGTAATTTAATATAATGGTCAGAGTATACATATTTATTTTGGATAAATAAAAGGGAGATTAAGTATTTGAAATATTGGTTTAATTTGCAACCCCAATGCAGAAAAGACTTAAGCCAAAGAGAAAATGAAGGTACACATAAATAGGACAACAAACATTTATAGATATAAAATATAATTTTCTCCTAAGAGTCCATTACTATTATATTTTTGGTGTACTTAGGTAATTGCAGGTAGCAAATGACTTAATATATTTCCCAACTCTATTCATTACAAATTGTAATAAGTTAAGAACAAACTTATATTCTCTTTTTGGACACTTTCTGTGAGCTGGTGAACTGTTTCTGAAGGCAACTCTAAAAGAGGTATTATGTGGAAAATAAGGACATCAACAATATCCTGTATCATATTAAATATATTTTATGTGAGCCATAACTGTGTTGTTCTGACTGGGAAAGTAAAAAATATCCAGTGATTCCTTTCTCTTCACATTTCAAGAATTATGAAGTGATAGAAGAGAAAATATTATGTTACTTTTAGAATCCAGCAATGTATCCTTCCAAATCTATCTAGATTACAACAACTATAAAATAATGGTGTCTTTTAGAGAAAGGTATCAGAGCATAGAAAATAATAAAATTTAATTTTAAAGTTATCACATTTTCCCACAAAAAGATGAACACTATATCATGATAAATGGAAATAAAAATATTTATTCATTTTATGAAATTCCACTACATACGACATTGCTACAGTTCTCAAAATTCATATAAGTTTCATAATTCCATAGATCTATGTCAAAAGCCTGTTTAATCTCGAACTAGTTATATTCTCCTTCCACTGAGATTGAGACATTCATGGAAGAAATGTTTAATGAAAGAATAAGAAATGAATAAGACTGTGTTGTCACCTTTAAAACCCTTTAATTTGTTCCTTCTCACTCCCCTGTATCATGATAAAGAAGTAACAGACAAATAACAAAGACTCTTTACCCAAGATATTGATATTGATGCCAATGATCAGAGGCATAACAAATGGTTATAATATTGTTTACAATCACAAAATGTTTACATATGAAAATTATTATATTAATTGATCTCTATGATCTACAGATTACTTGCCTCAGTAAAAATTAAAGACAACTAGAAAACATATTTCTTTGCCTTATCCACTCCAATATTTTTCTATGACTTCCAGTTCCTCTTCTTTGTAGATTTGTGGTCAACTCTCACCAGTTTCTTTTTTTTTTTTTTTTTTTTTTATTGCAGTAACATTGGTTTATAACATTGCAAAAATTTCAGGTGTACATCATTGTACTTCTATTTCTGCATGGACTACATCATGTTCACCACCAAAATACTAATTACAACCCATCACCACACACATGTACCGAATTATCCCTTTCACCCTCCACCCTCCCCTTCCCTCTGGTAACCACCAATCCAATCTCTGTCCCTATGTGTTTGTTTATTGTTGTTATTATCTACTACTTAATGAAGGAAATCATACGGTATTTGGCCTTCTCCCTCTGACTTATTTCACTTTGCATTATACCCTCAATGTCCATCCATGTTGTCACAAATGGAATACTACTCAGCCATAAGAAACGACGAAATCACCAGTTTCTTTAGTGCATCCTTCATGTGCTTATTCCTTAAGGTATAAATGAGAGGGTTGAGACTTGGAGTGATGATGGTGTAAAAGTGGGTGAGGAACTTGCCTTGGTCTTTGGAGGCACTATTACCTGGTTGAAAGTATAGGTATACAATAGTTCCAAAGAAGATGAACACCACAGTGAGATGAGATCCACAAGTATTCATTGCTTTTCGTTGGCCTGCTTTTGACTTCATTCTCAGCACAGCTTTGGCAATGTAGCCATAGGATAAAAGAATAAGGATGAGGGGTGTAAGGACAATGACAATGCCTAAAGCAAAAACAGACATTTCAACTGTTGTGGTGTCTATACAAGCTATCTTGACCATAGCTGGCAACTCACACAAGAAGTGATCCAGACGGTTGTTTCCACATGTGGGCAAATTCAGGGTGAGTGTACATAATACTACAGAGTTGGCCAAACTAATACTCCAGACCATAATAATCATCTTGACACACAGATGTGGGTTCATGATTATCAAATAATGCAAGGGCTTACAAATAGCTGTAAAACGATCATAGGACATAACAGCCAGGAGAAGACACTCAATGGAGCCCAACCACAAATAAACATAGAGTTGAATGACACAGCCTACATAGCTGATGGTCTTATCAGGTCCCCACAAGTTAACCAGCATCTGAGGGATGATGCTGGTTGTGAAACATAGATCCAGGAAAGATAAATTCCTAAGGAAGAAATACATCGGTGTGTGGAGACGGGAATCCAGGAGAGATGCAAGAATGATGGCTGTGTTACCCACCAATGTAATTAAGTAGAAGATGGTGACAATTCCTGACAGGACCATCTCCAGTTTGGGGTGGTCGGAGAAGCCAAGCAGAATAAAACCACGTAGAAAAGTATAATTGCTTTGGTCCATAGTCCTTCAATGCCCAAATCCTAGAATGATAAGAGTAGGAGGAAGAAGAGGGGGAGGAGGAGGAGAAGAAAATGAAGAATAATAAGAAAAAGAAGAAATTTGTCAATATAGACTATCTAAATAATTTGATGAAATACAGAAGTAAATAAATGGAGAGAGTTTATATTAATAATTGAAAAAAATTAATGGTAAAGTAAAAATTATAGCCAAATAATATGATATTGTTGTAGATTCTTTTATGGTGATAAATTCCATGCTATATTTTTATCTAGATGACCTTGGGGAGTTCACTCTTAAACTCAGGGTCTGAATTTTCTCACATGTAAATTTGGCAGTTTTGACTAAATCTGTTTTTAAAATGATGTGACTCGATGATTCTTTATAAAGCTTGTTAGCTTTATGTAATGAACATACTGTTTTACTTGGTCAGTGAATTCACTTATAAAATCTAATTATTTGGTTAATGTTGGAATGAAAGAGTGGTCCTCTTTTTCCCTGTCTTAGTGATTAGCACCTTTGATTTCCCAGTTTCCTATGTAGTAGATCTGGCTTTTATCCTCAGCACTTTTATCTTTCTCATCTCTAATACATAATTTATCACCAAAATTGGTAAATTTGAATGCAAAAATATTTGTTGACTATGCTCTCACTTTTAAAAATTTCCTCCATCACTATCTTAATCCAAAAAAAGGTAACATTCTGTTGAGTGATGTTGTAAATGGGAGAAGCTGTACATGTGTGTGGGGAGAGGATATATGGGAAATATCTGTATCATTCTCTTAATTTTGTTATAAACCTAAAACTACTCTAAAAAAAATTAAAAAGACAAAAAACTTAGAGAAAACATATGATTGAAAAACAACAGTTAAATATCAAACTTGTGCCTCTTTCTCTCTCTCTGTAGATTTAGTAGAAAAGTTGTGATTTTTGTTTGTTACACCATTTAAAGTATGTTTCCTGAATATTACGAAGAAATTACTTCAAACTGTGGTCATGATTCAAAAGTGGTCACATTTAGAAGACTAACTGAATATACTGGTCGAGATAGTTGTTTTGACAGTCATTTGATGATATCCTCAGAATTAGCTTTCTGAGAATCATTTTTTGAGCCTGGGTTCTGCCATTGACCAAGTTGGACAGAAAGAAAAAAATAACTCTGAAATGTATTGCAAGATGTCACACATCATTAGAGTTCTATAATATCTGAGTAGGGGGATGAATAAATAATTAATATTTATTTATTTTGACATACATGTGGTATATGTAATTGTGCCTAACTTCTGAGTAAGACAGAACTGTAGTTAAAATTAAATGAAAACAAAAATGAAAATGTTTTAAAAATTAAAGCCAGTCCCATGATGTTAATTCTTTAACTATTTCCATTATCACTGTAGCCTCCAAAGATTAATTCAAGAAGGGAAAAAATCCTTCTCTGCCTTTGAAAAACCTGACATAGGAAATCTTTAAATAATCTTGCATGCACATTATGAGATTTAGAAACGGATCAAGGGCCGGCCCCGTGGCTTAGCAGTTAAGTGCGCGGGCTCCGCTGCTGGCGGCCCAGGTTCAGATCCCCGGCGCACACCGACGCACCGCTTCTCTGGCCATGCGGAGGCCGCATCCCACGTACAGCAACTAGAAGGATGTGCAACTATGACATACAACTATCTACTGGGGCTTTGGGACAAAAAAAAAGGAGTAGGATTGGCAATAGATGTTAGCTCAGAGCCAGTCTTCCTCAGCAAAAAGAAGAGGATTAGCATGGATGTTAGCTCAGGGCTGATCTTGCTCACAAAAAAAAAATAAATAAATAAAATAAAGAAACGGATCAAAAATATGAGTTCTTCCTAGCTCTACAGCCTTCACGAATAAAGTATTATATTTTAATTCTTTATTTTCAATTTAATCTACATCTTCCTCTTTTATTTCTGCTGGATCAAAATGTCTGAAATCACAAATCAAGAAAGAGCTTTATGTCCTCCTCTTATAATAGAGAGTAAATTTAATCTTTTCTTCACAATATACATAAAAAGGAGAATTTTCCACAGAGATTTACAATATTTACTTCTTCTAAGAATTCTGAAAGAAAGGCAGAAGTCCATATAGGTCTAAGTTCTTTTTTTTTTTTTTTTTAAACTTCCCACAAGTTGTTTTACCAACCCAGGCATGCTATTTTCCAAGAGATATTAAAGATTAACATTACTGTGATCCAGAGAGAGTTCCTTTGATCTTCTGCTTCTTGACCAGTGTGGAGCCCACACTGTGAAATAGATCTTAGTTAAGCGTTTGCTCTTCAGGGCTGCAGGTCTCATGTTTTCCCTGCAGTGCCACTGTGAATTCTGCTTTTCCCCAAGTGTGTTAAGATACCAGTTCCCTCAAGACTCCTCCTTCTTGACCATGTGACTTCAGGTAAGGGGAAGAAAACTGTCACAAATTCTTACTACTTGTTCTGACTTTAAATCAACCTGCTAATAGGTCTTGATGCAAGAAATACATTATGAAAAGCGATCATTAATTCAGAATAAGAATTGAACAAAATTTCCCAGTGTTACCTGAAAACCCAGCTCATCAAGAAAGATCTTTTAGATTATTGAGACTGCATCCAATTAATTTCACTAGAGTAAATGAGAAAAATGTATTTTCAGAATTTTTTCTCTAGTTAGTAAACATATTACAAATAAAATTTGCTGTTAAATAATGTGCATTTCCAACAGTAGAATTATAGTGTATGTTAACTCTATAAAATAATCTTACCACTAATAGTACATATTGGTTTGGAAATACATTTTCTCAGAACAGATGTCATTTAAATAACTTCTAATAGTTATCTCCGATATCCAAGGTCAAAACAGTTATCTGTGAAAGATAAGATGTTCAATTTCCAATGCCTTGAATAGTAAGTTGAAGATCATAAGATTTATATATTTTTACTGTCAGTTCTAATGTCCCTTTGTTTTGATGACCATGATCGATAATTCAAATACTGCAATGTCTATGACAATTAGTTTCATTCGTGTCTCAGAGGTCACTATTTAAACACTAGATCCTGGAGCGAGTGTGTATTCTGAAGATTTTATGAGTTGGTTTATGATCATAGGAGCTGCCTTGAGTTAAAATTACATACCCCTAATAATTACTTTAATAAAACACATAGCACAAATTGACTCATGATACATGTTTAAATTGATGATTTGTCATCTATGAGTAATAAAACAATTTTAACTATCTGGTTATTTATGATAGTAATCATTGTATTCTACATTTGAGATATAGTATAGTATGATGTAGACAGAGCTAGACTTTCTGGGCTGAAATCCTAGTGGTTCCACTTATCAGCTGGGTGAACTTGGGAAAATTACTTAACTTTTTGGTGCCTCAGATTTCTTACCTATATTAGGGGGATAGTAATAATACATTTACAGGGTTAGTATAAGGATTAAATAAATTTAACATATGTAAAATGTTACAGTGCTGGTTGGCAAACAGTAAACATTCAAATAAGTGTTAGCTATTACTATTTAAATTAATTCAGGGGGTCTGCATGCCATAAAAATATTCATTTTTATCAATTTTGTGAGAGCTTATACTAGTAATTCACAAAACATCTGGTAAACTCTTTTCCTCTTTCAATCACTCTTTTTAGGATTATATATTTAGTGTACATGGATATTTGCATATATATTCTTTAAATATTGTTATCAATAATGGTGATAATAAGAAACATAAAATCAATCAATGGCACATTTTTGTCTATCAAAATTCTAAACATATGGATACTTGAAAATACTCACTTTGACTAGAGACCTCAATTTCACTCATGTATTGTCTTCTCTTCCCCTTTAGTTAAATTTTCTATAGCTCTACTTCTCGTTTAAAAAAACTTCTTTAGAGTTGTAATTGAATTTGATAATTTAAGTCCAACCATAAAAATATTCAATTTTTGTTTGAAAAATTTTGTTTGAAAAACAAAAATGCATATAAATTGTCCTGTATATATATCTACTTTAATTGCATTACTGCACAGTGATTTTCTAGTCCCTTGCTCCTTATTCTGTGATTATATTCCATGAGTTTGCTACTCTGGAGAAATTAGAGAAAGCATCCGGATTCTTTAGTTTTTGAAAATTTTCTCATTGTTTTTCCAGGAACTGGGAAACCCAGATTGTGAAGTAGATGCTTTTGCCTTAGATGTACAATATAATGTCTTTTTGATCCCCTCTGACTAAATCAAGATGTGTTTTTCTGTTCCCTTTTTATTTACCTATTTTTCTTCTTGCTTGCTTTAGCCCTTTACTCATGGGAGCCATTTAAAATGAAATTATTAGCAGTGTTTCCCCATTTGGCTGCATATAAGATTAACTGAGGTGTGTGGAAATTTTAGAAATACAGAGTCTGAGATTCCTATGCCCTCACCAGGGGCTCTATTCTCCTCTATTTTGGCTGCTCCCAATATATTATCTCTGGATAATATCATATAGTTCCAAGGCTTTAAATGCCATCTACATATTGATGGCTTTCAAATTTATATCTCCAATCTCCTCCATTGAGCATCAAACTGGTAATTCCAACTGCTTAATTTCACTCACATTTGGGTGTCTAATAAAATATGAATCTAAACGTGGTTAAAATAGAACTCTTGATTCCCACTGCACCTAATCTGCTATCCCCCAGTCTTCCTCATCATGGTAAATGGTACAAACATCTACCACTTACTGGCCAGAAACCTAAGAGTCATCCTTAATTACTCCCCTGCCCTGACCTTGAAAATTTGAACCATTTTAACCTTTGCCTCGTCTCTGCATTTCTACTGCTGCTGCCATACACTAAGCCACTGTTTTTTTTTCTTTTCCTGGATTACCCACTGGCCTCCCATCTTGTTTCCCTGCTCTAACTTTCTCCCCTTTAAATCCATTCTCCATGTGGTAGCCAAAAGTATTTTTAAAAGAAAATTTAATTTGTTTGAAATCTATCAAGACTTCTTATGCATTTAGAATAAAATTCAGACTCCTTACCATGACCTACCATTTGCACCATGACCTGGCTCCTGTTATCCCACCCACCTTCTCCCATTTTCCTCATCCCTGTGTCTCTCCAGGATTGCAAGCATTTAAAGGGTCTTTGCACTACTTTCATTTACCTGTAAGATTCTGTCCCCAAGTTGCCCTCCTTCTTGTCACTTTGTTATTCAGATATCATTTATTCAGTGAGGACTTCTTTGACTATCTAATCTGAGATAGTCACCCTCACCCTAGTCATTCTCTATCATATTTCCATATTTTTTTCCACAGCACTCTTTACTCTAAATCTTTTAAAATGTGTTGTCTTAGTCCATTTTGGCTGCTATAATAAAAGTGCCATGATTGGGTGGCTTAAGCAATAAACATTTTCTTCCCACATTGGGAAGGGATCTTGGCCTTCCCAAGATCAAGATGCTGGCACATTTGATGTCTTGTGAGGGTCCACTTTCTAGTTTACAGATGACTATCTTCTTGCTGTGTCCTCACAGGGAAGAAGGAATGAGAGAGCTCTCTGGGGTCTCTTTTACTAGGGCACTGATCCCATTCATGAGTGCTCCACCCTCATGACCTAATCAACTCCCAAAAGCCTTACCTCATAGTACCATCACATTGGGGGTTAGGATTTCAATATATGAATTTTAGGGGGACATAAACATTCAGTGCATAATGTATATCTTCCCACTCTTAAAATATAATCTCCAAAAGAATATAGATCTTATCTCCCTTGTTTATACCACTCGAACCGAATGAATCAACAAATACTGAGCACCTACATTTGACAAGCAATAGAGATATAGCAAAGAGCAAAATAGACAAAACAGAAAACTCCGTGCCTTCATGGAGCTTACTTTTATTTGAGGAAGGCAGGCAATGAACAAATAAACACAAAGTACAGTGAGCTTGATTGTGATGAGTGCTGAAGAAAATAAAGCAGGGGAGCAGATGGTGCGTATTGGAGGATGGGAGAGTGTGGTTGTTGGTTTGTCCCTGGTCAGGGAAAGCCTCTTTTGAGAAGTTAAACCTTTGAGCAAAAGACTCAAAGAAAGTTTTAAAAATCATCAATAAAAATATTCTAACGAGTATAGTCAGTCCCTATGGAATCTTAGGGATTTTTGGGAGTCTACCTGTATCAGTTATCAAGTCTCTCACTAAGGTAATCAGATAAATTTCAATGTGATTAATATGCTTGAATATGTCTTTCTGCATAGTGATAAAGAAAGCAATTTTGAAGATTATTTTACAATTAGGAAATCAACCATGTTGGTGAAAACCAAAGTTAATCTGTAGACACGTTATATAGTACTGCTTGCCAGTCCAGGAGAATGCTGATACAATCGCATATCCATTGAGATGGTAAGTTTTTGATAATAATATTTAGAATTTTTTTCTAACTTATTCTTTTTTTAATATAATATTCTATCAAATAAGTATCTCTTCAGATATAGTGTTCCATGTGAACCTTGATTTCTTTTCAAGTGCTTTTAGGGACTCTATCTCCAAATATTTCCAAATAATAATTGGTCAGGACCTGTTAGCCCTGTAGTAAGGCTACACTCAATTCCCTGATGATAATACAATTGTTTCCAGTGGCTCTTTGGTGTCTGGAAGAGGGTCCAGCATATAAAAGGGACCAATCAATGTTTGTTGACTATAAAGTAGTTATAACAACACCTGATGTGTATTTTAAATATTGTGTTGAGTAAATGTTATCTAGGTTAATATATATATAAAATATAATAATAGTAACTCATTAAATGTCATGATGGAGATCAATATTTGATGACATTAATAATTAAGTAGATGGCGTAAAGTGTATGCTACAGGTAGAAAGAGATGTCCAGAAATATGTTCAGTATATTTTGGCAGAGATTATCTCAGGGTGATCTGATTTCTGAGATTGCTTTCACACTATTCTTTGTGAATTTTCTGTACTGTTTGACTTTTGATAAAATATGTACCAATGCTGTCTATGAAAATAATTCAATGTTTTAAATTTTATTTCTTTTTCCAAATGAAAATAGCATTGTGATTTAAGTGATTACATAAATGTACATTTTCATGGCAAAACTTAAAATAATTCAGATAAATCTATGGAATACATTTCTTTAAGAAATTTTAATATTTTCTCAATATTCAAATCATTAATATGTATATCAATTTCATTTTCTTCTTCAAAACATCTCAGTAGGCCTTTTTTCATTCTTCTCTGTCTGAACTGGTGTTATCTAGGCCTGTTTCATGACTCTCATCCTGAAATCTCTAATGACCGTCATCTTCAGTATTTCCTTTGTTTTACCCTGCATTGGCTACTCTTTTGTCTTAAGTCCGTGACCTAATCTTTCTTGATGCAGCACACCATCCACTAGGTTTTGAGATATATTTTATTAACATCTTACATGCCAGAAAATGCCTTTATTTTATTCTGGTATTTAATTTATAATTTGGCTGGGTATAGAAATTTGGGGTGGAAATCACTTTCCCATGGAATTTTGACGGCATTTTCCCAATGATATTGCAGGTTTAAGTGTGGATGTTAAGGATGATGGCATTATTAACAGCTACTTTTTTACTTCAGAATTCTGACATTTCAGAATGCTGAAATTTCATTTGGCTTGAAAAATCAATGATCATTTCATTACGTAAACTCATCTACGTTCAAGTTTTTGGAAAAATAACTTATTTAAGTGTTTTAAGTTTAGTAATACTGGATATATACTGTGTTAATCTCTTGAACCTCTACTCTTGGCACCCACTTCTGAACTTCTATGCAATTCTATGTACTGTAGGGGATGGGGACTTTGCAAACATTTTGCAAGCTTCCTTTTCATGTGGCTTTTGCAATGGTTCTGCCAATGTGAAGCTCTGATAGGAGTTTGGAGTTTGAGAGGAGGGGTGAAACTGCTTCCAGTTTTTGGTGGTATTTCTGTGTGAGTTTAGAGGATTGTGTATCAGGAGCAACAGTGCAGCAGTGGCAACAACACCTACTGTAGTTCCAGACTTGGCCAAAGCTGGACATCTCTGGAAGATCCAGAACCAGCTACAATTATGTCTCCAATAACATAGCAATAGAGACATGTCTATAAGTGTCATTAATTCCCTTTTGCTCCTGCTGGCTTCTCTACTTTTAATTTTTTTTCCATCCCTTCCAACAAGTCTATATATTAAATTCCCTCTGCCTTGATATACCTATGAGGTTTGTATTTTCCTGTCTGAACCGTCACTGATACAGTTATAGAATAACTTTAATGCATATGTGAGTTGTAAAGCATAGTAATGAAATAAGTGCCTATAAAATTACCACATAACTGCAGAAATAAAATATTATCTTATTTACTATTCCATGATCTCATTTCTTCTGCTTCCTTCTGCCCAGAGGAAACCACTACCCTAAATTGTTTGTGATAATGTTTTTTGTCTTTATATATTTTTTGTCTAATGTTATGAAGGCAATATAATATTTCTTTAATATTTGTCTAGTACATATTTTACCATCCTTTTCTCTCTAAACATTGGAGTTCCCAGGACTCAATCATTGGGCCTCTTCATTTTTCTGTTTATACTCATTCTTTTATTCATTTCATTCAAGATCATAGCTTTAAATATGATTTCTATGCTAATGACTCCATAATTTTTATCCCCTTCTTGCCCATGGAATGCTAGACTCATGTATCCAACTGTACACTCAGGATCTGTATATGGATATATATTTGGCATCTCAAACTTAACATGCCCAGAACTAAGTTCCTGTTCCTCCTCCTCCGACCTGTTTCTACTACAGCCATCCCTATCTCAGTTAATTAAAACTCTAGTCTTCCAGGTCCCACCAAAAGCCTTAACATCATCCTTGACTCATTTATTTCTTTCACACTTTGAACCCAATTGGTCAGCAAATTCTGTTGGCTCTTCCTTTAAAAATATATTCAGATTTCTACTACTTCTCACCACCTCCAGCACTGACCGTGATTAAATCAACACTGCATGTTTCGTATATTACTGCGATAACATCTATATGCATTTACTTATCTTGCATAATAAACCCCAAATTCAGTGGCTTAAAACAACCATGTATTTGCTCAAGATATTGAAATTTAGCTTGGGTTAATCTGGGTGGTTATTCTGCGGGTCTAGTCTGAGTTAGCTCCTGTGGCTGCAGTCATCTGGTGGCTTGACTGGGCCTCAGGTTTTAAGATGACCTTATTTATACCTCTTGAGTCTGGAGCTGACCACCAACTGGGTCTCTTTCTTCATTCAGAAGACTAGCCCAACTCTTGATAACCGCATGCTTTATACTTGCTATTCACTCTGTCTGAAACTTTCTTCCATCAGACCACTACACATTGATTCTTTTAGATTATTAGGAAGGAAATTAAATCTATTTAATAAAGAAACCAGAATAGGGAACAATACCCCTGACACTCTTTTATTTATGGTATTATTTCATTAAATTTCCCAGGCAATAATAAATGTGGTATTTAATTTCCATTGAGTAGAAATGAATGGCTTCTTTCTGAGACTTTTGGAAACATTTCTACAAGGTGAAAAAATTATTTTTGATGATGTTTCATAATGATATCTAAATTTCTTACACCATAAATCCATTTTATGTGGGTGACTATTTTTTAATGCCTCCTCCATTTTACACTTGTGAGAAGTAAACTATTTATTAGTTGTTTACATTAATATATAGTAGTATATATAATAATATATGTATATATATAATAATTAAATTATTTATCAGATTATTGTCCCTAGAATAACTCAGATGCAGAAGATTTCTTAGATACAGCATGTTATTGGTGGCTTTGGAGAGTTGAAATGAAAATCACGAGCCCGTGATGAGGATTAATCAAGAGATGAAAGAGAGGTAAAGAACTGTGTGGGTTGCAAGTGTTACTCCAAAATTCATGTCTACCCAGAACCTCAGTGTAACCATATTTGGAAATAGGGTATTTGTAGATGTAATTAAATTGTAAGTTAGGATGATATAATACTGGATTAAGGTGGGCCCTAAATTCAATCACTGATGTCATTATAAGAAGAAACACAGAAACACTTAAGAGACATAAGAAACACAGAAAGAGAAGATAGCCATGTGAAGACACAGAGAGATATATAGGGAGAACTCCATGTGACAACAGAGGCAGAGATTGGAGTGATGCATCTACAAACCAAGAAACACCGAAGAGTGCCAGGAACCAACAGAAGAAGGGAAGAGATAGGAAGCATTCTTCCTTAGAGCCTTCAGAGAGAGAATGAGCCTGCCAACACCTGGCTTTCAGGCTTCTAGCTTCCAGAACTATGAGAGAATAAATTTCTGTTGGTTTAAGCTGCCCAGTTTGTGTTAATTTGTAATGGCAGCCCCAGGAAACTAATACAGGAACTATTAATCAACTTATTTTATAATGTTGCTTAGGGATGACCCTCATCCTACATTTATGTTTTTTCTACCTTCAAAATTATTTTATCTGGATTCTAGGCCTACAATAGTCATATAAATTTTAAAGTTGGGCAGAATTGGGCAAGTTAAAATATTAAATGTGATTCTTCATCTTAAAGATTTCATGAAGAATAATTCCAAAGAATATTGTATAAAATGACTATCCATAAAAAGGCAAAGTAGAAGTATATATTGAATATATCTTGCTAATTATCTGCTAGAAATTCTAAGAATATAAATAGGAGGAGAAGCCATTTAGCATATTATCAGATGCATAACCAAATTATGTGGAAGCATATAAGAATACAAATATAAAAATCAGCCAATTTAAATCACTATTGACTGGAGAAATACCATAAGAAGCTATGTGCTTAAGACAAAAGAATAATAAAATTTCATGCAAAAAAATGTACCTAGAATTTTTATCACCTATGCTTTCCAACTTTATTATTTTTACTTTTCACTGGAATTTTGCTATCATACAGAGTTAATTTTTGTCCCTATAGTTCATAAATGATCATTATCTATCCTTTCTATTGTGTCTGTGATTCTCAGGACCAGATGATTCTTTCAGATTAATAGAAAATTTCAATTTTGTTAGAAAGAACTCAGTAATTCTACATTGCTGTCAAGATTAAACAGCAATGACAAATGGATAGGGAATAAAAAAATCATGAGAGGAAGAAATTGCGTATAATAAAAGAATGCAAATAATCACTTTTTTGGTTGTATTAGAAGAGAAGGTTTACGAACATGTTACACTATCATTATTATTAGAACTGCACCTAATTATTTAGGTGGAAACCCTCCTAATTATTTTAGTTTCTCACAATAATACTGCAGTTTGTGACTACCATTTAGAAGAAAAAATATTACTTTCGTTGCAAATATCTGAAAGTGTCACTTTGTCACAATATTTTTAAAAAGTGCTTCTGCATTACCCTTCGTTGAATATTTCTGTTGCATAGCCTAGTTTATAGTGAATTGAGACAGATATATAACATGCTTGGCGGGAGTAGTGGATAACATATACAATGGGCTAACTGTAATAAGTTTGCTTCTAATCTTGAACAATACTGGACAAAAGAAGAGATGGATAGGAGCATGAATAAAAAATGAATTGATGATTCTGTTAAAATCAATTATTTATCCCAGAGTGTTATGATAACTCTTTATTGGAAAAACCGTTTGATTTACATTACACTTTGATAGAAACCAAAGGGGATATAAAGAAGATATTGCCTTACCTTCAAAGAGCTCATAATCTGGCAGGAAGCAAAAATATATTAACATAATAATAATAAAAGCCAGAAAATGAGAACTGTGCTCTTAGTGGTGCACACAAAATACTACATGGGACACAAAATACTATATGGGATACAATGGAGTTGGAGAGAGTATTTTTAGACTAAAGAATCACAATTTCATGGAGACATTGTATTTGAGCTGACCATTGAAAGTATTAAGCAGTGGATATATTAAGTCATAGGTAGCAGCATTGATTGATTAGTAAGGCTAGGATTAGCTCATAAAGGATTTGAGATCTTCACCAATTACGGAAAAGCAGCAGAACTGCATAATGCTTAAGAGAAAATGCTTGTGGGTCATACAAAATAGTTTCAATCCCGTTTATCACCTGTTGTCACAAGTTGGGTAATCCAGGAAGTGGACTCTGAGATGCAGTTGAGTGTACATGATGTTCAGAGTGCCCTTGGGACCTATGGAAGGGAGGAAAATGCAGAATTGGGTGGAGAGAGAAGTTAAGCTGTTATGTAGGCTAAATAACAGCCTTGGCTCAACCCCATGGGAAGGTCTGAAACTAAAATGGCCTATCAGATTTGTCTCATGTTAGACAGAAATGGCTGACCTTTCATACCCTCCTTGATTAGCTATTAGATGTGGGCTACCTATGGAAGAGCGTACTTTGGGTGGAATGTAGCTCGGCAGCTGAGGTAAACCCTGATGACTGGAAGCTGTCTGCTCACTGTACTCCCAGCAACTGGGGCAGCAAGTCCTTCCTGAAAGGGGACCTGGGCAGTGCATCTCCATGTTCGTCACAACTAAGTGGGCTAGGTCAAATTTGAGAGCCTTTACCAGCCTCAGGTTCATTTTTTATAAGTTGGGGTGATAATACTTACCTCAATTGTTTTTTAGAAAAGCAACCCAGCAAATGAGGATATTTTAATAATAGTTCATCACACCTGGTTATCTCTGGCAAGACTAGAGAAAAATACTTTAGGAGGAATAGAAAGGAATAACATTGGATCATGGTTAAGGGGAATAAAAATCTTCGTGTTTCTTTCTTGGATCCTGTATCAGTTATCTATTGCTGTATAAAAAATTAATTTAGCTCATGATCTTTTGGGGGAGCTGGGTAGTTTTTCCAGCTGGCTGGCTTAGCTGATCTCTGCTGAGCTCTCTTGTGAATCTATGTTCAGCTGGGTTGGCTCGCAGCTGGATGATCTAGAATGGCCTCACTCACATGTCTGGCAGTTGGCAGACTATTGGCTGGGCACCTCAGTTCTCCTTCACTTGTCCTCTCATCCAAGCCTGGCTTGGGCTCATTCACATGGTGGTCTCAGGGTTTCAAGTCCAACAAGAGAGGAAGCCCCAACCTGCAAGTGTTGTTCAAACCCCAGCTTGTGTCACATTTATTAAATTCTATTGGCCAAAACAAGTCACATGGCCAACCTAGATTCAAAGCGTGATGAAACCTCTAGATGGGAGGATGTGGATGCCTTTAAGAGTGATGCAAATCATTAGCATGGTGATCAGGATATTAAAATAACAAACATTAATCAAACCTCACTGATGTTTATGCATTACTATTTTATTTTATTTTTTTTAATTTTTTGTTTATTGCAGTAACATTGGTTTATAACATTGTATAAATTTCAGGTGTACATCATTGTACTTCTATTTCTGCATGGACCACATCATGTTCACCACCAAAATACCAATTACAACCCATCACCACACACATGTACCGAATCATCCCCTTCACCCTCCTCCCTCCCCCCTTCCCCTCTGGTAACCACCAATCCAATCTCTGTCCCTATGTCTTTGTTTATTGTTGTTATTATCTACTACTTAATGAAGGAAATCATACGGTATTTGACCTTCTCCCTCTGACTTATTTCACTTTGCATTATACCCTCAATGTCCATCCATGTTGTCACAAATGGCTGGATTTCATCATTTCTTATGGCTGAGTAGTATTCCATTGTGTATATATACCACATCTTCTTTATCCATTCGTCCCTTGATGGGCACTTAGGTTGCTTCCAAGTCTTGGCTATTGTGAATAACGCTGCAATGAACACAGGGGTGCATGTACCTTTGCAAATTGGTGTTTTCAAGTTCTTTGGATAAATACCCAACAGTGGAATAGCTGGATCATATGGTAGTTCTATCCTTGCTTTTTTGAGGAATCTCCATACTGTTTTCCATAGTGGCTGGACCAGTTTGCACTCCCACCAGCAGTGTATGAGAGTTCCCTTCTCTCCACATCCTCTCCAACACATATTGTTTCCTGTCTTGTTAATTATAGCCATTCTGACAGGCGTGAAGTGATATCTCATTGTAGTTTTGATTTGCATTTCCCTGATAGTTAGTGATTTTGAACATCTTTTCATGTGTCTGTTGGCCATCTGTATATCTTCTTTGGAGAAATGTCTGTTCAGGTCTTTTGCCCATTTTTTAATTGGGTTGGTAGTTTTGTTGTTGTTGAGATGCATGAGTTCTTTATATATTTTGGAGATTAAGCCCTTATCAGATGTATGGTTTGCAAATATCTTCTCCCAATTGTTAGGTTGTCTTTTCGTTTTGTTGATGGTTTCCTTTGCTGTGCAGAAGCTTTTTAGTTTGATGTAGTCCCATTTGTTTATTTTTTCTATTGTTTCTCTTGCCCGGTCAGATGTGGTGTTTGAAAAGATGTTGTTAAGACTGATGTGGAAGAGCGTACTGCCTATGTTTTCTTCTAGAAGTTTCATAGTTTCAGGTCTTACATTCAAGTCTTTAATCCATTTGGAGTTAATTTTTGTGCATGGTGTAAGGTAAGGGTCTACTTTCATTTTTTTGCATGTGGCTATCCAGTTTTCCCAACACCATTTGTTGAAGAGACTTTCTTTTCCCCATTGTATGTTCTTGGCTCCTTTGTCAAAGATTAGCTGTCCATAGATGTGTGGGTTTATTTCTGGGCTTTTGATTCTATTCCATTCATCTGTGTGTCTGTTTTTGTGCCAGTACCATGCTGTTTTGGTTACTATAGCTTTGTAATATATTTTGAAATCAGGGAGTGTGATACCTCCAGCTTTGTTCTTTTTTCTCAGGATTCCTTTAGCTATTCGGGGTCTTTTGTTGTTCCATATAAATTTTAGGATTCTTTGTTCTATTTCTGTTAAAAATGTTGTTGTAACTTTGATAGGGATTATGCATTACTATTTTAAAGTGTTTTTTTTTTTGCCCAAAACTGCTTTCATTTGAAACTCACAGCTGACTTTGACACATTTTTTTCTAAAGCAGAAATGATCACAAACTTTCTGCATTTAAAAGAATTGTTTTATAGATATTTTCAGAAAAAGAATCACGCAAAGAAAATTTAGGGGACAAGTTTTATATTAAAAATTTGATTATGATAAATGTACAATAGTTAAATATAATCTGAAGTTAATGTTGATGATCAGTTTTGAAAAAGAAAAAGAAATTGCAAAATATGAGAGACCAAGTTCTAATTTTCATAATAAATAATGAGAGTTTTTCAAATCGATTGTGTGCATTCAAGTAGAAAACAATAGTATATGTGGGCAAAGGACACGGAAAAGCTATTTTCAGAAAAGGAAATATAAATGGCACCTAAACATGTGTAAGTAGTTTTAACGTCTCGTACAATTCGGTATGTAAAGTGAGACAATGAGACACTGTTTTTCTTCCATCATATTGGCAAGTATTTTAAGAATAAGCAATAGGAAGGCTTGGGGAGAAGACAAGAAGACAGGCTTTCTGGTAAGATAATGCAAGAGCGCGATTGGTGTAAACATTTTGGGTAATAATTTCTTAACATCTATCAAAAATATACAAATATTTTAACCACCAATTATTACACTTCCATGACATTATTTTATGGGCATACTTGCATCAATCTACAAAACCATGAGCACAGTGTTGTTCGTAATGTCAAAAAATGGAAACTATCTAAATGTTCAACAGGAAAATGTTGAATATATGTAAGTAAACTCATAAAAATGGGTAAAGTTGATTAAGGTGTAGAGATAAGGAAGATGGCCAAAATGTTATGATAAACTAATCAAAATCAAGTTGTAGAATTATATTTATGGTGCATTTCATTTTATGTGATACTATATAAGCAGAATATGCTGTACCTATGCAGATAATGGTGGTGGTTATCTTTGGGAAATGGGACTAGGGTTGGAAGAAGTGGGACTTTCATTTTAACTTTATAATTTGCCAATTTGAAAAAACCATGAATGTATACTACTTACACATTAAAATGAGATAAATAAAATTTCAAAAGTAAATTAAAAAATTTAGTTTGAGGTTTCTATTTAGATTTGGCCACAAAATAACTTTAACTCCACAAGGTAAATAATATTCTTTAATCTCATACTCCTCATACAATTAAACTTATTGTAATCAATTACTAGCCTGGTTTATGGAGTCAAAGATTTTGTCTTTGTCACTGGCTCCACTGATTCCCTAAGGTATTAACTTCCTAGCAACTCAGGTTTCTTATTTCATACTAACACAACCATAGAACTGAACACATCACCTCACTAATTTTTCACAACATTTAAAGAAATGTAGTAGGTCACAAAAAATAATGCCCCTTTATAACCACATTTAAACAAAAATAACTGAAATGCTTTGTAGAGATCAAACACCAAAACCTTTGTTGGAGCTGGATCCAAATAATAATGTCACTGATAATATCCAGCATAGTTTCCATTAGGTTACTTGGCTGCATGTGCTCTAAGTAAGATATTTGGCACTACCCAAACATTTCCTCACTCACACAAGATACTGGTCTGTTGAAAAGTCAATCTATTTTTTTCCTGCTTGCTACCTTAAAAGTCCATGGTTTTAGATTTAGAAAACAGAGTACATAAAAAAATACATGGATATTTAAATGTTAGATAATTCCTTATGTGATTGATGGATGAATGAATCTAAATAGAAACAGCATTCCAGGGTTTTGGTCGTCACTTGTGTCTTTCTTGCCTTTTCCCTGTCCTCTAAGTGAAAAAGAAACAGAGATTGTTTCTTAATTCCCTACATAATTACCTTATTTACCCTTATGGCAGTTATGTTCTGGAAGGGTAGAGAGGAATGACTGTGGCCCTGTGGTTTGATTTATTGATGGTAGTCCTTACTATTTTCTGAGAAATTTTAGACCTGTTGCATTTGCTCATGCACTGTCCCGGAATGAGTGTGGACATCTTTACAGGCCTAGGTAAAGAGCAATGTTTGCTGTTGAAAGCTAGAAAAGTAGGGAGATTTTCAAAGTATTCATTTCTTTCTAAATAGGAAGGTGGACCCTTGGGATCTCATTAATGAGCTGCTAGGTACAGAGACTGATAGTGATGAGCTCATTTTCTCCACATCTCTAAGGATTCTGTCACACTTGGAAGAGTAGAACTGATGAGATATGTTTTATCCCTATGCTCAATGCAGCTATTTAAAGGTTTCCAATGTTTCCTCTTAGTTCACATAGTGATATAATCTCTAGAGTTATCTCTTTTAGAGGGGAAAGAGACAATTAAAGAACTATTTATTGTTGAAGGCTAAAGTGAGTCAGATAGTCTTACTCCATGAACTCTTCCCTTTGCAGACACTACTCAGAGCTCTGCTGCAGCACTGGGCCATCACCTCAATATTATTTTAACCTTCAATCCTGAAACATTTTTAGTACAATCAGCATAATCATTTCGCTCCCTCAGAATGGCAAACAGGTGAAGGATTTGTTAGGAACCTCTGTGAGAAACAAGCCTTAAAAGAGGCGTTTGGTTTCGTACATTCCAGAAATAATGATCACAATGATCTCTAGTGCATAATTATTCTGCTTAACAGGGGCTTGAAGAGATAAGATGCAGATGAATATATATAACATAATGCCATTTACTTTAAGTTTAAATACTTGCAAAATCTTATTTTATATTATGTAAGGATATATTAACATGTAATAAAATATAAGGAAATAATAAAGATAAAACAGGGGCTGGCCCGGTGGCGCAAGTTGTTAAGTGCACGCGCTCCGCTGTGGCGGCCCTGGGTTTGCCGGTTCGGATCACGGGCGCACACTGACGCACCGCTTGGCAAGCCATGCTGTGGCGGCGTCCCATATAAAGTGGAGGAAGATGGGCACAGATGTTAGCCCTGGGGCTAGTCTTTCTCAGCAAAAAAAAAAAAGTGGAGGATTGGAAGATGTTAGCACAGGGCTCATCTTCCTCACACACACAAAAAAGATAAAACAAAAATCAGCATAGTGATCACTTCTGAGAAGGAGGATTATGACTAAGCAGGAGTAAACATGAGCTTTCAAATTTGTTGATAATATTGTGCTTTATTTCTTAAGTTGAATAGTGGGTAGGTAAGTGTTAAAAAAGAATAAAAAGTTAGCAGAGTCAAACTCAGATTCAGTTAACAGTTCACTTCTGTGCAGACTCAAGTTTAACTTTTTACTCTGATGTTAACCTGTCATAGAGAACTTCCCATGCCAGAGGGCACTTTCCATGAGGCTGTGTGTGTAGGTTGAAGAAGTGGTAAGTCTGTAGGAAGAGCTATCACAGAAGCCTGAGTTATTAGCACATACAGTTTACTTGTGTGTAACAAATGGGTTGGAACATCACAGGCAAAGGAATTATATGTTGCCTCTGTCCTGCTCAGGCCTTGTCTGTGTATGACATTTATGTTTAAAAATTAAATGTTGCATTGCATGTCTAATTTGTGATTTTGGTAGATCAGATAATACTCATTTCATGAGAGGCAGTTCAAGTTCTCTACTTAGTGGCCTGTCAGCTTTTTAGTCTGACCGGAGATGAATAGCAAGCTAGAAGCTCCTTTTCAAGTAGAAAATGGTTGTCAGCATGAGCTCCAATTCTCCCATTAGAGCTTGCCAGAGGCTCCATATAGCATTCTTATTTTCCATAGACACTTCATGTACCTTGGATCTTTTAGGTGACTGTATAATTTATCAGCTAAATAGCACATTTTTGATAGTAAAAGGGAATATTATTGAATATTGTGTATAAAGTGTGACAAATATGGTCACCCTAGTCATAGCACTCATGTGATCGGTCACCTGGTACTACAGCCTGGACCTGTTATAGAGTCTTCTCTTGCTCCATCTCCCCCTGCCCCCACCATTCAATACTGACAGCCACATGGGTTACCTAAAAAGAGGTTGGAGCATCATAATCAAATTAGGAATTTGTAAGAAACCTACCAAATTTGCCCATTTTTTTTTTAGTGTGGTTGGTACAAACGTAAGTGAACACACATTCTTATGTGCTCGGAACAGAAATCAAAACCGTTTAACTTTATGGTATGGTCAAAATCAGGTAGTGTGATGCCTCCAGCTTTGTTCTTCATTCTCAGGATTGCTTTGGCTATTCACGGTCTTTTGCAGTTCCATACAAATTTCAGGATATTTTTTTACATCTGTAAAAAATACCATTGGAATTTTGATAGTAATTGTATTAAAACTACAGATGGTTTTGGATAGTATGGACATTTTGACAATATTAATTCTTCCAATCCATGAACATGGGATATTTTCCTTTTATTTGTATCTCCTATTTCTTTCATCAATGATTTATAGTTTTCAGTGTACAGATCATTTACCTCTTTGGTTAAATTTATTTCTAAGTATTTTATTGTTTCTGTTGCTATTGGTATATGAGATTATTTTCTTTATTTCTTTTTCAGATAATTTGTTGTTAGTGTATAGAAATGCAACTGATATTTGTATGTTGACTTTGTATTTTGCAACTTTGCTGAATTTGTTTATTAGTTCTGAATTTTTTTTGGTGGAATCCTCAGGATTGTCTATATACAGGATCATGTCATCTGTAAACAGGCAATTTTACTTTTTCCTTTCTGATTTGGATGCCTTTTACTTCTTTTTCTTGCCTGATTCCTCTGGGTAGAACTTCCAGTCACATTTGTGCATTCAGATTTTCTATTTCTTCGTGATGCAGTCTTGGTAGGTTGTATGTTTCTAGGAGTTTATCCATTTCTTCTAGGTTGTCCAGTTTGTTGGCATATGATTGTTCATAGTAGTCTTTTACAATCCTTTATGTTATTGTGGCATCAGTGGTAATGTCGCCTCTTTCATTTATAATACTATTTATTTGGATCCTCTCTCTTTTTTTCTTGGTTAGTCTATAGCTAAATGTTTGTCAGTTTTGTTTATCTGTTCAAAGAATACTCTTAGTTTTGTTTCTCTTTTCTATTATTTTTCTATTTATTGATTTATTTCTGCTCTAATCTGGGTTATTTTCCTCCTTTTGCTAACTCTGGCCTCTGAAGTTTGTTCTTCTTTTCCTAGTTTCTTGAGGTGTAAAGTTAGGCTGTTTAAGATTTTTCTTTTTTCTGGACGTATGCATTTATTTCTATAAATTTCTCTCTTACAACTACTTTAGCTGCATTCCGTAAAGTTTGGTATGCACATTTCCATTTTCATTTGCCTCAAAACATTTTTTTATTTCCTTTTGATTTCTTCTTTGATCCAATGGTTGTTCAACAATGTGTTGTATAATTTCTATGTATTTGTGAATTTTCCAGCTTTCCTACTGTTATGAATTTCTATTTTAATACCATTGTTGTCGTAAATATACTTGATATAATTTCTATCTTCTTAAATTTGTTAAGGCTTGTATTGTGGCCTACCATGTGATCTATCCTAGAGAAAGTTCCATGTACACTTGAGAAGAATGTGTATTCTGCTGCTGTTGGAATGAAAGTTCTGTATATGTCTTTTAGGTCCATTTGGTCTACAATGTTCAATTCTGCTGTTTCCTTATTGATTCTCTGTCTGGATAATCTAACCATTGCTGAGAATGGGGAATTAAGGTCCCCAACTATTACTATATTGCTGTTTATTTCTTCTTTTAGTTCTGTTAGTATTTGCTTTATATATACAGGTGCTCCAATGTTGTGTTCATAAATATTTACAATTGTTATATCTTCTTGATGGATTGACCCCTTTATCATTATATAATGACTTTCTTTGTCTATTTTGACCATTTTTAGTTTAAAGTCTATTTTTCCTGATATAAGTATAGCTACTCTTGCTTTCTTTTGATTACCTTTTGCTTAAAATATCCTTTATCATTCCTTCACTCTCAGTCTATGTGTGTCCTTAAAGCTAAAGTGAACCTCTTATAGACAGCATATCATTGTATCCTGTATTTCTTCATTCAACCATTCTATATCTTTTGATTGGAGAATTTAATCCATTTACATTTAAAGTAATTATTGATAGGTAAGGACTTACTTTTGCCATTTTGTTACTTGTTTTCTGACTGTTTTGTAGATCCTTTATCCCTTGCATCCTCTGTTGCTGTCTTCCTTTGTGCTTTGATGAATTTTTGTGGAAATATGCTTTAACGTCTTTATCGTAATCTTTTGTGTATCTACTACAGGTTTTTACTTTGTGGTTACCATGAGGCTTACATAAAATATGTCGTACATATAACATCCTGTTTTAAGCTGATAATGTGATTTCAGTACAATACTTTATACTTTTCTCTTCCCTCTCATTTTTGGTTATTAATATTATAATTTACATAATTTTTATATTGTATATCCAGGAACAAATTATTGTATTTATGATTATTTTTAATACATTTTTTTTTCAATGAGAAATATCGGACCTGAGCTAACATCCATTGTCAATCTTCCTCTTTTTGCTGAGGAAGATTAGCCTTGAGCTAACATCTGTGCCCATATTCCTCCATTTTGTGCATGGGACACCGCCACAGCATGGCTTGGTGAGCAGTACGTAGGTCTGCACCCAGGATCTGAACCCACGAACCCTGGGCCACCAAAGTGGAGCGGGCGAACTTAACCACTATGCCACCAGACTGGCCCCAATACATTTGTTTTTTAACTTTTAAGCTGGAGTTGTAAGTGAATTATGCACCACCATTGCCATATTGGGCAATCTGACATTGACTATGTGTTTACCATTACAGTGAGTTTTAAGCATTCATATGTTTTTCCAGTGTTAATTAATGTCCTTTTATTTCCACTTTAAGAATACCCTTTAGAGTTTCTTGCAAAGCGGTTCTGGTGGTAATGAACACCTTCAGCTTTTGTTTGCTCAGGAAAGTCTTTATCTCTCATTTCTGAAGGACAGGTTTGCTAGGTATAGTATCTTGGTTGACAGTTTTTTTTCTTTCAATATTTTGAATATCATTCCACTCTCTCATTGCCTATAAAGTTTCTGTTGAGAAAACCTCTAATAGCCTACAGGGGCTCCGTTGTATGTGATGAGTCATTTTCTCTTGTTTCTTTCAAAATTTTCCCTTTGTCTTTGACTTTTGGCAATTTAATTACAATGTTTCTTGGTGTAGCCCTTTTCAGACTCAATCCATTTGGTATCTTTGGGCTTTGTGAATCTGGATGTTCATTTCTCTCTCCAGTTTGGGATTTTTTCAACTATTATTGCTTTAAATAGACTTTCTGTCCTTTTTCTTTCTCTTCTCCTTCTGGGATTATGCATATATTTTTTGACATGATGGTATCCCATAAGTCCAGTAGGTTTTCTTCAGTCTTTCATTCTTTTTTATTTTTGCTCCTCTAACTGGTAATATCAAATGATGTATCTTCTAGTTTACTGATTGTTTTTTCTGCTTGGCTGAGGCTGCTGTTGAAGGTCTTTATTGAATCCTTCAGTTAAGTCGTATTCTGATGGTCTTGGGTTTCTGTTCATTTGTTTGTTTTTGACGGTTTCCACTTCTTTGTTGAACTTCTCATTTTGTTCATGTGTTGTTTTCCTAATCTAGTTTAGTTGTTTTCCTATGTGTTCTTGTAGTTCACTGAATTTCTTTAAGAGTATTAATATCATTCTTTATCAGATAGTTCTTGGATCTCCATTTCTTTAGCATAGTTATTGAAGCTCTATTGGTTTCCTTTGGTGGTGCCCTATTTACTCGATTCTTCATGATCTTTCATTCCTTTTGTTGGTATCTGTGCATTTGAGTAAGTGGTCTCCTTTTCTAGACCTTATAAGTTTGCATCAGTAGGGACAGATCTCCATCAGTTAGCTCAGCTTGGGGTATTGGATATGTCAGCTGGTAGTGTACTGGGCAGATGGGGCTTACTATTGGGTTCTTTAATTGGGCAAGGTCTCTGATTGTGCTCTGAGGTTAGGGTGAGTCTACTGGCTGAAGACCACATTCAAGTGGGACCACTGGGTGGGGTGTCTGATTGGCCAGGGCTTCTGGCTGTGTTCCACAATCAGTAGGGCCACTAGCTGGGCTCTGCAATCACCTCTGATGAGAAGAGGTGCAGGCTGTGTTCCATGATAGGATAGTGCCACTGGTTGGACTCTGTGATTAGGCAGAGCTATGGACTGGGCTCTGTAATCACTCCAGATTGAGTGGCGTCACAGGCTGCGTTCCCTAAATGGATGGTACCAATGGCTGGACTGTAGTTTTCTTTTCTTGTAGTATTCTTATCTGGCTTTGGTATCAGGGCATGGCTGGCCTTATAAAATGAGTTTGTGAGTTTTCCCTCCTCTTCAAATTTTTTGAAAATTTTGGGAAGGGTTTGTGTTAATTTTTCTTTAAATGTTTAATAGATTTTGCCAGTGAAGCTATCTGGTCCTAGGCTCTTCTCTCTTGAGAGAATTGTAATTACTGATTCAATCTCCTTACTCGTTATCGGTCTGTTCAGATTTTCTATTTCTTCTTTATCAGCTTTGGTAGATTGTGTTTCTAGGAATTTTTCCATTTCTTCTAGGTTATCCAATTTATTGGCAGATTTTTGATCATAGAAGTCTCTTTTTTTTTGTTTATTGCGGTAACATTGGTTTATAACATTGTATAAATTTCAGGTGTACATCATTATACTTCTATTTCTCCATGGGTTTCGTCACATTCTCATGTTCACCACCCAAATACTAATTACAATCCATCACCACACACATATGCCTAATTATCCCTTTCACCCCCCTCCCTCCTCCCTTCCCCTCTGGTAACCACCAATCCAATATCTGTCTCTATGTGTTTGTTTATTGTTGTTATTATCTACTACTTAATAAGTGAGATCATATGGTATTTGACATTCTCCCTCTGACTTATTTCACTTTGCATAATACCCTCAATGTCCATCCATGTTGTCACACATGGCTGGATTTCATTGTAGCTTATGGCTGAGTAGTATTCCATTGTGTATATATACCACATCTTCTTTATCCATTCGTCCCTTGAGGGGTACTTACGTTGCTTCCAAGTCTTGGCTATTGTGAATAATGCTGCAATCAACACAGTGGTGCATGTATCTTTGCACGTTGGTGTTTTCATGTTCTTTGGGTAAATATCCAGCAGTGGAATAGCTGGATCGTATGGTAGTTCTATCCTTAGATTTTTGAAGAATCTCCATACTGTTTTCCATAGTGGATGCACCAATTTGCACTCCCACCAGCAGTGTATGAGAGTTTCCTTCTCTCCCTATCCTATCCAACACTTGTTTCCTGTCTCGTTAATTATAGCCATTCTGATGGGTGTGAGGTGATATCTCATTGTAGTTTTGATTTGCATTTCCATGATAATTAATGATGCTGAACATCTGTTCATGTGCCTGTTGGCCATCTCTGTATCTTCTTTGGAGAAATGTCTGTTCAGGTCTTTTGCGCACTTTTTTTAATTGGGTTGTTAGTTTTTTTGTTGTTGAGATGCATGAGTTCTTTATATATTTTGGAGATTAACCCCTTATCAGATGTATAGTTTGCAAATAAATATCTTCTCCCAATTGTTAGGTTGTCTTTTCATTTTGTTGATGGTTTCCTTTGCTGTGCAGAAGCTTTTCAGTTAGAGGTAGTGCCATTTGTTTATTTTCTCTATGGTTTCTCTTGCCTGGTCAGACATGGTGCTTGAAAATATGTTGCTAAGACCAATGTCGAAGAGCATAATGCCTATGTTTTCTTCCAGAAGTTTCATGGTTTCAGGTCTTACATTCAAATATTTAATCCATTTTGAGTTAATTTTTGTTTATGGTGTAAGGCAATGGTCTATTTTCATTTTTTTTGCATGTGGCTATCCAGTTTTCCCTACACCATTTGTTGAAGAGACTTTCCTTTCTCCATTGTATGTTCTTGGCTCCTTTGTCAAAGATTAGCTGTCCATAGATGTGTAGCTTTATTTCTGGGCTTTCGATTCTGTTCCGTTGATCTGTGTGTCTGTTTTTTGTGCCAGTACCATGCTGTTTTGGTTATGACAGCTTTATAGGATATTTTGAAATCAGGGAGTGGGATACCTTCAGCTTTCTTCTGTTTTTCTCATGATTCCTTTAGCTATTCAGGTCTTTTGTTGTTCCATATAAATTTTAGGATTCTTTGTTCTATTTCTGTGAAAAATGTTGTTGGAACTTTGATAGGGATTGCATTGAATCTATAGATTGCTTTAGGAAGTATGGACATCTTAACTATGTTAATTCTTCCAATCCAAGAGCATGGAATATCTTTCCATTTCTTTGTGTCTTCAATTTCTTTCGGCGATGTTTTATAGTTTTCAGTGTACAGATCTTTCACCTCTTTGGTTAAGTTTATTCCTAGGCATTTTATTCTTTTTGTTGCAATTGTAAATGGGATTTTATTCTTAATTTCTCTTTCTGCTACTTCGTTGTTAGTATATAGAAATGCACTGACTTTTGCATGTTGATTTTGTATCCTGCAACTTTACCATATTCATTTATTACTTCTAAAAGTTTTTTGGTGGATTCTTTAGGGTTTTCTATATATAAAATCACGTCATCTGCAAATATTGATAGTTTCACTTCTTCTTTTCCAATTTGGGTCCCTTTTATTTCTTTTTCTTGCCTGATTGCTCTGGCTAGGACTTCCAGCACTATGTTAAATAGGAGTGTTGAGAGTGGGCATCCTTGTCTGGTTCCTGTTCTTAGAGGGATAGCTTTCAGTTTTTACCATTGAGGATGATATTAGCTGTGGGTTTGTCATACATGGCCTTTATTATTTGAGGTACTTTCCTTCTATACCCATTTCATTCAGAGTTTTTGGCATAAATGGATGCTGTATCTTGTCAAATGCTTTCTCTGCATCTATTGAGAAGATCATGTGATTTTTAGTCTTCATTTTATTAATGTGGTGTATTACGTTGATTGATTTGCGAATGTTAAACCATCCCTGCATACCTGGAATAAATCCCACTTGATCATGGTGTATAATCTTTTTAACATATTGTTGTATGCGATTTGCTAGTATTTTGTTGAGGATTTTTGCATCGATGTTCATCAGTGATATTGGCCTGTAATTTTCTTTTATTGTGTTGTCCTTGTCTGGTTTTGGTATAGGGTAATGTCGACTTAGTAGAATGAGTTAGGGAGCTTCCCCCGCTCCTCAATTTTTTGGAAGAGTTTGAGAAGGATAGGTATTAAGTCTTCTTTGAATGTTTGGTAGAATTCACCAGGGAAGCCGTCTGGTCCTGGACTTTTATTTTTGGGGAGGTTTTTGATTACTGTTTCGATCTTCTCACTGGTGATTGGTCTATTCAAATTCTCTACTTCTTCTTGATCCAGTTTTGGAGGGTTGTATGATTCTAAGAATTTATTAATTTCTTCCAGATTGTAGAATTGGTTTGCATATAGCTTTTCATAGTATTCTCTTATAATCTTTTGTATTTCTGAGGTGTCTGTTGTAATTTCTCCTCTTTCATTTCTGATTTTACTGATTTGTGCCTTCTCTCTTTTTTTCTTGGTGAGTCTAGCTAAAGGTTTGTCAATTTTGTTTATTTTTTCAAAGAACCAGCTCTTGGTTTTATTAATTTTTTCTATTGTTTTTTTTAGTCTGTATTTCATTTATTTCTGCTCTGATTTTTATTATTTCCCTTCTACTGATTTGGGGCTTTGTTTGTTCTTCTTTTTCCAGTTCCTTTAGGTGCATTTTTAGATTGTTTATTTGAGATTTTTCTTGTTTGTTGAGATAGGCCTGTATTGCTATAAACTTCCCTCTTAGAACCACTTTTGCTGTATCCCATAAACTCTGGCATGTCATATTTTCATTTTCATTTGTCTCCAGGTATTTTTCGATTTCTACTTTGATTTCTTCATTGACCCAGTCGTTTTTCAGTAGCATTTTGTTTAATCTCCACGTATTTGTGGATTTTCTTTCTATAGTTGATTTCTAGTTTCATATCGTTGTGGTCAGAAAAGATGCTTGGTATTATTTCAGTCTTCTTAAATTTATGGAGACTTGTTTTGTGGCCTAATATGTGATCAATCCTGGAGAATGTTCCATGTGCATTTGAAAAGAACATGTATTCTTCGGCTTTTGGATGGAATGCTCTGTATATATCTACTAGGTCCATCTGTTCTAGTGTGTCATTTAAGGCCAATGTCTCCTTATTGATCTTCTGTTTGGATGATCTATCCGTTGGTGTAAGTAGAGTGTTAAAGTCTCCTACTATTTTTGTGTTACTGTCTATTTCTCTTTTTATGTCTGTTAATAATTGCTTTATATATTTAGGTGCACCTACATTGAGTGCATAGATATTTACAAGTGTTACATCCTCTTGTTGGATTGTTCCCTTGATCATTATGTAATGCCCTTCTTTGTCTCTTTTTACAGTTTTTGTTTTAAAGTCCATTTTGTCTGATATGGGTACTGCTACCCCAGCTTTCTTTTCATTGCCATTTGCGTGGAGTATCTTTTTCCATCCCTTCACTTTCAGTTTGTGAGTGTATTTAGGTCTGAAGTGTGTCTCTCGTATGCAGCATATGTATGGGTCTTGTTTTTTTATCCTATCAGCCACCCTATGCCTTTTAATTGGAGCATTTAGTCCATTGACATTTAAAGTAGCTATTGATAAGTATGTACTTATTGCCATTTTTTAACTTTTTTTCTCAGTGTTTTAGTAGTCCTTCTCTGTTCCTTTCTCCTTCTATCCACAATTGATCCTCTCTTTAGTTTGACCTCTGTCTGAAAGCTCTACTCTTTAACTCCCCTCTTCCCTCATTTTATGTTTTTGATATCATATCTAACCTCTTTTTTGTGCATTTGTATCCCTTACCCTCTTATCATGGAAACAGATAATTTTTCCTATTTGTGGTCTCTTTTCTCCTTAAATCAGTCCCTATAACATTTCTTGTAGCACTGGTTTCTTGGTGACAAACTTCTTTAATTTTGCTTGTCTGGGAAATTTTTGATCTCTCCTTCCATTTTGAATGATAACCTTGTTGTGTAGAGTATTCTTGGCTGTAAGTTTTTTCCTTTTAGCACTTTAAATACATTGTGCCACTCTCTTCTAGCCTGTAAGGTTTCTGCTGAGAAGTCAGCTGATAGCCTTATGGGGTTTCCTTTGTATGTAACTTGACTTTCTCTTGCGGCTTTTAGGATTCTCTCTTTATCTTTAATTCTGGACATTTTGATTATGATGTGTCTTGGTGTGGGCCTCTTTGGGTTTATGTTGTTTGGGGCTCTCTGTGCTTCCTGTACCTGGATGTCTGTTTCCTTCCTTAGGTTAGGGAAGTTTTCATCTATTATTTCTTGAAATAGATTCTCTGCCCCTTTATCTTACTCTTATCCTTCCAGGACACCTATAACTTGGATGTTAGTGCACTTGATGTTGTCCCAGAGTTCCCTTAGACTGTCCTCACTCTTTTTAATTCTTTTCTCTTTTACCTGTTCAGCTTGGGTAATTTCTTCTAGTCTTTCGTCCAGCTCGCAGATCCGTTCTTCTGTATCCTCTACTCTGCTTTTGAGTCCCTCTAGTGAATTTTTCATTTCCCGTATTGTATTCTTCATTTCTGAGGGGTTCTTTTCTATATCTTCCATTTCTTTGTTGACATTCTCACTGAGTTCATCTATTCTTCTCCCCAGATCAGTGAACATCCTTAACACTCTTTGTTTGAACTCTCTGTTGGGTAGTTTGCTCATGTCTGTTTCACTTAGTTCCTTTTCTGGGGTTTTGTCCTGTTCCCTTACTTGGAAGGTATTCCTTTGCCTCCTCATTTTGCCTCTTTCCCTGTGCTTCTGTGTACGTATTAGGTAGGTCAGCTACGTCTCTTGCTCTTGGATAGGTTACCTTATATAAGTGATGCCTTAGGAGGCCTGCAGTGTGCTTCCCTCAGTTCTCAATGTTCCAGGGGTGACCCCTATGTGGGCTACGTGTGTCCTTCTGTTGTGTCCTGTTTGCTCTCCCTGTAGGCTCCCAGGGAGGCCAAGTTATGCTCCTGGACAGCTGTTGTAAGCTCAGCTGCTTGTAGTTGTTGTGGGCCCTTCAGTCTCTTTATCAGGTGTGGGGAGACCCAGCACAGTTGGCTGCAAGTTCTAATAATTTGTGTTGCAGTATTTCTTTTAAGTGAGTAGGCCCCTAGTGTGGCTGGTCGTTAGGCTCAAGGGCTTACAATTGCTATAAGCTTCCAGCCTTTAGGTCTCTTTTCAGCTCTCTGAGGATTGCAGCTGGGTGGGGCTGGCCTCCAGCATGGGAGCACCCAATTGTTTCAGGCTTTGGACAGTGCGGCAAACCCCCTATGTGGGTCTTTGAGAAGCACAAGTCTTCTGCATCTCACAAGCCTTGCCACCCAGAGGTCCACACACACACTCAACACAGTCCTGCCCTGTGTGCATGCCCCAACCTTCTGAAGTGGATCCAGTGTCCCCATGGCGGGAGCCCCACACACTCCACCACTGCCCCACACTCTCCACCTGCTCCTTGTGCATGTCCTGCCCCACTGAAGTGGGCTCAGTTGCCAGGCTGCAGAGAAGCTAGTCACCAATCTATGCAGGCCCACATGTTGCCTGAGTGCTTGTTTTTGGGTGGGGCCAGTCTCTAGGGTGAGCTGCCTGCCCTGGCTGAGCTGGATTAAATCGGTGCTCTAGTCGGTGGGGCAGACCCTGGGCTAGCAGGCCCCAGGGAGAACTCCAATGGCATCTGTGTCAGCACGCCCACACCAGGCCACAACAATGGCTGCCGCCAATCTCCCAGTCCGGGGAGAGGGCTCACCTCTCACCGAGATGCACTCAGGGCCTATCAGGCGAGTCTCTTTTCACCAAAGCACTGTGCACCTTTCTTTCTGGTGATTTTAGGTTGCTTTCTGAAATGGGTGAGTTTGGGTGTGGGCCCTTTAAGAGCCGGTTTTAATTTCTTTGTGAACCAGCTTTTCTGGGGCTACTCCCCAATGTTGTAGTAGCAGGCAAAGTCAGATGTTATGCCACTCATCTCAATTGTGCTGGGTCCACAAAATGCCCCCAGTGGGGCCGCTCCCCAGCTCAGGTCCCCGCTCCTCCAGGGAGGGCTGCGTACCTGTGGGTTTCTCCCGGGCAGCCGTGAAGCTGGTGGCTTGCGAACGCCCTGTTTTTCCTCTCCAGAAGGGCGTTTCTGCCTCTTCCACCTCAATTAGGATTGTCCTTTGTTGCAGGAGTTCCTCTTATCCAGTTTTCAGTTCTGTCTCAGGGGTAATTTTTCCACGAGTAGTCTAAATTGGCTGTGTCCACGGGAGGAGGTGAGCTCAGAGTCTGTCTACGCTGCCATCTTGACCTCTCTCCTCCTGGATTAATTTCTAAACTTTTGCAGGCATAAACTTGGAATTGAATCTCAAAGCGAATTAGGAAGACATAAATGGTTTAGGTAGGCTCTCAAAGAGCACCATGTTACTAAGGAAAAGTTTCATTTTAATTTGTTCCAGTTTTTCTGTTTCCTGGCTCCCAAACCTCCCCTACTTCTAATCAGTTTTCTTGTAAATTTAGGCTTTAGCCCCACGGGGAGCTGTGGAAAAAAAAATCAAGTGATTCAGTATAACCCATATTTTCACTGTCAATAGAACTCAAAGCAACTTTTTCCATGTTGGTTGGTGATAAATCCATTGTCATTTCAGTACTACTACAACATTAATCTGCAGGCATTTTTGCAAAGTGTTTTATCTTGTGAATGTTACACCATTGTAACCAGGACAGCTCCTTGAAGAGCATTCATTGCAACTTTGGGATTTATCCTCTCAATGGCCCCGGTCAAGGAAAGACAGTCCCGTTATTTGTTTTGTTTCCATTAATGCCCTATTTGCTCTGGGATAAGGGGACCATCCCCTGATACCTTAAATGCCCTAAAGAGTTCCCAGGTTCTGCTAAAAGAAAATCTTTTGGACAGATTTAGGCTCCTTCTTCTGTGACAATGAAAATCACAGATACTTTCAGATTCTGCTTTCCATAGTTAGATTCCATGCGTCAGCAAAGATGGTATAGGAGGGCAATTAAGTTAATGTTCTCAGGTCACATGATAACCAGAGAGCCTCGCAGCACTTTATACATGATGAAGGTATAGACCAGGATGAGAACAACAGGGAATGTGGATAAACACAGGAAGGTCAGTACTGAAAGAAGTTGATGGAGGACTGCTTAAGAATCGGGTTTAGTATAAGAGTGAATGTGACAAGAATTACAAAAATGTCTTAGTAACAATGGGGGTGATAAGAGAGGGCTAAGCCATCCATTTCCCTGATAATGTTAGACTTAAGGAAGAGAGAAGATATTTTGTTCCATAGTTCATAAAATATACCTTTGTTAGGGTCTTCATTTCCCTCTTTTCCACTGAGAAGAAAATCAAACCGTAAAGCTCCAAACTTTTCTCTTCACTAATTCTGTACACTTTTCGTCCCTTTTATCTCTTTTTACTTTTAGAATGCTGAAAGTCAGATCATACAACAGGTAAAGAAATATCACAAAACTGCCACTTTCTTTTAATTAATGTAGTAAGGAATTCAGGCAGGTTTATAAAGGAAGAAAATTATATCTGCATCAGAAAATGTCCCCACAGCATTTGAGTTCAAATATCTTGTAGGATGTTACCTCTTAATCTAGGGAAATTAAAAAAAAATCCTTTGGAAATTTTCCATTATCCCTTAAAAGGTTAATAATGATCATTTACATTACCAATCATACTAAATAGCATATAGATATCTTTGTGCCTGACTGAATCATTCTAAGCCACATTCAATATTCCTAGCTCTCCAGCTGTAACCCAACCAATTAAACATATCTTGTATCTTTTTTAGAGTCAAGATTACAGTATTTGAGCCAGTAAACGTCCCTCAAAAGACTGAAGGTGGATCTGTTTTGGTTGAATTTGTCTTTTGTTCTATTAGAGAGTGTGAGAAGAGCAGAAGTGGCAAGGTTATTTAGGGGTATTTAAATGGTTGGTTACTTTGTTTTATAGCAATAACTATATAATAAAAGAGTGTTTATCTTTTATATTGAAAATGAAAGATTGATAATGAAACATTGATAATGCACGAGAGAAAAATATGCAACTGAAAATCAAACTATTAGTATATACTTGAATTTCTTAACTTAATTTTTTACAAAAGAACAACCACAAGATGAACTTGTTATTGGATCATGCAATATTCACATGTCTTTGTGTATTAAAAATTAGTGTATTTTCTATTCAGAATCTCTGTTCCAAATTGTAGAAAACCTAAGACATGAAGTAATTATAAATTATGACTCAATTTAAATAAGGTCTTAGCTATTGTTCTGAAGTAGATGAAATTTTGTGGAAACTATCTGTAAGCCTTGTTGTCCAGGTCTCACAGCTCTGTGATATATACCCTTTCAATTCCAAATACCAAAAGTAGAGTTCTTCTCTTTCCTGCTCCAAACATCATCCCTTTTTCTGTTGCTCCCTCTCTACAGTTTTCTTTGACTCTGTAATTTTTTTTTGTCTTTCAAAATTAGTTATATTCTCATTTATGTTTGGAAGCAGTCCATCACTAAATAACCTAATCTACTTCATTTCTCAATTAATCAGGACTGAGACCTTCAGCTTAGCTCACACTGTGAATATTCATAAGTTGGTGTGAGTGCGCATGTGCATGTGTCTTTGTTTAGACTTCCATTGTGTGTTCTTTTTTGTCTGAAAATAAACTGGTAGCATAAATAAACAAATAAGAATATTTTGTTCTTTCTATAGTCATATTCAATTCAAGTTTGTTTTTTCACCCAATGTTAACATTTTAAAGTTACTACTGAATTGTTTTTCATCTTACAGTAAACTCTCTTTTATATGTAAGATTATTAAGACTGCAGATGTTCCTTTGTCTGTAACAGCAAAATTAGAAATAACCTGGAAATGCAGAAAAGGGGAATAAGATTAAAGTGTTTTTGTAAAAAAAGATTATTTTTTCATGAAAAACGTCTTCTTGGCTCTGGAATATCTTTAATCTTCATTTATGTAAATGCTAACTTCGGGATGCATAGAAAGAACTCATTCACTGGAGAAGTTATGGATTGTATTGACAACAGGACAAATGTCTGACTGGAACATAAAAATAAAGCTATAAAAATTCTACTGTCATAATGGCAGTAGAATTTTTCCCAATTGTTTGCAACGGTTTGACAGTGAGTGGGCAGACTTTGAGTTTATGTGATTCTTTCTTCAGGTACAGAAAAAAAATTAATGATGAAGGCAAAAAATGCAAGTTCTGAAGGCTACTTTGTTCTACGGGGTTTTTCTAATTGGCCTCATTTGGAAGTAGTTCTCTTTATGGTTATCTTGACATTCTACTTGATGACGTTGATAGGCAACCTGTTCATCATTATCTTGTCATACCTGGACTCCAATCTCCACAATCCGATGTACTTCTTCCTCTCAAACCTCTCTTTTCTGGATCTCTGCTACACCACCAGCTCTATCCCTCAGTTTCTAGTCAACCTCTGGGGCCCAGAAAAAACCATCTCTTATGCTGGTTGCATGATTCAACTTTACTTTTCCCTTGCACTGGGAACCACAGAGTGTGTACTACTGATGGTGATGTCCTATGACCGTTATGTAGCTGTATGTAGACCTTTGCATTACACTGTCCTCATGCACCCTCGTTTCTGCCATCTCTTGGCTGTGGCTTCATGGGTAAGTGGGTTTACTAACTCAGCACTTCATTCCTCCTTTATCTTCTGGGTACCACTGTGTGGACATCACCAAGTGGACCACTTCTTCTGTGAAGTTCCAGCATTGCTACAACTGTCATGTGTTAATACCCATGCTAATGAGCTGACTCTCATGGTCACGAGCTCTATTTTTGTTCTGATACCTCTCATCCTCATTCTCGGCTCCTATGGTGCCATTGCCCAGGCTGTGCTGAGGATGCAGTCAACAACGGGACTTCAGAAAGTCTTTGGGACATGTGGAGCCCATCTTATGGTTGTATCCCTCTTTTTCATTCCAGCCATGTGCATATATCTCCTGCCATCTTCGGGAAATTCTCAAGATCAAGGCAAGTTCATTGCCCTGTTTTATACTGTTGTCACCCCTAGCCTCAACCCTCTAATCTACACCCTCAGAAACAAAGATGTAAGAGAGGCAGTAAAGAGACTAATGGGATGGGAGTGGGAGGTGTGACAGAGAGATTATCTGTTCTACAATTTTTGTTCAGAGAATCTTATCTATCTTGAAGATTGGTTACTGCTCTTTTGATACTGATTTGGTCTACAACCCACCAAGCATAGAAAAAGAGTTCTTTTTATTGGTTAATTCTGAAATATTATCTAGAGATAACCTTTTGTCTTTTTTAGAGATAACCTTTTTGATTTGTACCACTTTAACCATTAATTATTCCTCATTTAATGTTCATACAAGTTAGGGACTGGGTTTTAAAATTAATATGCTAAGTTTATGGACTGGGCATTAATATCTATAGAAAGACAAGGCAACATAGAAAAAGACTAATGGAGTTTTTGATCATGGACATGAATTAAATTTAGCTAAGTGGAGAAAGATATATGACAATTCTTTGACTGAGACACACTTTTTTCTAAGATACTAAATTGTATGAGTGTTTTGTCCTGTGGGCCTATATACTTATACCATTGAATAGTATAAAGAAATATTTGGTCAAAATGGTTCTTTCATTTATCCATCCATTTATTCATCCACTTATTCACTTAATTAGCTAAATCTCTTGTAGATTGTGGAGATCTTGGTAACACAGATAAATAAAACACTATTTTTGCCTGAGTAGAACTCATTCTCTAGTGGGGGAAATGACAATGTAAGATAAAAAATGAAGTATCTGTACATGACTTAATCTGTCATTGACACAAGGCTAATAAATTAAGGTAGATTTTTAAAATCTAAAACAAAACAAAATGTTTGGCCAAAAATCTTGAAAATATATGCCAATTGGTAAGTCCTGTAGGAAGATAATGCTATTAAATGAAATCAAACCAAACCAAACAGAGTACGTGTTTAATTTGTCTCGGTTAATGACAGATATTTTAAAACTTTTCTTTATCAACATCATTTTTCCTTGCTGTGTAGTATTAGTTTTAAATGTTGAAAGGAAAATTGGTCCATATCCTTTAATTTACCACTCTTAGTGATAGATAATAAGATTAATGAATCATAGCTGGGAGAGACTCAAGTAATACAGCAGAAATAGGCTTCTCTTTTCCCTCCACCTTTTAAAGGCAGTTAAAAGTTTATATAGATAGGAAATAACTTCTAAGGTTGTGATTTATAGACTGCCAGCTAATGAGAATTCATGGACTGGGAACAAATATGTGCAGAAGTATTAGAGCATCTAATATATGAAGCAGATAAAACTAGGCTCTGAAAATAACTTGATTCATCCAATGGATGTCTTAATGAATATCCTGAATAAATTATTGATAAAAATAATTGATTGGTACATGTTAGTTTATTTTGTTTTTTAAACCTAATTTAATATGAATATTTTCCATTAGTAAGGATATTATAAAAATAAACATATATAATATTTTTCCAATTAAAGGTCTACATTTTCTTATTATCAATTGAGTGAGTGATTTATTAGACATATGACTCCCACCATCACCATTTGGAATAAATCTACTTTTCATATCCTACTTCAAAGTGGAATATATGTTCAACTGGAGCTAGTCAGCTTATATGCAAGGATAGTGGTCTAGGGACAATTTATTTGAAAGTAATATCTTGAAAACTCACTATGTTTTTAGCTGTAATCCAGATATTAGTTTAATTTTCCACCCCTTTTAAGATCTTGATGTAATTGATCTAGATCCTATTGAATGGATTATAAAACTAAGAAATAAGTCTCCAGGATTTCCCCTAAGTTCCTGAGTGTATTACAATTACATGGTCTGCTCTGCTTGGATTCCTTCTCTCTGTGGAATTTGTTTTTTCCTCTTTTCATCCTCTTTATCTCTCACCAGACATGAACACTGATATAGGGTGCAGTCCCATGTCCTTGAACCCATCTCCCAACCAAGGCTCATGTATGTAACAGAGTTTTACTAAATAATTGGGGCCACATGATGAGATCACATATAACACAACGTTGACAACATGTGAAAACAGACTCGTCCTGCCTCCCTGGAAATCTTACCATTTGGAATACCTCATGTAGCACTTCAGCGTTTCAATATATAAATGCATCCCTTTTGTCAGGTCTAGTGAAGTATAATTTACATATAATAAATTCACTCATTTAAAATGTACAGTTTAATGAGTTTTAACAAATTATCACCAAAATCAAAAATATAGAACATTTTCATCATTCCCAAAATAACTCTGTGTTCTTTTACGGTCAATTCTCTCCCTTCACGCACATCCTCAAGCAACCATTGATTTTCTGTCACTATAGTTATGCTTTTTAAACTTTTTTTTTTAGTATTTCATATAAATATAATCATATAGTGTGTAACCTTTGAGTTTGGCTTCTTTCCCTTAGCATGATGTTTTTGAAATTTATGTATGTATCAGTAGCTCCTTCCTTTTAATTGCTGCTTAGAATCCCATTGTATGAATGTGGCATGAAATATCCATTTATCTAATAAAGGGCTTTTGGGAGTATTTACTTTTTGCCTACTATGAACAATGCTGTTATGAAAATTAATATACAAGGGTTTGTGTGGGCAAGTGTTTTCATTTAACTTGGGTACATCCCTAGCAGTGGTATGGATGGATCATATGCTAAGTATATGTTTACCTTTATTAGAAACTATCAAAATGTTTTCAAAGTGGCTGTACCATTTTCACTCCAAAAAGCAATGTATGAGAGTTCCAACTGCACCACATTCTCCGTAATACTTGATATTGTCAATCTTTATGCTTATAGCCTTTCAAGTGAATTTACAATTGTATCTCATATCTTTGCATTTCCTTGGGAACTGGTGATGTTGACCATCTTTTCATGTACTTCACATATCTTATTTTGTGAAATTTCTGTTGAAATATTTTACCCATTTTTATTGGGTCATTCATCTTCTTAATATTGAGTTTTAACTGTTATTTATATATTCTTGACTCAAGTCTTTTGTCAGATAAATGTTTTGTAAATATTTTCTCTCAGCCAGTGGTATGCCTTTTATTTTTCCATAGTGTTTTTCAAAGACCAAGTTTTTAACTTTAATGAAATGCGATGTGTTATTTCTATTAAAAAAGGCCTACAAGCATTTTGATTGGGATTGCATTGAATTTATAGACCAATTTGCGAAGAACTGACGTCTTGGAAATATTGAGTCTTCTGATCTAGGAACATGGTATATATCTCCATTTATTTACATCTTAATTTCTTTCAGAAATTAAGCGTTTCAGAAGCGTTTGAAGTTTTTGTTGCACAGATCTTGTACATATTTTGCTCAATTCATCCCTAAGTATTGCATGTTTTCGGATGCCATTGTAAATGGCATAGGTATACAATTGATTTTTGTATATTAACCTTGTATCTTGCGACTGCTAAATGCATATTTTATTTCTGGTAGTTTTTTAATAGATTCCTTAGGATTTTCTAAGTACATGATCATGTCATCCACAAATAAAGACTTTTATTTCTACCTGTCCAGTTGTTATGCATTTTTTTTGTTTTCTTGTGAGGAAGATCAGCCCTGTGCTAACATCGGCCAATCCTCCTCTTTTTTTTTTTTTAAGCTGAGGAAGACTGGCCCTGGGCTAACATCCATGCCCATCTTCCTCCACTTTATATGGGACCCCGCCACAGCATGGCTTGCCAAGCAGTGCGCCCGTGTGTGCCCGGGATCCGAACCGGCGAACCCCGGGGATGCCACAGCAGAGCATGCACACTTAACCGCTTGCACCACTGAGCCGCTCCCCAGTTGTTATGCTTTTTATTTCCCTACCTTGCCCTGTTGCACTGGCTATGATTTCCAGGTTAACGTCGAGTGGAAGAATTGGGAGCAGAAATCCTTGCCTTGTTCTCAATCTTAATGAGAGATTTCAGTCTTTTACCAGTAAGTATGATATTAGCTGGTTTTTTATTGACCTTCTCTATCAGGTTTAGGAAGTTTCCTTCTATTCTTGGTTTGCTGAGAGTGTGTATTATGAAACGGTGTGGAATTTTGTCCACTGCGTTTTTTCGCATTTCTTGAGATGACCTGATGGCTTTTCTCTTTATTCTGTTAATATGATGAATTTCACTGATTGATTTTCATTGGTTAAACTAACTTTGCCTTCTGGGAAAAGAACCCAACTTGATCATGATGTCTTGTCTTTTTAAAATCATGGTGGATTTCATTTGCTAATCTTTTGGTAAGAAGTTTTGTGTCTATAATAATGAGTGACATTAAGTAGTATTTTTCTTTTCTTATGATGTCTGTGTCTGGTTTCTGTACCAATTTAATGCTGGCTTCATTATATGACTTGAGAGGTATTCCATTCTCTTCCACTTTCTGAAAGAGTTTGTTTAGCGATTGGTCTTATTTCTTCTTAAATGTTCAATAGAATTCACCGGTGTTAACATATAGGCCTGTAGTTCTCTTTGTGGGAATATTTTAAATTGAAATTCAGCTGCTTTCATTGGTATACAAGTATAAAGATTTTCTATTTCTTTTTGACTCTTTTGGGTTATTTGTATCTCTTAAAGAATCTATCAATTTCACCTTAGCTGTCAAATTTATTGTTCATAATGTTCCTATATCATCCTTTTAAGTCTGTGAGATCTATACTGATTCGCTTTTCTTTCTGATCTAGTAGTTTGTATCTCTCTCATTTTTTTCTTAATTAGCCTAGCTAGAAATTTGTCACTGTTTTGACCTTTTCAAAATACTAACAGTTGCTGGGCCGGCGCCGTGGCTCAGTGGTTAAGTGCGCGTGCTCTGCTGCTGGCAGCCCGGGTTCGGATCCGGGCGTGCACGGATGCACCGCTTGTCCGGCCATGCTGAGGCGGCGTCCCACATACAGCAACTAGAAGGATGTGCAGCTATGACATACAACTATCTACTGGGGCTTTGGGGGAAAAAATAAATAAACAAACATTTAAAAAAAACAAAACAAAATACTAACAGTTGGTTTCATATTTTATGTTTAATAATTTTGTTTTGTATTTCATAGATCTGATTTTATATTTATTATTTCCTTTCTTCTACTAACTTTTAGTTTAATTTGATTTTCTTTTTTTTTAACCTTTTAAAGTAGAAGCTTTATTGATAGTTATTAGACATTTCCCTTTTTTAAAAGCATAAGCATTTAAAGGTGTAAATTTCTGTCTCAGTACTGAATTAGCTGCATCTCACACATTTTGACATTTTGCATGTTCATTTTGTTTCAAATATTTTCTAATTTCTTTTGTGATTTCTTCTTTGACTGAAGGGGGTAGCACAGTGGGTGCTACCATAAAACACTGATAAGAAAACAGGTATGGGAGAACAGGGGTTCCAGTTGAGGTGACAACTTCATATAAATCTAGAAATGTTTGATTATTGTACATCATTTCTATCTTCTCTGTAACTTTTATATCATTCACACAAGTTTAAAGAATTTGCCTTGAGAGCAGAGTCAAAGCAGAAAAATCTAGTGTTTACAGTAAAGGCAAGTTTTTTTACTAGTGCATGTCATTGCAATCTTTAGAACTAGATTCCTTTATTGATTAGTGAGTGATTAGAGTCACTGGAAGTAGGCATGAGGGACAACCAACTCAGGAATACTATGCTTCCTGTAATGGATAAGGATCTCATTACATGCCTCATTAAGGGCCTTTTTGATCTGTCAGTCCCAGAACTATCTTTATAATACTCAATCTAGTAATATTTATAGTGCATGGATTAAAAAATTGTTCTCAAGGTAGAGACCTACCCCATCTCAAGCTTTATCCTCAAAGACACCTTCATATCTTGTTTCTCAATGTATTGATGAGGGTATTGACACTGAAAGTGACAATTATATAGAACAGACTGGGGAACTTGCCCTAGTCTTGGCAATAAAAGTTTGCTGGAGAGATATCTATATCTATAATCTACTATCTATCTATCTATCTATCTATCTATCTATCTATCTATCTATCTATCTATCTATCTATCTATCTATCTATCTATCTATCATCTATCTATGTCTGTCTAATCCATCTCTCTATCTTGCAGTATCACAGGAGAGACACACGATAGGGAAATATAAGTGTTGAAGGTTTTCTTTCCTCTGGCAGCTGATTTGATGAAAGGTCAAGTTACCACATGCAATATTCCTATAGGAGACAATGGTTAGAATGAGGGGCACAAGGATAACAAGGGTTGTAACGACAAAAGCCTTAAACGCCACAATATCTCCACAGTAGGGCAGCATGTCAGTCTAGGGTACCAATATGAGAGCATTGCCAAATATGTGGATATAGGATGCCAGTTAGTGCAGGGTTTTGCAGACTGCAGCATATTTGTCATATGTCTCGACAGTCAGGAGGATAGATTTCACTATTCCCAGTATCAAGAAAAAATAGCACTGGAAGGCAAACCTAGATAGGTTATGGTCTTATCTGCACCCCGGATGAGATTATACAGCATTGGAAGGATGGAGCCTGTGGTGAAACACCCTGTAGTAATGAAAAGGTGACTCCCTGAAACAACATTGGTATGAGGAGCTGAAAATCTAGAGGTGAAAGCAAGAAAATATTCATGTTTCCCAGAAGAGTAAACAGGTAAAATGTGAGGAAAATCACAAAGAGAATTGTCCCTAGACCCCGGATAGTAAGAGAAATCTACCAGGATACAGCTTTCTAAAGATCTGATATTCTTCTTTTTCATTCCCTGTAGCCTTGCTTTACCTCTGGGGAGGAAGATGAGTGTCTGTGAAAAGGACACAATTGACAACTCCAAAATGGAATGACCCTAGGGGAGAAGTGCACATTCGACTAGAAGTTTCAGCAAAAAGACATTAAACAATTATGAGATCTGAGATGCACAACATTTTTGGGGGGGTGATTGTTATAAATTTTGACTGTGAATAATTACTAATATGTTCTGCCTTCTGTTGTCAGGTGTATAAAATGCATTTTCAAAATCTGAACATGTAAAAAGGGAAGAAAATTCAATATTCTCCATCTTTTTTTAATTTTTTATAACTGGGGGAGATTCAAATTCTTCATTTTTCCACCCTGATGTAACCCAAAAATGTCTCCCTACAGACCCTTGTCATTGTGACTTTTATCTCTGGATCAGGGAAAACCAAGATCACTTTAATGATTAATTTAAATAAATAGTTAATTATTGTAAGCTTGACCTTATAGGATCTAGTTCATATGTGAACCCAAAAAGCATATAAGTGAACAGGCAACACTTTAGAAGGCAGATGACAGGATTATTATTGATATACCCTTCTAATTCCATCTATTCTTTAATATTGTGTGTAACATTTATCCTGATAAGATGAGAAAGAACAACTTCTTCTGACATCTCAGTGACCCTAAGCCCTATTCTACTCCAACATCAGTGGTCTCATCATATGTTACATCACTGGTGTGTATTCTCACCCTTGGAGTGTGTAGGTTCACTGACGGCTTATGAAGATGAAAGGATTGGGAAAAGTAGGAAATCATATCCATCAGTAAATAAAGAGCAATGCTTAGAACTCAATGCCAACTGAAGTTCCATCCATGATTTTTTGATAGTTTATAATCTACTCTAATTCACATTCTTCTCAAATAAACACTCAATTTACCAGAAGCCTACAGAGATCCTTCTTACATGACTTTTCCTTATGGTCTATGACAACTTATAATTAATATAGTTCGCATTGGTTTCATATCTTTGAGGGTGAGTATGAACTCTGAAAATTACCCAAACTCAGAGCCCATATTTCTTCCATAAAGCACTTTGAAAGTCACATACTTTCAGTGTGTTTTATTTCTTGAGTGTGTTGTGGGAAAAGAAAAAACTGGGAGGTGTTGCTTTAGAAATATTTTGTTATAATTAAGCCGTTTTATGCCATCCATGTTCTCTCAACAGGTTCATAGTATTGTACATAAAAACTTTAACATTTGCTAGTACCCAATAGATTGCCAGACGCTAAAACTTCTCTTACAAATCCAGTGACCACAGCATGAAGAATACTGGAGCTTGGTATGACTTGGCTATAGCCCAGGTTGTCAGACATTTCCCAGATTTTGGTAACTGAGTGAATTCTGCTACAACCATATCACTGGTTAAATTCTTCCGCAATAAAATAAAAAAATGGAAACTATGAATATATAACTATTTAATAATATTAATATTTTGATTGAAATATTTTTAAACAATGTTTAATATATATTAAAGTGAACTGGAATGATACATACCAAGCTCCTACTAGTGGTTGTCTCTGGGTTTGGTGTCGGGTCAGAGAGTGGTAGTTAAAGGGGATTTGGACTTTATCTGTGATATTTTATGTACTAAAAAATCCTGAAAATAAATGAGCAAAAGTAATAGTTGATAATTCTGAGTTGTGGGAACATAGGTGTTTTATTTTTAATATCTAAAATGAAGAATAACAAAGAAATAAAATAGAATTGTTTCTTAAAATATCAGTTCAAATTAAAATTCACTCCAATGGTAACAGCAGCTAACATGTATTGAATGGTTATGTACTAAGCACTGTGGAAAATGTTTATATAATTTTCTTATTGAGTTCTCATGATAATCAAGACCACTGAAACATAAAAACTATTTTCTGATATTTCTTGTAAATAGAATGGAAATACTTGATTGCTCTCTTAAAATTACAATTTTTAAAATTTAATCTTAGTATAAAATGATTTCCATACCAAGATTTTCTTTGCTATGAGTGGAATATATTAGCCAGAAATATGTAACATTTTAAAAATGTGAATTAATTTATTAACTCATGATTTACTTTTTTTTTACAACAACGTCAATTATTGGATGTAGACTACCAGTCACAGCTAATTAATTTCATTAGTTTATATAGTATGGTAAACCTCTAGACAAGATGCCTAAGTAACTTATTGATGAAACAGTTTTAGAAATGTTAAATAGTTTTGTTAAGTTTTCTGAGTTTTGGTAGTTACCTTCTGAATACTTGTTTGAATGGTCTTCAAAGATTGTTTTCAATCCTTTTGCAGGGCTAAACTTGGCCTTGAATTTTGGAGATGTCAGGCAAACACAATTAAATCAAAGTAATAAGGCAAAGATATAAAGTTTAGTCTTTATGCATTCCATTTTAAAAAATGTTTCATGCTTTACTTCCTCCCCAAATTAGACTACCTCTGACAAGTTTTTCCTCAAATTTGGCCCTTAGCGTGATGAGGAACTGGGGAAGAAATTCCAGGTAATTCAGGAAAACTCATTCACTTCTCTGTAAACATAGCTTATCACATTTTTGTCGTTGATGGTTGTTCTATAGATTCGTTGTTATTCTAGTATAACAGTGTGGTATCATGTTGAAGGTATTCTTCAGAAAGTGTTCTAATTAGGACAACTCCTGGAAGGACAATAATTGCCACTTTGGGATTGACTCTCCCAATGGCCCCAGTCAAGGGAAGCAAGTCACATTATTCTTTTGTTTCCGTAAAGTTTCCATTTGCTCTAGGAAAAGGAGTCCATCCCCAGTACACTGAATGCTCTAATGAGTTCCTCCTTCCAGCTAAAACCAAATCTTTTTGGTAGATGCAGGATTCTCTTTTCTGTAGCAATGATGATCATGGTAATTTTCAGACTCTGCTTTCCTAATTTCATGTAGTAAATTAGAATATATGGTGCAGGCAGCCATTTATGTTGGTGATTTCAAGGAGATGACAACCAGAGATCAGATTGGTCCAAACATAATGAGAGCCCTGATCAGGAAGACAAATACTACAGGGAATGTGGACAGACACAGGAAGGACAGAAAGGAAAGGAGTTGTCTGATTTCTACTTAAGCACTAGGTAAGAGTATAAAAGGACTAATATAAGAAAAATTTAAGTTGGACAGTGATATGAGGATAAGGAAAAGAGACTCATGTCCACCAGTTTTTCCTCAGTAATGCTTTATTTCAAAAAAAGAGAGGTGACATTTCATTCCATAACCCATAAAAGAAAACTTTGATAAGTCCTTTACTTTCCCCTCTTCCAGTAAAAAGAAATTGAAACCTGAAGTTCTTACCTTTTCTCTACCTACATCTGGTATTTTTTTTTTTTTTTGGTCTCTTATCACGTATCCATTTCTAACTTCTATAAGAATTCTGAAGGATGAATCATGCAACAGAGGAAGGTATCTCACAGCTGCCACTTTTTAATTAATTTGCTAAGTTATTCAGGCCACTGTATAGGGAAGAAGAGAATTATATCTGCACCAGAAGAAGCAACGACAACATTTGGATTTATATTTCTCATGAGGTATTATCTCCCATTCTGGAGAAATAAAAAAAAATAAATCTTGGGATTTTTTCATCATCCCTCAAATGACTGTGACCTCTCAGTGGAGTAATCTTTATGATTTACTACTTGACCATTGCTATTTTTTGATTCAGCCATAGTGAACTTCTTCACCATTGAGTGGGCTCTAACTACACCTTCTTTGATAAGTTCTGAACGTCAGTCTCGGGGAGAAAACCTGTTTTCAAGTTTGTCCTTTCTTGGATACTGTCTCTCGGTCCAAGACACCCTATAGAGTTCTCTTTACATCTTTATAGTTACTTCCTTTCCATAGTTTAATAATTCTTTATATTGAACTTCTGTTTAATTACAATAAGTTTTCTTTTTAAGCAAGGTAGTGTCGGATTATCCTGGATGGTTTCTGAGTTGTAGAAAGGAATCTAGATTCAAACTAGTGTAGCAACTAGTTAATGATTAAGGGTAAAAAGGCCTGAATCAGTCTTACAGCCTTGGGGCCAAACTGTTTCTAACTTTCTTGTTGAAACTCAACCAATTAGCTATTTCTAACATCTTTTTCAAGAATTGCACTTATAGAACATGAGTGATTAAGAGACCCCAAAAGAGGTAACCATAGGTGGCTGTGCTGTGATTTCTTTCTTTTTTAGCCATCTCTTACTAGGAAGTGTGAGAGAAAGAATTGGCTGTGGAAGGAGAGAAGTAGAAGTGATGTGGCAAAGCAGAACATTCACAGAGAGAAGGAGGAACATTTAAATAGTGGGTTACTATGCCTTGTCATAATAGCTATATCACAAAAGGTAGTATTAATATTTCCTATGAATGATCAAAAACCTACAAGAGAGAATCACCTAAGAGTTATAACTATTCAGGAAATGTACTTAATTTTTTTAACAAAAAGAAACATAAGATTCACTAGGCACAACATATTAAATGATAGCCCTTTAATGGTTTCAATTAATATTCAGAACTTCTCTAAGTTAGTGAATAAAAATATATGTAGAAATTATAAATTATGCTCCTAATTTAAATACTCAGTTATTGTCCTAGAGAAAAAGAAATAATGTAGAAACCTTCTTCAGGTCCTGTGGTTTAGGCTTCTCATCCCTGTCATATAGATATGCACACTTTCAACTTTAAGCACCATAGCTAGGTTACTCTCCATTTTCCTCCATCCTCACACTCTTCCGTTTTTGCTCTCTCAATAAATTTATATCTTCTTTTTCCTAAAAATTTCTCTTTTCGAATTCAGTTATTTTCACAAGTCCTTTAGGAAGCGTTCTATTCCTATTCTCCCCAGTCTATTTCACAGATCTATTCATCTGAACTAAGGATTTTCAGCTTTATTCATAGCATGAATATCCATTTGTTGGTGTGTAGATGTCTGTGTCTCTTTTTTCTATCCCTAATTGTAGCTTAGTTTTCAGTTTATAAATAAGCTATGAGTGCAAGTAAACAAATCAGAAGATTAGTTTCTTTCTGTAAGAGTATTCAATTAGAGCTCAATATTTTTCACCTTATATAAACATTTTGAAATCACTAATAAATTTGACATTATTCATCATGTCTTTTTGTCTATCTGTAAGATTATTGTGATTGCAGTTATTCTGTTTTTAATCACATATACGGAAATTCCCTGAAAATGATTAAAAAAAAACTAAAGTTACTAGTTAAAAAAATATTATTTATTCCATGGAAAATTTCTTTTGTAGCTATGTTAAAAAATTTTCAAGTTACTATTTACCCTGATATCACCCTGGGATGAATGAGAAGTACTCGACACTTAAGAAGTTATTTTTCCATAACAAGGCAAATATCTGGATGACATATAAAAGTGAAAAAATTTTATTTTATATTTACCTTTTGGAAGTTTTTATTCTGGTAAAATTTAAAATTTACAGAAAAGTTGCAAAAGTGGTACAAAGAACTACCATTAGCACTTTAACTAGGTTCAGCAATCATTTACTTTGTGCCTTAAAAGATTTATTCTATCTGTCTATCTATCCATCTATCTATCTATCTAATCTTCTATCATCTCTTTTTCTGTACCATTTGAGATAAGTTGGAGATGTCGTATCCCTTTAGTGTTTATTTCCCAAGAACAGGGACTTTATTTTACATAACCACTGTATAGTTAACAAAATCAGAAAACTTAATATGGATACAATATTATTATCTAATTCATAGTCCATATTCATATTTCTCCAATTGTGTCAATAATGTTGTTAATAACTATTGTTTTCCCAATCAAGGATCACTCATTTAGATATCATGTCTCTTTGATTTCCTTTAATATGGATCAGTTTCTTAGACATTATTTGTCTTAATTGAACTTGATATTTCTGAAGAATATAGGCCAGATATTTAGTCCAACTTGTTCAATTTGAGGTTGTCTCATGTTTCTTCATTGTTAGAATCAGGCTGTGCATTTTTGGTAGGAATATAACTGAGGTAACATTAATAAATATTCAGAGCATCACATCAGTAGGCACATAATGTTGGTTTGTCTCAACATTGGTAATGTTAGCACTGATTATTTGGCTATGGTGAAGTCCACCAGTTTTTTCTATTGTAAAGTTTACTATTTTTCATTTTGTAATTAACAAGTAATCTGTGGATAGGTATTTTAAATATTCTGTTTCTCATCATATTTTCACTCACTAGTTTTGACCATCATTTATGTTTTTCTAACTCTACCATTCCTTCTATATTTATTAATTAGCATCCCACCAAGAAAAATAACTTTTCTTCTCTAATATTTATTTATTTATTTTTTATATGTCAGTATGAGCTTGTAGATCCTTATTTCTTTGAAGCCATTAGTATGATAGTTTCTATTACTGCCCAAATTACCCTAGAATTGATTAGTGGTAGGCCCTTTGACCTAGTTTCTGTTTCTTTTTCATGTGTCCCTGTGATTCTTAGAGCACATCCTAACTTTTTTTAACTGTATATTATTCTTTCCTCAGGTAACAAGAAATGAATGACTATGGAAAAAATCAATGCAAGTTTTGAAGGCTACTTTGTTCTACTGGGTTTTTCTAATTGGCCTCATTTGGAAGTAGTTCTCTTTGTGGTTATCTTGATGTTCTACTTGATGATATTGATAGGCAACCTGTTCATCATTATCTTATCATACCTGGACCCCCATCTCCACACTCGCATGTACTTCTTTCTCTCAAACATCTCTTTTCTGGATCTCTGCTATACCACCAGTGCCATCCCCAGTTTCTGGTCAACCTCTGGGGCCCAGAGAAAAACATCTCTTATGCTGGTTGCATGATTCAACTTTACTTTTACCTGGCATTGGGAACCACAGAGTGTGTGTTACTGGTGGTGACGTCCTATGACCGTTATGCAGCTGTATGTAGACCTTTGCATTACACTGTCCTCATGCACCCTCGTTTTTGTCATCTGTTGGCTGTGGCTTCTTGGGTAAGTGGGTTTACTAACTCAGCCCTTCATTTCTCCTTTATCTTCTGGGTACCACTGTGTGGGCATCACCAAGTGGACCACTTCTTCTGTGAAGTTCCAGCACTGCTACAATTGTCATGTGTTAATACCCACGCTAATGAGTTGACCCTCATGGTCACGAGCTCTATTTTTGTTCTGATACCTCTCCCCCTCATTCTTAGCTCCTATGGTGCCATTGCCCAGGCTGTGCTGAGGATGCAGTCAACAGCTGGACTTCAGAAAGTCTTTGGGACATGTGGAGCCCATCTTATGGTTGTATCCCTCTTTTTCATTCCAGCCACGTGCATATATCTCCTGCCATCTTCGGGAAATTCTCAAGATCAAGGCAAGTTCATTGCCCTCTTTTATACTGTTGTCACCCCTAGCCTCAACCCTCTAATCTACACCCTCAGAAACAAAGATGTAAGAGGGGCAGTAAAGAGATTAATGGGGTGAGAGTGAGCCCATATAATTGTGGTATTAACAGTATAATGGAGCATCTCTTCACCAATGATTTATCTACCCATCCATTAATCAACCACTCTTCCCTTCACTCACTCTATCAGCGCTTATTGAGCATGTACTCTCACGAGGTCACAGAGTTCTTGGTAACAGATATGAAATAAACAAGACTCCTAAATATCAATCACTCTATAATGGAGCAAACAGCCATGTAAAATCAAGATCAAACATCAATCTTAAATTTTTTCAGCAGCACAAATTTCATAAAACAACGGTATCCTTTTCTTAATTTTAAAGCAGGCATAAAATCTGTTGTAAATGTTGATAAAAGAGCAGGTGTAAATCCTATTGATAGATATTCCTAATTTTAAAAATCCTAGAATATGTCTTTTAATTTCTTGCTTTTAAGGCAGAATTCATCATAAATTTTGTGTTCCATCTTTGGTTTAGTTAAACACATAGTGAAATACCTTAAATCTTTTCTCCAACAGTTATTCTTTTTTCTTTTTCTTTTTTCTTCTTTTATTTTATTTTTTTTTAATTTTTTGTTTATTGCAGTAACATTGGTTTATAACATTGTAAAAGTTTCAGGTGTACATCATTGTACTTCTATTTCTGCATAGATTACATCATGTTCACCACCAAAATACTAATTACAACCCATCACCACACACATGTACCGAATTATCCCTTTCACCCTCCTCCCTCCCCACTTCCCCTCTGGTAACCACCAATCCAATCTCTGTCCCTATGTGTTTGTTTATTGTTGTTATTATCTACTACTTAATGAAGGAAATCATACGGTATTTGACCTTCTGCCTCTGACTTATTTCACTTTGCATTATACCCTCAATGTCCATCCATGTTGTCACAAATGGCTGGATTTCATCGTTTCTTATGGTTGAGTAGTATTCCATTGTGTATATATATCATAGCTTCTTTATCCATTCATCCCTTGATGGGCACTTAGGTTGCTTCCAAGTCTTGGCTATTGTGAATAACGCTGCAATGAACACAGGGGTGCATGTACCTTTCCAAATTGGTGTTTTCAAGTTCTTTGGATAAATACTCAACAGTGGAATAGCTGGATCATATGGTAGTTCTATCCTTGATTTTTTGAGGAATCTCCATACTGTTTTCCATAGTGGTTATTATTTTTTTTTGTGAGGAACATAGGCCCTGAGCTAACCTCTGCCAATCCTCCTCTTTTTTCGCTGAGGAAGACTGCAGTTGGGCTAACATCCATGCCCATCTTCCTCCACTTTATGTGGGAATGCCCATCTTCCTCCACTTTGTCTGGGACGCTGCCACAGCATGGCTTGACAAGTGGTGCATCGGTGTCCTCCCAGGATCCAAACCAGCGAACCCCGGGCCATGGCAGCGGAGTGCGAGCACTTAACTGCTTGCGCCACTGGGCTGGCCCCTATTCTTTTTTTGAATACTAAAAATATTGAGAGAAATTTTGGCCTGTATGCTTGAATATCCCGTTATCAATAGTAAGAAAATAAGTTTTATGAATCTTAGCAAGAAAGGCTCTGATGCAATGCAACACAAGTAAGCATCTTGTATTTCTCTCTATTTTCAAGGCAGTGAGTACTGTCTATACTTCTCACTGTAGGTGAGAGTACGGAAATGTAGGAGATCTGTGTAGAAGAGGTGGTAATAACTTGTGAAGTTCTGATACATAGCTTGTAAACTAGTGGACATTATAGGCTTGGTGTAGTTAGATAAAGTAAATGCTTGGAGCACCTGCATCACCTAAGGAGCAGTAAAGAATCTCTGAGGCAGAGAGAGTACTGGGCTCTAAAATGACTTGATGAATTCAATGGGTGTTTGAAAGAATTACATGAAAACGTATTGGAAAAATTTTGTGATAAAAGCTTTATGGAAAATGTTAGTTTTTTTTCTTTTTAAGCTTCATTAATTTGACTATTTGAGGTTAAAAAGTACACTATGAAAATCAAATTATATATTTTCCAAATCAAGAAATATATTTTAATAAAAATAATAGTTTTATTGCCTATATTATTACCAACCATCTCCATCTGAAATAAGTGTACTGTGTATACAACACTTTAAACTGCAGGCATATTCAGCTGGAGTGGAATAACGGATAAAGGATAATTCAATATAAAATGAAATCTTGGCAATATCTGAGTTTTGTATGGTAACCCAAATGTCAGTTGTAGTTTTTGACACCTTTAACATTTAGATATGATTGATTAAAACCCTATTTCCTAAATTATTAAAATGAAAAACACATTTCCAAACTTCCCCTCAATTTCTTGAGTGGCTTGCAATTACACTGATTCTGCTGACATTGTCGTCTCCTTTATGTGTCTGTGATTCTTCCTTTATTTGCATAAAGGCATAAACAATAATATGAGGTGTATTCATTTGTCCTTACCCTACTTTCCAAGAAATGAGGAACCAAGAATCATGTATATAAAGGAACTTTTGATAAATAGTTGGGACCACATATAGTGTGCCAACACAGAGCAAAAAAACTTACTTATAAAAACTTAAAACACGTAGCTTAGTTCTTTGAACCATCTTGCACTATAGAAATCTTATTTTTTGGGACATCTCATGTAGTACCCTGGTCTCTCACTATCTAACTTTTTTTTTCCTGAGGAAGATTTGCCCTGAGCTCACATCTGTGCCTGTCTTCCTCCACTTTATATGTGGGTCATCGCCACAGCATGGCTGACTAGTGGTGTAGGTCTGCGCCTGGGATCCAAACCTGTGAACCCAGGCTGCTGAAGTGGAGTGCACCGAACTTAACCACTATGCCATGGGGACAGCCCTTCACCATCTAACTTTTAATAAAAAGTTTTGTTTATTTATTTATTTATTTAATTTTTTGTTTAGTGCAGTAACATTGGTTTATAACATTGTAAAAGTTTCAGGTGTACATCATTGTACTTCTATTTCTGCATAGATTACGTCATGTTCACCACCAAAATACTAACATCATAATCAAAATGTCCAGAATTAAAGATAAAGAGAATGGCACGATATATTTAAATTAATAAAAAGTCTTTAATTTACCATTCTCTTTTCATCTTGAAAATCATATAAATACCCTTTTATATATGTAAACTATTTTTTTGGAATGATACTTATAGCATATATGATGTTAATTCCTAGCCACATTAGCTTGATATTCTATTTAGTTTGTAATCTAAAACAAAGATCAGTTACCAAAAATTCCTCCAATGATTAACACAGATATTATTGTTTTGTACTTTTCAAACTATTTATGTGAACCTTATGCAATTTTATCACAAACAGGATGATAGTTATGTTTTTTCTCACTTTGTAAATGAGGAAACTACAGTGAAGAAGATATGTGACTTGCCCAAGCTTAAACAACTTGTAAGGAGTGACGTCAGCATCATGGTAGAGTGAGTTACTCCCTTTGTCTCTCCCCTCTAAGTTAAATCAGTAGGACATCCATAGACCAACAAACGATCCTCTGTATAGTGTGCCAGAGCACCTCAGACATCCATACTTCTATACATATAAAGGCGGGTGAATTGGATGTGGTAAGGGTGGTAGAATCAGGAAAGAAGTGGCGGCAGCTCCCAAGACTGGACGTTCCAGGAAATGCAGTAACACTCATGAACAGAGGCCGCAGGAACTGAGGCAGCCTATGCTCCTGGAGGCTGCAGGAACCTTTGCAGCACCTGTGACCCAGTCGCCACCTACTCTCTTGGTGGCAGCTCCTCTGACCTCAGCCTTCCCAACAGTGGGGGCTGCATTCAAGACCCTAGTACTCTTGGCAGTGGCAGTGGTGCCCATGACCAGAGGTTCCAGGAATCGTGCTGGCGCCAGAGGCTCTGGGAACTGCAATGGCATTTGCTACTCAGCACCTCCACTTCCCCCAGCAATCGCGGGTGGCTCCCATGACATAGGCTCCAAGAACTGCTGTGGCGCCTGAGACCAGAGGTCCCAGGAACTACAGCAGTGCCTATGACCCACCCCCCTCACCTTCAACCCCAGCCATGGTGCCTCTGACAATTGCCCTCCCAGTAATGGGGGCTGCATTCAACCCTAGTACCCCCAGCTGTGACGACAGTAACCATGACCTGAGGTTCCAGGACCTGCACCAGGGCCCAAGACCTGAAGCTCCAGGACTTTCGTGGTGCCTGTGCCCCAGGTCCCCATCCTCCCACGACAGTAGTGATGGTGCCTGTGAACCCAGCCCACCTGGCAGCAGTAGTGACACCCACAAACCCAGTGCCCAGGCAGCGGTGGTGCCAGCACCTCCAGAAAACCTAGGAGTACCAGTGCAGGTAGCACATGTGGCAGCAGAGCCTGAGGCCTTAGAGAGTGGGAAACAGTGACAGCAGAGTCCATGACCCTGCTCTCCCCTAGTTGCAGTGATGCCTGTAATCTGGCCACCCAACCCAAGACAGTGGCACCTGCAGACCCAACAAACCTGGATGTGGCAGAGGTGTCCATGACCCTTGCTCCCACTCCCTCCACCCCTCCTCCCACTGCACTGTGGGAACCTGGGACCCAGGTAACTCCAGAGGCGGCACTGGTTCTCACCAGCCCAGTGACCCCTGTGTCAATGTTCACAGATTCAGTGACATTGTAAGCTGCAAGGCACCAGCAACATTGGAAGCACAAGTTGCACAACAAAGGCACTGACCACACCTCTGGCAGAGGCAGTGGAGGGTGGAAAGTGCAGGCTCTCAAATACAACCAGAAGCAGTTCTGAATCAAAGTAAACAAAGCCTTACCTAAATAAGAAAGGTATTTGCTATTCCAGATGCACCGGGAGAGGAACAACTCATCAAACACCATGAAAAACTATGGTAACAGGGTATCACGAAAAGAAAGTGGCAATTCTCTAGAAACCAAACTTGAAGTCATGGAAGGTTATGATATAACTGATAGAGAATTCAACATTGCTGTTATGAAGAAACTCCACAAGGTGCAAGAAAACTCAGAAGGACAGTTCAATGAGCTCAAGAATAAAATTAATGAACAACAGGAGTGCTTCACCAAAGTGAGTGAAACTCTAAAAATGAACCAAACTGAAATTTTGGAGCTGAAGAACTCAATAAATGAGATGAAGAAGAAAGTAGAAAGCATTAGAAATAGAGAAGACCATATGGAGGAGAGATTAGTGAGCTCAAATATAGAAATCTAGAAATCATTCAGGTGGAAGAGGAGAGAGAACTAAGATTTTTAGAAAATGAAGAAATTCTATGATAAATATCTGACTCATTTAGGAAGAGTAACATAAGGATAATGAGTATCCTAGAAGGGGAAGAGAAGGAGAAGGGAGCAGAGAGCTTATTTAGAGAGATAATAGCTGAGAACTTCTCAAACTTGGATAAGGAACTGGGTATACAAGTACATGAAGCTAAAAGAACACATAATTATCTCAACACAAAAGGACCTTCTCAAAGGCATATTATATTAAAACTATCAAAGTCAATGACAAAGAAAGCATATTAGGGGGCCAGAGGAAGAAAAGTAGTAACGTACAAAGAAACCCTCATTAGGATATAAACAGATTTCTCACAGGAAGCTCTACAGGCCAGGAGAGAGTGGAATGATATATTTAAAATATTGAAAGATAATAAGTCTGCCAAAAATACTCTATCCAGCAAAGTTCTCTTTTAAATATAAGGAGAAATAAAGGCTTTACCAGACAAACAAAAGCTGAAAGTTCTTCAGCACTAGACATACCTTACAAGAAATCTTGCAAAGAGCTTTCCTACCTGAAACAAAAAGGCAAAGGTATACAAACCTTTAAGCACAGCGATAAATAGAGGGACAGAATCAGAAAATTGCAACTTTATATCAGAATATATTAGTAAACAATTATAACATAAGGTGAAAGGGAAATAAAGCATTAAAAATAACTATAACAACTTCAATTTGGCAACAGATTCACAATACAAAAAGGGGTAATTTGTGACAACAAAAACATGGAAGGGGAAGAGGAAAAGGATGGAACCCACATATGCAGGTAAAGATAAGATGCTATCAGCAGAAAAAAGACTATCTCATTTATGAGATCTTTTATACAAACCTCATGATAACCACAAAACAAAAATTCAGAGCAGAGTCACGAAGCAAACAAACAAACAAAAAAAGAAAGAGAAAATTGAGAAACACATCACAGAAAACCACCAAACTGAAATAGCAGATAGAATCACAATGAAAAGTAAACAATGTAAATTATAGAGCAACCAGAAAACAAAAGATAAAATGTCCGTATTAAGTCCTCACGTATCAATCATCACCCTAAATGCAAACGGATTGAATTCACCAATGAAAAGACACAGAGTGGCTGGACGGACAAAAAGACAAGACCCAACAATATGCTGCCTCCAGGAGACCTATCTCTGTTCTAAAGACAAACATAGGCTCCAAGTGAAGCGATGGAAGATGATACTCCATGCAAATGGCAACCAAAAATAAAAAGCGGGTGTAGCCATATTTATATCAGGCAAAATAGACTTCAAGTGAAAAAGATAACAAGAGACAAAGATGGATATTATATAATGATAAAGGGGCCAATCCATCAAGAAGGCTTAACATTTATTAATATATACGCACTTAACATAGGAGCAAACAAAGTATATAAAGCAACTAATAATAGACCTAAAAAGAGAGATTGACAGCAACACAATAATAGTAGGGGACATTAACACCCCACTTGCGTCAATGGATAAGTCAGACAGGAAATATTGGCCTTAAATGACACATTACACCAGATGGACTTAATAGACATATAAAGACCATTCCATTTAAAAGCAGCAGAAGATACATTCTTCTCAAGTGTACATGGAACATTCTCAAATATAGACCACATGTTGGGAAACAAAACAAGTCTCAATAAATTTAAGAAGAGTGAAATCATATCAGGCATCTTTTTGGCCACAGTGGAATGAAACTAGAAATCAACTACAAGAAGAAAGCTGGAAAAGTTGTGATATGTGAAGACTAAACACCATGCTAATGATCAACTACCAAATCAATGAAAAATAAAGGAGAAATCAAGAAATATCTGCACAAAATTAAAAATGAACATGCCAAAACCCATAGGATGCAGCAAAAGTGGTACTAAGAGGGAAGTACATAGCAATACAGGCTTACCTGAAGAAAGAAAAAATCTCAAATATACAGTCAAACGCTACACCTAAAAGAACTAGAAAAAGAAAAGCGAATGAAGCACAAAGTCAGTAGAATGAAGGAAATAATAATCAGAGCAGAAATAAATGAAGTAATAACTGAAGAGACAATATAAAAGATTAATGAAACTAAGAGCTGGTTCTTTGAAAAGCTAAACAAAATTGACAGACATTTAGCTAGACTCGCTAAGAAAGAAGAGAGAAAGCTCAAATAAATGAAATCCAAAATGAAAGAGGAGAAATTACAATTGGTACCACAGAAATAGAAAGGATTGTAAGAGAATATTATGAACAGCTATATGCCAAAAAATTGGATAACCTAGAAGAAATGGATAAATTCTCAGAATCATACAACCTTCCAAAACTGAATCAAGAAGAAATAGAGAATATAAATAGAGTAATCACTAGTAAAGAGTAAATGAAACAGTTAATTAAAAACCTCTCAAAACGAAACTTCAGTACGATATGGCTTCTTTGGTGAATTCTACCAAATATTCTAGGAAGATTTAATACATATCCTTGTAAAATGCTTCCAAATATTGAAGAGGAAGTGCTGCTTCCTAACTCATTTTATTAGGCCAACATTGCCCTGATATCAAAGCCAGATAAGCACAATACAAAAAAGGAAAATTATAGGCCAGTATTGATGATTAACGTTGATGCAAAAATCCTGTTATGAGAGGTTTGGGGATATGATCGGAGACGTAAAAGACATTTTTCACTCCAAACAAATGGACTGAAGGTATATTTTATTATATAGAGGATAGTAAAGGCGATAGTCTGCAAATAGATCCGAATAGGTCAAATATTAAGAGGGAAAAAATATCAGCCCGACTGGAAAGGGAAAACATCCACATCGGCTGAAGAGAAATGACACAAATCAACCGGAAAGAGAAACACCAGGTTGACCGAAAAGAGAACATATTAAATTAATTATTTTATATTAAATTAATTATTTTATATCAAATTAGTTACTCATAACATCCACGTCCCACTGCCGGGAGAGCCCTGTCAATCGACGCGGCTGGGCAAGGATCACATGTCCTGGGCAAGGTGTCCCTTCCACAGGTGGAACTCTCACCAGGTCTCAGCTTCCAGCAGTTTATATAAGCAGTTACAGAGTTTACAGAGCAAGCATCTAGTGTTTCCATGTACAAAACAGTTATCAGTGGCGTACGTGCACTGAGCCCCTTGGCTAACGTCCCAGCCCAGTAGTTGTGTACGTGCATTGTTTTTTTTGGTTCTTGTCTTAGCCCGGCACAGATGGCCAGTCCATCCCGTGCTATGACGCTCTAAGAGCCTTGAACTGTTACAACTTGCAACTCCCTCCGTGGGAGAAAGGCCAGTTTCCGGGAAAAGGCCAGTTTCCACCACACAGAAAGCAGCTTTGTATTTTTTTGTGTGCTGGTTGCTATAGGTCAATGGAGCGGCCAAACATGGCTGTACTCATTTCAAGACATATTCGGCGGTGGCCGTCTCCATTAACCATAAGACACCATATGCACAGACAATGAACTTCGTACATAAGCACATAAGGCACATCCAAGAATCCAAAATTCAATGACTACAATAATTATAAAACTATCTCGCAATAAAGGACCCAAACCCCAAGGTAGCCAATCAAATAACCCCTTAGAATATGAAATGTTATTAACTTGATCTTGTAAATTATGTACAGCATCAAAGATAACATTAGATAAGGTAACACTTAGGCATAACAAACTAGCTTGTAGAAGTCCAGACCAGCCCCCATTACAGAGGGTAACAGAAGGCAGGGTAATAGAGAAATTATAACTAGTTTTGTGTGACTGATTAGATATAGGCTTGTACCGAGAGATTGCTTGATGTTTCTGAGACCAAATTTTTCGGCCATTCATAGTCCAGGTTATAGGTCCCACTGGTGTAGAGCAGTTGGTCTAACAGTGCAGGGTTAAAGGTTGTCCTACGGAGACATTAGTTGGTGTGTAGGTCTGCAGCAGACATGGAGGTGTAGCACAGCATAGTGAACACAGCAGGAATATCTATTCATGCAAAGAAACAGAATTTTTAAGAACATGATATAACTGTTTATTTTCTGGATATATAACTATGAGTGTTGCAGTGGGCCCTTGGGCCACTATTTCTGCAGCACGGGGAGCCGCATTGGGTGGATGTGTCACCCACATCTTTGCTCCTGGTTTTTATCCATCTGTAGACCCAAATCCTTGCATTCCTCTTTTAGTTAATTTACTTGGAGGCTGTCCTTGTGACACATTTGGAGTCAAAAAGGGAAGCACCAATAATTGTCTCACTCATTTTTCAGCCTCTATAGTTAGTATTGTGTCATTACCATTATATAATATAAATTTTATTTTTCCTTGGTAATTTGGATTAATGACTCCTCCCAGTATATCAATACCTTTTGCTGTCAGTCCAGAACGTCCTTTTAACAAACCAAAATGTATTTTTGGGAAATTGTACCCCTATCCCAGTAGGGACTATAGACTGCTTCTTAGGGGGCAATTGAATAGAATAAACAGTAGATAAATCCAATCCAGCCGCTTCGGCCGTGGCACGAAAAGACGGTTTAGCAGACTGAGTCAGGGGCCAATAGGTTAAGGTCATAAACTCATGGGTGGCGGTTGCCACTTTTGTAATCTTTGCTGGTAACAACCTTGACAGAGGAGTCTCATTAGGGCCTAGTGGCCTGTTATTTAACACATTTAGAGCAGTACTTAGATGGTTGTGCCACCCCTTTAATGAGCCATGACCAAGTTTTCTCAATTGTTGTTTAAGCAATCCATTCATTCGTTTTATGAGGCCTGCAGCTTGGGGGTAATAAGGTATATGATAAATTCATTCTATATAATTTTTCTTGGTATAAGTTTGAATCGACTTACCTGTAAAGTGGGAACCATTGTCACTCTGAATTTGTCTTGGTGTTTTATAATATAACTTAATTGTATCTAATAATTTTATGGCACTCTGTTGGGTGGCCACTTTAGCTGGTATAGCCAATAAATAACCAGAATATGTATCAACAGCAGTGTAGGCATAAGTATATCCACAAGAATTTGGCAAGGGTCCAATAAAATCTATTTGCCAGGTATGGGCGGGAAATAATCCCTTTTGGATATGACCTTGATAGGGGTGTGGAACTCCCCGTTTATTTAACTGTTGGCATAACTGACATTGTTGTACTGCAGTGGCAATATCATCATGGGTGACAAGGATTCCCCTTTGTTGTGCCCACCTGTATGAAGCTTGTTTTCCCAAGTGTCCACTCTTTTCGTGGACCCATTGTGCTAAGCCTGGGTTGTGCGTTGCACGAATCTGTACCAGCTGATCAGCATGAGAATTATGCTTTTGTTTTGCAGAAATTAAAGAACTCTGAGCATCAACATGAAATACAGTAACAATTGTGTTTTGAAACCATAACCATATGTCTTTTTATAATTTTTTAATTGTTTTTTATCATTAATTTTTTAGTCATTTTTTTAATTGTGGCATCCATGTTGCCAAACCTTGTGTCACTGCCCATGAATCAGTATATATATGACATTGTTGCCCCTGTTGTTGTTGAAGTGGCTGATACACTGCATAAAGTTTAGCGTATTGGCTACTCATGTTATCTCCGGTGGTGACAATTGTTTGTTGGGTGGATGGGTTATAGGCAACTGCTTTCCATTTCCGTGAGCCTGATATCATTTTGGCAGAATCATCCGTAAATCAGGTATGTTTTTGTTGTTTTTTAGTCAACTGGTCATATGAGACATCCCATTTAACAGGAGATTCTGTTATATCAGTAATCAAATCAGGGATGGCTGCTTGAATAGCCGGAGTCACTTTGTTTAGCTCTCTGTAATCTACAGTCATTCTCCATGTCCCATCACCATTTTTAACAGGCCAGATAGGATTATTCCAGGCTGTAGTTACTCTGCGAAGGACTTTTACAGCCAAATAATCTTCTATGGTCTCAGATATTTCTTGTTGTCCTCCAGGGATGTGATATTGTCTTTGATTGACCACTTGTGTGGCAGGTGGAATTTTTACTTCATGATGTAAACATCCCACAATTACAGCATTAATATGAAAAGACAAAGCTCTAATAGCAAATTGGTATTGTCCATCAGCCAAATTTAATGTCAATCCTTTTAGAATATCAATCCCAATTATATATTCTGGTATTGGCACAATCATAACTAGATATGTGTGCCGGGGTAGTTGCCCAATTTGCATAGAAAGATTAGTGGTAACTGCCTGGATTTCTTTTTCTCCCAATTTAGTTATCAGAATTGATGTACCTTGAAACTTAGTTGGATTCCCATAGATAAGGGTGGCCTCCGCCCCTGTATCTATAAGTGTCTTCACACTAGTTGTAGATCCATTTTTTCCAAATATTTTAATTGGTACATGTGGTCTAATATCTTTTCTTATAGTGGCACTAATCAATACAGAGGTTTGGCCTTCCCCTCAATCACATAAGTCAGAAAGAAGAGGATCCGAGGGAGGAGGCGGTGTACTAGGTGCAGTAGGCACGGGGTTGGAAGCATTTTCTATACTGTCCCCTTTATTTACTTGTTTTATATTCAGCCCTTTTTCTTTATATAGTTTTTATAATTTTTTAGTGTCAACTCCATCAATCTGGTCTTTAGGTACTCCTGCCCAGAGTAGGGCCAAAAACATATCACCTCGAGTCATTTTATCCTTTTTAAAGAATGTTTTTCTTTTTTCCCTTCCTGGAGAGTTTTTAGTTGTCTGCCAGTCTCCCAAGTCTGCTAGCTGCATAATCTTATCTTCAAGTGTTGCTATAGGGTTTTCAGTTTCATTTATGAGAAGGGTTGTAATTATTTGTTTGTATGCCAGAGGTGCAGTTTTTATCAACTTGTTTCGCACCTGGACATTTAAAGTCATTTTATTTAAAGCTTTACCACACCCCAGAAACATAGCCCGTTTTATGGGTTTTTTTTTTTTTATCTTTTGGACACAATCTTTTAAAGTATACCACGGTCTATTAGTGTCCGGCCACATATCCTCCTTGGGGTATTTATCTTGAGCTCCTTTTACTGCAAGAGCCAATAAAGTTGTACCATCAGTGTCTTGTCCACGATCATTTGGGGGGTGAGCATTCATGCTCCAATCTCTGAAAGCTCCCCGTATTACTGGATCATTGGACAAAATTACAAATTTAAAAGCATCTCCTGTATCCAGATTAATTCCTGTAGCGCCCATATCATATAGGCGAACAAGCCAGGTTATAATGGCTTCTCCAGGCTTTTGTGTAGCCCGGGCTAAAATATCAGAAATTTCTGTTGGTTAAAATCCTCAATCACATCTTTCCTTACAGAATGATCACCATCCATTTCCATCCGCCAACGGCGAAGAGGACGTGCCTCTGTGCGTTTGGGCAGTTTTTCCTCTTCCTCATAATCAGTTTCAGAATCATCATCCCAGATATCACCATCCCATGTGTCCGGGTCCCACTTAGGACCGGCCGATGCTATGGCCATATGAACTTTTCGTTTATTTACCTTTTCTCTCCTCTTTCTATATTTATATTTGGCAACTCTTACAGCAGCCTTTTCTGCTATAGCTTGGTAGTTACGAGCCTGATCTCCCAGTGCATGATATTGACAATGAATCATAGCCAAGCGAAACTGCAAATCTGAATTTTTTTTTCCAAGAGTGTCTTCTCTTTCTGTATCTTATCCCTATCTTCTATAGCCCGATGATAAGCAGTCAACAAACACCAGCCTTGCCGTGCCAAAAAAGAAACATCATCTCTCTTTTTCCTTTCCACCGTCTGCAAAGCTTTGGTCACATCCAACGGTTTAAATCGTCGCAGATGAGCATCCCAAGCTTTACATAACCCTGACCTACGAGCCCACTCCCCAGCCAGAGTGCAAAAGGGAGGGTCCTCCCATCCTGGAATTTCTTCCACCTTGGCTTCAGTTACCTTTCGTTTGAATAGGAAAGGCATCTCCTTAATCGAATCCTGCTCACAGTGCCAATTATGTTATGAGAGGTTCGGGGATTCGATCGGAGATGTAAAAGACACTTTCCACTCCAAACAAATGGACTGAAGGTATATTTTATTATATAGAGGATAGTAAAGGCGATAGTCTGCAAATAGATCCGAATAGGTCAAATATTAAGAGGGAAAAAACATCAACCCGACTGGAAAGGCAAAACATCCACATCGGCTGAAGAGAAATGACCCAAATCAACCGGAAAGAGAAACACCAGGTTGACCGAAAAGAGAACATATCAAATCAATTACTTCATATCAAATCAATTACTTCACATCAAATCAGTTACTCACAACATCCACGCCCCACTGCCGGGAGAGCCCTGTCAATCAACGCGGCTGGGCAAGGATCACACGTCCTGGGCAAGGTGTCCCTTTCACAGGTGGAACTCTCACCAGGTCTCAGCTTCCAGCAGTTTATATAAGCAGTTACAGAGTTTACAGAGCAAGCATCTAGTGTTCCCATGCACAAAACAGTTATCAGTGGCGTTCGTGCACTGAGCCCCTTGGCTAACGTCCCAGCCCAGTAGTTGTGTACGTGCATTGTTTTCTTTGGTTATCATCTTAGCCCGGCACAGATGGCCAGTCCATCCCGTGCTACGACGCTCCAAGAGCCTTAAACTGTTACAACTTGCAACTCCCTCCATGGGAGAA